>NC_133165.1:48726166-49362512 GCF_040802235.1 Manis javanica | reverse complement strand
ACATGTGTTTGTGAGCATATCCAGAGAATTAGCTGTTATAGCCTCTGCATTTTTATAGCAGAGAAGCCAGGTAAATTGTTCAAATAAGTCGCATATACCAAAACAAACCCACAATTCTTTGTAGGGATCTGCTGTGGAATTACCTCAGTTGGAAGGTAAAAGACCTTGAGAGTTTAAAGTAATAGTCTTAATAAAAGTAACCAATGTTTGTCTTTTTGGTCAACTTTATAACCAGGCTTCCTAGAGGTTAAACACACAAATCATTGTATCTCTCCAACAAACCCATGCAGCCATGGGTTGAACTTCTCCCTCTTCTCTCTCACGGTTGAAGTGAAGCTCCCTCGCCTGGCCAACGAGGGCCGTGGGGAGAGCACGGATCCACGGCTCAGTGTCTTGCTCCCTCAGTTCTGGCCACTCCGCCTTTACACCTTCTCCGTGTGGATTTTGCTTCATGGGGGTCAGCTCTCGGGCATCTCTCCAGCCCTGTGGAGACCACTTTAGATCCTTGTTCTGTCCTTTAGTGTCACCCTGTCCTTGAAGCATCCTACAGATGTGTCTGAATGACATGTGGCCTTGGGCAGGTAGCTGGTGCATAACAGCTGGACAAAAGGAGGACTGCCTGCTGTGTGGGAGTTCCAGGTTGGCGTGGGGCTGTCAGCTGTCCTCCTGGGACTTACCATCCCACTAGTTCATAAATTCATCCAGCTGTACAGTAGAGCCCACAAAATCCTTTAAATTTTTTAAATTTAAAATCATTTATTAGTTGGTTTTTATATTATCCCTCCTCCCCAGTTTTGAAGACAGCATAATTTTTAGTGGACTTTGGAAGCTGTGAAAAGTATGGCAAAGAAAAGAAAAATCACCTGTGTGCCTGTCACTCAGAGATAACCTCTAATAACTCTCCCTCCACTCTTTCTAGCTATTTCATTTTTAGCAGAGTTGAATTTAGATATTTACAGAACTTTGATTCCCAGTTTTATCCAACTTAATATTATAACATGAACATTTCCCCTTGCTATTAAAAACTCTCAATGAACACAATTTTAATGGGTTTATAAAAATTCTGTCATGAGACTGTCTGAATTTACTTAACTTTCCCACACTTTTGAATACTATTTAGTTCTGTTTTTTCTTGAAGTAGTAACACATGAAACTTTTGCATGTAAGGGGCTTCTTTTGTCCCAACTTGCCACCGGGCTGCTCTGTGATAGCAGCGCTTGTATGTGTGTGGTGAAGAACTATCTGCATTTGCTCAAAGTTCAGCACTTGAGGGTAGATTTTTGGCATTAGTTGCCGAGAGCCCATAAACTGTTATAATGCTTTCTTAATCCCTTTAAAACCACCGTAAACACAGTCTCACCCAACCTCTTGCTTCCTTGTGAAGCCTGCCCTAGCTGCTGTGATCTGGCGTGTGGCCTGTGCCCCAGAGGCAGTCCCTTTGGGCCTCGGGTCCTGCAGGGCACATTCTTCCACCCCTTTCTGGTTTTTCTGCTCTACATTGTGAGTTTCCTAACAGCACTGTGTGTTTCCTCCTCAGGCTTGAAGGAAATCACTTACTGATCTGTTGAAGGCTCCTACTGAGCCAGAAGCTGAAGCCACTGACCTTCCCAGAGTTGATAAGCCAAGGTTCCTGAGTGCTGCCAGGCCTTGCCTACGAGTCTCACCCCACACTCAGAGCCCTCCGTTACTAGGGTCATCGCACCACTTCCTGTTCCTGTTGACTTATTGTTTAAATAAATCTCAGTTGCCAGTATTTGGTCCACACTGCTGCTTGTCTGCTGCTTGTCCTTTACACCCCTGGGTGGGCCATGGTTCACCTTGTCAGCGGAAACCAAACGTCCCAAATCCTGCTCTGCGTTGGGCTCTCACTCCCTGTGAATCAGCCTCAGCTCATGCCCTTGTGCTCATTCCAGGATTTACTCTCATGTGCCCTTGTTGGCAGCTCCTGACATTGTACCTGGCACCTTGACCCTCGGTCTGACTCTTCTCTGCTCTTTCTGCCCTTGCCAGACCAGCCTGCTCATGTCTTCCTTCGTCTTGGTTACTGGGCAGGCTGAATGATGGCCCTTAAAACGTCCACTCCTCATCCCTTGTAAGTGCGGGGAGAGGAAATCCCGGGGCAAAATACCTCTAAAAACCGAAATCAGTCAAAGGGAGAAACAAAGTTTAAAACCCATTTATTGCTTAACAAATTGCAGTCCAGGGCCGTCTTTCTCCTCTGCTCCGGAAGAAGCCAGCCAGCAAGCCGGCCCCTTCCCCTTAACCTCTCAGGTTCAGAGGCCTCAGTTGCCCAGGTAGTTACCCATCGACATGGAGATGACCTTCTCTCCACCCCTGAGGATATGCAAATGCACTAAAGCCAGGCGAGATATTCTGGAAATGTTACAATTTTACCCACATCTCTCAAACCTGTGAATATGTTACTTATATGGCAAAAGGAGCTTCTTAAAAGGTACAATTAAGTTGGGATCTTGAGCTGGAGGGGTTATCCAGGGGTGTCCAGGTGGGCCCAGTGTCATCACAAGGGTCTTTAGAAGGGGAGGCAGGAGAATCAGCATCAGAGGAGGAGGTGTGAGTGATGCCGGGGCTCCTGTTTGTGGAGTCAAAGAACAGTCAAGATAGGAGAGCCAGGGAGACTTTTATTGAGAGATACAGTGAGGGGACAGAGCTCCTGGCTCAGGCCAGGAGGGGACAAGAGAGCCTGTAGTGGTGTGTTGTCTAGGGGACCTATAGGCAGGTGAGAGACAAAGAGCTAGGGATGCAGATCCACCAGATGGTCTCTAAATGTTTATTTTTAAATAGACACTAAGTGTTTTTATCAGTTTTACGGACTATTTTGCAGAGTTAACATAAATTTACTGCTTTGATCTTTTCTCAGAGTAGCAGTTTCTTGGTTTGGGAGTATATCAGTGAAGGCTGCTTGTTTGGCTTTCAAGGTGAGCTGAGTTACTGACTTGATTAGGGCTGGAGGAGGAAAAGCAGCCTCTGGGTAAAGTTAAAGGGTCTGTACTGGAGGCAGCTGCTTCAGATGCAAGACAGGCCATTGTATACACCCCTCCTTAAACCCCAAGAACAGCTTTTCCTCATGGTATGAAATTCAACTCCTTCCCATGGCCTACAAGTCCCAGGGGCCTGCATGGTCTGGCCCAGCTGTTCCTATCCCACCTGGCCTTGTTACACTCCCACCCCTGACACTCCTTCCAGCCCTGCCTTCTTTTCCTTAACCCACCAAACTCTGCCTCTGCTGCGCTTTGCACCTGCTGCTCCCTTTCCTGACTCAGCCTTACCCTTAAAGCTTAAACATCACTGTTAGGGGGACTTTGTGTATTTTCCTCGGTTCTTATCCCCGCCACAACAGAGAATTGAAGGGCAGAGACAAGGTAGTGAAGCAGAGTAAAAGTTTTATTTAAAGTTACTTAAAGAGAGAGAAAGTATAGGTGACCTCAGGGAGGAGAGGGGCCCTGAAAGGTTGGAGGGAGAAAGTTTAAACTTCACACTTAGAAAGTGCAGGAGACCTCAGAGAGAGGAGCACCCTGAAAACTTGGAGAAAAAGTCCATGCACTTGAAGAGTGGGCGACCTCAGAGAGCGGTGCACACTGAAAGATTGGGGGTTCCCCTTTTAAGGATTTTTTCAGGAATGCGGTAAAGGGCTAGGGGTGTGGACTTGTTAAGTGGTCTCAAGATGTTTATCTTTGATGAAACATTAAGTTTCTTATCAGTCCTCTGGGTAATTCTGCAAATTTAGCTTGACACAAGAAATTTACTGCTCTGGTCTCCTGCCCAGGATAGCAGCTTCCTGGTCTGGGAGCCTATCAATCCAGACCGCCTGCCCTGCCTCCAAGGTGGGCTGAGTTATTGTCTGTTTGCTAAAGGGTAAGTTGAGAATCTTACTTCTTAACTTCCTGGGTTTTAAAATGCAATCTTATCTTTAAGATGGAATCCTTTCTGCCTTTTACTATGTTGTTTATAGGTGGGCCTTTTAGCAGGCTAAAGAAAATCTTACAATGGCATGATCTAATTGACACAGTGAAGACATGGGCTGTGCTCAGATACTTTTCTTTATCTGAGGAATATTCAAACATTCCAGGCTAAGTTGCTCCTGGCCTTTTGAGCTTTAACTGATTAACTTATTAACTCTGAGTCTTTTCTGGGTTTCTAGTTTTAACTGGTTAACTTTTTGATAACCCCTGTAGTGAACTTTACCAGCCTTAATTCTCTCTCTAACCTGCTCATATCTATTTTCCTGCCTAATATCACCTCCCTGGAAGGGCTTTTCCCCATTACCCAGTGTAAATGTCCCCTGTACTTGTAACTCAGCATCCTGCTTGTTGCCTTTGTAGTCCTTGACTGAACTTGTCATCCTTTTTATTCATTCACCAAGTTTCCATGAAGTACCTTCTATGCAGGCACTGAGACACAGTGAAGCAATTGAACCAATAAACAAACCAAATAGAGTGCTAATTAAGTGCTTTGGTGACTGAAGATAGTCATGGTGTGAAAGATGATGGATGCAATCCTACCTTTATCAAGATATTTGACTGATAGCTATTCTAGGAAAACATCCTTGGGATTCAGAGGTGGGGGACACAGGCACTGTTGTCAGCGATGGTCATGCCAGCAGGTTAGGACATGGTGACACATGTTGGGCTCTTGGTTAACATTTGTCAGCTTCAAGATCAGCACAAGAGGAAAAAAATGTCTCCAGTAGCAACAGCTCTTGCAATAAAACGACTCTTACAATGTTGTAATAATGCGGGAACTGTTTAAGTGAGGCACTTCTCAAGGCCAGACCACAGACACCTGTTGAACTCCTAGAGGGAAAGGCAAAGAACAAGATCCAAGATCTTGCTGAGCTCACTGCTGAGGAAATTGTCTTGCTTTGTCTGCAAATAAAACTTGCAAAACTCAGCAATTAAGTAATAAAGTGACCAGGGAGAGCTCTGGGAACTCAGATAAAATCCATTGTTCTGCTTTTATCCTCCAATTGTTTCCCAATCTATAATGAGTTTGAGTGCTGGAGATCTAAAGCCTGAGGGTGGATCAGAGTGTAGGGAACATGGAAGTTCCATGGCCAGGATCCTCACCTGGCCCTGGTCTGCTTGCCCACGTGTAATGCTCACAGGTGCAGGCTTGCATACATGCAGGCAATGGGCTCTCACTGACCCCATATAAAGAGCTCCACTTGGTTCTCTGGGACTGTGAAGTGCCCGAGAAGCCTGGAAGCAGAGACTGGTGTGCTGCATGCAGACTGCCCAGGGGCAGATGGGATTCTAGCGCCCCACCTGCCATTATGAGAATAACACCTCGGGTAAGACCTTTCATCCCCAAAACATTCCATTGTCATTTTTCAGCCTCACGGAATCCAGAGTGAACTTTCCCGGCACTTAAACCCTCAGGTGAAACACATGGCTTCCAGTGGGCAGAGGGGAGAGAACTTAGAGATACAAGAAGGTGAGATTCACTAGGGCAGTGAGGGGTGAGGGGTGGTCCTTGAGGAGTGGGAATCGGGGAATGGGCCCTGGGAATATCCTGGTGAAATCACCCTAAAAGGAACATCATGAGGGCAAAAGGGCAACTTCTCCCTTGGCGCTGGTGATGAGGTGTGGTAGATTGCAAAGAATGGCCATAACATCTTCCAGAATCCCTCTATTGGAGTGGGAGTGGCTGAGTGATTTGCTTTGGCCAATGAATCGATAGGAAATAAGACATGGGCAGCAACTTGGCAGGTGCTGGTGCACTGCGGTTGGCCTTCCGTTGCTGCTCTTGGGAACCTGGTGTGAATAACCTGGGCTTGCCCGTTGGATGAGGGACCACGTGGAGAGAGATGAGCTGTCCCAGATGAGGCCCTCCTAGACCCAGGGTGCAGCCAGCTCACCAGCTGAACACCAATGGACAGATGAGCCCAGACCAGAAGAACTGCTCATCCAACTTGCAGAATCGTGAGCTAAAGGAACTGGTTATTGTTTTAAGCGCACTATGTTTGGGGGTAGTTTTCCAGTACAGCTGGGGGTGTGAGTTGCAGGGAATAAGGCAGATTATTGGTTAATTTGTTCCTTCTTTAACACTTATTTTGTGCTGAGCTGTGTGCTAAGTGAAAAGACTTAACAATGGACGGGACAGATGGTGTCTATGCTCACACAGTACCACCCAGCAGTGGCCCCTAATGAAGAGCTTGGCCATTCAGTGGTGGGGGCAAGTCCAGGAGGGTGCCAGGGGAGGTGCTGGGGAGAGAGGGATGTGTAAGTTGTGATTGGAGGATGTGCCAAGTGAAATGGACCCAGGATGCAGGTGGTGAAAGAGGGAAGGAAGAGTTTCTGGCTTTCCAGGAGTCTGGGATGATGGAGGAAAGAGCAGTCTGACTTGGCTGGAGCCATGTGTTTCAAAGGGGCATGAATTTCCTCCAGGGAGTCATGAAGACTTCTCAGGGGGTACTTGAATGGCATCCATTCCCAATGGAGGGGATATTACCCCCAGTGGGGCAAAAATTGGTTCATGGAGGGCAGTTTGGAGCCCTGCAAAGTGCCACAGTATGTGAACATATACAAAATCTAACTGAGGTGTTAAGACGCCACGGAGGGGTGATTAGGAAAGTGCCTGAGGTCTCCATAGAGGGGCAATAAGGCAGAGAAGGCTGAGAAACTTCTTGAAGGGAATCCATGTCCAGATCCTCACCTGTGTGATTGGCTCCCTTTCACAGGCCCTCCTCCTACTTCACAAGAAGAGCATAGTTCTCACTCATCCCAAATCTTTCCAGATGTGCTGCCTTGGGAATTAAAAGCTGGGGTGGGAAACAATGAGAAATACTGGTGTGGGCATTGAGAAAGTGAATAATCACCACCATGTTTTGAATCCTATTTTAGTTTGAGAAAGATTCTTTGCTTTCAACAAAATTGAAGGGGGATATGATAGTGCTGTCAGCTTGATGAAATTTTAAAAAATAGTCACTGGGTTATTTTTGGCATATAACTCAATGTGTTCAAAGAAGTGTGTATTATGACTTTAGAAAACTTCTTACAATTCTCTTCTATTAAAAACTGAATAGATCTACATCTATAAAAACAAGAAATGGAAATTGAAGGGATGCTAAACCCTGTCTCATAGAAACAGATTGTAGTCATCTTGGGATAGATGAGTCAATTGAATAAATAAGTAAAACCTGCCCTATCCATCTCATTGAAAGATGCATTTCCAATAAAATTCAATTGTTTATGTTTAATAATTATCAACATTTGTAGTAGAGTCAGGTTATAGGGATCAGCTGTAAAGATAACTTGATCCAGAAGGGAACACAATGAGCATTTAGAGCCAGTGAGTGGTCACAGAAAATTAAAGAAGTATTAATTTCTCATACATACATAAAAATATGTATGCTATATATATGTACAATTTTGTTTGGGAGAGATAGGGTGATCAATAAAAAACTGAGCTTAAAAAAATCTGGGGTGGGGGGTTAAGTAGAACGAAAATAAAGTTTCAAGGAGTAACAGGAACCATGTAAAATTTCTAACCGCTTAAGATGAGCTTGTTTATCTTTAAAATATAGGTAGATATGAAAGTCACTATGGTATTTGCATCCCATTGTTTACCTCTAAAGAATGACGTGATGGTTTTACCTTAAAACTACAATATTTACAATATACCAGAAATTATATTCTCTCCAACTATAACAGACACACATACAAATACACTCATGTCCTGGACATTATACTTTGCCTTACTTTTTTCACTTAATAAAACATTTTCATTTAATAAATTTAATTAACTTTTTATAGTTGAATTTTATGACCAATTTCATATGGTCTTTCCATATGAATACATATGGATTTACCTGATTTTTATTAGCTGTATAGTATTTCTTGGTTTAGATAAAGCAGAATATATTTAACTGTTGGTGGTCATTTCAGTAATTTACAGTTTTTTCTTCTTTATACAACATTGCAATAATATCCTTGAACATCTATTATAAGACATTTTTATGCATTTACTTGAAGGGTAAATTTTTAGCAGTGGGATTGCTGGATCAGAGGGAGTATGCATTTTACATTTTACATTTTGAAAAATGCTCTCCAAATTTTCTCCTAAGAAGGCTATACTTTCTACCAATGGGGTTTGAAAGCATCAGTCTTCATGTTTCTGTCAGCCCAGAAAAAAAATCACATGTCCAGTTAGTAAAAAAAGAATACCTTGTTTTGATTTGCATTCCTGTAACTATGAGTAAGGTTAAGCTGTAATGAATGAGATGAAGCAATGTTTCATGTGCTCATTAGCCATTCCTTTATCAATATTCTGCCTGATTAAAAACTGGGCTGCCCTTTTCTTATTAATATGAGTACTTTTCCAATTAAGACATTAATTAGCCCTGTCTGCCATGTGTGGCAAGTATTTTCCTAGTTTACTCTTTGTCTTTTGTCCCTAGATGTTTTTGTCTATAGATGTTATGTTTTTTTGTGTGAAATCTTATGTACCTTTCTTAAACTTATTTTGAGATGATTTCAAATTCACATGCAGTTGTAAGAAAAGGTACAGAGTGACCCTATGTGCGATTTACCAGTTTTCCTCCAATATTAACATCTCACAAGCTAGTACAGTGGCACAACCAGGATATTGACATTGATACAATCAAGATACAGAAGAGTTCTTCCCAGGTGAAGATCCCTCAGGGTGCCCCTTCGTATTCCCTTCCCACCCTCACTCCTCCTTAAACTTTGACAGCCACTAAATTTTCTCCATTTCTGTAATTTTGCATTTCAATAATGTTTTATAAATAGAATCATACAATATGTAAACTTGTAGGTTTGGCTTTTTCTCACTCAGGGTAATTCCCTGGGAATTCATTCAAGTTGCATGTATCAGTAATTTTCATCACCTCATATCAAAGGTACATCCTATCAACATGACCTATCCTGTTGATGTTGACCTTGATCACCTAGATTCTCCACCACAGATTTCTTTCTTTCATTCCTCTTTTCCATACCATCCTTTTTGGGAGGAAGTCACCATGCATAGAGCCCATATAAAGAGTGGGGGGTTATGTTCTATCTCCTTAAGGGTAGAGTTTCTACAAAAATTAGTTGGAATTCTTCTGCACGAGAGGTGTTTCTTCTCCCTCATTTATTTATTCATTCAATCATATACATCAGTATGGAGTCATGGACATTTATGTCTTGCTTAGCACTAGTCAGACTTTTATATGACTCCAATCCAGTAATGGTATCAACAATATAATCCAATACTACTTTATTTTGTCATTTGTAGGTTTTTAAAAGGCTATCAAACTCTTTTCCAGTTTGACAATGGGCTAAACATGCCAACCAGTGATCCACTTTCTTTGCATTCTTGTCAGCATTTGGTGGTGTCTTTTTTTTTTTTCTTTAATGTTAGCCATTCTGATAGGTACGTAGGGATATCTGTCATGATTTGAATGTGCATTTTCCTAGTGCCTCATGACGTTCAACCCATCTTTATGGGCTTATTCTTCTGTGTACCCTCTTGGGCAGGTTGTTTATGTCTCTTGCCCATTTTCTAATTGGATTGTTCTTGTTTGCTTTTTCTATTGAGTTTTAAGAGCTTTTATGTAGTCTAGACATGGGTTCTTTGTCAGATTTGTGGCTTGAAAACATTTTCTCCCAGCCTACAGCTTGTTGTTTCATCCTCTTAACAGAGACTTTGGAGAGTGAAAGTTTTTGTTTTGATGAAGTTCAGCTTAGCAAGTTTTACTTTTATGGATCATACTAAGAACTCTGCTTTACCTGGCTGTAGATCCTGAAGATTTTCTATGCTCTCTTCTAAAAGTTTTGTAGTTTTAGAATTTACATTTAAGTCTGTGATCCATTTTGAGTCCATTTTGAGAACCAAATTTGGTTGAGGTTTATTTTCTTGCCTGTGGATGTCCAATTACTTCAATATAATTTGTTGAAAAGGCTCTTTTCTCCATTGTATTGCTTTTGCAACCCTGTCAAAGTTGTCTTTTTCTATATATTTTATGTATTTTGTGTCTTCCTTAGACAAGTCTTCCCCATTTCAATCAAAAAAATTAATCCATATTCTCATAAATTTTTCATTTAAATTTTTGCTGTATCTGAAAATATTTTCTTGTAAGAAAGAGATAATGATCTAGATTTCTTTTACTTCTCAAAAGTTTAGCCTATGGACCCACCCCACTATCCTTTTACTCTGGCTGATTTGAAACTCTACCATTATCATAAACTAAATTCCTAAAAAGATTTGGGGCTATTCCTAGCTCTTTGTTCAGTTCAGTGGCTTTTCTGTATCTTCTCCAGTTCTAAATGCTTAAATCTATTTTATTGTTGTTTTTGGTGCCTGGGAGGACTAGTTCCCTCTAATTCTCTTATTTCTCAGAGCTCCCTGGATATTCCCACATGTAAACTTTTCCTTAGGAAATTCGTTGACATATTTAGCTATCTAAAGATTCATTCTCTTCTTCCACAGTGCTGCAGGGCCCCGGGGTAGAGAATCTGCTGCCCAGTCTGAGACTACATTTCCCAGCGCCTGTGCAGCTAAGATGTGCTCACGTGACATTCTCACCAATGGATTGCCAGTGGAACTGACACAGGTCAGTCCGTCAGATGTGGCTAAGAAGTGGGTCAGCTCCTCTGCCTTTTCTGTTCACCTCCTGGGCAGCCAATCATTAAAAATCACAAGGAGACAAGATGGAAGCAGCTGGTCCCTGAATCACAGCATGGATGGCTCCCTGCTGAACCCTCAAGAGTGATAAAAAGAACAAATCATACATGTAATGTTTAGCCACTGAGATGAAGGGTTTTGTGTTACAGTGGCCAGTGTTATTTTAATGTGTATGTTTAATATCATTTTACCAAGTTCTCCCAGACTCCCGTTGTGTCTTAGGGTAGCACTAAATTTATAACTTAAAGAGAGAACATCATTACATCATTACAATGTAATATCATTACAATATTGAACATGACCTCTTTCCATTTAATTAAAGCTTCTTTTATGCCACCAGTAGATGTAAAATATATCTCTTGTAACATCCAAAGATAGTGACAATTAATATATTGGTAACCATATTTCAAGTATCTCTCCATGCAGTCACATATTGTATATGTACTTAATTTTCCTTAAATGGAATCTTATG
The DNA here is from genome assembly GCF_040802235.1 of Manis javanica. Classification (NCBI taxonomy): domain Eukaryota; kingdom Metazoa; phylum Chordata; class Mammalia; order Pholidota; family Manidae; genus Manis; species Manis javanica. The sequence goes on along the minus strand of NC_133165.1, from coordinate 49,351,396 downwards.
ATACATGCTATTTTATAAACTACCTTTTTTACTCCAAAAGTTCTACAACAATACGTAGAAATCTACAAGAGGCTGACAATATTTTTCTTAAAGGGCCAGAGAGTTAATATTTTCAACTTTATGGGTCAGGAGGATATTATGTAACTACTTAACCAATTAAAATGTAAACACTTTAGCTTTTAGTCAATAAAATAACAGGCACCTAGCCAGAGTGGGCCTACAGGGTATAGTTTGCCAACCTCGAATACACATCACCAATTTTAAAAAATACTTAGTTAAGTAGTCTTCTGTTAATATACATTTATGTGATTTCCATGTTAATTTTCTATCAAAAATAGTGTGGCAATGGGCATCCTTGTGTGTAAATTTTTTCGCAGATTTTTGTTTGCCCCCAAAAGGTAAATTCCTAGAAACACGATTGTAGGGTCAAAGCGAATGATATTTTACTCTGCATTTATATTTTTATTCTTATTGTACAAGATGTACAAGAAAGCCTGTTTTACCACACTCTTAGTAACACTGGATATTATCCATCTTTTAATTTGCTAGTCCAGTAAGTGAAAAAAATGACATCTCATTGATGTTTTTACACTCTCACATTACTGTGAATTTATCATTTATAAATTCCCTGTTTGTGTTTTTTGCCCATTTTTCTCTGTGATTTTTTTCATATTGATTTGTAAGAGCCCTTTACATAATAGGGATAGTAATACTTCATCATTTGTGTGTGATATTTTTTCCCAGTTTTTTATTTGTCTTGCTTCTGGTGATAATTTTTCTTTTCTGGTTCATAAGTTCTATATTTTATCTGGTTCAGGTTGATAGAAACTTCTCCTGTATAACTGATATTTAGTATGCATTCAAAGCCTCTCCCTTTTTAGGATTGCAAAAACATTCATCCATATTCTATTTTGGTGCTTTTATGGACTTTCTTTTCCATTTTAACTTTTGGTTCATTTAGAATTTATTTTGAGGTACAGAATGAGATATTCACTTTCTTTTGTTTTTTCTATATGGCTAGCCAGTTTTTGTAATGCAGCATAGACGTCTTTAATCCATGATTTTGAATGCCAAATACATGCTTTCCATGATTATATTTGGGCCTAAAAGGACTCATTTAAGAAACCTACCGGCTACAAAGGAACTGAGTATTTTAATTCTAGCAATTATTCACTCCTGGCCTTAAATGAAGAATTCCTTGAAAAACAATGTCTTATAACTGGAAGCATTTCTATGTGATAGCAACTTGTATATCAAAAATAAAATTCTTATTACTCAGGTTGCTAGGATTGTTTGTGTTTCCCCTGAGCAGAAGGATAAAATTATTTAGAATTGAGAAATATAGCTATATTAGTGATATTAGTGCTGTACACTTGTAGTCTGTCTGTGTAATGATGAATAATGCAAATAAAAGTTTTCAGGGTGAATAAAAAAAAAAGCTAAAGTTTAACGAGTTAAAAAAAGATTATAAGATGAAATTCACCAAGTTTGAGCCATAAAAAAGGTAGTGGCTTGGACACAGTCTTGGTTAATTCCAGCTCCACAGTTCACAGGTATGTGGGCCTGGGCATGGCCCTTCTCCTCTTGGGGCCTCTGCTCTCTCCTCTGTAAAGTGGGTTGATAATTATAACACCTACCTCACATTGTGGTTGGGGTGATTGAATGAAATAAAGCAGGAATCCACTGTACCTGAGGTTATCCATTGATATCCAGGTACCCCCAGACCAGTGGTCTTAATTTAAAACCCTTCCCCACCCCACACTGACACCTCCAGCTCCTGCTGTTATTTAACAAGCCAACTCCTGACTACACTGTACACTTACCCAGCCCTTGGTCTGGGCTCTGTCCCTGCCCACCCCTGCCCCCATTACTCCTAGAGTTCTGCCCCCATCACAGGCCAGCATCACTCGCTTGACTTTATTCTCGCCCCAGTCCAGAAATCCTGGTCCACCTGGGGTGAGACCCTGTAGCTCCAGCAAGAAGCCACCATGTCCTCTGAACCCTCTACATTGGGCTGCTGGCTGGGGTCCCACCACCTTTCCTTTCCCTTTGTGGATAACTAGGATACATAATCCTCACCCAGGCATTTGCATTCCCAAGGAGGATGGTTGGGAGTGCATATGACTGCTCATGTTGCCAGAATTTCTGGCATTGTGACAATGAGGGCACAGGCTGTCTGTTGGCTCAGGGTCAGGTCATTGTGGTGGCAGCCATAAAATCTGGGACAGTTCATCTGAAGGTGGTTTTGCCCTCACGTTCTGTCTTACCTAAGTCATGTATGTTATTTGTATGTCTGACACATCTCCCTGATTTGTGAAGTTCATGAGAAATTATCTCACTCTCTTAATGATCGCTATTCTGGATACACAGGTGTGCCATCAGATGACTAAAGTGTTGCCCTGCCCCCCACCCATGAACAATTGTCTCTGGCCCTGAAACACCAAGGAAATATTCATTTGCTCAGACTTCAGAATTCTGAAATTCAAAAAATAAGTGATAGCTGTGGAAGCATATTATGCAGGATTCTTCTTTTGGCAAGGGAGAGAAACCCAGCTCCAAAGGGCTTAAAGAAAAGGACCTGAAAAGACCAAGGATAGTACAGCATGGCTGGATCTGAGAACACAACACAAACGTCAGTTGATCTTGTTGTCCTCTTACCTCTGTTTTTCTCCATGTTTCCATTTGCTTTGGGCTCATCCCTTGTGGTGGCCAAGATGACTGCTGGCAGCAGCTCCAGAGAAAGAGCACTTCTTATTCCTGAAAACCTCAGGAAAATTCCAAGAATTGTATGTTAATGACTGGCTTCGATCATATGCCCATCCCTGAACCACTCAGGATGACTCAGGAGATGGAACGTCTGATTGGCTGGACATATATGGGTGGATGGATGGCCAACCCTTGAAGGCATGGGGAGGTTAGGGTTGGGAGCTTAATGACTGACTGTCAGCTCTACCCAAATTGTACAAACCGAAAGCAAGAGACCTATGTTTTTCCCAAGGAAAATCAAGATACTGTTACCCAAGGAAGGAGGGATTAGATCCTGAATGAACACTAATGCCAGATATCCATTACAGGAACAGAAAGAAAATTACAGAGAGAGGCTGTTAGGGAAGCCAGGAGACAGAGAAAAAAGGAGACTTTTCTAATTTTAAGAAAAAAGTGCCTTTTGTTTTAGCAATCAAGAGAGAATCATTACATCCGTGTTTATCAGCATTATTCACAATAACCAAAAGATGGAAAGAACCCAAATATTCATCAATGGATGAATGGATAAACAAAATGTGGAACACCCACACAATGGAATATTATATAGTCTTTAAAACGAAGGAAATTCTGACACATGCTACAACATGGATGAACCTTAGAGGACGTTATGATAAGTGAAATAAGTCAGTCACAAAACAACAAATATTGTATGATTCCACTTATATGAAGTCCATACTTACGTGTGTAGCCAAATTCATAAAAGGAGAAAGTCCAATGGTGACTGCCAGGGGCTGATGGGGATGGGGATGGCAAGTTAGGGTTTAATGGGTATAAGAGTACCAGTTTGAGAAGATGAAAAAGTTCTGGAGATGGACAGTGGTGATGGATGCCCTACAATGTGAATGTACTTAATGTCCCTGAACATATACTTAAAAATAGTTAAACATAGTTTAACATTCATATATTAAAGACAAGCCTACAGACTAGGAGAAAATTGCCAAACACATAATTTATAAAGGGTTTATATCCAGCATATATATATATAATATTCTCAAAATTGAATAAGAAAATAAACAACCAAAAATTTTTTAAATGGGCTTCAAGATTTAAACAGACATTTTAGCAAAGAAGATCTGCTGATGGCAAATAAGCACATAAAAAGATGTTCAACAAAATTCATCACAACGAGTGCAAATTAAAACCCCAGTGAGATTATACTATGTATCCACTAAAATGTCTAAAATCCAAAAGACCCACCATTAGTGAGAATATGGAGTCACCAAAAGTCTCAGATATTGCAGGTGGGGGTGCACAGCCATTTGGAAAACAATTTGGTGGTTTCTTGAGTTCAGTGCACGCCTATTGTTCCATTCCTAGGTATCTAGTCAAGAGAAATGAAAGGTATATGCTGTTATGAAGACTTGTACACAAATGTTCATAGCAGCTTTATTGATAACATCCAGACACTGGGACAATGTCCATCCACAGGTGATGTGACCACCAAACAGAATGCTACACAACGACCAGAGGAAACGAACTTTGTACATGCAACATGGATAAATCTAAAACAAATAAACCGAGTGAAAGAAGTCAGATAAAAAAAGGGCATATGCCGTTTGATTCCATTTATGTAAAACTGCAGAAAATTCAAACCAACTTAGAAAAACAGAAAAACAGGTTAGTGATTGCCTAAGAACAGGAAAAAGGTCACAAGGGAACTTTGAGGATGATACATATGTTCACTGTCTTGATTGTAGTGATGGCTTCATGGTTGTATACATGTGTAAAAACATCAGTTGTGCACTTTAAATATGTCTGACTTATTGTCTATTGGTTGTAAGCTGTTCAGGAAATAATAAAAAAAATGTATCTCTCCACAGATGTTTCTGTTTTCTGTTTTTAGATAGTTCACCTCTTATAGAGATATTTTTACCTGTAAAAACATAGGCTTTGGAGTTAGCAAACTGAGGCTGCCCCTAATTACCTTTGACCTTTAGTGAGTTGCTGGGTCTTTGAACTTGGGTTTCCTCATCCGCAAAATAGAAGCAATACCTGTCACATAGGATTGTCACAAGGACTCAGCACAGTAATGTCTGCTGAAAGCTCACTGCAATGTCTGGGATAGGGCTTGGTGACCCTTAACCTTACTGTGTTAGTATAAATTGCTGGAAAAATAAAGGGCATAGTAAGGGCTTCTGCTTTTTAAAGGCAATTTCTAAATGGGCATGTTTTAATATTTTAGGGGGACAAAGTGTTACAGCCGACAACAGAGAGACTGAATTCAGCATTCTCTTCTTAAGGGTTATAGACTCATCTGTGGATTATCCTCTTGGTTATGTCCAGAAGGTAACTTCCTAAAAACAGATTGGTTTTATTTTTAACTTTTTTATTAAAGTACAATATACCCACCAAAAAGTACACAAATCGTAACAGCTAGGGAAACTCACAAAATGAACTCAACCTGTAGCCAGCATCCAGATCAAGAAACAGAAGGTGACAATGGCACAGAAATCTCCATGCACTGCATCCCAGGAACTGCCCCCAAAGCTAGTAATGTGGTCTGCTTTGCTTATTTTTGAACTTAATATTGCTCAGTATGTGCTCTTTTGTCTGGCTTCTTTGTCTGTGACATGCATCTGATTGCTAACCAGTTTCCACATCTATTTTCCACCCTGCTTTCTCTCTTACTCTCTTTAAAAACATCCTATCTTTGTTGAAACTTGAAGGATGAGTAAGATTTTGCCAGAATTAGAGACCAGTTTGGCTAAAAGGAAACAGACTTTTCCAAAGGGATGAGGGTGAGTAAAACTGCAGCATCTTCAGGACATGGAAACAGATGTTCATTCTGGAGGAGGTATTTCCTATTTAGTATCCACTGTTTCCGTAACTGTGATCATTCAGGTAGTTGCCAGATTTGCCTACAATAAACAATGATGAAATCAATGTCTCTGGACATATGCTCTCACCTACTGCAGCTTTTATTTCCACAGGATTGATTTTCAAATGTGAGGCTGGCTGGGTCTCCAGGTAGGCGCATTTAAACATTTAATAAATATTGAAAGGTCATGTTACAAAAAACACTGTAGCCATTCACACTTCCACCAGCAATGTGTGTGTTTCCCTATTTCCCTGACTCAGTCAGTACTGGAAGTTCATCACTTTAAAAAATGTTCTGTTCTATTACTTTTATTTTATTTTTAATTTTTTTGGCTGTTAGAGAGATTGTCTTTTCTTGTTTATTGACCTTTGGATTTCCTCTTCTGTCAAGTTATTTAAGTTGAAAAGCAGACCAAAGGATAAAAAAATAAAGAGAAAGAAGATGTCGGAATATTGTGATTATTCCTACGGAGTGAGTCTGTTGCGCCAGGCTCACAGTAGGTCCTTGGTGAATGTCACTAGCCATTGTCACTACGATTTTAATTCTTCAGAACATACAGATGGAGAGCAAATTATTGATGAGATGTCCTGGACTGCTCCCTCAGTCCAATGACTTCCTGGCTGTAAAGAATTGTGAAATAAACATGTCTGATGTCTGGTTACCAGTAACTCAAAAGACATCAACATCTGAATTTGACACTGCAGGGGAGGAAATAGGGTGCTGGTGGCATTCCCAAGGAAGGGGGGTGCTCAGGTTCAAAGTGAACCTGCAGTTTATACAGAGAGAAGTGAAAACCAGACTCATTTCCAACAACTAAGGGACCCTGAGCTCCAAGTGGCAACATACCCGACAGGGCTATTGAAATAAAAATAGGGCCACTGTTTCAGAAGAGAGTGAAGGATCCTGCTTATGTTTCTGTGATTGTCCACAGAGCACACATCTCAGGATCAGCCTGAGTTACTGATCATCTGCATTATGAATAGTGGCCAGTTTCAAGAAGAAATTATTAAACTGAAAGCCCAATATCTCTGGAATACTGGGAGGGAGTATACCAGCTGGAAGTGTTCTCTGCCACAGGTGATAGAAAACTCAACTCCCAGTGCCTGAAACAGAAGGACATACGTTGTTTATTTCAGAATTCCTTGGTTCATGGTGTTCCTAGGCCAAGAGAAATGCCTGATAGTTCTGTTTTTTAAATAGTTAGGTCCAAAAAACTTAATAAATATTTATATCCTAACAACTTAGTAGCCATTTGAAAAAAAATACACATATAATGAAAAGGAAAATACTTATATTTTTATCTCATTCTTAAACAACTATAATAAATAACTCAATTGAGTTCTTAAATAACTTAAATACTTACTAATTCTTAAATACTATGGTTACTTACCCTGGGACACCATGGGGACAGGATGGTTACTTTGGGGCACTGCACAATTTCTCAGACCTTGGAATAAGATTGGACACTGCCACATTTCCTCTTCACATATTTTCATACAGTACCTGCTTTTTATTATGGCAATTCTGTAAAACCCACCTTGCAAAGATATGATGTCATTGAAAGGGATATAGAGCCATTTAATATTAAAACTGAACTGCTATCAGCTAGTAATTCACACAGTGTCTGACCAACATTAAGTATCCCTATATTTCTCTTAAAAATTTAAAGTATCTTCCAATCCCTCTGTTAGTTCACTGTGGCTTTCTGGGGTGTCCTGGTACACAATCTGGGAAGTGCAGGTTTATTTAACAAGAAGTTTGGAGTAGTTGGTCTGAGGTTAGTCTGGTGGCTTGATGATGTCACCAAGTGATGCTGGGGTTCTTGTTCACAGGGTCAAAGAATGAACTTCGCAAACACTCAAGGTAGGAGAGCGAAAGAGAGGCTTTTATTTAGAGACAAAGCAAGAGGACAGAGCTCCTGGCTCTTGCCAGGAGGGGCCGAGAGACCCCTGGGATGGTGCATTGTTTAGGGGTTTCATAGGCTGTTGAGAGACAAAGGGCTAGGCATGTACACCTGCTAAGTGGTCCCAAATTGTTTATCTTTGAAGAGACATTAAGTTTCTTATTAGTCTTCCAAGGTGTTAACAAGAAACTTACTGCTCTGATTTCCTCCCAGGATAGCAATGTCCTGGTCAAGACTGCCTGCTTTGCTCCCAAGGTGGGCTGAGTTATTTGTCTGTTTGTTAAAGAGTATGTTAAGAAACTTACTTTTTAACTAACTGGGCTTTTAGAGTGCAATCTTATCTTCAAGATGGAATCCTTCCTGTTTTTACTAGGTTGTTTTGGGCTTGCTTGCTACATTGCCCAGGTTGCAAATCATTTGTTTAGGGCTGGAGGAAGAAAAGCAGCACTGGATGAAGTCAGAAAAACAAGCTGGACCCCCAGCAGGCCAAAGCAAATCCGGCAATGGATTATCTTGCTTTGTTTTTTCCAAAGGCCCTCGCCCTAGTCTGTCTAAGCCCATGGTCCCTGTCTCACAAGGATATACCCTTTTGGCAAGTTGCACCTTGGGGTCACAAAATTGCTGCATGGCACAAGCATCATGTTCTTGCACAATTATGCAGCCATCAGTGCAAGAAAGGAAAGAAGGTGGTATGGCAGGATAAAATTCTCCCTGCTTTTAAACTCCATCTAGACCTGGTGTTGAATGGCAGACAGGTACCTATCGATGCAGAGACGTCTTAAATTATTGCCATCAAACAGAGATACAAATTAGAGATCTTGACAACCAGTCAACCAGTGCTGGGATTGGAAAGCCTAAAAAAGTTTGCCGGTCAAACAATTGCTTAGGAAGATACTATCCCCTCAGTCCACCAGTTATTCTAGTGGTTAAAGGGAGATAGTACATTGTGTATGGAGACATTGGGAAATGCAAGAATTCTTGTGTTGTGGAAATGTGTTGTTTTGCCTGAATGACACTTATTGTTTCTCTGGAAAGCCACTGGTTTTGGATGTACTGAGTTTAATCCTGGCTCTATTGAGGTGGGGGGCGGTCACTGCCAGGACCTGGCAGACTGATATCTAGTTGGCCCAGGAGTTGGGGATGACATACACCTGATCTGAGATTTGAACAAGGAATAGAATTTGGTCAAAAGGGCAAGAGAGAACTCTGAATAGAGGGAACAGCTTGGGTACGACTATCATGTGGGTGACATGGAGGGGTGACTAGGATGTGAGCAGTGAATCAATATTTATTATGTGAAGCCGGTGAAATGCTGGGGTGATCTGTTACATCGGTTAGCCTGCTCTGACCAGTACAAACCACGATAGCTGCTATTTACCAGGCACTTGCTCTGAACTGGGCACACTGATTGCCTCTCCACACAACAACCCTGCGGGGATGGGTACCATCAATAGCCCACTTTCCTGGAAGAGGACACAGGCTGAGGGAGCAGCCCACAGGTAAAGGCAGAGAAACCTGGTCACCGAGCCTGGACCCAAGTGCCCAATTATGCCCTGCTGGCTCCCAGTAGTAAAGGAATGGATTCAAATTGAGTTGGGCAAAGAGGTCAGATAAGGAAGTATCACAGCAATAGCAGCTGGGAGTTCCTGCCTGTGAAATGGGAAAATCATAGACCATCACCAGTGTTGAGATCATGCATGTGAGGTGCCCAGTGTAGGGCCTCGCACCTAGCAGATGTGTAATAAGTGTTTGATTTTTTTTTTCAAGAGACCAAGCAAGAACTAATAAAGGCCTGGGTGAAAACAGGACAGAAATATTCCAGAAGCAGCACCTAGCAGGACTTGGGCAAAGCACGAGGCAGATGGGGAGTTGAGGGTTGAACAGTTATGTTGCCACTTGCAGGGACACAGGGAGGAGGGTATTGGTTACATCGTGTGCGAGGCACTGTGGGGACACAGGAGGGAGAGAGCAGGTCTCTACCAGTGAAGCATCGAGCCGTCTGTCCAGCTGCGATGCATCCACTTGTGTCCTGCAGCAGATACTTTTTTAATCTGCTTGGGCAAATTCTTCAACTTCCTTGTACCTTGTTTTTATCATCTGAAAATGGGGGTAAGCAGTAACAGGACTTATCAGGTTGTTAGTATAGTTAGAGTGCTTAGCACAGCATTAGATATGTGCTAGGAATGGATAGTCAATATATAGTAGAAATTTTAAATAAAATGCTCTTATCCTTGACATTATTTCTCTATCGCTGTCTATACAAATGCTCAGATAATAGTTACGAAAACTGAATAGAATCCTTGCCTGTCTTGTTCACTGCTACATTTCTAGCCAGCTAGAACGTGGCTGGTCTACAGTAGGTGTTTAAACATTTGTTGAATGTATGAATAAGGAAACCCCTTCCTCCCTCCCTTCCTTCTTCCCATCCATCCAGCCATCTGCCTATCCTTCCTTCCATCTGTCCATCCATCCATCCGCCCATTAGAAAGGCAATGGGGTGGAGTGGATGAACCCACAAGTTTGTTCTTTGTATTCAATTGTGATAAAATATACCTAACATTAAATTTACCATTTTAAGCATTTTCAAGTGTATAGTTCAGCAGCATTAAGTACAGCCACATTGCTGTGAAACCATCTATCTCCAGAACTTTTTGTCTTCCCAAACTGCAGCTCTCTACCATTAAACAGTAACTTCCCATTATCTCCCCTCCCGCCCCTGACAACTGCCATTCTATCTTCTATCTCTATGAATTTGACAATGCTAGGAACCTCATGTAAGTGGAATCGTACAGTATTTGTCCTTTTGTGACTTGGCCCACAAGTTTTGCAATCACAAGGACTATGAGATCCTGGGAAACTTCACTTTCCTAAATCTCTGCTTCCTCACCTGTAAAATGGCTGTAATAACAGCACCTGCCTCCTAGGGTTATTGTGGTTCAAATGAGATAATACATTTAATACAAGATACTTAGCCCAGTGCCTGCTATGTAGAAAGTGCTCAATACATATTTGTAACCCATAAAGATATGCTCTAAATACAAGTGGAATTGTGCACTTGTCTCATGCCTGTGCAACGACCCCAGTATCACTGTCATCCACAATTCACAGTGGAGAAAACTAAGGTGCAGAGAGGTGAGCGACACGCTTGGGGTTACAGCGCTAGTTCACAGCGGAGTTGGGATCAAACTCCAGGTAGCCTGTTTCCAGAGTCCAGGGGCTTTACCACAGCTCCATGTTTCCTCTGCCCATGGTCTTCTGTCTACACAATGTCCTGGATCAGGCTAAAGGGGAGTGAGTGGGGGGTGTTGAGGCCTCAGATACAAGGACATGTCCATGGGCATCAGTGGAGAAATCACTGAAGATGAGATTGCTGTTATGACCATGTGTGTCCCAACCCAGCGGGCTCCTTGCATCCGCCTACTGTGAGGGTCTCCTATGGGCCCTCGTGGGGGTCACGGGTCACTGGGGCCAGGCCTCGGGCACTCTCAGTCAACAGCTGAACTTTTCCCCTTGTTGGCAGAAAGCTTGCAATGCCTAACTGTCCCCTGCCCTGCCCGGCTGAGGTAAAAAAAATCTTTCCTCTTGTGAGCCTCAGAGCCACCTCCCACCCCGCTTTATTGCTCTGTTCTCAAGCCTCCTCAGCCCTTTAAAAGGAGCAGAGACTGGGGGATCAGCAGCCCCAGGTAGGAGACAGGGTCCAGGAGAGAAGGTGCAGGTTTCCCAGCCAGTTCAGGCAAGAGCCCAGGTCCTGGGCCGCCTCAGCCCTGATGTCTGCAGAGGTGAGTCTGTGCTGGTCTCGTCCCCTGCAGCCTGGAGTGATTCAAGACTGGGTCATGGGGGCTTCCTTCTGGGCTTCTGTCCCACCTGCGTCCACTCTCCCTTTCTCCTACTGCAGGTGGATGTGCCCGTGTGTGACCCTGAATTTGGCAGCAACAAGGTGAAGGAGCCAAGCATGGGGGGCAGGTGGTGTGGTTCCTGGTATGAGCGGTTTGTGCAGCCGTGTCTTGTTGAACTGCTGGGCTCTGCCCTCTTCATCTTCATTGGATGCCTCTCAGTCATCGAGAACGGGCAGGACACAGGGCAGCTGCAGCCGGCCCTGGCCCACGGGCTGGCCCTGGGCCTCATCATCGCCTCGCTGGGGAGTATCAGGTGAGCATGCAGGTGAGCAGCCGTGGGGTCAGGGCACAGAGCTGTCCGCAGTGAGTGTGGAGAGCATACTCAGGATTCCCAGAGCCCTGTGGATAGTTCACCTGGGGAGTCGGACCACCTGGTTCAAATCCTGGGTCTGCACGTAGGTTACTCTCCAAATGCAAACCTCCCACCTGTAAAATGGAAATGGTGGAGTACTTCTGTAACTATTTTTTTCTGAATACATGTATCCTGCAACCCATGTACCGGCACCATTCTAAGCAATTTACATATATTAACTAATTTAAGCCCCACAACAACCCCCAGTGGGTAATGCTATTATGTCCACTTCCCAGCTGTGCTGGAGAAAGGCCATGAGGCTTGCCCAGGTTATGTGATCAGTGACCAGCCCTAAGGCTGACTCTCTCAGAAGAGGCGCCTGGCCAGGTGATCTAAGACATGCCCATTCTGTATTGAATCCCACTCAGAAAATAGATCTCAATAGGGAAATTAAAGTGCTGTTGCCTAGAAAAGCAGAATGGTAAGAGAACGTTAACTTCCCTCTTTAAATGTCTCAGGGAGGTGGTGTCTTCTGATGGGTCTGGAGTTGAATGCAGACTTGTCACTTCCTAGCTAGGGGACCAGGGCAAGTCGCTGAACCCTTCTGTGTGCAGTGGTATAAGTGGGGATGGTAATAACAGCAATATTTATTGAGGAGTAACTGTATGCCAATACTAACTATATACATAATACTGTATATGTACTCTTATTAATCTATTCCATCTTTGCAACAGCTTTATGAGGCATGGATCATTGAGGCACAGAGAGGTTATACAACTTGCCCAAGGTCACACAGCTATTCAGTGGCAGAGATGGATTTTGAACCCAGGTCAGTCAGTTGGAGAGACCATCTATTATGCACAGAGGGAGAATACTTCTCTATAATACCAACCTTTTATTCAATCATTTGTTTTTTTAATAAATAGTTACTTGGCACTTACTCGTGCCAGGAATTGACTGGGGGCTTGTTGACTGGATCCAAGATAAGGTACAGGAAGCAGCCAGCACAGCATCTGGCGCATAGTTCAGTCATTTGTTGAGCGAATGATGAATGAATAAACCAAGAAAGTGTCTTGATTGTTTTATTGCTAATGAGTGTGAAGTTAGTCTCAGGAACATGTGTGGCATTCTAGACAATCCAGCCCTCTCCGGCCAAGCCGTGCGGCGATACCAGCTGCTCTCTCTGTTTAGGCTGGGGGCTGTGGTGGAGAGGCTGATGGCCTGAGGGCCCGACCTGTGCGGTCTCCTGGGGGGCTTCATCCCCACCCCCTCCCTGCACCCCTGTGCGATGGCAGAGCCCAGGCTGAGCTCGGTCATGGAGGCCAAGTCGGCCTGCCTGGCCCTCTCCTGCTTGCTGGCTTGAGTGCCAGCTGGTGCATCCAAACCCCGCATGAGCCTCCCCAGAGGGCCTGCGTGCGCAGCTGGGACGGAAGAGTTGGGGCAGCCTGTCCTGACACATCAGTGTGTCGGATAAGGTCCTTTTGTCCAGAGCCGAGGCCCCCTGTCCAGTCTCGGCTTGGTGCCCGTGTCCCCTGGGGCAGCAGGCTCGTGGGTGGGCTCTCGGCACTGGGGGCTTCGACTTGTGTGTGACATGGGGGGGTCTTATGGCTACTTTCCCTGTTCTTGGGGGGCATCCGTTCTGTGTACCAGAGGGCTTTAACAGGCCTAGCTCTGAGGAGAGGTGCCCCACTCTCGTGGGGCTGGTTGAGATGCCGGTGAGGGCCACCAGGGGGCACCGGGGGCCTCCTGGCTCCGGGACCCGAGCTGGTGGGGCATGTTGGTGAAAGGAAACACTGTGCCCATGACCAGGAGAGGGGCTGGCCAACTTGAACCTGCCTTTTGACCCTAGGTTCAACTTTTTGTCTACCCCCCCTCACATCCCCAACCTCTCATCCCAATCACCAACCCACTCATGAACCTCTAACCGTGCTCCCAATTCCCAAGGCCATTTCCAACCTAAACCCCTAATTTCAACTTTACACTCAATGCTATCACACTTTTAGACCAAAAATAGGGCTTTTATTGAACAGTTCAACCAATCAGTTGTTGTTCAGGGCCTGGTTAACTTACGAGGGGAAGTGCGGCTACCCCTTGATTTGGAGCCTGGGGTCATTCTAACTGGTGGCCACGTCTCTGAAGGGATGAGGGGGGGGCTCTTCCAGAGTCTGGAAGGTGTGACGGGATGGTCACCCATCACGCTCTTCCTCTGGGCACCCGGGCTCTGGGTGCAGGGTGGGAAGGGGGCTCTCCTCCCCTCCCCAGCGATCCCCTGCATCTCTTGTCCCACCACCTGACACCTCAGGGGAAATGTGCACAATTTGGTGCCTGTTTCCCACTTGGGCCAGGCCTTGAGTCTTTCTACTTGACTCTGGTGTGGCAAAGCCAGCCTGGGAGGCTGGTTGGGACACATTCCTTGGTGACATCCCAGACCTTGGCCTCATGACTTCCTTCTGCTTCTGTGGGTGACAGTGGTGGGCACTTCAACCCTGCGGTGTCCCTGGCGGTCATGCTGATCGGAGGCCTGAACCTGATGATGCTCCTTCCCTACTGGATCTCCCAGCTGTGCGGGGGGCTGATCGGGGCTGCCTTGGCCAAGGTGGGTGATCCCCGCGGGGACTGGGCTCGGAGGGGGCTGCTGGGTTGGGGTGGGGACGGGGAAACTGCCCAACTCCTCTTCTTTCCTCTGGCAGGACTGGGCTCTTTTTTGTAGGGGAGGGCTTCTAGTTCTTTCCAAACCCACCCTGTTCTGTCCGTGTCTAGACTCAACTTTCCCTGGCAAACCAGGAAGCAGAATTCAGGACTTGAGGTTTCTCTTCCTGAGTCCATGTCTGGCTTTGAGGGCGTTTGGACAGTACGAGTGTTTTTTCATTCATTCATTCATGCATTCACTGGTTCTACGAACATTCTACGAACATCTCCGTCAGCACTGAGGGCCCGGGATGAATTTGATCATTCTCCTTGAGAAACTCCTGAACTAACTTCTCATGTGTTCTCCGGTGTGTCTGCTCTACCTGTGATGGGAATTAATATTCAATTTAACTTTGGAATCCTCCCATCCCGACAGGAAGGCTATCTCTTTCTCCCATGGACTCCCTCTTCCCTTCTCTCTTTCTCTGTTGCCCTTAAGTGTCGGTCCAACCAGGGGCCCTTCAGGATGAAGACCTAGCTTGGTGTATGTGTTGGGAGGCCTGGGGGGTGAGGCTGGGGCGTTAGTCTGGCTGGGGTTTGGTCTACAACAGTAAGCGCTGACCCACTGCAGCTTTTGATCCTGAATCCCATTTGCTGTCTTCCTGCCCTGGTCTCCCCACGCTCGCATTTGAAGCCTGGTTCCCATAGAAAGAGGCCTGTCCCTCTCTCTCTGAGTCTTAATGGAAAGGAGTGCTCAGGCTCCCGCTATGGTGGGGCCATGTGCAAACTTGTCGAACAGGATGGTGACCAGGGCAGAGCCACATCTGCTGCCCACCGGGCACACCCTCCCTGAGAAGCTCCTTGCCCACCTTCTCTCATTTCACCAGAGAAGCCACAGTCAGTTCTCAAAGGGCACTCATCATCCAAGCTAGGAGCTATTATCACCCCCACTTTAGAGAGGAGGAAAGGGGCACAGGGAAGCCAGTTACTTGCCCGATTTCCCACAAGCTGGTAAGTAGCAGAGCCCAGATCTAGGTTCAGGGCCCAGATGCTTGTCTGCTCCACTGTCTTCCCTCTCCAGGTGCCCTGACAGCCCCTCAGGCTGATTTCCTGTGAAGCTGGTGGAGCTTAGGCTTCAGGGCTCCCTGTGCCCCTGTGAAGGGGTCCTATGAGGGCTGGCAGTGGGCTCACCTGGTCATATGTGTTTGTAAAATAAGGAATCTTTGTATTAGTTTTCTCAGAGAGGGTCATCTATTAGCTTCAGGCTCACAAAATCTGGAGCGACCACTGGGTTATGTCCATTTTACAGATGAGCAAAAGGGAGCTCAGAGAAGTCTAATAACCCTCACTGAGCCACGAGGTAAAAATTGGTGGAGCTAGGATGTGGACCCAGTTATGCTGACTGTATGGTTGAGCAGAACCCCTCATTGGCTCTAAAGATGAGGGGCATGTATCCTTAGGTTCCTTCCCTTAACTCCCAGCGTGTCTCTGCTCCCACTGTGAGGCTGTGCGGTTTCCCTCTGCAGGCAGTGAGTGCGGAGGAGAGGTTCTGGAACGCATCTGGGGCAGCCTTTGTGACGATCCAGGAGCCAGCGCAGGTGGTGGGGGCGGTGGTTGCAGAGATCATCCTGACAGCACTGCTGGCACTGGCCGTCTGCATGGGCGCCGTCAACGAGAGGACGCGGGGCCCTCTGGCCCCCTTCTCCATTGGCTTCTCTGTCACTGTGGATATCCTGGCCGGGTGAGCGGTGGGATTACAGTGCCCAGCCCTGGGCCAAGGCTTGGCTCTGTGGGAGGCCTGCAGAGCTCATGTGAGAGTCACAGACTCAGTTGCTGATAGGGGCCACAAAGGTAATGCAAGTGGGGGGTTATGGGCTGGCAATGGGCGCACAGCAGGGAGTGGCGGGAACTGTGGTGTCTAAGGAGGAACCACTGTTCACATCCCTTAACTCCCAGCTGTGAGGGAATGTGGGCGTGGTTTGACCCTTCTGAGTTCATTCCAAGGAAGTCAGAAAAACCGGCTTTCTGTGTGAAATTTTCCAATTTTTGTAGAGTCAATAAAACATTTCTGTAGGCTGTGCTTATTCAGCCAGCAGACAGCCAGGGTTTAGCCCCAGACTTACCAAGAGCTTCCATACCCACTGCCTCACGTATGCAGAGCCTCTCAGTAGGCGTGGGAAGGGATTGAGGAGTTCAGGGATTTTCTCCCATTTTATATATGAGGGAACAGGCTCAGAGAGAGGACACAAATAACTTATTTAAGGTCTTTGGACAGTGGCAAATTAAGCAACAGATCTGGGACAATATCCCAAATCTGCTAAAGGGGATGAGGGACCCCTTCCTAATGTCGAGCCCTTCCTTTCTCTTGAACACAGAGCTACGTGTGGCTTTCCGTGCTCTGCCCTCCAATCCTGTTCCGTCCTTCGGGAGGTGGAGTCCGGGAGGTGGGAATGTGTGTATAAAGCTGTGGCAATGCTTTGCTGCCCCCTAGTGGCTTTTGGTTCACTTACAAGCCTGTTGCGTGGGCTTTGGCTATGGGACCTTAGTCCGCCGAGGTCTGTAGGACCCAGCTTGAGTGAATGGGGCACGGATACAGACACCAGAACTAGAGCAGTGCCCTCCGGGAATAGTCCTCCTCTGGGAGGTGTTGGGACCCAAGCTTGTGGCACAGTAAGGGCCTCAACCAGGGCAGCTAGAGTTAACACTTGTACATGAATTATTATGCACACAACATGGGCTCTTAAAAGCATTTTCTTATTCATTCCTGACAACAGCCTATGAGATAGGTGCTTTTACCTCAGCTTAACCACAGAGCTAGGTCTGGGTCACACAGCTAGAAATAGCTGGTCTGGGGTTTGAATCTAGGTCAGCTTGACTCCAGAGTTCACGTAGTTGACAGCTGCTTGACTTAGCTTTTTCAGCTTTACAGGGGGCCTGGGACCACCTTTTCCACTGCCAACACTGAGCAGGCACTCTCTGGTGGCCCTTCTAGACCATATGCCCAGGGATGAGTGAAGCCTTTCACTTCCTAGTGATCATAGCCTCTTCACCTGCATTTCCTTTGCGACCCCCGAGCTCCCACGATATGAGAGGGTCCCTGGGTGGTGTGTGACTGAGGCCTAGTTGGGGAAATGAACTTGAGGTGAGCTGGAGCCTGGCGGGGGCCCTGCTGACCAGTGTGGGGGGTGTCTGCAGGGGTGCTGTGTCTGGAGCCTGCATGAATCCTGCCCGTGCCTTTGGACCTGCCGTGGTGGCCAACCACTGGGACTTCCACTGGATCTACTGGCTCGGCCCGTTCCTGGCCAGCCTGCTTGTAGGACTGCTCGTCAGGTAGGATGGCACAGGGTCAGTGGCCTATCTGACGGGCATCTGGTGATAGCCCAGAGCACCCAGGGCTAGAGGGCTAGGCTCTCACTTGGGTTTGGAGAAGGGATGAGGGAAGACTTCTTGAGAGGCAAAGATTATGGCTCTAGGAACTTCGGTTGTAAGCGATAGAAATCCATCTCAGTACAACTTATGTCATAAAGGAGGGTTCATTGGCTCACGTCACTGAAGAGTTCACAGGGAGCACTGGCTTCAGGTGGGTGCTCACAGCATCTTCAGGACTTGGTCTTTCGCAGAGGCAATGCTATCCTCTGTGTAGGCTTCACGTCTAGGGAGGCAAAGATGCCCACCAGGCCCTCTGGGCTTACATCCTAGCGGCTTAACTCTAGAGGGAGGAGAACAACAGTTGTAGCAAAAGTCCTGGGTCTGATGCTCACCGGTTAAGACTGGCCCAGCTTGGGTCATGTCCACCACTGAATCAATTACTGTGGTCTTGGGGATGAGGCACTTCTATCTGCTTGTCTGGAGCATGAGCCTAATCCCACAGGGGTGCTGTACCACTCCAATGGTCCTAGCCACATAGAAAACCATGTAAATGAGGCCCCAGGAGCATGCATGTCAGGTGATGCCATTCCCATAAAATGCAGTGTGAACAGCGTGCCCTGGAGTTGTGCAGCAGATTCTAGGGTTTAGGTGATTAGAAGGATGGGTAGTGTCTGTTTGGCTGCTTCTCCTTGGATTCTCTCCTGGTGAGCCTCCCGGACCCAGAGGGTCCTGCTCTTTCTGCTCCAGGCTGTGCAGGGATTGGGGTCTGGACTTGGTATGAGCCGGGACTGTCCTTGGCTGACCTAGGCTGCTTGCCCCAGGGCCCATCTGTAGTTCTGGATGAGCATGTGGCTGAGTGAAAGGCGTCACTAATAACTGCTGCCTTCAGAGCCACAGAGATGAGCGTCTTTGGGAAAACGGCTGAAAGCTGACTGGGCTAGGATGTTGCCCCTTCCTAAGGGACTGGCTCTCCAGGCTGGAAAAACTCAGGAAGGCATCTCTCTGGAGAATTCTGGGCCTAGAGACATTTGATGGAGCGTTGGGTCTCTCCCCCAGAGGCTCAGAGACCTCACTGGGCCATCTTTTTTTGTAGGTTCTTCATTGGAGATGGGAAAACCCGCCTCATCCTAACAGGACAGTGAAGCTGAGGGCAGAACCCTCAGTGGACCCGTCCTGGGCTGCAGATGGGACGGGGGCCCAGGGGGCTGCAGCCTTACTCCGCTAGTTTGTTTCTGATAGACCACTAAGTTCTGAGATGTTCTAGGTTCTTCTCATTCCTTTGTGCTCACGGGAGACCTTAGCCTGGGGAATGCGTTGTCAGCACTGCCCAGAGGGAGGTAGAAACAGCACCAAACAGAGCAGGTTTTTCTTGACAGGAAAGGCCCCATGATCAGAAAAGCAGTCTGAAGAGGCGGCTGTTTGTGTCTGCCAGCTCATTTGCCCTGCTCCCTTTCTTTCTCCGTCTCGGTTCCCTGATGCCTCTGTGATGGAAGGACCTTCTGTGGTCTCTTTCCTTGCTTCCTGAGCTGCCAATCTACCTTTGCAATAAATAGCCCAGTATTTCCTGGTAGTGTCTATTGGCTGGCCGTGCCTTTCAGAAATGGGTGCTTCTGGGGAGGAAGCAAAGTCCGGGTCGGGCTTTAGCTGTTAAGAATCCGGTTAGCTTGAGCTCAGCGTAGAGTTCAGTGTTAAGCACTCAGCGCGCAGGCCAGCGCAGAGCCCGTCTCCCACTCAGCCGGACCCTCTCTGGAGGGGAGCTCAGTCCTTTCTAGAGTCTGGATTGGACTTGGGCTAGTCAATTCCAGATCACAGACGCGGGACCCTACTGAAAAGCCCAGCACAGATCCAGGGGCTGGTTCGGTGCACAGTGCTATCCAGGACACGATCAGCACCCCCACCCCTCCCCAGCAGGGGGCGAGGAGGGCCACGAGGGTGAGCCAGAGCTGCGGGGATTTCCAGAGGAAACTGACGATATGCCATAATACAGGTTTGGGGAACCAATGGTATTTGGATGGAAGATATAAGTGTACTGCATAAGAAAGAATAAAAAAGGACAAAAAGGCATATTCTGAGCTTTACATCTTAGAGTGTGTCATCTTCTCTGTAAGATTCTAAGGGTCATTTATGGAAGAGGATCATTGTAACCGTAGGAGGTGCTAGGGAAAAACAACTGTCCACAACAATATATAAACAAAACACTCACACACTTCTACAAGATGGGCCAAAAAATAAAGAAAATGTTCACTAGAGAAAATCACCAATACAAGAGACTGTCTGTGGAGAAAATGGACACACTATATACCCAAACATCCAAAACACTTTTGGAGAAAAAGAGGATAACAAATAACAAACCTAAAGAAAAGTAGGAAATAATGTGATAAAATCAGAAACAAGCAAATTTGAACATTCAAAAAGAGTGAAAAATGTTAAAAGTTACTCTTTCCTTTGGTGAAATAATGAAGCAAACCTTTGGTAAATCTAATAACTATATATACACACACCCATGTATGTGCACATACATATATCCCTACACATACACATACGCATACAGGTGTATAGCTGGCATTTATTGAGTATTATGTGCTCGGCCCTGTGCAGAATGCTTTATATGTATTTTCTCAAGGGAAAAAGGGTGGGAACTACTCATGCTGTGTGACCCCAACACCGAGAGGCTAGATAATTTGACTAAGTCACACAGTGATTTAGTGGCAGAGCTCAATTAGAATCCAGGATTCTGGACACACAGTCAGTAGTGTCCTTTCCACTGCCCTCGGCATGTGCTGCTCCAGACCCTGGGATACAAGCACTGATTTGTTTGTTTTTGTCAGAATTAGCTTGATCCTCCCATGGTGGGAAGCCTAGGATTACACTCTTGTATCTCTCCCTCACCAGATTGTCCAAAACTGAGAACTTAAGCAATTCAAGAGGGAAGTAGGCCAATCTACTCCCAGGTTGCAGCTTTGTACTTTAAGCCTGCTGTTGAGGCCGTTCACGGCTCTGCTACTTGCTGCTGCTGTTGAAAGTGGTCCCTAGGGGTGGTAAGTGCTACAGCCAAGTCACACATGTCCAAGCCCTGGCCGTGACTTGAAGGCGGGGTCCTGCCCCGACAATCCCACAGCTTCCATGCCAGGCATACCTGCGTGCTTCTTGGGTTCTACGCCCCAAGGCTGAGGCCTAGCAGGTCTTGGTTCTCCTGCCCACACCATTGTCCTCAAGGCAGTGAGTCCTGCCTCCTCTGGGGTTAGGTTATTCACCTTTCTTGGAAGCTGGCGACACTGTTTCCTTCCAAGTCCCCGGATCCATTGTGGAGTTTGGGGTTGTGACTGGCTGTATTCTTTTTGGTGCTTGAAACACAAAGCATTTGTTCTCCTCCCATAGAGTCTAATTGCCCCACTGGTTCATAGGAATTGAAAATTTGTAGCCCTTAGAGATTCTTTTCCCCCCTTACAAAGTCTCTTATCTAATTGTCAGACCTGAGTCAGTTCACAAACCTTAATCTCTGTGAAGGAATGGTGGGTAGGTGGGGGTCAGGTAGTCTTGTGAAGAACTCTGATACCACATGAATTTAAGAGCCTTTATCTTCACTTCCTCCAAAGATTGTGACCATTTACTAAAGGAATATACATAAGACTCACAGGGACTCCTAGATATTCTGAGCAGTTTAATTCTTGAGGACCTTGGCTGCTACTGCAGTCGGCTGCACAGAGCTGAGGCTTGTGAAGTCCAGGTGAGATGCACTTTGCCTGGGATTGACGTCATGTGTAGGTGAACTGGCTCTCTAAACCCATCCTGTGGGTTCTTCCTACAGTTCCTGCCAGAATAGTTGGAGATGTAGCCTTATCAAGTGGCGAAATCTTTACACTGCCTCTGGGACCCGTGGAGCTGGAATTACTGTGGGAAGAGGGGCTAAATGGAAGTCACTGGAACTCTTTAAACCAAAACAGTAAATCAAAGGCAACACCGGTTCTCTGTGGAAATTGCCAATATTTGTTACACCATGAAAGGCTGTGGATGAGTGCCTCACCCAGAATACATGAAATATGTGCTAATTCCACCCTAGAATTAAAGCCAACCATTATCGGAACAGCTCCCCGCCTCTTCACGGGGAGGTCAATTTCACTGGTTACAGATGAGAGACAGTAAAGCCCTCGTTTAGCCGTTCATACTAGTCCTTATTTAGAGAACAAGTGATTATGCTACCTTTGCACGGTCAGGATACCGCGGCCGTTTAATGTGAGTCATGGGGCAGGCAGTGCCTCTAATACTAGTTATGCTAGAGGTGATGTTTTCCGTAAACAGGTGGGGCTGCACAGGAAAGCTGAGGACTCCCTGCCGATTGTGGGGGGAGTAGTAAACCGGCAGGAGATGGATTTCTCCTTAGCTACTAATAGGGTCAGCTTTTATTACCTCTTAAGTAAGTGGTCTTTTCCCTTAAGAGACGACATCCTTCAAATTATGGCAAAACCAATGGGAGTCATTTCTTTTAGACATTTATTTCACATACAAGTTTTCAAGGAGACATCTAAGTGAACATTAATACAAAACAATGAATGGATACACTTGGAATGCATTCAGACAGAGGCAAAGCTTACAGCTACACGTCACTCAGCCACTCCTTGCATCTGGGGCTTCCCAGCTCCCTCATGGTTCAGTCGTGTCTGTCACTGGGCACCAGACCTCAAAACACAGCTTCCTTCACTGCAGCCACCCGCTGTTGGCCGCGAGGTGTCTCAGGGGCTGCCTGCTGCTGAGCACAAGGACCTGTATTGGACACACACCATTTGTCCTTCCTCCTTAGTGAGCAAGCTGCTGGACTGCTTCCTAAGCAGTGTCCTTCTTCCCAAAGCAGGAAATGGATCCAGGGGCTGCACACAGCAGGGAGCCAGGCCGCGTA
This sequence comes from Manis javanica, assembly GCF_040802235.1. Taxonomy (NCBI): domain Eukaryota; kingdom Metazoa; phylum Chordata; class Mammalia; order Pholidota; family Manidae; genus Manis; species Manis javanica. Next base: position 49,328,830 of record NC_133165.1, on the reverse strand, counting down.
GCCCAGTCTTACAACCTCTTCATCTGCACCATGCCCCACAGTCTCACAAACACTGGATCTGGAGCAATCTTGGCAGTCAAGTAACTTCTCTTAAATGTAAGGGATACAGGCCCAGAGAGAGGATATTGTTTGTCAAACAACACTCAAAGTGGCAGTAACAAGACTAAAATGTGTCTCTTTTGGCTTCTGGTCTAATGCTCATTCCACCATGGCAGGCTGCCCTGAGCTGTTTAAGAATATGTATGAAGTTTTCCTTTTTAAAGAAGATTTATGAATAAATTAGGTTGTATGTTTAATAGAGCCACCAGTAGGAACTGGAGCTATTTGTGGGAACAATAAAGCATGCGTAGGCAGGGAATGTAACCAAGTTCCCAAAGTGCCTTGGGTAAGGTATCAGAGAATAAAATGTCTATTTGTAGACATTTAAAAAAATAGTTACTTTTTAAATATAAGATTTGGGACAATTTTCAAAGAAATAAAATAGGATTAAATAAATTCAGGTTTTAGGTAGTGGGTTGAGGTGGGCTGTAGGTTCTGTTGAGCTCTCCAGCAGCCAGAACAAAGAGAGAAAAGCTTTAAGTTATAAAAATCACAGTGTTTGTTAGGTAACTTTTTTTTGCTTAGGATGAGAGCTTTCCCTGGTACTGAGGCCTAGAACAAAACCTTTTCCTATGCACCCTCATAAAAACAACGATATGTGATATAAATGACACATTATTCATTTTGACTTTCATGCTCCAGCTGAAAAAGATAAAATGCAAGTAGGCCTGGCCTAAGATGATGGGTATGACCTTCTACTTCCTCAGAACAGAGACAAAGTTCATCAAGTGAGGTACATACATGTCCAAACAGCCCATTTCTAATTAGGAATGTAGGTAGGGGAACTGAAGTTCCACTTTAGCTTGTTCCCAGACATAGGAGACGGAAACAGAGTCAGTCTCATATGGAGATGGAGCGTATCTTGCCATTGGGATGTCTTAGAGACAGACGCACAGCATTTTAGGCAACGAGAAAGACTCTTTTGCAAGGGGACATGATTTTCTCATGACTGCATCACTGACCCTGGCAGATGACATGAGGTAACTGGCCTCACTTTTGCTGCAGTACTTCCTCTACCATCTAAGTTACTTTGAGTACAGGCACCATACCTTTGTTCACTTTTGTATCCCCCACTGTGCCTAGAACACAGCCTTACACAATCAGTTCTTAATAAATACTTATGAATAACTCATCTACTTTCCTGAATCATACTTCAACATAATTATCAGTATCAGTATTACCAATATTACTATGCAGTGATTTCTATTTATGTGCATCTTCTCTAGCATTGGGACTCCAGAACATCTACACAATATAAGCACATGCCCACTGACACCATATACCTTACTGTGTTGGGCACGCTAACTGCACTTACCAGTATGAGTCTACAATTCAGACAACGCAGAGGAAACCGACCTACTGAGATGGGAACAATCATGACATTTCCAAGAAATGTAAATCAGAAACATTTATCAATGTTTACCTGAGTCACCTGCCTTCTGATAGGCCAACACCCTATTCTAGCACCACATGCTGGACTCGATTTCTTTCTATGCTGCCTATGCTCCTTGGTACACTGCCAAATGAGTTTCAAAAGATTCAAGCATATGCAAAGGAGAAGTATTACATCCAGGTGTCTTCAAATAAATAAGAGCATCTAATAGTGGGAAGGAGAGGTCAGGTCACACACACAGCCCTGCCTCTGGTTCTTTCCCACTGAAGTTATGACTTCCCCTCCCCGGTGCGAAGCTGCTGCCGGTCACGTGTGTGAAGGGTGTGAATGCCACCAGCCTCACCCCGGAGCAAACAGCTGCATGATGAATTCCCCGGTCTCCTCCGTAACTTCCAGAACTGAGCTGACTACCTCCCCCACCTGAACTCTTCCTTCAGTGTTTGCTGGCCTAGTACTAGGTGGGTATCAAAGATATTTTTCAGACAAAAAGGTAAACAAGGAAAACAAAAACAGTGTTCTGGATGGGAAGTTTTTGTTAAGTATTTTCACTTTCACTCAGTAAGAGATGGAGTCGTATAAATTACTCAGGGCTTGTTAGGTTTGTGGTCTGAGGAAGAGGGACTAGAAGGCTCAGAAAAGAGAACTGGACATTTAGCAAACAGTCCTGGAAGTGTTCTGAACTCAGTGGCATGTGATTTAAAGCACACCTAAGGAGTCCGACTGGTCTTAGAAATACCAAATATTTCAGGTTTCAACCTCACTTCCCTCTTGCATTTTAGAAAACTACTATTATATAACATTACATTTAAGTGTGGTTTGGGAAGCATACAATACACCAACATACCAGTCATGTTCTGGGTAGGAACCAGAGAGGTTATAGAACCAGAATGTGTCTGAATTAAAATTCTACTTTATTTTAATGAGGCACACCATGAGCATGCATCCTATTCAATCTGAGGAGGGCATGGCAGTTCAGAGGGGTCAGACAAGAGCACCCAGAACAATTAAGAGGTAAGTGTAGGACTTAGGAGAAGCAGGAAAAGAAAGTGAACTATTTATAGGCTGGAGAAGCAGCAGCCAAGTGGGTGTCGGTCTTCAGGTACAGAGAGGTTGGGGTACAGATGATGGGTGTCGGTTGCTTCTCATCGCTGTGGGCATGGCATTAGTAACAAGATCTCAGCGACAACACGGGGAGTCTATCCTAGCTTTTGGGATCAACTGCTTGGCACAAAAAAGGTACACTGCAACAGACTTCTGGTAGAAGCTGTGAAATCTTCACTCTCCTTTTTGAGTCAAAACCAAGATGGATTTGATGCAGTTCTGATCAGACTCCTTAAAGTCCTACTCAGACATGAAGCTCTGTGATCAAGTTGCATCCAGGATCTCATGTGGTAGATAAAGAAAAAAAACCTTTTCAGCATTTTCTCTCCCCTTGAAAACAACTCACCCCCACTGAAGGATCCTGACTGTTGCTGGACTTAGCAGGGCCTCGACATCCTGAAGAAAATCTCATTCCAAACTTGGAAAGGGCATCCCCTCCACTTGGCTTGAGGAGAAGTTGAGACACACAGGAGAGGAACAGATCGGTAAGTTAGAGGCAGAGGTGAGAACAGGATCCAAGTCTTTATTTACATTCTCAAGCTTACTTCGTAGCTAAGAAAAGATTGCTTTTGAGAGTGAGATTAAGGTAAAATGTCTAAGGGGACATGGAGGAAGAGAAAAGCTCGTAATCAAAAGGTTTTCCTGAGTTCATCCACCTTCCCCTTGGGGGGGCCCTCTGGGGGACCCACGGGTGGGGGGAGTGGCAGGGGCTTTTCCCTCACATGAACTTCCCGGTGTTTGCTAAGAACAGAACTCTTACTGAAACATCTGCCACACTGGGCACATCCATAGGGCTTCTCTCCAGTGTGTATTCTCTGATGTTCTCGAAATCTTGTGCAGTTATTGAAGCTTTTTTCACAGTCCACACATTTGTAGGGATTCTCGCCAGTGTGGACTCTGCGGTGGGCGCTGAAGTGGGAGCTGTTGGTGAAGCTTTTCCCACACTCTCCACACTGGTAGGGCTTCTCTCCAGTGTGGGTTCTCTGATGTATGATGAGACTTGAGCTCTGACTGAAGCACTTTCCACATTCTCCACACTGGTAGGGTTTCTCCCCTGTGTGGATTCTCTGGTGAGCACCAAAGTTTGAGGAGTCGTTAAAGCTCTTGCCACAGTCAAGACATTTAAAAGGTTTTTCTCCAGTGTGGATTCTTTGGTGTCTGATGAGGCTCCTGCTTCTCCCAAAGCACTTCCCGCAGATGCTGCACTTGCACGGATTTTCCTTCTGGTGGGTCACCCGGCACATGAGATGGGCACTCCTCCCAAAGCTCTCCCCGTATGTGAGGAGTCTGTAGGACCTCTTCCCCGGGAGAGGCCTCGGAGGCACCACTGCTTTCCCTGAATCTCTAGGCTGAGACTTCAACTTTCCCTGTCTGATTCCTTGAAGGCTGTCCCACTGTCTTCCTGAGATGCATTCTCTTTTCCGGTATTTACCTGGATCAGTGTTCTGGGAAACAACCCTTTTAGACTTTTCTATTAATGCCCTATGCTGCTCCATGTCCTTATATATTATTTGCATTGCATCTTCCTTGATACTATCTCCAATTTCAAAATCTGGAAAAAAAAAGACAAATATTTCAGACCAGTCCTGTATTAACATACATAACATGGCTTATAAGGCTTCATTTGTGAGGATCCCCACATACTTCACAGGCTTCAGGTCTGTTACTCTTCCCTGATTTATTATTTCATGCCTTATTTTCACTCAGTTCCTCAGTCAGTAACACCCAGTAAAAAGTAGGCCTTTGGAAATGTTTCCTCAATTGAATTATGAGCCAAGCCATTATTCCAGCCATATCCTGATGAGCATGGGAGCACCTATGCTTACCTTCTCGCAGTCCCACCCTAGCTTCTCCTGCCTCCAAATGTGCCCGTGCACACTAAAGACACTGTGCCACACTAGTGGTCAGAGCAGAGTCCTGGGATCAGGTCCAAATTCCCCTACTGGCTTCTGAGTTCATCAGTGCATGATCATATCCCGCCCAACCATATTTCCTCCTTCTCTCAAAAGTTCCCATCACTTTGTTTTTCTGGCTGTCTCACAGACCACATGAATCCAAATCTCAATTCTCAGTGCTCCCCAAACAGGAATTCTCTTCTCCTCACTCATCCATCTACATTTCACATTCACCAGCTTTTCCAATAAGTTTTCTGGACAGAGAGATGATACAGTGAAGAGACATACGCTTGGAATCAGACAGCTGATTCTGATTCCACCTGTGCACTTATGAACTGTGCAGTTCTGTATTAACCTTTCATGATGGAAAATTCAAACATACAGTATGGTGCACTTCCATGAACCACTCACCCAGCCTTAACAATGACCTACTCGTGGCCAATCTTGTTTCATTTCTATTCCCACACACTTCCTGCTCCCTGTGCCCAGATTGTTTTGAAGCAAATTCCATAATTGCATTATTTCATCCATTACTATTTCACAAGCTGTGTAACTTAGGCCCAGTCCAGGTTTGATTCCCAAACCCTTGTTCCTAAGCATTTTGCTATACAATCTTATTTCTACTTGCCAGTGTTAATGTTACCTTCCTTCTACACATTGAGTGGAAATTGCTGTACTCTCTGTCCCAAGAGGGGTGGCTGTAGCATGGGTTGGGGAGAGGAGAGCAGCTGTCAATCACTTCATTAAGTAAAAAGCCCTAATGATGCCATCTTTTATTTAGCAGTACCCCTTCTGAAGTATTCTGTTTTGGGATTTGGAGGAAGTCACAGCCTAGCAGTTGGCTCAGGTGAAGCCTGATAATTTGGTGACAGGTCTGGAGCTCAACTTAAAAAATGAAATTCACAAGAGATGGTACTAAGGACTTTGTTCTGTTTCCAGAGTTATCAAAAACAGGGTCATGCAGAACCTAACAATTTCAGCTTCATACTCCAATTCCCCACATAAATACTACCTGAGAGAATCTGTATGAAGTTCCTCCTGTGATGTTTATTTTGAATAGCATAGAGTGTTGGGAGGAAAATAACAACAGGTAAGCATAGAAAGAGGACTCAGATGACAGATGGCTGAGGAAACTTAATACAAGACTGGTGGAGAAAATTGGGTTGGAGACTTTTACAATAGTCTGGGCAGGAGAACAACAAAGACTGAACTAGGGCAGCAGTTGTGGTAACTAAAGGGGACAGACAGAAGTTCTACAACAGTTGGAAATAGTGTTATCTGCCTGGATATCCATAGTGATAGAGAAGGCATCAGAAATATCTGTAAAGTTTTAAGTCTGGATGACCTGTGGGAAGATACAGGGAAGAGGGATGGTGTGGGAAGGAAGACAGTGGTTTTAGTTTTAAAACTTTTAAGTCTGGGCTGCTGATGAGATGGCCATGAGGGCATCTGGCAGCCAGTGGGAAATATGCAGGTGGAGCTGAGAACCAGAATAAAGTCTCTCTCTGTCTACCCTTTCCTCATGCACATCCTCATGCACATCACACATAACTGAGGTATTTCTCAGTTATTTCTTGAGTTTACTGCCAAAACTTCTTCATCTAAGTTTTTTCTCAGTTCTTACTCCCCAAGCATTTTCAGGAGATATAAAACATTATTTGACTCCCTCTGGACAAATGAGGCTGTGACCCCAAAGACCAATTCACTAGAATGTATGCGCCTCCCACCCATAGAAGCACTGTGAGAACAGGGGTTTTGTGGCACTCACTGCTTATCTCCTGCTCCTCAGATAGCACAGGACACATGAATATTTGCTTAATGAATAAATACTCATGAGCATTATGCCAGATGTAATGACTGTTCAGTAGATCACATTTTCTCTTCTCTTAGACTTCAATCCCTTGATTCTTACCATTTGGGCTTTGCAGCAGACCTGGGGGTCCCTGGTATTCTGAGTCTTGTGCAATTTCCTCCTCACTCATTCTCTCACTCCCAGAATCTTCTACTATTGCCCCTTGTGAGGTCTCCTCAGGTTCCCAGCCTGTAGGTTCCTGGCGTTCAATCTCAAGATCCTCTCTTTCCTGCCTTGAGGGTGACGGCACTTCCTCTGGGGAACCGGGGGGAGGCACAGAGGCCCGGGAGTTGATCAGGGCATCCATCTCCTTGTAGAATGCGCAGGGCTCGAGCACATGGCCATTCTGCACTTTGCGGTAGCTCTTCTGGAGACTTTTGAACTTGGTCCGGCACTGTTCTGGTGTCCGGAGGAAGCCGCACTCACGCAGTTGTTCAGCCACAGCCCCATATAACTTGCTCTTCCGATGGCAGGCTTGAAGTGCTTCATAAAACCGAGTCTCCTGGAGGATGTCAAGAAAAGTCTTGGTTTCCTCATAGCCCCAGTGCACACCTGCCATGCAAAGATAAAGTTAAAAGATAAAAGAAAAGTATCTGTAGTAGCCTCTATACATTACAGAATATAAGGAGTAGAAAAAAACTATTCCTATTCACAGTAGAACAAGAACTATATGTCTAGGAATAAGCTTTGTGAAAAATAAGAAAGTGTGTATAAAAAATATCTATACTAAGGAAAGACAAAAGAACTAAAGAAAATGGAGAGACATTATATTTCTGGAAGGAAGACTCATGTTGTAACAGATACTAATTCTCAAATGAATCTATAGTCAAAATCCCAATAAGATTTTTGAATTGAAATTGACAGACTGATTTCAATGTTTACTTGGCTGAGTAACAATGCAGTCCATCAAATCAGCCATCGCTATGGGACTAAGAATTTAGCTGTCTTTTCAAAATGGTTATGAATAATGGTCTAGACACCCAAGAGGAACTTCCCCTCCAATTTTTTTAGTCAGTCTTCCTCGACAACTAGAACTATGTCCAGCATAGTTTTTGATTCCTCCACTTTGAGATGAAATGCTCTGAAGATCATCTTCCCATCTTTTTCCTGATGTCTACTTCTTTTGAATAAGTAAATGCATGGATACACTCCCAGCTCTCTTAGCCTGATTTATTTTTCCATTCTATCGAAGAACTTACCTTTTCATAAGGTGGAACAGAGAAATGTTACAATAGCAGTGATACCAAACAATGTTTTATTGCACTTAAACATTTACAGAAGGCTGTCATCAATATTCTCTCCTTTAACACTAACCACGGCTCTGGTATTCTCAGTCTTATTTTATTGATGAGAAAACCAAAGCTCAAAGTACTTCTATGATGTGTCTACTGTCACACAGATATGAATTGGCGATTTAGTTCTGAACATCCCAGTCCCCAAATTTCAATACCAGTTTTATGTGGCATATGGTACATCTTTTTCTATCCTTTTAATTTCAATGTCTCTGTGTTCCTGCATTTAAGATGTATCTCTTGGAAGCAACATACAGTTGTTAAACATCTGATTATCTTAGTCTTTTAAGTTTGTAATTAACAATATATTTGGATTTACATCTACCATCTTACTGTTTCTCTCCATCTGAGTCATCTACTTTGTGTTAATTTTTCTCTTCTTTTAGAATTTCATTGTTTTCACTCATTTTTTTGTTAGTTACACATTTTTTTGCTGGTTATCCTAAAGGTCATAGTAATGTATCTTTGACTTACTATAATCTAATACAATTGATTGCTTTATACCAATTCTCAGATAATGTCAGATCCTTAGAATCCTTTGACTCAAATTTTCTTCCTTCCATGGGCCCCAATTACTCAGTATCCTTGCTGTGCTCTGATGTGAGAAAGAACCTTCCATAGTCACTCATTGCTGTCACTCAGACTGCATGGGGGCAGCGATGAACACCTAAGAGTACTTGACCATGTGGTTGATCACAGTGGTCAGTGGCCAGGCACGTGCGACAGCACTCCCCAGGTGTGGCCACTTCTGGTCTACACTTCCTTCCAAGAAATCATCCATTCTCATACCAGAAAAAGCAAGCACAGCTCTTACCACTCAGGTTCTGGAACAAGACAGGGGCACGACGAATCTCAGACTTCCGGATAAGTTCAACGCCCATTTCATCCCTATCAGATTCTTCTGTGGCTTCTTCCTCTGCCAAACTGACCTGTTCTTTAGCACTGATACCAATTCTTTTTAGTCTGGGGGGAGAGAGAGTCTCCTTTGCCTTAGCAGTGGTTGAAGCATGTGCTGCCGGGTTCAACAGAGCATCCATGTCCTCAAAGAAGGCACAGGGTTCTAGCAGGTGGCCATTCCTCACTTTCCGATAGCTCTTCTGGAGACTTTTGAACTTGGTCCGACACTGTTCTGGTGTTCGGAGGAAGCCACATTCTCGCAACCATTCAGCTACAGCACCATACACCTGGCTGTTTCGGGGACAAGCCTGAAGTGTTTCATAAAAGCGAGACTCTCTGAGAATTGCAAGAAAAGTCTTAGTCTCCTCATAGCTCCAGTGCACACCTGCTATTTTTTCATCTTCTAAGCCCCACTGCTGCTGCTCTCTCCACATTTTTGCTGCGTTCCTTGCAGGGATCTGAATAGCATGAACTGACTTTCCCTTGATGTAGCTGCTTCGCAGAATATTCTTTTTATTAGAGGGCTGTAGACCTGTGGTCCATGTCTCCTTCCTTTGCTCTAACGGGGCTATCTTGTTAGACACAGACACTGTACTTCCTACAGAAAGAATAAACATATTTCATGTTAAACAGAGGACATTACTGCATGTCCCAATCTTCTGTCATGTGCTCTCCTGGACCACTTGTTCACACCTATCCCCTAAAGGTCTTGTCCCAGTCTCCTCTCTTCTAGAGCCTTCCTCAACCATGACAGTGCACACTATAGTTATTCGTACATGAGTTCTTTAGCACAGTCATCTACTAACTCACGTCATCATTTTACTTCTCATATATGTACTTCTTTCCCCAGCCAGTTCTTAAGGGAAGAAACATGTATTTTATCACCTTCAATCCCATCTCAGCATCTAACATTGTGTCAGGGTCACAGTATGCTCCTAACCAGTATTTGTTACTTATACTCCGTACCCCGACACACACACATACTGGGGCCATGAGAGATGAGAAATGAAGAATTTTTAGATATATCTGACAAAGTTCATCATAGGAAAGTGATGTAAGAATAGTGAAACTCTTTGAGGGTTTGTTACCTTATGATACTGTAGAGATCAACATGTCTTAAATTTGAATCCTAGCTCTATCACTTACTTTACCTTACGACCAGGGGAAGTTTCTTAATCTCATTCAGCCTCAGTTTCCTAGGAAATAATATATTCAAAGACATACTGGGAATATTAAATAAATGATTATCTGTAAAGTGTCTAATGTCTAACAGGTATGTAAAAAATCAGTTTTCTTCTCTAGACAACACACACAGAAGTGTCAAGGAATTCTCCTCTAGTAGGATATCAAATTAAATCCTTTCTGAGAGAACCTGGGGGATGGAGATTTGCTGTTTTTACATGAGAGGAGTTTAGGGATAATTGAAAGCTCAACTACCTAAAAGGACTAGGCAGACAATGTAAACAAGGGGGGCAGCTGGAGTGAACTAGGGCAGTTCAGCAAGACCTCCTTGATTCAGCTCTGGCCAGCTGTCAGTGTGTGAGACAGTGGGCCCATGGTGCTCAAGAGATACGGGAAATCCAGATTTACAAACTGACTTTAAATTAAAACTCTTTGTGTAAGACCAAATGTGTGTAAAAGCCAGGTTCAGCCCATGAGCCACTGGTTTACAACCTATGATAAGAGATTAGGGCAGGTGTCTCTGGGGCTGGGTCTTTCTGTATGTAATTACATGCGAAGGTGCTGGACTGGAGCTGAATTCTCACAGTACAGTCCCTATCCCACTCATGTCAGATTTTACTAAGGACTCTAACTCAGCATTATACTAGGTCTGGATGCTGTATGTCCAAGCAATGTTAGGAATCATCAATCATGAGCACAAGGAGGCAGAGGGCTGGGATGCCTGCTGTTTTGGGAAGAGTGCTTTGTTACTGGTATGTCATCAGTGTCCCCTTAAGTTGGTCATTTTTTCCAACTGCTTTAATTGTTTTCTAATTATAAATAATTGTTGGTTTATCTTTATTCATTCAGAATGACAAGGCCCATATTATAATCTCTATACTTTAGTGTCTCTATGCAGTGTTGTCCCACAGAACTTTCTGTGATGATGGAAATGGTCTATAATTGTGCTGAAGTTACCTTAAATGTGGGTATTGCCATTGAGGAACTCAATTTCTAACTTCAATTTTAATAAATTTAAACTTAAATAGCCATGTATGGCAAGTGGCTACCCTATTTAGACAGGTCTACAGTATCTATAGTGTGTGTTAGTGCAATTTTAGGCCTATACTTTTATTTATAAGTAGTCTTTGACTTGCAGCTTACATATGAATGAATCACTTATCCCTACTGTTAATGCAAATGACATATCCTTCAGAAAGGACACTTCAGTAGTTATGTGTGCAGGTAAACTTGTGCTATTTAAGTAATTTACAACATGCTATCAAAGTGATCACACTGAAATTACTTTTTTCCTTCCATTTATAAGATTTCCATCTCTCCAGGAATTATCTGCTGGGCACCCACTGATGTGTGAGGCTCTGTGCAGTGTTGGGATTACTACAGTTGAACAAAAATCCTAAAATGACCCTATGACTTTATGGAGCTTTTGATCTCATGGATATAAGTTTATATTTAAATAATATAAATATGACAGTCATTTATAGCACCTCTCCAGTGTTTTAATTACTAAATTATAAGAATACATATTATTTTTTAAACTGGAAAAAAGGAATGAATGAGGTAAGAAAACACAGATAAATGGTTTTTAGGTCTGGTAAGCTAGACCACAGAAATGATTAGACAACCCATGGAGGTCCTTTAAGTATTAATATTTATTACTGTTTTATGATCACTAGAAATGAGTTTATTAGAAATCTCCCAATTTTTTACTTCAAAGGGCAAAGAATCCTTACCCAGGGAGACCATGTTTCCCACAGTCTCTTTCCTAACATCTTGGTAGAGGTCTCTGTGAGCAGGATGCACACTTTTTTTGTAGGAAGAACCTCTTGCCACGTGGACATCTTTCCCTGGTCCCTGCAACAACACTAACAGCAATGACTACCAAGATAACCACATGGGTCTGTGAAGTATGAATGATCATGGATGAAGCATAGAAGGGGGCTCTAAAGAGGAATTAAAAATCAAGGAACCAAGTGTATATTATGTGGCAAATGAAACATTAGAATCATAAGACAGATGATCCCACAAGGAGTCCCATTAATCAGAAGCTGGGTCCAGTCTTTTCTGGAAAAGGAACAATGGAGAAAAAGTCTCTTGGAGGGAATATAAAAGTTTGAGCATAGCAAAGGCACAGGAAATCATTGTGCTGAATACCCTAGGAAGGCCAGAGAGAACAGTAACAATTTACCTGAGACCCAACAGGAGGTCGTATGGCTGTTACTTCCGGACCCATGATGTTCCATTCATCAGCAGAGGCCCAGGGAGAAGGGCGTGCTGTAAGAAGGGAAAGAAACAATTACTGTTCTGGGCTTTGGCCCTTTAATTCATGCTGCTTCTACTTTAAAAAAAAATTTTTTTTTATTTTGCTATCATTAATCTACAATTACATGATGAACATTATGTTTACTAGACTCCCCCTTCACCAAGTCCCCCCACATACCCCATTAGTCACTGTCCATCAGCGTAGTAAGATGCTGTAAAATCACTACTTGTCTTCCATGCTGCTTCTACTTTTAAGAAATGAGCATGTATAAGAAAACTAACTAATAAATATTGATCATTTTCTCAGTGAGTTCAGAACAATGCTTCAAACCATGACCTCCTAAAGCAGGGCTCACAAACGCAGATGCTTTCAGGGAGTAAGCAGGCAGAGCGTATGATGAGAGGCTCCGGGTAAGGAGCATGGGGAACTGGAGAGCACACGTCCCATTGGAAGGTACAGCCCATGCTCAGCTCCATTTGCTTCACTGTGGCTGTGGAATAGCCAGCACTTCTCATTTTTTCAAGAGAATCCAGAAATCTGGACTTTTACGTAAAATACCCAAAGTCTTAAACCTTGGAACTAAAAACAAACAAAAACCCCCAAACCAAAACTCTTTGTGGGTGAAAGAAAACAAATTTGACTTGACATGTGAATTATCAGTTTGAAATCTCTAGTAAAAATTAATCCTTTTAGTATGCTTAAAAAGTCAGCATATATAGATATATAGTCCTGGATAGTACAGGCAAATATGCCCCTTGAAAGGTGTAATGAATAGATATAAACTTTTTTATAGCTCAATCTATGGTCTAACTTCCACTCAAGAACTCCCTATCTAGGGAAAACTTCCAGACTAACTATTACTGTGACCAATAATGCAAAAAGCTTGCTCCACTTCTTTCTAGAGAAGCAAACTGAATCATTTCCTCAGAAACACATTATTCCCTTAAACACACATGGCTGAAATCACAGGTCTTCTTTTAGAATGAATTTACCTTTCTGAGATACCTGGTTTCTGTCCTCCATACCCCCTGTAAGTACCTTAAGAGAACAAACTTCTCCACTTTAGGAATTCCTTATCACCCTGGGATGGCAAAATCCAGAAACACCATGCATTTGTTGGACTAAGCTTATTAACTAAAATAACTCAGAGCATCTATCCATGTGAAAAGGGGGCTTTAATGCTGATGAACGCCACAGACTGCAAAATTTAGAAATATTTATATTTGGAATGCATTCTATCATAATATGAATTTCAGGATGGATAAGGAGGTGGCATACATAGTGTATCTTGCTTCTTGGTGAGGGATTGTGTAAATCAGACAGATTTGAAGTGTGAAAATAATTTTGCCATTATGGAACAGAGGAAACTAACATTTATTGAACACTATTATGTATTGGCCTCATTTAATCTACACTAACAACCTTATTATTTTCCTTTTACAGATGACAGAATGGAGAGTTTGGGAAGTTAAGTAACCTGATCAAGGCCATTCAGAAGAATGGCAGAGCTAGGTTTCGAAACCAGGTCACCTGTCTCTAAACGCTAGCAGCTTAACCTCTAAACATTAATACTCCTTTCGTATTACTTGTCCATGATCAAATAGAGACAGGGTCAGAGACAAGATATAAACCCAAGTCTTTTCATTGCAGGGTCAGTGATCTTTCCATTCCTCTCCTTAAGCCTGACACCACACTGCAAGGGATGGAGAGATCACTGTGGACTAGGATGGACGGGGTGTTCATTTACTTGTATTTGACTTAGTTCTAGGGCAGCTATGAACATCAGTGATCCCTTTCCTGTGGTTTAGTCCTCTCATAAGCCACTTTCTATGACACCTTACATGTGAGTCAATTTTTGAAAAGAGGTGTCTTGCTTCCCTTTCCAAACAGGTTTTCAAGTTATTTATGGCCAGCCGAGAACACATACACATATACACCACAGGACTAAAACACAAGCTGATTATAGAAGGGAGATTATTCAATGATACTATCAGATCTCAAGGCCAGCCTGGTCAATCCAAGTTTTCCCAGACTCTATCTCTAAGATCCCTTTTGCTTTTATGCTGCACATATTTCCAACTCCTGAAGTTAACCAAGTCTTTCTCCCCAAATATTCCATTTATTTCCAAAATGTATTGAGGGGAGCAAGTCACCATGTTAGGGCCACAAAATAAATCTGCCATGGTCTCTGCAGTAGGCATGCTCTGAGTTCTTACCATTCTTGGGTAAAGGTCGATGCTCTCTCTTCCGGTTCAGCTGCTCCTGGTGTCTGGAGTGGAGGCTTGCAGCTTCCTCGCGAGACAGCACTCTGGGTTGGGTCTCCTCCTGCTCTGGCTGGAAGTCGGCCACCTCCCATGCTGCTCCCAGGGGCACTTGCTTCTCCGAGTGCACAGGACTGCTAACCTGGGAAACAAAGCCAAGGCCATAAGGGGAAGAGGGAGGAAGAGAGGGCCAGATGAAGGCCAAATTTTCCCAAGAAAGATATCAAAGAGGGATAGAAGATGTGAGTAGGAATGAAAATTTCACTCCATTCCCAAGAGTTTCTAAGGACAATGAGTTAATATTACTGTCTAGAAGTCTAGGCACAAGGGAACAGGACAGGAGAGTGCTATTAATATACAGAGGGGGAAAATCTGGCAGAAGTGAAATACAGAGCCTCATTGTTACTAGAACAGGTATTATTTGAGTCCTCACATCTATTAGGTTCATGGAGAATCAAAAGTTATCAGAACACAAATAAGCTCACTAGTGAATGGAAAACAGAATGAATCTCCACATCCAGTGTTTATCCTTGACCAAGACAGCAACCTGCAGATAGATCTTTACACAAATGCAAATCCTGTGCAAGGTGAAAGTGCAGATATTGCAGGACTTTACGAGGTTAATGAAAGGGCAGTTGAAAATAACCAGAAGAGCATTCAAAGACACTGACAAATGAAGATCAATTTGGCAGTTCAACCACAGAAGAGTGACAGGATGATGGCATTAAGGGCACTGCAAAAGACATATATGGATCAGAATATTAAAGGATCAGAGGGCACGCTGGGATAACTGATGAAATCCTTGCTTTTATTTATTTACTTCTGCAAAAACAGCCCTCTTTAGGATCCAACTGCAAAAGTCTAATTCTGTGAAGCATAATGTATTGTTGTTTCACGTAATTTGTTTGGGAAACATCATGACAAATATCTGAAACAAATATTTAAGTGCATAATGTTTAGTTTCACTTGCAAGATAATATTTCAACTAAAGTTTTTTTTTCCATTCAATATGAAATTCTGATCCCCTTTTAAGTAGATTAACTTTCAAGGGCTTTCATTGGTACCATTTATCCTTCCATAATAAGCACTTTTCCTGCATGGCTTCCCTGCCCATCTGCTTAACCCGCCCCTTCTTTCTAAATACAAACATTTGGAAAATTCTCTCTCACCTGTTGTCTTAGTTTTCCAGTCTCTTTTTCCAAATGTATTACCAGGGCCACCGCCTCCTCTCCACTTTCCGGACATTGCTTCTGTGCCCACGACTGAATCTTCTCGGGTAAAATGGTGAGAAACTGCTCAATCACCAGCAGCTCAAGGATCTGCTCTTTGGAACGCATTTCTGGCTTCAGCCAACGGCAGCAAAGTTCCCAGAGTTTACTGAAAGCTTCATGGGGTCCGGTCACATCCTCGTAACAAAATTGCCTAAAGCATTTGCGAAAGGTCTCAGACTCAGAGCTATCCGGTCCTTCCAGAATGGACTCCGATGCCCACTCGGGGTCCTTTTCCACTTTCATTATTAAGCATCCTTCAACCTCCAGGGGCGCGTCAATCTGAAGGTCCAGGGATGCAGCCATGCTGCAACCCGGGGGTCAACCTCACGTCTAGCTCAAAGTAGACTCCAATAAACCAAACCCTGAGGGCTCCCTTCTTAATGTTTTGTAAATGTGGGACGGTAGGGGGCGGGTAAAAACCGGCTGTGTCACCAGGAGCAGGGTACTCCAGGTTGATTAATCAAATCTATCCGAGGCCCTTGAAAAGGTGAATATGTACCTAAAGGTTCAAAAACTAGGCCTCTTTTCCAAGATGTGTCCCCGCGATGTGGTTTTCCAGGGTGCATCTCTTTTAGTGCAATGCCGGAACCAGCGAGGCTAGAGGACCGGGAGAAAACCAAGCGAAACCGGCTGAGGGAGGATGCGCGGAGGCGAACAGCCGGGAGGGGGTGTGTCAGCCATCTCCGGATCGGGCTCCTGGGAGGCGAGGCCCCGAGTGGGTGGGGCCGGTTGCGCAGGCCCTACCCGGTTACGGGTTCGAGGCTCGGGCATCGCCGCGCGCCCAGGCCGCTGCGGGTGGCCGCTGGGGACTGGCGGTGTCCCAGGCCAGCGCTGCGCTCTTCCCGGCCCAGGGCGGCCCCGGCAGTCCTTCGGCAACTTCCACACTCCGACGAAAGGCCGCGAAGCCTTTGAGCGGAGAGAAGCCGCGGGGACAAAACAAGGCCTCGCGGGGGGTACAGCTAGTTCGGTGCGCACCGCCCAGTCCGCTCCGCCCGCGGCTGCGCGGGGGGCGCTGGGAGCCGCGGCCACGCATGCGCCGCCCACGACCGCGCGCCTCGGGGTCCCGGGGAGGCTTCCTTGTTGGCGAGGGGCTGGTGGGAGGGGGCTGCGTGGTGGACTCTCGCGAGAGCGCGCAGTGCAGGGACTCGCCGCTGAGGGACTTCAGGAATGAGGAGGGGCGCGGAGGATCTTTCCCGGGGCGGAGGGACACGTCGATCATCTGCGCCATTGTGCGGCAGACAGCGGAACAGCTTGGAAAAGGGTAGTGAGCGCCTCCTGCCGAGGAGTCTGGGAGGCGTCTCCAAGGTGGAGCAGCTCAGCTGGGCCCGCGGTGCGAAGTCATTTCTGCCGTGAACAAGATGCCGGAACTCGTTAGCCTGGTGGAAGGACAAGGCAGACGGTCTGTCGCACAGGGTCGGTCGCGTGCTGGCGTGTGTTCTGCAGGCGGCGACCCTCGGCAGGAGCGTCGCCGAAGCCCGGGCGCAGCCCCCGGCTGTCCGTGCGGAGCTCCCGTGAACGGTCCGGACCACTCCCCAGGGCCGGCGCGAGGGGCCTCTCGCTGGCCTCTTAGGCGCCGGGCTGTGTGAGGGTCGGCGTGGCAAGCCGGGGACTAGAGCTCGTGCTCCCTCTCTGCTGCCAGGAGGAGCCGTCCACGTCTCCCAACTGAGAAACTCGGAGCTAAGCCCGCCCATCCGTCCATCCTGTAATTGATTAGGTGCCAGGCAGTGTTTAGGCAGCTGTATACATCAGCGGACAAAACAGAAATCCCCGTTCTAAAGGGTAGATAGCCTGTTAGAAAACAAAGCTTGAAGACTTTTCTTTCTCGTAGAAAATTTTAGTTAAAACTTGGGCTGCAAATTCCTGCATCCCAGAGGCTAATGTTAGCATTTGTTAGCATTTACGAAACCGGTATTAGGGGAGGGTGGGTCAGAGAGAATCGGTTGGGCGCCTAGTGTATGCCATGGGTTGTTTTTACACAGCTTAGTTTTCTTTAATTTCTTTTAAAAATAATATTTATAGAGCACCTATTTTGTGCCAGACATGTGATAGGTGGTGAGCAAAAACAATCCCTGCCACTGGTGAGCTTTCACGCTGGTGGGAGGGGCAGACATTAATCAGATAATGCCACAAGCTAAGGTATAGTTTTAACTGCCGCAGGTACTACCAAGAAGAGGAACATGGTGTTGAGAATATGTTTATATTAGAGGGCTTTAACCTAGTCAGGGGGTTTGGAAAGGTTTCTTTGAAGAAGTGATGCTAGGGATGAGATCCAAAAGAGTAAAAGCTGGTTAGGCAGTCCTCACAGACATCCAGAAAGCAGATATGATTACCTCCACTTTAGAGCTGAGAACACTGAGATCTCAGGGAGATGATGTGACTGCCCAAGGTTACTTCATATAAAGAGGCAACCTAACATTCGGATTCAACTGAGAATAGGGTCTTTTATATGCTGCTTGGACCATTTGGTGCTTTTAGGAGAGGCAAGTGTCACAAGCAGCTCAGGGACACTGGAAAGCAGGGGTCACACACTCAAAAGTCTGCGGGGCTCAGGCAGATAGCATAGGTGACTGAAGTTAGGCAGAGTATAAGACAATAGGGAATGGTAGAGACTAATGAATTGGAGGCCACACTCTTCTGTTTAAACAAAACAGCCCGGTGAAAGGACCACACTTTTAAATAATTGGCATATACATTTATCTTTCTCCCCCACTAGAATGTTAGCTCAATGAAGGACTATTTTTTAAAAACCATCTGCGCCAAGTGTTTAGAGCAGCGCCTCACACGTGGTATGCTTTCAACCTCTTGTGCTGTCCATAGCCTCTGAGCAATCTTCCCATGTGTGCAGTTCATAGATTTTGAAGCATTTTTACATTCATTTTTCTTACTTTATTCACTAGCCTCCCTGTTGGCTCCTTATTTGCTTCTGACATGGTTCCTGTATGAAAATCCCCTAATAGTCCTCCTATTCCACTGAGAAATATTTAGGTGTGTTTTTGTTTTGTATCTCTCCACCCTCTGCATTTTTTTAGCTCCTCTCGCCTGATGTGCTTGGCATCTTATCCACTTCATATTTAAATAATGTTTTTGTCTTGTTCTGTTTCTGTTCTCACTTTAGTATATTGACCTTGGATCCACTGTTCCAACCAGGCACCCCTTCTCTACACTCAGCCTCAATCCCTGTAAATCCAGGCTGCCTCCAGCTGCTGCTTGTAGGGAAGGTACACAAAAGTTTTCATTTTTTAGAAACTGCTCTCCTGTGACATCTTCCAGAAAAAAGTGATTATCCTGCACATCTGAGTTTCCTATTCCACAAGTGGACTTCAGCAAGACAGACTCTCAAGTCTTCATGAGACAGTTAAAGCCTAGCCTCCTTCAAGCCCAGAGGATACCAGGGCTTGCCCCTCACTGTTTCTTAGGTAAACTCATAGGAGCCTCAGGAATCTTTTTTTTTTTTTTGATGGCTTCATCTATAACACACATGGCTGGGTATTTTTAATGGGTAATTTCGAACATATAGAAAAGCAGAATTAATTCTCATGTTCTCACTCTCCAGCTTTACCAATTTAGTCTTCCCTATACCTCTACCCATTTCCCTGATCCTGGATTGTTTTGAAGCAAATCCAAGACATCATACTAATTCATTTATAAGTATCAAAATGTATTACTAATAAACAGCCACTCTTTAATACCATTAAAAAACCTTACCAACAGTATCCAGGATTCCTTAATACCATCTTTTTTATACAGCTTATTTGTCTGAAAGATGGTTTGCAAAGAAAAAAAAATATAGCTACTGGACGGGTAAAAACAAATGTCTTCCACATTTCCTAATTTGGTGTTTACATTGACTTAAGCATTAAATTTTTGATGTCTTGAGAACAAAAGAGCAGATGGTTGAAGAAGTGAATCAATATAGGTCAATAAACGAAGCAGTTCATGCTACCCAGAGACATCTTGGAGGTGTGGTTATTTTATAGATGCCATCCGCTGAGTTGACCCAAACCCAGAGGCACTTTCTTTGCATGCTCCCCAGAGGTACCTTCACACCAGTGGCTTTGGTAGTACATCTGATACCACAGACCTCATTTTACGAGCTCCGAGCTCCGTAAGAGAGAATTTTTGCATAGCATTCCTCTGTCCATGGTGCTGATCTACCAGCCCTTTGGCCAGCAACCAGAGGAGAGCTATAACTTGCTTTTGGCCAATAGGATTTAATGTAGGTTTACTATAACAGTGAACATTAAATATACATTAAATAGTTCCAAGAAGTCTATGATAAGTTTTAAAAAAATCCAAGCAATTTCCGGTAATGCCAGTTACCTCTCATTTCTTTTAAGCCTTGAAAATCCAATACATTTCCTTAAAAATTGAAAAGTGGAAGTGAAAAGTTTTAGTATGTATATTTGTGTTTCCATTTGGGAAATAGTATTAGTTTCAAGTATGGTTTATTAGCCAAGCTATAACTTTGAGATAATTTCCTATTTCACAAATTAAAAATCACCTCTTCCACTGGCTCACTAATGATGGTCACACAGCTGACAGAATAACAGCTGTCAAATGTTCCAGTGCTTTTCCCTCCACTGAGCAATACAATAATGAAAAATTCTCAACTCTTTCTTGATACACATGTATAATAGCAAGCAGTCTTTTGCTGCATACCTCTGAAGCACCATGCTAGGCAGTAGTGGGATAAGTGTAAGACATAACCCTTTGACTCAAAGTGTTGACAGTAAAATGGAGAAAATTAGTCAGAGTTGTCACATATTAGAATAAATGTGGTAGAGGTATGTTTGAAGGCCTGTGACAGTACAGATTAATAGCCTCTCTGGCTACCTGGAAAACTTCACAGAGGGAATCTTGAAGGCTGTTTAGCAGGGGGGAAAGAAGGGCATTCCAAAGAGAGGTAACATCATAATCATGAGTGGTGTTTTCATGTAATGGCATGAAGTTGAGAGTGCAATGAACTTGCTGTGGGAAGGAAGTGGTGGAAGGTGGATATTGTGCACACGGGTTGGAGGGAATATGGACTTTATGATGCAGGCAATGGGAAGTGTGCCCATTGCTGTAAGAAGGTGAAGGCAACTGTCTTTGGCAGAAAGAGTTCTCTCCCATATAGACTCCTGGGCTAGAGACACTATGGAAACAGTATGCTGAGAGAGTCCTCAGCATACAGGGATTTGAGTAAGATGATTTCTAGGATCAATTAACTTGTTATTCATCTACCTATTCATTATACACATATATAGAAGTTAGAAGTTAATTATGTTTCATGTAAAATATTGAATACCAAGGACAGTGGTGAAAGACAGACTTGATTCCTGCCCTTAAGGAGCTTACGTTCTAGTGGAGATTGGAGAGGGAGACCAATAATATACAAGCAAACATATAAATAAACAGGATAATTTCAGGTTGTTGTAAACACTAAGAGGGAAATAAATAGGATGATGGAACAGACAGTAACTGGGCAGGAGTTACTTTAGAAAGTTTGGTCAGGGAAAAGTTTCACTAAGGTTTGATATTTGAGCTGGAATCTGAAAGATGAGAAGTAGCCGCATATGTGCACATTTTATTGAGGAGCATTCCTGGTAAGGTGAAATAACAAGTAAAGGTCTTGAGGTGGAAATAGTGTAAATGTTCTACCAGCTTAAAAGACTGGTGTGGCTGGAGCATAATGAGCTAGAGAAGGGATGGGTCCAGAGTGCATAGAGGCCAGCAGGGCCAGACCATGTTGAGAGAGCCTCTGGGCCATGGCAACGGGTATATAATTGATTCTAAAAACTGACATTGAAGGATTTTAAGCTACTGGGTTATATGATCTGACGTATACTTGAACAAAATCACACTGGATGAGATTGAAAGTGGATTGGTGGGAGACAAGAATGAAGAAAGAGTGGCCAGACAAGGGCCTATGGATTTATTTCTGGCAAAAGGTGATGGCTTGGACTTGGGTGTGACAATAGAGGTGGAGAGAAATGGATATATCCTATATATTCTGAATGCAGAACCGTTAGAACTTGTAATAGCTTGGTTAGGGAGTATAAGAAAAAGCCCTAGCAAATGCATAGAAGACTAAGTAGAAATCACCAAAAAAAGTAAAAGGAAAACAATTAGAAGGTGGTGTCTTGGCAGCCAAGGAAAACAAGTGTGGCAAGAAGAAGGGAGTGGCCATTTTTATTAAAAGCAGTTAGAGATTCAGCAACAGAAGGATAGAGAAAAGATCTTTCAGATTAGATTTTGCAGAGTATTTGGGGATTCTTGCCCCTTGCACCTCTCATATTTGAGATTGACATTCAGTATTCACCTATTGATGATAATTTTGATTATGTCAGCTTATCTTCAGCTGTTAGAAGGAATGGGTGTGCTGTCAGGTGGCTTTCCTTCTGGTTTGAATGTTTCTCATCTGGAAGTTGCAAGATACTTGTGGCAGGACTTTCTCCTTTGTGTCCGTATTCACTACTTTGTTCTGCAGGAAAAGGTAGTTGCTGCCTACTCCCCAGTGTCTAAAACTCAGTGAATGAGTTGACCATTCAGTTGCTTTGAACTCGTATCTCCAGTGACTCCATTCACCATTCACTACCCCCTGCTTCCTAATCTGAATTTGTGCCACTCTCATCTGCATAGCCAACCTGCTCCTGCATGTTTTTCTTCTGTTCAGAATTTATGATCCGTTGTTGCACATTTTCTTGATTTTCATCAATGTTATGCATTTATTATTTAACATGTCTTTTCTTGGGTCATTTCTAGGAATTTGGACTGGGAGCAGAGGTAGGCACTTGCATATGTCTGACATCTTAATCCTCTAACCTCTGATAGATTCCTTTTTTTGTGGATTAAAGCTGATTGCACCATGATGCCATGTTTGTGCTCATGGAGCACAGATACCTCCTGGTTGCCAGGGTCTAATCAGGACTTACTGTCAAGTCTCCATGGACATTTCTTCTGAACTATGCTGTTTGAATCAACACCATCAGAGGTAATTCCCAACAAATGTAGCCTTTAATTATTGACTTAACAAATAATTTGTTAATTATTTACTATGTACATATCACAGTCAGTGATACATAGAAACATTATATTGGATTTCTGTTCTCAATAAATGTAGGATCTGCCTGGGAAAAAGAGGCATCTGCATGAAGGGCATTAAATAATAAAGCAAGAAGACATTACTATCCAGGGCTATTTCAGTTTCAAGTGAAGAAATCTAGCTTAGCTCATAGTAAGTTAAAAAAATATTTTGTCTGATGTAAACTAGTATCTAGAACAGTGCTTGGCACACAGTAGGCCTTTAATAAATATTTGTTGAATGAATGGAGTGAATGAATGGAAGGAATTCATTGTCTTATATAACTGAAATGCCCAGGCATAACTGTCCTGAGAGATCCGGATCCTGTCTTCAGGCATCTGAGTCCCTCTTTTCTCGGCTCTGCTTGCTTTTGAGTTGGCCTTATTCTCAGGAAGGTTTTGTCCATCATATGGTGGCTGCTGGTCTTTTGAAAGGGAGTCTTCCCTCCCCTTTTCTTCCCATAGTTTTAGCACAAATCCAGGGGCTGTCACTCATAGGGTTAGCTTGGGTCACATTCCCATCCCTTAACCAATCACTGTGACCAGGGGGATGGAATGCCTGTTTGGTTAGACCTGAGTCCCATGTGTATCCCTGCAGCTGAGCCCTTCTGAGCCACCTGGAGGGAAAGTTTAGAAGGGAAAGAAAAATCAGGTAGTTGTTACTACCAGAAAAGGAATAAAGGATCTTAGGTAAAACCAATGAATGTTTGCTCTCCTAGCAGGCCTTGGTATAAGAGGTGTCATAAAGAAGTATATAATTCCACGTAATTGGGTCAGATAACGAGAGCTATTGGTTCAGATGGTTTGGATATGGTCACAGCAAGCCTTATGGAGGAGACTGAATTTTGTTAAGCTTGAGGAATGAGCAGGAATTAACTTGATAAAAAGAATTTTAGAGGTGAGTGGAAATACAGAGTACATGCAGTGGGCGAGAATGACTGAGTGGATAATTGGTGAAAGAGAGGGAGGTTGGAAATGCCAGAATTGTAAAGATGAACTTGACAGCTGCAAGCAAACCTTTAGGCAGAATTTGCTTGAGCCAGCCTGTGTGGTAATCTCCACCCTGCTCTCTGATGCCTGGATAATAAGCCTTCTGGGTTTTAACTAGCCTTTGCCTCTGGGGTTCTTGGGACACCTGTTACTGACCCTAATGCCTGCTTTGTGACACTGCTTCCTAGTTGTTAGTGAAGTCTGTTGCCCAGTTGTGCCCTCCTGTGACCAACCTGCCTCACCCCTTGTAATTGACTTTGCCAAGCCTCTTCAGCTTCAGGCAAGAAAAGTCTGCTGTAGGCCTTTCCCCATCTGCAGAGTGAGTCAGTGCAAGAGTGTGCTCCAACATGGCTGAACAGAAGAAAATTCCCACCCAGATAGAAAATCAAATGCAGCAAAAGCAAGTAGCAGTTTTTAAGGAAATCAGAGTTCCTTGGGTACAAGCCACACCCCTGTTGAGTACCCCCACTTTGCCTCTGTAGGTCCTTAGACAACTTGTCCTTGGGTAGTCACCCATTCAGCCAAGTCCATGCAGACATGGGAGTTCCCTTAAAGGAAGGGAGTCCAGGTTGCTGCTTGTATAATAGCAAATATATATTCAGTGTTTATTATGAGCTAGGTTTGGTTTTAATTAGTTTCTATATACCAAAGCTCACACACATATGCACACATATATAAACACTAATTTCCTTCTCATGCCAGCCCTGGAAGGTAGATGCCATTGTTATCCTCACTTACCAATGAGGAAACTGAGGCTCAGAGAAGTTAAGTAACATCTCCAAGTTGTTCTACAAAGTAGAGGATCCTGGATTCAAAATCCACGTGGTATGAATCCAGAGTCTACTCTTCACCATCACTTTGTGCTGTATCTAACCCTGTTCCTTTAACCCACAGTGACTGGAAAGGTGAGTAAGCTCAGTTCATTATAGAAAGGTCTTTAGTGCTCCTCATAACTGGTCAGGAAGAGATTCAGGGTCCAGAGGCTACTGCCAACATTTCCTTTCTATTTTGTGTGTATTATCTTTGAGGCAGGCTCAGTTAGCCTTTTATGGATGCCAGAAAGTCCCCTTTATCTTCATCTCCCTCTCTCCATCCTTTTCTAACAAGAGCACAAGCCTTCTTTTGCATCTGCTTCTTTGATCTGTCCTGATAAGGCCCCATTTGCCCTGAATTCTCACTTTTTTTTTAGAGTAGGGTACATAAGGATTATCAAACCGCTATGGCAAATATTGGTCAACTCTCACAGGGTAACTTAGATGCATTATCACACTAAGAGAAGCTCTTCATGTCAGGAGAAAAGTTGAGGAGGAGGAACAATGGAAATGAAGGGGCAGAAGATCCCTCTTGCCCCTCTAGTGGGGATAGGATAGGAACAAGGAGCTAACTGATTAGATAGAATGATGGCTTGTATATCTTCAAGACCAGAAATGCTGGCTGGAATATGCAGAGTTTCTCATAAGAAATGCCATTAGCCTTCAGAGAGGCTTGGAAACAGAAAATGGCAAATGATTGCCTTGGCCAGATGTGGCTGGGTTTGAGTCTGTGAACTACCCATTTTCCACTGTTGGCCTAGGACTAAAGTGAACTCCTCCTTTGTGAGCATGTGTAGGAAGGGCTGACCGACTCTGAGTTGAGTAAACTTCTTTCTCTCTTGTCACTCAGTATATCTGCTTATACGGAAGGTTGAGTATCAATCCTGGGATTCAGATCCTGATGTTAGAACCCCCATTTTTCCCTTTATGAACACAGTCAAGTAGGGCCATCTGCCCTTCAAGCTGTCTTGTTTGATTAAGGTTAGAGGTCCAGCCATGTCTTCATTGTATGTGGCTGGTTATGTGCATATCTCTGGACTCTGAGTAAGTCTGAGTGAGTAGGCACTGAACCTCACCCAACTATGTGATCTGAAATGGGCCAGGGCCATTTCCCAAGTGAGGTGCTATCCATACCAATTCTCTGTGTTTGCTGGGAATATAAGATATGTGAGGAGCTGGGGGGGTTCCGATTCAAGATGGTGTCATGAGAGGTGAGGTGGAAAATTCCTTCCAAAACCACAGATAGTATGAAAATGTAGTTAATTGATACAACTTACCCTAAAACAACAACAAGAAAGAAGGCTGAACCAGACTGCACAGTTGAGGAGGAGGAACAATGGAAATGAAGGGGAAATGACCTCCTGAACACAACAGACCTCACGAAACAGGGTAACCTATGAAAGCCTTAATCAGGCCAAGCCCTTCCCCCACCCCAGCTCACCAGCGGGAGGAAGAGAAACAGAGCCAGGGAGGGGGTGGAACCCTGGGACTGCTGAACACCTAGCCCTGGAGGTCTGCTTTGGGAGTAGAAACCTGCACTGAGTGGTGCTCTGGACGTTGGGGAGCTCAAACAGATGGAGTGCTTGAGAGAGATTCTGGCCATTTGTGGAGGAGGGCATCCACATCCAGCTGCTCTGGAGGAAGGGAAAGGCAGACGGACTGAGAGGTTTCCTAGCAGCAAGAGGGCTGCTGAAGGAGCCAGGTTTGCATGGAGTTTGCTGTGTGGGGGAGGGGAGAGCTGGACAAGGTTGTCTGGGCACGCTCGGCCCAGCTGCTTGGGAACTTTGAGGAGCTTCAGGCACCCCATCCCCCTGGCTGCCTACTCAGCTCTGAGGCACCCCACTGTGACATGCAACTTCGCTGCACCTTCCTCCTAGCCTGCTGGCACTGGTTCGCAAACCGGCAATTACTGTGCTGGCGTCAGGCCAGCCAGAGGGAGGCCCTGCCTACAACAGTTAGAGATGCAAAACACAGAGGCTTACACCTGTGTGCTTGGCCCACTGGCTCTGACACCAGATACAGGCACCACAGACGGGAATCAGGAAACAGATCTTTCCTCCTCCCAGGCACCAGCTCTGCTTCCTTACGACCCCCAACCTCACTCTAGGGGCTGAGCAGCTCCAGAGACTGGAGCTTCTGGGCACTAGTGGGCATCACACAGAAATATGAAACATCAAAAGAACATGGTTCAGACCAAATTCTCACAAACCCCAGAAAAAGGGTCAAATGAAACTGAACTCACCAATCTGCCTGAAAGAGAGTTCCAAACAAAAATCATAAGCATGCTGATGGAGGTACAGAAAAATATTCAAGAACCCAGGAACAAATTTAAGTCAGAGATTCAATCATTAAGAAATTCATCTGAAATAAAACATACAATGGAGGGATTTAAAAGCAGATTAGACATAGTAGAAGAGATGGTAAATGGAATAGAAATTAGAGAAGAGGAATACAAAGTAGCTGAGGCACAAAGAGAAAAAACAATCTCTAAGAATGAAAGAATATTAAGAGAATTGTGTGATGAATCCAAATGGAACAATATTCATATTATAGGGGTACCAGAAGAAGAAGAGAGAAAAATAGATAGAAAGTGTCATTGAGGAGGTAATTGTTGAAAACTTCCCCTATCTGGGGAAGGAGATAGTCTCTCAAGCCATGGAGGTGCGCAGATCTCTCAACACAAGGGACCCACGGAAGACAACATCAAGACATATAATAATTAAAATGGCAAATATCAAGGATAAAGACAGACTTTTAAAAGCAGCTAGAGAGAGAAAAAAGATCACATATAAAGGAAAACCCATCAGGCTATCATCAGACTTCTCAACAGAAACCTTACAGGCCAGAAGGGAATGGCAAGATATATTTAAGGCAATGAAGCAGAAGGACCTTGAACCAAGAATACTATATCTGGTAAGGTTATTATTTAAATTTGAAGGAGGGATTAAACAATTTTCAGATAAGAAAAAGTTGAGAGAATTTACCTCCCACAAACTACCTCTACAGAGCATTTTGGAGGGACTCCTACAAATGGAAGTGTTCCTAAGGCTAAATAGATGTCACCCAAGGGATAGAAAAAGAGTACAGAATATGATTCATAACATATAAAGAAGGAGGAGGAAGAAAGAGGAGGAGAAAAAGAATCTTTAGGTTGTGTTTGTAATAGCATGCAAAGTGACTTAAATTAGACTGTTAGATAGTAAGGGAATTACCCTTGAACCTTTGGTAACTGCGAATCTAAAGCCTGCGATGGCAATAAGTACATATCTATCGATAATCACCCTAAATGTAAATGGTCTGAATGCACCAATCAAACAACATAGAGCCGCTGAATGGATTAAAAAACAAGACCTGTCTATATGCTGCCTACAAAAGACTCACTTCAAACCCAAAGACATACATGGACTGAAAGTAAAGGGATGGAAAAGATATTTCATGTAACTAACAGAGACAAAAAGGCAGGTGTTACAGTATGTGTATCAGACAAAATAGACCTCAAAAAAAGAAAGTAATAAGAGACAAAGAAGGACATTACATAATGATAAAGGGGTCAGTCCAACAAGAGGATATAACTGTTATAAATATTTGTGTACCCAACACAGGATCACCTACATATGTGAAACAAATACTAACAGAATTAAAGAGGGAAATAGAATGCAATGCATTCATTTTAGGAGACTTCAACACACCACTCACTCCAAAGGAAAGATCAACCAGACAGAAAATAAGTAAAGAGACAGAGGCACTGAACAACGTGTTAGATGGACCTAACAGACATCTACAGAACACTCCATCCAAAAGCAACAGGATATACATTGTTCTCAAGTGCATATGGAACATTTTCAGAACAGATCATATACTAGGCCACAAAAAGAACCTCAGTAAATTCAAAAAGATTGAAATTGTACCAACCAGCTTCTCAGGTCACAAAGGTATGAAACTAGAGATAAATTACACAAAGAAAATGAAAAATCCCACAAACACATGGAGGCTTAATAACATGTTCCTAAATAATCAATGAATCAATGACCAAATAAAAACAGAGATCAAGCAATACATGGAGACAAATGACAACAATGATTCAACAACACAAAATCTGTGGGATGCAGTGAAGGCCATGCTAAGAGGGAAATATATTGCCATACAGGCCTACCTCAGGAAATAAGAACAATCCCAAATAAACAGTCTAAACTCACAATAAATCAAACTAGAAAAGGAAGAACAAATGAGGCCCAAAGTCAGTAGAAGGAGGGACATAATAAAGATTAGAGTATAAATAAATAAAATTGAGAAGAATAAAACAATAGAAAGAATTAATGAATGCAGAAGCTGGTTCTTTGAGAAAATAAGCAAAATAGATAAACTGCTAGCCAGACTTATCAAGAAAAAAGGAGAGTCTACACACATAAACAGAATCAGAAATGAGAAAGGAAAAAATCACTACAGACACCACAGAAATACAAAGAATTATGAGAGAATACTATGAAAAATTATATGGTAACAAACTGGATAACCTAGAAGAAATGGACAACTTTTTAGAAAAATACAACTTCCAAGACTGACCCAGAAAGAAACAGAAAATCTGAATAGACCAATTACCAGCAAATAAATTGAATTGGTAATCAAAAAACTACCTAAGAACAAAATTCCTGGACCAGATGGTTTTACTGCTGAATTTTATCAAACATTTAATGAAGACCTAATACGCATCCTCCTTAGAGTTTTCCAAAAAATAGAAGAGGAGGGAATACTCCCAAACTCATTCTATGAGGCTAACATCACTCTAATATCAAAACCAGGCAAAGACACCACAAAAAAAGAAAATTACAGACCAATATCCCTGATGAACATAGATGCAGAAGTACTCAACAAAATATTAGCAAACCAAATTCAAAAATACATAAAAAAGATCATTCATCATGATCAAGTGGGATTCATCCCAGGGATGCAAGGATGGTACAACATTCGAAAATCCATCAACATCATCCACTGCATCAACAAAAGAAGGGCAAAAACCACATGATCATCTGGTTAATAATTAAAATGGCAAATATCAAGGATAAAGACAGACTTTTGACATTTGACAAAATGCTGAAAAGGCATTTGACAAAATTCAACATCCATTCATGATAAAAACTCTTAACAAAATGGGTATAGAGGGCAAGTAACTCAATAAAGGCCATATATGACAAACCCACAGCCAACATTATACTTAACAGTGAGAAGCTGAAAGCTATTCCTTTAAGATTGGGAACAAGACAAGGAGGCCCACTCTCCCCACTGTTATCCAACATAGTTCTGGAGGCCCTAGCCACAGGAATCAGACAACACAAATAAATAAAAGGCATCCAGATAGGCAAGGAAGAAGTCAAACTGTCCCTGTTTTCAGATGACATGATATTGTACATAAAAAACCCTAAGAATCCACTCCAAAATGAGTAGATCTAATATCTGAATTCAGCAAAGTTGCAGGATACAAAATTAATACACAGAAATCTGTTGCATTCCTATACACTAATGATGAACTAGCAGAAAGAGAAATCAGGAAAACAATTCCGTTCACAGTTGCATCAAAAAGAATAAAACACGTAGGAATAAACCTAACCAAGGAAGTGAAAGACCTATACCCTGAAAACTATGGGACACTCTTAACAGAAATTAAACAGGACATGAATAAATGGAAAGTAATCCCATTCTCTTGGCTAGGAAGAGTTAATATTGTCAAAATGGCCATACTGCCTAAAGCAGTCTACAGATCCCATGCAATCCCTATCAGTCAAAATACCTGCAGCATTCTTCAATGAACTAGAGCAAATAGTTCTAAAATTCATATGGAACCACAAAGACCCCAAATAGCCAAAGCAATCATGAGAAGGGAGAATAAAGCAGGTGGAATTAGGCTCCCTGACTTCAAGCTCGATTACAAAGCCATAGTAATCAAGACAATTTGGTACTAGCACAAGAACAGACCCATAGACCAGTGGAACAGAATAGAGAGTCCAGATATAAACTCAAGCTTATATGGTCAATTAATATACAATAAAGGAGCCATGGATATACAATGGGGAAATGACAGCCTCTTCAACAGCTGGTGCTGGCAGAACTGGACAGCTACATGTAAGAGAGTGAAACTGGATCATTGTCTAACCCCATACACAAAAGTATACTCAAAATGGACCAAAGACCTGAATGTAAGTCATGAAACCATAAAACTCTTAGAAAAAAATTTAGGCAAAAATCTCTTGGACATAAACAAGAGCAACTTCTTTATGAACATATCTCCCTGGGCAAGGGAAACAAAAGCAAAAATGAATAAATGGGACTATATCAAACTAAAAAGCTTCTGTACAGCAAAGGACACCATCAACAGAAAAAAAAGACATCCTATAGTATGGGAGAATATATTCATAAGTGACATATCCGTTAAGGGGTTGACATCCAATTTATATAAAGAGCTCATGCACCTCAACAAACCAAAAGCAAATAAGCCAATTAAAAAATGGACAGAGGAACTGAACAGACACTTCTCCAAAGATGAAATTCAGATGGCCAGCAGGCACATGAAAAGATGCTCCACATTGCT
The DNA here is from genome assembly GCF_040802235.1 of Manis javanica. Classification (NCBI taxonomy): domain Eukaryota; kingdom Metazoa; phylum Chordata; class Mammalia; order Pholidota; family Manidae; genus Manis; species Manis javanica. The sequence goes on along the minus strand of NC_133165.1, from coordinate 49,297,877 downwards.
AATCATCAGGGAAATGCAAATTAAAACCACAATGAGATATCACCTCACACCAGTTAGGATGGTCACCATCCAAAAGACAAACAACAACAAATGTTGGCCAGGATGTGGAGAAAGGAGAATCTTCCTTCACTGCTGGTGGGAATGTAAATTAGTTCAACCATTGTGGAAAGCAGTATGGAGGTTCCTCAGAAAGCTCAAAAAAGAGATACCATTTGACCCAGGAATTCCACTCCTAGGAATTTACCCTAAGAATGCAGCAGCCCAGTTTGAAAAAGATGCACCCCTATGTTTATTGCAGCACTGTTTACAATAGCCAAGACAAGGAAGCAACCTAAGTGTCCATCAGTAGATGAATGGATAAAGAAGATGTGGTACATATACATGGTGAAATATTCTTCAGCCATAAGAAGAAAAGAAATCCTACCATTTGCAACAACATGAATGGAGCTAGAGGGTATTATGCTCAGTGAAATAAGCCAGGCAGACAGAGACAAGTGTCAAATGATTTCACTTAACTGTGGAGTATAAGAACAAAGAAAAAAACTGAAGGAACAAAACAGTAGCAGACTCACAGAAACCAAGAAGACTAATAGTTACCAAGGGGAAAGGGACTGGGGAGGGTGGGTGGAAAGGGAGGGATAAGAGGGAAAATGGGCATTATGATTAGCACACATAATGTAGTGGGTGGGGGATTCACGAGGAAAGCAGTATAGCACAGAGAAGACAAATAATGATTCTATAGCATCTTACTACACTGATGGACAGTGACTGTCATGGGATATGTCGGGGGGACTTGATAATGGGAGGAATCTAGTAACTATAATGTTGTTCAAGTAATTGTACATTAATGATATCAAAATTAAAAAATTAAAAAAAAGAAAAAAGACATGTGAGGAGCTGTTGGCTAGTTTACTAGCTTTCTGTATATAAAGTTGGCCTGAGAAAGAGGTCCATACACAGGAAAGCAGTCCAAAAAGTAGAAAGGTTACCATAGAGTTCTGAGGTGATTATTTGAACTCCCTGGTCCAACAGCATCTGAAGCCAGAGCCCCAGCCTCTGTAATATTTTGAGCCAATAAATTGCTTATTTTGCTTAAGCTACTTTGAATTAAATTTCTGTTTCTTACAACCCAAACAATTCTGACAAACAATATACAAAATAAGTATTTTAAATGTTATCTCAGGTGGCTTAGAAATTATAACCTCCATTTTATAGATGAAGAAATAGAGGTTTGAAGACCCAGATAATTTGCATGGATCTTCCAGGTAGTCAGTGAGAGAGCTGGAGTTTGACACAAGCTAGATCTTGAACCTAAAGAGAATGTACTTTGCCAAAAACCTTTGAAAATGTTTTCAGGTTCGTTTTCTCCAAGAAACACAAGCATCTATATAATTCAAAGTCTTCTTTAGAGATACTACCTTCCTGCTGCTCAGTTCCAGAATTTAGTCAATTAATTGTCAGACTGACTCAAGTTGTTGTTTATACAGTCTGTGAACTTGCAGTTTATGATATTTTGTAATTTTGTTTTCCCTGCCATTTTGCTAATGCAACTTTGTGAGCAAACATTGCCTGTTACTTGAATCCGCCACAGTAATGAAACGGGCTTGCACATGAACACACACAGGCTTCCTCAGAACAGTCCACAGCTCTCTGATTAATCACATGTGTAAAGTACAGTGTTTACAGGAAATCAGCAGGTGGCAATTAGCATCTTGGAAGTTATCTGGGAAACACACCTGGAGCTACCACTTCAGGATGGAAATGTGGCAATAACAAGCAAAGTGACAAACCTCCTCCGAGCTGAGAATGAGTGGGGCTGGGATTGAGGGGTTGCTAGGCACACAACAGCTGGTGGGGGCAGCCTGGTGTGTGTGTGTGACACAGAGACTGCTTGCCAGCCTCTTCCTTTTTCTCCCAACACTCAAGAAGTAGTCTTTGGATAGAGACATGAGCGGTTGCCTGATAGGCAGACTGTCTCACAGCAGCCTTTAAAAAATACTAAAAAATAAAATACTTGGATCTCAGTCTAGGCACAGATAGACACTGGCACCACTGTACTAGTTGTTAAAATGCTGAACTATTTCCATACCAGTTTGTAAACAGCTGCTGTCTTTTAAAAAAAAGTCTACATATTTTATTTTATTGAAGTATAGTTGATATGCTATATTATATTGGTTTCAAGTATACAACACAGTGGTTCAACAGTTACACACATTATTCAGTCCTCATCCCTAACTAGTGCAGTTACTATCTGTTAACATAGAAAGATGTTACAGAACCATTGACTACATTCTCTGTACTGCAGTTCCATCCCCACAACCAACTTACATTATGATTGAGATTTTTGTGCCTCTTTATCCCCTGCCCCCAGCTCAGTCCCTCCTCCAGGGTAACCACCAGTCACATCTCAGTGTCTATGAGTCTACTGCTGTTTTGTTCATTTTGTTTTTAGATTTCACCTGTAAGTGAAATCATATGGTATATGTCTTTCTCTGCCTGGCTTATTTCACTTAGCAGAATACCCTCTAGGTCCATCCATATTGTTGCATATGGCAGGGTTTCTTTTTTTATGGCTGAATAATATTCTGTTGTGTTTATACATACCACATCTTCTTTATCCATTCATCCATTGATGGACACTTTGGTTGCTTCCATTGTAAGGCTGGACGCACTGGAGGGAGGGGTGAGCATGTCAGATGAGCTCAGCTCTCACCAAATAAAGGGGGCAGCAAAGCCCCCAACCCTGGCCTAGTAAGGGAAAGAGACCAACAGATTCTGGCCTGTTGACATGCCAAAATCCCCGGCTGCTGTCCCCTCCCAACCTGGAAAGGGAGTGGTAACTTTCTAGTACTTTGTCTGCTGTAAAGGCCAATGACACGTGCCTTAGGCTAGCCAATCCTCGTGCCACTGTAGACCTATGCTCTCTCTCCCCCTAACTTCTTTATAAACTCACTGCCTGCCCTGCTGGGCACGACTTCTCCAGCCTGTGACTAACCAGACCTGGGAACATTGCCCGGGATTGCACCCTATTAAACTTTTGGCTCCTTTATTGCCCCCTTCCTTGGTCATTTCAGCTCGATTTTACCTTACATCCATATGTTGGCTATTGCAAATAATGTTGCAGTAAACATAGGGTGTATATATTTTTTTGAATCAGAGATTGTATTTTCTTTGGGTAAATTCCCAGAAGTGCAGTTACTGGTTTGTATGGTATTTCCATTTTTAGTTTTTTGAGGAACCTGCATACTGCTTTCCATAGTGGCTATGCCAGTTTACATTCCCCCCAAGAATGTAGGAGGAACAGCTGGTATCTTGAGCCCACTGAGTGGCACCCCAGTGCTGCTTTCCGTGGGACCCTCTCACCTCTTAGGATCCAGTGAGCAAAAGGTTACACCTAAATCATGCTTCAGCACTAAGTTGGGGGTCCATTCTAATTGGTCAGTGCCTATACGGTCTGACTGTTAAAATATTTAGAGTATCATCCCGCAGGAGCTTCAGTAATCACTGCAGAAGGCAGAAACAGGATGGGCATACTGGAAGGAGCAAGAAGAGAAAACTGCATGGCCAATTTTTTATGTGAGATACTCTTCATCAGTAATTGAAAAAAGTAGATATATTCAATATGTATATTTGTGCCTACATCAATATCAGATATCTATGCTACCACTCTATCATCTTCTGTATATGAAGTGTCAGGGTAGGAAATTCCAGCCTCTGCTCTCCAATTTGCTAGCATTGTAACCTAGCAATGAGGATCCAAGTCAACTGTTAGTTCTCACATTAGAATCACCTCCAGGATCTTTTATAAATACAAATACTTGGACCTGACCCACAGCGATTCTGATTCTCAGATGAGATCCAAGCATCAGATTAAAAAAAAAATTGCTTCTCAGATGATTTTAAGTTGCCATTGAGTGCCATTAACTTAAACATTGTAAGCTTCAACTTCCTCATATAATGAGTACCAATGCTCATTTTATGGGATTAAATGAGATACTGTATATAAGGCTTTAGCAAGGAGTGTGGGACATAACCCTGTAGTATTCAGTACTTTAAAAAACAGCTTTTATTATTTTGATTGCATAGGTAGCCAGTAAATTTATCCTAGTTAGGTAAACCATTCAACCAAAATAGAAATAGAGTAGAAAGTGATGAAAGTTATCCTTATCCTCTGTGTGCACAGAGGTGAACACTATTACAGTCCCATATGTATCCTTCTAGATATTTACCTTTGCCTTTACTTACAAAAAGGTGTATTTTCATGTAAATCTTTAATAATATAAACACAATCACCTTCATTGTTCAGTGACTTCTTTCTCTTAGCAGTAGGTCTGTATATCTTAGAAATCTCTGCATGTTAGTAAATACATGTCTACTGTGTTATTTTATCAGTTACATCTATCATATGAAAAATGGATGCACCATAACTTACTTAACCATTCCCCAAACTGGGCAGTTTAGAGAGTTTGCAAATCTTCACTCTTCCCAACAAGTCGACAGTGAACGTTTTTGTACATGCATCTTTGTGTACAGGTCATTGTGTGGGACATGATGTTAAATTCTGCCTGTTTGCTCTCCAAAAAAAGCTGTGCCAGTTAGCATTCTTAATGATGTGTGAGTGCTTATTTTCTATCCATTTCCCACACTTTTTTAAGGGAGGTATCTTTGTTTTAAGTATGCACAGCCCATTGCTGGCTAGCAGAACTTAAAAACAACCAAAGAGTCTCTCTGTCTTGCATTTCCCTGATGACTGATGGTGAGCACCTTTTCATGTGCTTATTGGCATATGAAGTTCCTGTTCAAGGATTTATTCCTTTAAAAGAAATGAAGCTTTGTGCCATTTGCATTTCAATCTATGGTTCCTTTCAAATTCATATTTGTGTATGGAGTGAGGCAGGGGTGGAGGTTTTTATTTATTTTTTCCTATATGAATATTTGATATTCCAGAATCGTTTGCTAAACATACTCCCCTTTCTTCATTTCATTGACTTGGCACTTCTGTTGAAAAGAAGTGGGTTTAATAAGTATAAGTCTTCCTGGACTCTTTTCTCCATTTATCTATTTGTGTATCCTTAATTTGAGTCTGTGTCTTTGAATTAGAGATTACTGATGTAATCCTTCTATATATAATCCTAGAGATACCAGTGTATCCCTTCTATATATCCTAATTTCTTTGATCAGGCCTAATCTTTCTTGGTAATAGCAAGGGATAAGAAAAGCAAAGAAGGCAGAGAGCTGACCAACCGCTAGGAAGCAGATTTATAAACAAGGAGAACAAGCCCTGTTTTTATTTGTACTGGTGTTTCCTTCCACTGATCAATGGTCGTCAGGTAAAAGGATTAAGCAACATGGATTTACAAACATTTTCTACATAAGTTATGGCCATGTCAGTGAAAGATAAAATAGGACTGCAGTAGCTAAGAATTTCCTGAGCCCCCAGCTTCAGCCCACTTCCTTGAATTTATATCCCAAGCCCATCTCATTTTAATCCTTTGCTAACTGCTCAAAAACCTGCCAAACTACTCCCCAGACCTTCTGCCAAAGTGGAGCTGGCTAGACCATATGCTATTCTGCCTGTAATTACTGTTTAATCTGTCCCCTTCATTTGCATTTTGACTTTACTAATTATAATATCATTATCAAGAAGAGGAGAACCCTCTCTGTTTGTCTGCTTGGGTTGCCATCACAAATGGCCACATACCCACGGGCTTAAATAACAGACATGGATTTTTTCACACCTCTGGAGACTGGACGTCCAAGATCAGGGTGTCAGGGTTGTTTTTTTCTGCCTTGACTTGCAGATAGCTGTCTTCTCCCTGTGGCTTCACATGGTCTTCCCATTTCTTAGGACAGCAATCAGATTGGATTAGGGCCACCCGAATGACCTCATTTTAACTTAATCACCCCTTTAAAGACATTATCTCCAAGTATAGTTACATTCAGAGAATTTGAGTGTATGGATTTTGGAGGGATGTCCCCTAAAATTCAGCCCCTAACACTGTCTTATGGATGCTCAGACACAGCTTTGGCCCCATTTAACCACAGCTGGACTTCCTGCTGCTCCTGGCCAGGCTCAGCTGTGGTTTTGGCTCTCAGTACTCCTGTGGCCCCAAGAATATGCAACCTTCTGTTCTCTCTTCTTCACATCTTTTTCCCCAAAGGTCCTCCCTGAATGTACAACTTAATTTATTGCTATTAACATGACACACATAATTTATCCAAGCCCTTTGTAAATTTATTTCTTAAATTAATATGTTTCTCTCCTTTAGTACAATGGATTTATCTTCTGATCAATTTGCCTTTTAAGAGTTTTGTATCTGTTGTTCTCCATTATATTTTCTGTTTACTGTTCCTGTTCTTTGTCTTCCTCCCACATTCTCCTGCATCTTGTCACATTGACTGTTTCTTTGGTTCATTTTATCCATATTGGGTTTTAGAAGTTATAGATCCTATTCTTTTCTTCAGTGGTTGCCCTAATATTTTAACACATTAAAAAATCATTATTAAATTAGAGTGTGAATATAAAAAAAAAAGCTGAGCAATACAAGAAGGCATAGCATGAAAAGCAAAAGTCTTTCAATTGCAGACTTCCCACCTCTCATTCCACTCCCCAGAATCATCTACTTTTTAACCATTTTTCTTTTCAGTTATTCTGGCTGTTGCTTCCTTAACTTAAATGATATACTTTTACTTTTTTATTTATCATATGTAGGCAGTATTTATGGATGCTCTATTTTGAAAGTTAAGGAATAGTCTTATTTAAAATCCCACCTACAAATTTAACCAGCTACTTTTTTATTTTATTAAGGTATGATTGCTTTACACTCTAATGAAGGTTTCACATGAAAAAACAATGTGGTTACTACATTTACCCATATTATCAAGTCCCCACCCATGCCCCAATGCAGTCACTGTCCATCAGTGCAGCAAGTTGCCAGAGATCCACTATGTGCCTTCTCTGTGATACACTGTTCTCTCCGTGATCCCCCACACCATGTGTACTAAACATAATACCCCTCAGTCCTCTTCTCCCTCCCTCCCCACATGCCCTCCCACACCCCTCCCCTTTGGTAACCACTAATTCATTCTTTTTTAAATTTTTTTGTTTTGTTATCATTAATCTACAATTACATGAAGAACATTATGTTTACTAGGGTTGCCCTTCACCAAGTCCCCACCACAAACCCCATGACAGTCACTGTCCATCAGCATAGTAAGATGTTGTAGAATCACTACTTGTCTTCTCTGTGTTGCACAGCCCTCCCCATTCCTCCCCACCACATTATACATGCTAATCATAATACCCCCTTTCTTCTTCTCCGCCCTTATCCCTCCTTTCCCTCCCATTCTCCCCAGTCCCTTTCCCTTTGGTAACTGTTAGTCCATTCTTGGGTTCTGTGATTCTGCTGCAGTTTTGTTCCTTCAGTTTTTCTTTGTTCTTATACTCCACATATGAGTGAAATAATTTGCTATTTGTCTTTCTCTGCTTGGCTTATTTCACTGAGCATAATACCCTCTAGCTCCATCCATGTTGTTGCAAATGGTAGGATTTGTTTTCTTCTTATGGCTGAATAATATTCCATTGTGTATATGTACCACACCTTCTTTATCCATTCATCTACTGATGGACACTTAGGTTGCTTCCATGTCTTGGCTATTGTAAATAGTGCTGCGATAAACATAGGGGTGCATCTGTCTTTTTTCAAACTGGGCTGCTGCATTCTTAGGGTAAATTCCTAGAAGTGGAATTCCTGGGTCAAATGGTATGTCTATTTTGAGCATTTTGAGGAATTGTTGCTTTCCATTAGTTTCCACTAGTTCATTTCCATACTGCTTTCCACTTCATTCTTGTAGTCTCTGAGTCTGCTGCCATTTTGTTCCTTCAGTTTTGCTTTATTGTAATACTCCACAAATGAGGGAAGTCATTTGACATTTGTCTTTCTCTGCCTGGCTTATTTCACTGAGCATAATGTCCTCCAGCTCCATTCATGTTGTTGCAAACAGCAGGATTTGTTTCTTTCTTATGGCTGAATAGTATTCCATTGTATATATGTACCACATCTTTTTTATCCATTCATCTACTGATGGACACTTAGGTTGTTTCCATATCTTGGCTATTGTAAAAAGTGCTGTGATGAACATAGGGGTGCATATGTCTTTTTTTTTGGGGGGGGGCTGAAAAACATGTATTTTTATTAACAAACTTAATTGGGCTGTAATTTGCATATCATAAAAGGCACAGAACTGAGGTGTCCAGTTGGTGCATTTGATAAATGTATGTATTTATATAATACCAGTCAAGATGTAGAACATTTTATTACCTTCAGAAATTTCCCTCATGCTACTTTCTAGTTGGGAAATAGGTTTTTGATTCCTAGTCTAGTGTTTTTTGCCACCAGTGACCCTTTGACTAGTGTATAGGTACACTCATCATTTGGTAAGAAGAGCCCAGGGCTGAAAACAGGGTATATGAGTTCTCATTCTAGCTTTTTTTAACTTTCAACCAATTTGACCTTCCTGCTGTTTATATACACTCCATCCAACCACAAGAGAATGCACGCTCAAGGGCAAACAGAACATGTATGGCCTGGAGAATAAAACAAGTCTCAGTAAATTTAAAAAGATTCAAGTCGTACAAAGTATGTTCTCTGACCACAACATAATTAAATTAGGAATCAGTGAAATATGAAATCTGGAAAATACCCAAATATTTGGATACTAAATTGCACACTAATAAATAACCAATAAGTCAAAGAAGAAAAACATTTTAAACTGAATGAAAAGACATCAAAGTTTTTGAAATGCAGGTAAAGCAGCTCTTAGAAATTTATGTATTTATAGATTATAGAAATTTATAAACACATATCAGAAAAGGTCTTAAATCAATAACATCAGCTTTGACCTTAAGAATCTAGAATAAGAAAAAATTAAGCTCAAAGTAAGCAGAAGAATTAAAGATAAATGAAATGGAAGCAGAAAAACAGTTAAGGAAGTCAGTGGAACCAGTTGATTTTTTTTGTTTGATTTTTATACTTGATTTATATGTGAATCCCACATTTCTCCCTTTATTATTATTATTTTTATTTTATTTATTTATTTATTTATTTTGTAGATAATTATTATTATTTTTTTTTTTTTGAGAGGGCATCTCTCATATTTATTGATCAAATGGTTGTTAACAACAATAAAATTCAGTATAGGGGGGTCAATGCTCAATGTACAATCATTAATCCATCTCAAGCCTAATTCTCGTCAGTCTCCAATCTTCTGAAGCATAACGAACAAGTTCTTACATGGTGAACGAATTCTTACAGAGTGAATAAATTCTTACATGGTGAACAGTACAAGGGCATTCATCACAGAAACTTTCGGTTTTGATCATGCAATATGACCTATAAACCATCAGGTCAAATATGAATATTCATTTGATTTTTGTACTTGATTTATATGTTGATCCCACATTTCTCCTATTATTATTATTATTTTTATTTTTAATAAAATGCTGAAGTGGTAGGTAGATGCAAGATAAAGGTAGAAAACATAGTTTAGTGCTGTAAGAAGGCAAATGTAGATGATCAGATGATCAGGTGTGTGCCTATGGACTAAGTATTAATCCAGGCTAGACAAGGGCAGCAAGACATCCACGGATGCAGAAGATTTCTCTCAAAGCAGGGGGGGTGAGGTTCTGAGCCTCACCTCTGTTGATCCCCAAATTCTCACCTGATGGCCCCCCTGCGACTGTGCCTGTCTTAGGTTGTTCCTCCCTTGAGGAATCTTACCCGTCTCTGGCTAACCAGTCATCTTCCGGGGCCATACAGGGAAATGTAAAGTTGGTAAGTGAGAGAGAAGCCATATTGTTTGCAAAGGTTAGCTTTTTACTTCTTTGCAGATTTATGCCCTGTGGCTTCTATGCCCAGCACTTGTCTCGAGGTATCTTTACCACCTGGAGGAATTATGATACTCGGTAAATTCGATATGAGGCACGAATTCTATTTAAGGTTTGTAATTAGGAAGGAAGAAGAAAAGCTATAGATGTAGCATATGAAGGAAACTTGGGAGGATTGATTATTTCTTTGACATATCTTCTTGTATAGTACCTTAAGTATGTATAGGTTTTAAACTACTAACTAATTTGCACACACATATTAACATAATAGGAATACGGTGACATAAACAAAGCAAATCTATAATTACCAGCCATCTCCAGTGAAGCCAAGAAAACCATTTAGGCACCCTAGGCATTTGTGAAAATTTATCTATGATATGATGGATATTGTCCAACTGTACTTGAACCATCAGACAAATTAAAGCAGCCCATTTCTGGGATCTGTTCACATCCCATATGTTCTTTTAACCATAGATAGTCTATAGTCATGAGATTTTGGGGTGCTACAACTTGCACCCCTCCCAACTCCTGGTTGAGTTCCAACAGTACAGATCCAGTCAAATTCGTTGTCTCACTGTATGCACATGCCAGCCTAGACATCTCCCTCTTCCTTCTTATGGCAAGTCCAGGAGACGGTGGGCTGGATGCAGCCACAACCGCAGCATCGTCCGGATCCCTGTGGAGGCTTTTTGATGATCATCCCCTGGCACGAGTCCTCCAGAGAGTGCTGATGCCGGAAGCTCCTCCTCATATCGTATCTTAGTTCATTTTCTGGGTATCCAAGCTAGGCCTTGATCTTCTGCGTAGAAACAAACAGACCCTTTGCCCACACTTTGACATGCCCTCTATACCACTGTGCAGAACTCATTGGAGGTCAGCACACAGTAACTGCTTTTTTTTTTTTTTTTTTTTAATTAAGAGAAAGGAATATTATCAGAAAAGAGTACCTCCATAGCTGATCATCTGACACCCTTTAAGTGATCAACATTAAGGATATTTAAAGCATGCGTTGATCTTTGATTTACCAATAGTTTTATCCTGTTAAGGAGTAATCCCCCTTTTCTTTCTTTCTTTCTTTTTTTTTTTTAAATTTTTAATCTACACTTACCTGAAGAATACTATGTTTACTATGCTCTCCCCTATATCAGGTCCCCGCTAACAACCACATTACGGTTACTGTCCATCAGCTTAGCAAAATGTGGTAGAGTCACTACTTGTCCTCTCTGTGTTGTGCAGCCCACCCTCCCCTTTCTCCCTCCCCCCCATGCATGCTATTCTTAATACCCCCCTTCTTCTTCCCCCCCCTTATCCCTCCCTGCCCACCCATCCTCCCCAGTTCCTTTCCCTTTGGTACCTGTTAGTCCATTTTTGGGTTCTGTAATTCTGCTGCTGTTTTGTTCCTTCAGTTTTTCCTTTGTTCCTATACTCCTCAGATGAGTGAAATCATTTGGTATTTCTCTTTCTCCGCTTGGCTTATTTCACTGAGCATAATACTCTCCAGCTCCATCCATGTTGCTGCAAATGGTTGGATTTTTCCACTTCTTATGGCTGAGTAGTATTCCATTGTGTATATGTACCACATCTTCTTTATCCATTCATCTATCGATGGGCATTTAGGTTGCTTCCAATTCTTGGCTATTGTAAATAGTGCTGCGATAAACATAGGGGTGCATCTGTCTTTCTCAAACTTGATTGCTGCATTCTTAGGGTAAATTCCTAGGAGTGGAATTCCTGGGTCAAATGGTAGGTCTGTTTTGAGCATTTTGATGTATCTGCATACTGCTTTCCACAATGGTTGAACTAATTTACATTCCCACCAGCAGTGTAGGAGGGTTCCCCTTTCTCCACAGACTCGCCAACATTTGTTGTTGTTTGTCTTTTGGATGGCAGCCATCCTTACTGGTGTGAGGTGATACCTCATTGTAGTTTTAATTTGCATTTCTTTGATAATTAGCGATGTGGAGCATCTTTTCATGTGTTTCTTGGCCATCTGTATTTCTTTTTTGGAGAACTGTCTGTTCAGTTCCTCTGCCCATTTTTTAATTGGGTTATTTGTTTTTTGTTTGTTGAGGCATGTGAGCTCTTTATATATTCTGGACGTCAAGCCTTTATCAGATCTGTCATTTTCAAATATATTCTCCCATACTGTAGGGTTTCTTTTTGTTGTATTGGTGGTGTCTTTTGCCGTACAGAAGCTTTTCAGCTTAATATAGTCCCGCTTGTTCATTTTTGCTGTTGTTTTCCTTGCCCGGGGAGATATGTTCAAGAAGAGGTCACTCATGTTTATGTCTAAGAGGTTTTTGCCTATGTTTTTTTCCAAGAGTTTAATGGCTTCATGACTTACATTCAGGTCTTTGATCCATTTTGAGTTTACTTTTGTATATGGGGTTAGACAATGGTCCAGTTTCATTCTCCTACATGTAGCTGTCCAGTCTTGCCAGCACCATCTGTTGAAGAGACTGTCATTTTGCCATTGTATGTCCATGGCTCCTTTATCAAATATTAATTGACCATATATGTTTGGGTTAATTTCTGGAGTCTCTAATCTGTTCCACTGGTCTGTGGCTCTGTTCTTGTGCCAGTACCAAATTGTCTTGATTACTATGGCTTTGTAGTAGAGCTTGAAGTTGGGGAGTGAGATCCCCCCTACTTTATTCTTCTTTCTCACAATTGCTTTGGCTATTCGGGGTCTTTGGTGTTTCCATATGAATTTTTGAATTATTTGTTCCAGTTCATTGAAGAATGTTGCTGGTAATTTGATAGGGATAGCATCAAATCTGTATATTGCTTTGGGCAGGATGACCATTTTGATGATAATAATTCTTCCTAGCCATGAGCATGGGATGAGTTTCCATTTGTTAGTGTCCCCTCTAATTTCTCTTAAGAGTGACTTGTAGTTTTCAGGGTATAGGTCTTTCACTTCTTTGGTTAGGTTTATTCCTAGGTATTTTATTTTTTTTGATGCAATTGTGAATGGAGTTGTTTTCCTGATTTCTCTTTCTGTTGGTTCACTGTTAGTGTATGGGAAAGCCACAGATTTCTGTGTGTTGATTTTGTATCCTGCAACTTTGCTGTATTCCAATATCAGTTCTAGTAGTTTTGGGGTGGAGTCTTTAGGGTTTTTTATGTATAGTATCATGTCATCTGCAAATAGTGACAGTTTAACTTCTTCTTTACCAATCTGGATTCCTTGTATTTCTTTGTTTTGTCTAATTGCCGTGGCTAGGACCTCCAGTACTATGTTAAATAACAGTGGGGAGAGTGGGCATCTCTGTCTAGTTCCCGATCTCAGAGGAAGCTGTGGGTTTATGATATATGGCCTTTATTATGTTGAGGTACTTTCCCTGTATTCCCATTTTGCTGAGAGTTTTTGTCATGAATGGATGTTGAAAGTTTGTCAAGTGCTTTTTTAGCATCTATGGAGATGATTATGTTGTTTTTGTCTTTCTTTTTTTTGATGTGGTGGATGTTGTTGATGGATTTTCAAATGTTGTGCCATCCTTGCATCCCTGGGATGAATACCACTTGGTCATGGTGTATGATCCTTTTGATATGCTGTTGAATTCTGTTTACTAATATTTTATTGAGTATTTTTGCATGTACATTCATCAGGGATATTGGTCTCTAATTTTCTTTTTTGATCGGGTCTTTGCCTGGTTTTGGTATTAGGGTGATGTTGGCTTCATAGTATGAGTTTGGGAGTATTCCCTCCTCTTGTACTGTTTGGAAAACCTTAAGGAGAATGGGTATTATGTCTTCTCTATTTGTCTGATTAAATTCCGAGGTAAATCCGTCCAGCCCCGGGGTTGTGTTCTTGGGTAGTTTTTTGATTACTGTTTCAATTTCTTTGCTCGTAATTGGTTTGTTTAACTTTTGTGTTTCTTCTTTGGTCAGTCTTGGGAGGTTGTATTTTTCTAGGAAGTTGTCCATTTCTTCTAGGTTTTCCAGCTTGTTGGCATATAGGTTTTCATAGTAGTCTTTAATAATTCTTTGTATTTCTGTGGGGTCTGTCGTGATTTTTCCTTTCTCGTTTCTGATTCTGTTGATGTGTGTTGATTCTCTTTTTCTCTTAATAAGTTTGGCTAGAGGCTTATCTATTTTGTTTATTTTCTCAAAGAAACAGCTCTTGGTTTCATTGATTTTTGCTATTGTTTTATTCTTCTCAATTTTGTTTATTTCTTCTTTGATCTTTATTATGTCCCTCTATCTGCTGACCTTAGGCCTCATTTGTTCTTCTTTTTTCAATTTCGATAATTGTGACATTAGACTATTCATTTGGGATTCTTCTTCCTTTTTTAAATATGCCTGGGTTGCTATATACTTTCCTCTTAAGACTGCTTTTGCAGCATCCTACAGAAGTTGGGGCTTTGTGTTGTTGTTGTCACTTGTTTCCATATACTGCTGGATCTCCATTTAATCTGGTTGTTGATCCATTGATTATTTAGGAGCATGTTATTATGCCTCCATGTGTTTGTGAGCCTTTTTTTTTCTTTGTACAATTTATTTCTAGTTTTATACCGTTGTGGTCTGAAAAATTGGTTGGTAGAATTTCAATATTTTGGAATTTACTGAGGCTCTTTTTGTGGGCTAGTATGTGTTCTCTTCTGGAGAATGTTCCATCTGCACTTGAGAAGAATGTATATCCTGTTGCTTTTGAATGTAGAGTTCTATAGGTGTCTATTACGTCCATCTGTTCTAGTGTGTTGTTCAGTGCCTCTGTGTCCTTACTTATTTTTTGCCAGGTGGATCTATCCTTTCAGGTGAGTGATGTGTTGGAGTCTCATAAAATGAATGCATTGCAGTCTATTTCCCTCTTTAGTTCTGTTAGTATTTGTTTCACATATGCTGGTGCTCTTGTGTTGGGTGCATATACATTTGGAATGGTTATATCGTCTTGTTGGACTGAGGCCTTTATCATTATGCTGTGTCCTTCTTTGTCTCTTGTTACTTTCTTTGTTTTGAAGACTATTTTTTCTGATATTAGTAGTACAACCCCTGCTTTCTTCTCACTGTTGTTTGTCTGTAATATGTTTTTCCATCCCTTGACTTTTAGTCTGTGTATGTCTTTGGGTTTGAGGTGAGTTTCTTGTAAGCAGCATATAGATGGGTCTTGCTTTTTTATCCATTCTATTACTCTGTGTCTTTTGATTTGTGCATTCAGTCCATTTACATTTAGGGTGACTATTGAGAGATATGTACTTATTGCCATTGCAGGCTTTGTACAGGTGCTCTGTACAGGTGGTTTGTGGGAAGCAAAGTCCCTCAGCGTTTGCTTGTCTGGGAATTGTTTAATCCCTTCTTCATATTTAAATGATAGTCGTGCTGGATACAGTATCCTTGGTTCAGGGCCCTTCTGTTTCATTGTATTAAATATATCATGTCATTCTCTTCTGGCCTATAGCGTTTCTGTTCAAGAAGTCTGATGATAGCCTGATGGGTTTTCCTTTATAGGTGACCTTTTTCTCTCTAACTGCCTTTAAAACTCTTCCCTTGTCCTTGATCCTTGCCATTTTAATTATTATGTGTCTTGGTGTTGTCCTCCTTGGATCCTTTCTGTTGTGGGTTGTGTGTATTCCTGTGGTCTGTTTGATTATTTCCTCCCCCTGTTTGGGGAAGTTTTCAGCAATTATTTGTTTAAAGACTCTTTCTATCCCTTTTCCTCTCTCTTCTTCTTCTGGTACCCCTATAATACGGATATTGTTCCTTTTGGATTGGTCACATAGTTCTCTTAGTATTGTTTCGTTCCTGGAGATCCTTTTATCTCTCTCTATGTCAGCTTCTATATGTTCTGTTCTCTGGTTTCTATTCCTTCAATGGCCTCTTGCATCTTATCCATTCTGCTTATAAATCCTTCCAGGGTTTGTTTCACTTCTGTGATCTCCTTCCTGACATCTGTGATCTCCCTCCGGACTTCATCCCATTGCTCTTCCATTTTTCTCTGCATCTCCGTCAGCATGTTCATGATTTTTATTTTGAATTCTTTTTCAGGAGGACTGGTTAGGTCTGTCTCCTTCTCAGGTGTTGACTCTGTGATCTTTGTCTGCCTGTAGTTTTGCCTTTTCATGGTGATAAAGATAGTTTGCAGAGCTGGTACGAGTGGCGGCTTTAAGAGCTTTCTTTCTTGTTGGTTTGTGGCCTTCCTCTCCTGGGAGAATAGTGACCTCTAGTGACTTCTGCTGGGCAGCCCTGCGCAGACAGGGCGTCTGCTTCCTGCCCAGCTGCTATAGAGTTTATCTCTGCTGTTGCTGTGGGTGTGGCCTGGCTCCAACTGCTGCTCCAAAATCGTGGAGCCCCGTTGGAGGGGGAGTGGCCAGGAGGTTATTTATCTCTGTAAGGGGCCTCCGTGCTCCCTGCTCCCCAGGAGGTTAGAGTGCCCAGAGATCCCCAGATTCCCTGCCTCTGGACTAAGTGTCCTGTCCTGCCCCTTTA
This sequence comes from Manis javanica, assembly GCF_040802235.1. Lineage (NCBI taxonomy): Eukaryota > Metazoa > Chordata > Mammalia > Pholidota > Manidae > Manis > Manis javanica. The sequence continues at coordinate 49,281,562 of NC_133165.1, read as the reverse complement.
AGACTTGCAAAAAGCAGTGTCCAAACCAAAAGAACAACAGCAACAAAGAAAAAAAAATTAAATAAATAATTAAAAAAAAAAGAAAAACACATGATTTTCTTTGTCCTCAGGCACCTGCTCACCAGTCTTGCTGCCCTGTTTCCCTAGTATTGTGGTCCCTGTCCTTTTAAGACTTCCAATAAGCACTCGCCAAAAAAAAAAAAAAAAAAAAAAAAGAGAAAGAAAAAAAAATGGCCTCTCCCGTTTCTTTGTTCTCTGGTGTCAGCCTCAGGCACCTGCTCACTGGTCCTGCCGCCCTGTTTCCCTAGTATCCTGGACCCCATGCATGCACTGTGTCTGTGCTCTTGTCTGGATGGCTGGGGCTGTGTGTTCAGCAGTCCTGGGCTCCCTCTCCCTCCCTGCTGACTCCTTTCCACCCGCCGGGAGCTGCGGGGAGGGGCGCTCGGGTCCCGCCGGGCTGGGGCTTGTATCTTACCCCCTTGGCGAGGTGCTGGGTTCTTGCAGGTGTGGATGTGGTCTGGATGTTGTCCTGTGTCCTCTGGTCTCTATTTTAGGAAGAGTTGTCTTTGTTATATTTTCATAGATATATGTGGTTTTGGGAGGAGATTTCTGCTGCTCTACTCATGCCACCATCTTGGCTCAGCCCCACATATGTCTTTTTGAATCTGAGGAGTTGTATTGTTTGGGTAAATTCTAAGAAGTGGGATTCCGGGGTCAAATGGTATTTCTATTTTTAGTTTTTTGAGGAATCTCCATATTGCTTTCCACAATGGTTGAACTAGCTTTCTCTGCATCCTCACCAACATTTGTTGTTCTTATTCTTTTCGATGCTGGCTATCCTTACTGTTGCGAGGTGATATCTAATTATGGCTTTAATTTGCATTTCCCTGATGATTAGTGATGTGGAGCATCTTTTCATGTGTCTATTGGCCATCTGAATTTCTTCTTTGGAGAACGTTCTCTTCATATCCTCTGCCCATTTGTTAATCAGGTTATTTGCTTTTAGGATGTTGAGGTGTGTAAGTTCTTTATATATTTTGGATGTTAACCCCTTGTCGGATATGTCATTCACAAATATATTCTCCCATACTGTAGGATGCCTTTTTGTTTTGTTGATGATGTCCTTTGCCGTGCAAAACCTTTTTAGTTTGATGTAGCCCCATGAGTTCATTTTTGCTTTTGTTTCCCTTTCTCAAGGAAATGGGTTCAGGAAGAAGTTGCTCATACTTTTATTCAGGAGATGTTTGCCTATGTTGTCTTCTAAGAGTTTCATGGTTTCATGACTTACATTCAAGTCTTTAATCCATTTCGAGTTTACTTTTGTTTATGGGGTTAGACAATAATCCAGTTTCATTCTCTTGCATGTAGCTGTCCAGTTTTGCCAACACCAGCTGTTGAAGAGGCTGTCATTTCCTCATTGTATGTCCATGGACCAGCTACTTTTTTATATGTAGTTCTTGTAGCAATTATCCTGCAAAGTAGATCTTTAAACTTTAATTTCTTATTTTGTTATCTCTAGACAGTATCTTTTGATACTATTGAAAATGTGGAAACTAGTACTCCTACATTTTTTACTTCCATCTGCCTCCCCATTTCTGTGCATTGCAAGGTTGATAATTTGACATTTTGCTAATAAAGTTAGTATAGAAATTGAAAATGAATAAATAGCACTCACAATATCATGATAATATATTTTTCACGGCAGAGCCAAGCCATATGATAGGATTTGTAGAAAGGAAAACATGACTGTATATTGCTTAATCCATATGCTTGAAGGTAAGTGTTCTCAGGTATCAAAATGAAATAGATTAACTTTTTTGTAGAATCTATCAATTGCTTAAAATCAGTTCACACTTCAGTTGGCTTCATAGTTGTACGGTCACCTTCTGATAGAGCTGTTTTTCTTTTTCAGTCCTGGAATTTCTAATTGCATCCGCCCTCTCCCCCGACCCCCAGCCCTGCCTATAACCCAAGAAGCATTTCTTCATGATTTTCTTAAGATTAATCATACTTCTGAGATTTCTAATTCCACTCTCTTGTGTATATTTCAGGACATCTGACTCAGCGCCATGTGACTTCCAGCTTGGATATAAACTGTGTGCTTTCTGGACTTGCAGCACGAATGTCCAAGGTCTCTTTTTGTGTGTACCTCAAGTAGTTCATAGTATCTCAGATCCCTTGTTTTCCTCTTTTCTGATATATATACATATTTTTTAGAATGAGGGCACGAGAGGTCAATTTTCTGATTCCTTGACTGTCTGAAAAAATAACTTTGTTACATTATAGTTTGCCTCTTTATAGATTTATATTTCTTCCCCTTGGTGAAGGCTTTCCCACATTATTTCTTTTCTTATTTTGTCTCCATCCTCTGCTCCTTTCTTCTGGAGCTACTGACAGACAAATAGTAGGACCTCCGTATTCATTCTCTCTTTCCCTGAACTTTGTTTACCTCAGACTTTTCAGTCTTTCTGTCCTTTTGTGATTCATTCTGGGAGTCTCTTAGCTTGACCTTTTAGATCCTACATTCCGACTTCAGCTCCATGCTGCTGTGCTGTCTCTGCACTCAGCTGCCTTCAACGATACTGAACATGGTCTTTAAAACTGCCAAGTAATTACAGTACTTATTTTTTTTAACGTGATTTTTTAATGTATGTGGTTTCTCACTGAATATTTCTGAAGCTATTAATCCTACAATTTTAATGCTTTCTTTTGCTTCCTCAGGGAACTATAAGCTTTTAGGGGTCATTTTTCTCTTTCATGAACTTGGCACTTTTCTTTCTTGGCACTGGGGTCCCTGCTAGGTCGGACTGGAGCCAGAAGTCTAGATTCCACATAACTTTCCCGCAGAATTTTACAGGCATTGCTTATCTGTCCTCTGCTGTTCAGTGTTGTTAAAATGATATTATGATTCCTTTTTCCTCTGTGGATAACTTGTTTTACATTTTTTATAGATTGGAGTTTCTAGGTTATTTTTTTTGTGAGTTGAAACTATGTGCACTTTCAGGAATCACCAAATATTTGGCAAAGAACATTATTAAAATATAGGTGATAATTTGAGTAAATTTAAAAAGCAACACCCAAGGAAACAGGAAAATAGGAAATATGGAAAAGAAAGACTTTAAAAATAAGCAGAACTCATATTTTGATAGTTATTAGATAAGAACATTCATAAAACATTGTGCAGGCTGGTATGAAAAGGAACCATTAAAGATCTTAAAATGAGCACACTGATACAAAAGGCTCAAGATATATTAAATCATTCAGAAGACACGATACAAAATAAAGTATGTAATAGTTTTTCCCAGCATGCATCATAAAAAGACAACAAAAAGGAAAGAAAAGAAACATGAGGAAAGTTAAGAAATATGGAGGATAAATCCAAAAGGCCCTGGAAGATAATTTAATCAGTATTTTCAAATGTGTGTGGCCAAGTAATTTTGAACTTAGAATTTTATGTTTAGCAAACCAGCATTCAAATGAGAGGTACTCCTGCTTCAGCAGGAAGGAGAGTTCTCAGCTGTGAATTTGGGAGTTCTTGCTAGTTTGTTGGAAAGAGCTGTTTTTATACCTGTGGCACCTTTCTTCAGTGCATATTTTGGGCTCTTTTCTCTCCTTTTTCTTTCTCATTCTCATCTTGTATGTCAGGAAGAGAACTTGAAATGTCTGGCTTTTAAAAAATGAACAATTCTGAAACTTTATGTGTATGCTAATAAAGAAATATGTTGTGGATCATGAGACAAGCTTCTCACTGCCAGAAAAGGGAAAACATGGAAAAAGGAAGGGCTAGGATAAGGGTGGTGTTAGATTGGAACTGGACTTATCAGTGTGCATTCATGGTTTTGATATATGTGGATGAATACAGAAATAGATGTAGGTGTGTATATGTCTGTCTGTCTATCTATCTATCTATCTATCTATCTATCTATCTATCTATCTATCTGTCTATCTATCTATCCATCTATCTATCTCTCAGGTGGCCTAGGAGCAATGATACTCTGGTAACAATATGTGGCATTTAAATACCATTCTCCAATAAAAGGAATCAAAGCTTCTTAGAGAAATGGCTGATTCCAGGTTAAGGGAAGAGAAAGCACAATATGAACCCAGAATATCTTTCATGCCAGAAAACAAAGAAGTACTAAAATGAAGGGGCCATATTGAAAAGACTCAGGAGTCAGTTTTAAGGGGCCTGGTCTGAACAACGAAATAAATAATGATTGGAATGATTGATGAGCTATAGAATAAAATTAGAATCCATATGTCCATATAGATTTAAGTTAATATATGAGTAAATGAATAAATGGGGAGGAAGGAAACCTTTTGTTTACAATAGAATTCCAACTAGTACATGCAGAAGCAATGAGGGAGTAAGTAAATCACCACTGGGTAATCACCACAGTAACAGTTGTTTCAGACAAGGATCACCAATGGATGCTAAAACAGGTGAGTAGATGAGAGAGAGAGAGAGAGAGAGAGAAACAGGATATTCACATGATCTCAGAGTAACCCCCCAAAGAAATTTATTACTTATACAAGGAAAAATAGTAACTTTACAGTGTAGAAAGCTGGCAGATATCACCTTAGCCTGATGATCATGTGTCTTTCTTCACTGTACTGTAAGCCCCCAAGCATGGGATTTGTTTCTGTTTTATTCACTCCTGTACCTTGAGTACTTGAAATAATGTTGGGCACATAGCAGGTGCTCAGTAAATAGTTGGCTGATTGTTCAAGTTGATGGCTATGTTTATAAGCTCAACTTTATTAACTGTATCATTTTGTATACTCTGTGCCCTTACTTATATTTTATATACTTGATCTGTCATGGGCTAAGAAAATGGAATGGATGTTTACTGCCATTGCATTTTTGTCTAATTCTCCCACAGCTTCTGCTGTTTTTGCTGTAAGCATTTTGAGGGTATGTTGTTTGGTATATAAACATTTGTGATGGTCAGACCTTCATGAAGGGCATACCTTTATCATCATCAACATAAATCTCTGTTTAGTTTAATACTTCTTTTAATTAACCAAATCTCATAGTTGTAATGCAGTTCATGTTTTCTTTTTTGATATGTATTTTTTTAATTAGTGCTTTAATTCATTGCCTATTCACTTATTTCAGCCAGTAAGTTTTCCTGAGATTCTGCCCTTTTACTTTGTTATCTGCAGCAGCCAAGGCAGACGTGACTATTTCTAGACACTTTCTGTTAGCTCTAACAGAACGATTTCCTCTGTACTTCTCCATCTGTCAAACCGTCATTTCTCTCTGTGAAGTGTTCCTCAGTTTCTCAGAGAGAGCTAGTGACTCCCACCAGTGTGTACATGCAATTCTTTATGTTTCTAGAATGGCTTTTAGCATATGTACTAGGTTATATTTTAATGATTTCCTTAATAAAGATGTTTCATTCTCTGTTTGAATGTACTGAGGCCAAGGATATTATGGCAATCTATGTATTGGTTTCTCCCCATGGATCATGTCACCTTGGGATACACTTCAAGCAGGACCTGGTATTTCTTCACATCCCCTGAAAAACGAAATCGCACTTCCCTAAGCCTTAGTAAGCAATGCAGATCTTCCTGAAGATTGTGCAAAGGAGCAGCAGTTTTTCATGGCACTTCATACAGAACACAATTCAAAAAAAGCTTTCCTCCAGGTGTCTCCTGACCTGGTTCTCCTTGGTTTAAGCTTCCAGGGTGTCAGGCTCCAGCCACCCACCTCCCTCATCTGCCCTGAAGATTGTCCTCTCCCTGTCTGTGATCAGACAAGTCAGATCTCTCCTGGCTTTTATATCCAAGCTTACAAACCACCATCATTTATCAATACTGCCTTCATGTTTGCCAGAGGCCAGTATAGAAGGATAAAAATTGTTTACTCTTAGCAAACAAAAATGTCCTTCAGTTACCATCTTCAGAGTGGGGGTTGGGTGACTCACAAGGTTTTTTTTTTTTGAGAGGGGTCACCTTTGTCCCTTTGATAGCTTGTCACAGTGTATGTGTTTTCAAGCAAAGTAACATTCCCTGGATTGTGGATCCTCAGCAAAACCCCTCGAGGTATCACGAACCTGAAAGAAACCCAAGCTGCAAAGGTACAGCATTTGTCTTAAACCACCTCCATCTCAGTGGGAAAGAGGCAGGACTAGAACACAGGTCTTTTGCTTTCAACTTCAGTGCCGCTCTTCTCTTTAGTGGGCACACATTTTCAGCGACAACACTCCCATGTGCAAAAATGTCAAGTCCTTTGATTTTTATACCCCAGCTTAATTTCTATTTTGGGTCCCAGCATACAGAAGGTGGGAATGTAATCTTCGTCAGTTGTTGCTGAGCCCTTTCAATTCAAGCTTTCTCAGTCAGTTCATATTAGTCTCTGCCAATTTCTTGTTTTCTTTTCCCGTTGTGTCTGTGTTCCAGGGGTCTCACACACAGTTCCACAGAGCTGGTGGTCCCGACACTCATCTGTCCTCTCCAGTGCCCACCAAGAGGACTCACGCTTATTGGTTCCCATGTTTCCTCTGTGTCATCCTTGGCTGACCTGCAAGGGCTCCTTGGGTCCACCAGCTCCCATGGATCCTTCCTGGGTGGAGGTAGAGGCAGGGAAAGTGGGAAACTTCAGATGGTCTCCTGAACATGCTGGGGGTTGAAAGTCTCTGGCTTCTTCAGTCCAGGTTGACCACCTGCCATTTTTATTCAGCTGCGGCTGCATGAGGCCAGTGCTGGTGGTGGGTGGGTGGTGGGACAGAGGCTGTGGCTGCTGAGGGGGCATGCTGCCATCCTGGATGTCACTCAGGAAGCAGGGACATAGTTCCCTTCTACTTACTTTTGGGTTCCCCACTTGATCTGGGGGCTCAGTCTTCAATCTCCTTCTCAACACTCAGCCTGGGGCAGGTGGGGCAGGAGTAGGCGCCTTCCTCCAGACAAGACTTAGCCACTGTTTTGTGCTTTCCCTCAGACTCTGAACCCACTTCTCAGTTAAGAAGAGTTTTATCTCCTCAGGGGCGGGAGAACATGACCCCTCACTCTCCAGCTCTGTGGTCTATGCTTAGATTCCATGCACCGAGTGCTTCAGGGCCTGGGCTGTGGATAGCCCAACAGGATCCAATGCCTTTGGAGACTCAGAAACCTCTCTCAGATGATTGCCTCTGCTGTCAATTTCCAAAGCTGTTTTTTAAAATGAAAAGCAGAGCATGCAAGCTCTTCTTTCTCTTTGCATCCCTGCTATAAAAACTATACCCCGAGGCATGGGTATAGGAAGCTTTCGCTGCTCCCCAAATGGGGAAGACAGATAGGAGCAGGAGATACTGAGGAAAGAAGCATAGATCAGAATTAGGAAATACCAGCCAACAGGGACACAGTGTGGGCCCATGGCCTAGGAGCCTGGCCTTCCCCCTGCCTCTCCAGTTCACCTTCCTGTCCCAAACCAGAGAAGCATCTAAGGGCCTGTGATGGAGACTCAGACCAGGGCAGGAGGGACCATAGGAGTCATGGTTGGAGTGATGCCATGTCACAGCTTTTTATCCTTTATTTGCCACTTGGCAGTTGTGACACTGAGCAAGTCAGCTACTCTTTGTCACCTTCAGCTTTCCTAGGGTGGGCTTGGGAGATCCTGACCCTTCTCCTGGTTTAACCAGGCACTGGCTAATGAGACTGAGTGCAGGTTTCATCTCCTCTCAGTCTCACTTCTCCTACCTGAAAAATGGGCAAATAACACCCACACGCCTTGCCCTACAGCAGTTAGCAGAGGGTCAGATGGCACGTGGGTAAATCTTTGAGTCCTTTAAAAAGTGTAGTATGTGGATGGAAGATGAATGTATGAACATTAAGGAGATGTCTTCTCTTATTCTGTCCTTCAAGGCCTTCCTGTGAAAGCCAAGCTTACTGGCAAGGAAGAGCTGCGTTCTGGTAACTGGTTATCTGCTTCCTGCTGGCACAGCCCCCTTACTTCTTCAGGCCATACTCGTGGGTGCTAATCCAAGATTTAACAGCAGAGGGCAGCCTGTGCTCAACAATGACAATCCTATCCTGCAAGCTCCAGGAAGACCTGAGAATGCCGTGGCCCAGGATTATAATAAAATGCATGCTGAGTCCACTCATATTGGAATCTGGGAGTGCAGGTAAGGATTGCTATTTGTTTTTGCTTTATATATGTCTTTAAAATTATTGTTTTAGACAAAACATACACACTTGGTTAAGAAAAAAATTAGAACCATCATTCTCTTCCGTGTAAGAGTTTACAGAAGACTCCTAAGCTCTACAGAGCCTGGCCCCCTTTCACCTCTCTGACCTCGACTCCTATGCTGTCCCCTGGCTCCAGCTCTCCCTTGGAAAGCTACCTCTGCCCTTGCTGTTCCCAAGAAGAACAGGCATGAGGTATATTCCCTCACCTTCAGAGCTCTACTCAACTATCACCTTCTCACAGAGGTCTTGTCTGGCTTTCTCATTTAGTACTAAATCCTTTCTCATCACTCCCTACCTGCATTTAAATGGGGTCTGGAACATAATGTTCTACATCATTATTGTTTTTCTCCAGAGCACTTAACCACTCTTGCTCAGACAATGTGTTATACTTAGTAATTAAAAAAATTTTTGTCTCTGTCTCTTAGAATGCAAGATTCATGAGGGCAGGAACATTTGTCATTGAATTTTTTTCATTGCAACATCATCAGTGCCTGGAACAACCCTATCTTGTAAAAGTAGGGGCTTAATCGTAGCTCTACTTCTGAAAGACACTGACCCTAACGAGAATGTGATGGAACGAATTGGCATCGTCTATTAGCTTATTTTGGGATTTTAAGATTTGGCAGTTTGGCCTGGGCTCAGCTGGGTGGTTTTTCTGGTCTTGGCCAGGTGTGACTGACCTCCACTGGACTTGTGCCTGTCCACTCGGGTCCACTGAGGCACCTAATTTTCCTCCACTTGGCCTCTCATCCTATGGCAGGCTGGCTTGGGCTCGCAGTGATCTCAGGCTTCTGATCACAGCAAGAGAGGCAGTAACCATTGTACAAAGTACTGTTAAAACTTCCGTGTGTGTCATGTTTGCTAACATTCCTTTGGCTTAAGCAAGTTACATGACTAACCCATATTCATGGTGGAGAAACCGAAAAGTCCCATTGGAAAGGGGCATGCACACAGGGAAGAGGAGAATTTTGGGTCATTTTTGCAATCTACCACAATAAATATAGTTCAGTTGTCCTTTAAAAAGATAATGAGATCCTACCAATAGCATGTTAAGGTGCCTGTTTCTTCAGTCCATTATGGACTATGTATTAACACATTAAAAATAAAGTTCACTAACCAGCCAGGTGAAAAGTAGTGTCTTATTTTCTCAGAGAAATTAAAAGACATTCCTGGTCAGATGCAGAGCCTGAGCTCAAAATGCAGGCTCTCACCTGGCTTGCAATGCCTGATCACTGTGGACAGGGTGACAAGTCCTGTCCTTGACTCTGGGTTTGGGCCCATGCTTTGCTTTGGCCAGTGGGGTATTAGAAGTTGCGATGCAAGCAGAGGTTCCAAATAGTCTTGGTGTCCGCTGTCTCTTGTACCTTTCCCATCACCATTAGAACATGCTCAGGCTAGTGTGCTGCATAATGAAGCACTTGGAGCAGAGCTGAATCAACCCATTGACCTGGGAGAGGCCAGTCCAGATCAGGTGACAGCCAGCCAACACCCAGCCATGCGAGAAGGCCCAGCCAGGATCAGCAGAGCCACCTGGCTGACCCTCAGCTGACCCCAGGTGACTGAGTTTAGAGCGGAGAACTATGGCTCTTATAGCCTAGGTTATGGAAGAGCCCACTTAGATCCCAGGGTCTCCAGGCCCTGGGGAGCTCCCTTAGCTGTGCCTGGGCCTATAGTTGGAGTGCTCTACATTCTCTACAGAACTGGCTATCCCCCTGGCCTCTTGTAGTTTCCTGGCTCTAGAGAACTTGGATGTTGCAGAGGTTGCTTGGCTGGGTCAGAAAAATCTTCATAGTTGTCAACAAGCTGGCCAGAGCCAGCCTCTGACATCTAATGGAAAGGGTCATGAATGGCAGGAAAGGAAGCTGGATGCCACTCTCCAGACCCTGCCTGAAATGATGCATGGGAGGCCTGGTGCACTGGGAAGGATGGAGATGTTTATATTTCCAAAGGCAAGGCCCTTTCTCCGGGGGTGCAGGGCTAGTGGAAATAGGGGCAGAACAAATCACTTTACATTTTTTCTCTTTTATTTTTTAATTCTGATGAGAAACAACTCCTACTCCCAGAGCATGATAGACCAAGGAAACTGTATCAGAGCTACATGTAATTTTTGACAAAATTTTTCCCTAGAATTTTAATCTTTTTATGGGACACTAACCTCTCTGAGAATTTGACAAAAGCTATAGACCCACTCTCCAGAAAAAAATACTCATGAATACAAAATTTTACTTTTAATATCAGGGGATTTATAGTTTCTCTGAAACCCACTCGTGGAACCTAGATTAGGGGGATTCTAGGAGAGGCAAAGAGACAGAGACAGATAAATTGGAAAGGAGAGGAGGAGGACAGTGCTGAAATAGTGTCGGAAATAAATGGGGAGAGTTTGGAGACAGATCTGTTGAGGGGTTTGAACCAAAGACTGAAGACTGCTGTGGCCCCAAATACAACCACTCTTCATTCTGCACTAATCCCCCTAAACTTCTCAAAATCACTTCTTTTGGTCAATGATATTATACTTTATATATCATTTTTGATTTGCCTTTTTCAGTCAGCTGTTGTATATATGAAATCTATTCATGATGGTATGCATTGATCTAGTTTATTCATATTAGCTGCTAGTCAGTATTCTATAGTATGAATATACCACATTTTGTTTATCCATTCCTTGATAATAGACATTTAAGTAGTCCCCTTTGTTCCCGTGAGCAACAGGAAATATCCTAGTATCTGTCTCCTTGTACACAGCTGAAGAGCCCTTTTCTATGGACTGTACCTAGAAGTGATATTCTTGCATCATGGCACATGGGTATTTTAAAGATTTCTAGATATTGTTGCCTTGCTGTCCAGATCCACTGTGCCAATTTACACCTCCCACTGGCAATGTCTGAGGGTTGTGTCCCCCACAGCTTTTCCAAGTACTTGATATTTTCTGATTTTTACATTTTAAAAATGAATTTGATGGGTGTAAAACTATATGTGTATGATACGTATACAATTTTAATTTGTATTTTATTTGCATCTTTTTTTTCTTGCATTTTTATGTGCCTCTTCTGCAAATTACCTATTTATATATCCTTTGCTCATTTTTCCCTTGGTGAATCAAAGGTGAAGTCTTTCTAGGTCTTGTTTTTGGTTTTTAAAATTTGGCTATATTCCTACCTCCTCAAAATTTGGTGAAAAAAATAATAAGGACTATCATGGCAGAAGGAAAAGTCTGTACTTGGATTTAGGGTATTCAGTTTGAGTCCTGGCTCTGATGCTAATTGGCTGTGTGACTTTGGCCAAGTTTTTTTAACCTCTCTGAGCCTTGCTTTCCTTACTTGTAGAGTGGAGAAAACCATTACTGCTTCACAAAGGCAACATGAGGCTTAAATACATTAATATCTATGAGTGATCAATAGTTAGTTGAGTCTAAGAACCTGGATGAAGTTGCGTCTATGCCCAGATGCCTTCAAATGTAGCTCAGAACCCGCCTGTGGCATGGAGGAATTCATGGATTTCATGGAGGAAATAGAATATTGCCTTGGGACACAGACCTCCAATAGGGCAGTCCTGCTGTCTACCAGGTGGTTGTAGAGCTGACATGTGGCTCTGGAGGCCCATTGACTGCTCTGGGAATGGTCCCCATCTTTGCCACTTCCAGAGAAGCCTCCTGGGGCCATGATTAACCTCTATATCAGAACTGTGGTTCTGGAATGCCAACCTGGTTTCTACACCTTCCCCTGATGCCTGCTAGGAAATCCAAATTATTTGGAATTAATAATAACAAAATAAGGAATAGCTAACCTTTTTGAATATTATCTGAAGAAATATGTGCAAATCACTTAGAACTTTGCCTAGCACATAGAAAGCACAATATAAGTGATAGATATTATTATTATTATTACTATGTTGATGATGATATGCTAGTATTGAGCTAAGCATAATGGGCATTAATTTATTTAGTCCTCATAAATGTAAGGATTTTGCCTGACTCTAGTAAGCATAAGAAGTGCTGGGGGTGGACCTCCTACCCCAGCATTTCTCTAAGGCTTGGGTTTGTTGGGAATGTCTGTGGGCACAGGTAGAAATGCTGTACCAGGAAGAGAATGATTTTTTCCCCTCAGATGATGCTAATACCTCATCTAGTATTTGTTCATTAACTAACAGTTTATATAGTGCTTTTGAATGTATGTATTTGTTGACTTCTCATGATATCCCTGTGTAGTAGTGCCGTACCTCCTTTTTGAAACAATCCACTCTCAGTTTCACGAGCCACATCTCTGTTTCCTCCCTACGACACTGGCCACTCCTGTCTTCCTCTGTTGGATTCCCCTTTCCCCAGTATCTAAACAAATCATTCCTTAGAAGGTCCTTGCCTGGGTTTTATGTCTAGAGATCTGATTTAATTGATTTGGTGGTAGGGTCTGGGCTGCAGCAAGTTTAAAAAGCCCTTAAGATAAATTATTGGGTAGCCAGAGTCAAGAGCCACTGCTCTACATACTGAAGATACCCTTAACCCCTGTGCCCATCCTTTCCTTTGAGCAGAGAGCTTGCTTGGCATTTTCACTTGGTTGTCCATTATGAATTTCAGTCTTAATATATCCAACACCGAAAGCTTGATTTCCTAACTCCAGTCTTCTGTCTTATCCATTTCTCCCGTGATATTGTCATTTTAACAAATAGCATTGGTACTCTTCCAACTGGTCAAGCCAGTGGCCTGGGAGTTGTCTTTGATTCATTCCTTTCCCTTGTCCTCTTTTTTTAATCCATCAGTAGGTCCTGCTGACTCTGCATTACTTCCAAAACTCATCCATACCTTCTGTACTTGCTTTGGCCAAAGTCACCACCATTCTCTTTCCTGGATTATTTATTGTGGTGTCCAACCCAGCTTTCTTGCCTTCTTCCTTGCTCCTCTCCAAAGTGCTCTCTAGAGTGATTTTTCAAAAATGCGAATCAGATCATTTCATCACTCCTGAACTGTTTCCCAAGTATAAAATGCCTTATCATGCCTCTTCAAAGTCCTGTGGGGTGTGGCTCCTGCTTTTCTCTCCAGACTACCTTCAGTCTGCCCATTTTTTTGCTTGGCTCACTTTGCTCCAGCTGCATTGGGCTTTCTAGTTCTTGGAACACTCCAAGCTTATTCCCTCACAGCAGAGCCCTTGCTGTTTCTTTTACCGTGGTCTTTCTTGCTTCAGTCTTCATAGAATATTCACTTTTCTTGTATCAGCTTGTCAAATATCCCCCGGCCAGAGAGGCATTCTCTGACTATCCTTGTCTAAGATCAGTTTCTCATATTCTTCATTATAACACCACTGTTCCTTTATTTTATTTATTATTTTGTTGCTTGAAGACTTTTTAGCTTCTACTTTAACTGATTAGATTATAAACCCCATGAGGGCAGGGAACATGGTTGTGTTGCATTTAGCAAAACCAGGAACACAAAAGGCCAAACAGGAATTATGTTAAATTTATATATCACTCTGGGGAGAATTGACATCTTTACTATACTGAGTCTTCTAATTCATGAACATGGTATGCCTCTTTGTTTATTTAGATCTTTGATTTCATAGTTTTCAGCATATAATTCCTGTATGTATTTGTTAGATTTATAGATAATTATTTCATTTTTTGAGTAATTGTGTATTTAAAATTTTGGTGTCCATGTGTTCATTGTTAGTATATAGAAATACAATTGATTTTTGTGTGTTTATCTTGTATCCTGTGATCTTGCCGAACTCATTTATTCATTCTATTTGTTTATTGTGGAACTCCTTGGGATTTTCTCTGTAGAACATCATGTCATCTGCAAATATGGACCATTTTATTTCTTCCTTTTTTGATCAGTATGCCTTTTCTTTTCTTATGTTCTTTTACTGGCTGGAACTTCCAGCACTATGTTAATAGCAGTAGTGAGAATGGCTGTCCTTGTTTTGCTCTTGACTAACTCATCTTTATAAACATAGGTTTGCATGAGGCCATGGAGAGACTGAGCGTGGGTGTTAAAATCAATCTAACCCATGTTCAAATTGGATCCCATAACATACTATGTATGTGATCTTAGAAAAGTGGTGTTTTCTCTCAGCATGTTTCCTCATCTCCAAAGTTGAGATAATAATGTATGTCTTGGCTTTGTTGAAGAGCAGACAGAGTGCAGAGGTTATGAGCTATGTTACCTGGAGTCAGATTCTAGCACCACCACTCCCAGCTGCGTGACTTTGGTTAGGCAAGTCTCTCTTTCTCTGTGACTAAGTTTCCTTTTCTGTTACATGAGCAAAATAGGATTAACCCCTTCATATAGTTGTTGCAAAGACTGAATACGAATTAAATGAAAAGTGTTTAGTCCTGGCACACAGTGTGTACCAGAGAAATGTTTGTTTTTGTTGCTGTGAGGTTTAGATGTATGTAAATTACCTTAGCACCGGGCAGATACTCATTAAAACTGTTTCTGACACTAAGTCTCATACTAACTAAAAATAATTGAATAGCACTGAAGGGCTTGTAATGAAAAGCAACAGCTTCCTGCTCCACTCTCCTTTCCTGTTCTCTGGAAGAAAGGAAACTGCAACCATTTTTAATTCTTTGAGCTGTTTTCTAAATAATAAGCTCCTTTACCTTTTCCATGATGTATCAGTTTTAGACTTTATCTATTCACATCCTGAAATAATGGTTGAGGATTTAGCTCTTAAAATCTCCATCTCTCATTCCTTCTATTATGGTATCATGGTTTGTAATCATATCACTAGCAAATATTGTTCATCAAAGAACCAAAATGTATACTATAATTATATTTTTTTCTTGAAAAATTTCATTTCCCCTCTTTTTTTCTTTCTTTATATATATACTGTATTTATCTTTCTTGTACATATGGTTTTCTCCTCAAGTGCTTCACTTACCAGTGGCTCTATCAGATACACTTTTTCCCCTGAGACTTCCAGGTCTTGTATTGTTTTCTGTTACACAGCTGTCATGATGGTAACAAAAAAAATTAGTCTTTCTCCCTTTCATTTGCAGCCTCAATACCACCCCCAACCGCCGGCCATCACTGCTTTCCTGTGTGGCTCTTTCTTCCTTTTCTGTCCGTGCTTTTGGTCAGCTCACTTTCTTTCCCCAGAGCCACATTCTTCCTTGGTCCATTCATGTGGCCTTCTCAACCGGCCACTTAGAGAAGTTGTATTATTACTCTGTCACTCAACTTCTGGCTCATTATAAATTAGCATTTTTGAAGTGTTCTCATTTACATAGGGCACCCCAAAGATAATTTGATCCACAGCTAAAAGGGCAATTGTTCTAATGCATATATGATTGAAGCAAAGCCCTTTGCAGGGAATAGCAAGCTAAGGGCAGCTGATTATAATGAAAAGTTTAAGTAAGGCATAAATGCTTCAGGCATGACAAGAACACAGCCTGAGAGAATTGCTGATCTATGACAGCAGAAAAATATCCATCAGAAGAGATGCCTTTCCTAAAGGAGTGCCCAACCAAAGTATGGGCCTTAAAAAAAACTGCATCCACATTTCAGGAGTCAGCAGCCCACTTTGTCGACAGGTCATACATCAAGAAATAAGTTTAATAAAGAATGTGTTCAAAAACTTTACTTCAACACCAGGCTATGAAGTTGGCTCCAGAAGAGTGGGACTTAAGCAGGTTTTTGAACATACTGGCTGATAACCAGATGTTGAACTTAGAAGGCTATTTCTTTGAGACTTATAGAGCAGCAACAGTCAAGTGTCATGACCTTCGACCTACTCCAGAGTCCCATGTATAATCTAAATGAATCCATTCGGATCAACCATGTACCAAACTGGCTTTCACTGTGCATTCTCTCCTTATTAATTCCTGCTGTCTTTGAGCTTGAATTGCCTCTTGTTACTGACTCCCACGCTTTCCTCACCTAGGTTTAGCACTAGTGTTAAAACAAGTGGATTTGGACCCTGGAGCCCATTATGCTTCATGCAGCAGATTCATGCTCCTGGTCACCTTCCCTTGGTACCCTAGGCATTGGTTAGTGCTTCACTTCTCTCATCCTGTGACCTGTGCAGCCTTGAGTGTGAACTGCTGCTCCAGCTCCTGCTTTACTAAACCCACTGCTGACACTGATTCCTTGACTGGGGCCTGAGGTGGGCCCACCTTGGTTCTTTTTCCCAACCCCTCCCCACTTTCTCTGACACATCTAAGGGTCACAGGCTAAGGCTATGACCATTGTGAAGCTCTACGGGGAGGGGTGTGGGTGGAGACTTGATGCAGAAGCACAACCCAAGCTTCAGAGGTGCCCTCTGTCTCCATGCTCGCCTCAGGCTTGAGGATGGCGGAGCTCAGTTTCCTTTTTCTCTTTCTCAGTTCTGCCAAATTCCTGCAGAGATCGACAAGGCAGTGGACACTGGGGAAGGCGGGGTGTTAGTGCCAGCTTGCTGGGTGCTATAGCCGAGGAGGGCAGATGGAACAGGAGGTCTGAGCCCAACGCATTTGAGGATGGGAAATGGGTCCGCGGCCGACACTCAGCAGCTCTACACTTCATGCACAATCTTTTTTTGACTCTCCCAGCTCACTAGGGCCATAAACATACTTGGGTCAGCCTTCAGGAAGGTTTACTGAGGGACGAACCCTTCTGAGGAAGAGAAGTCCCTGAGGAAGGTTTTTCCCAGCCAGGTTCTCCTGAGACATCTGCTATTCTCGCTGCCAGCATCTATGCCTCCTTCTGGGAACAGAATCCTTATTTTCCTTGGGGAATGGCTCCTTTCTCCTGCTTTACACTTGATGCTACTTTAGGTAGTACGTGAACCACCTTAGGTGTGGGTGACAGGGATTCCATTCCTTCTGGCTGTAGTGTTAGTGTAAGGACGGCACATGGCACAACCGCATCCAGTCAGTTGTGATCACTCCTTTTGTTGGAGTGACTGGGAAAGAGCATCCTCTTTGTGTTAAGGTTGTGGAGGATAAAACACAAACCTGAAAACTGATGGCTGCCTTCTTGTCCCTGCGACACACCCAGCATACAGGAAAGCAGAGTCAAGAGATTGGAGAAGACAAAACTGAATCCAGTAGTCATCGTTTGAGCTCCTAAATCCAGTTGTGCTGAAGATGTGGTACCTACGCCCTGATGTCATACTTAACTGAGCCAAAAGCACTCCCCTCCCTTGAAATTTTTAAAAGTTAATTAATTAGCTAAATTATTATTATCATTTTACCTAAATCAGTTTGAGTTTCTGTTAACTGTAACCCAAAGAGTCCTGACTAGTACAGCTGGTTGTTTTACCCAGATCCTGCACTCTGAATTCTATGGATTCTGTGTATAAAGTATTTACTGTGTTTTAAGTGCATTCTCAGATACTTATTTCCCTGAAGTTCTGTTATGATGTCTTGGGGTCTCACTTCTCTTTTCTCTACAATCTTTCCCCCAAGATTCTTTCCATCTCAGAGCTTGAACTATGATACTATATAGATGTCCCAGTTTCCTCAGGATCAGCAACCCATGTGGGAGTCAGAAATATACTTTATCACATTTTCTGATATATTTCTGAAATAGACTTTTTCACAGTTGTCTTTTGGGTGGAAGAATTCACAATGTAAAACTGGGATTCTGCAAAATGTCAGCTGATAGGGAGGTTTCTCTTATAATATCAGCAGTCCTCAGCTTGTGAATGGAATTCCCACACAGTGTAGGTGAACAATAGTGCTATCCTTAACTGTTCTACAGGATCGGTTACCATGTGGGATTATATTGGGATAACTCATTCCAAATTGTACCTGGAGACAGAGTAAGTCTGTTGCCCATCTCTATTCCTTTCAGGGGCACTACTCTGTGCCATCTCTCCTTCCCGACTGCAGAATGCCACAGCAAGGCTTTCATTAGAATCCCAGGGCCTGCAAGTTCGGCTGGGTCCTCTACAACTACCATTTATGTGACAAGACTCAGTGGCCCAACCCAGATCTTCACAGAACATCAGTTCTTTTGTCTAGTTACTTGTGGGCACCTTATTGGCATGCAAAGCTCAATATGGTAAATTGTAACTCGTTCTTCCCTCCCCAAACTGCCACCCATTTCCCCTAACTTGCTGGTGTAGTTATTGATGCGGTTGTTCAGGATGGAAACCAAGGAGCCATTTAAGACGTCACAGCCCCTCTGAGTTATTTGCTATTGTCAAGCAGTTCTCTGTGTCCTAAAGGTCATGACTTTTGACACTCACCACTCTGTCCCTTTTGTCCCACCCTCGTGGCCAGTCTTGGGAAGGCTGGATGTAGAATCTGTCATGTCAGGGGAACCCAGAAAGCTGTTTCTTCTCTTGTTCTCAGGTCATGTATTTTTGCCTCTATTGTTTGGTCAGCATATATGCTTCATACTTTTTTAAGAGACTTGTTCTGTCTGCTTTTACAATCCTTGGCTTACCCTGAACTTGCAAGTTACATGTCCAGAACTCATACAGCTTCCCACACTCCTGAGCATCTATCCATAGCATTCCAACTCCAGATTCCCCTGAGGAGAGAGAGATTGGTTTCAGCCTGAGCCTGTGTCTACGCTGACCCAGTCAGCTATACTATGAAGCAGGGCCATGTAAGTCAGTCACTCTGACAGAGGCCCAGAGCAGGAAAGGCAGTTCTCAGAGAAGGTGAAGGGTCAGGGGTTCACAGACATCCCCTTCGGTCTCTGCCTCAAACCCTAACCAGTCAATATACTTAAAAAAAAACAGCTCTAAATAAAACAGACCATAATTAACTGATTATGAATATGAACACAAAAATATCAAAAAATTAGAGCAGAATTTTTTTTTGATCATCTTATACATTTTAATTGCTATAGCTTTCTTAAGTAAAATAATATATACTTATTATAGAACAAATGAAAATATACTTAAACAAAAATGAAATTACAAATTACTGGTTATTCTATTACCCAGAACGTTACTGTTGACAGTCTTATTGTGCATCTTGTCAATCTTTTTCTTCTTGTTCACACATCACCTTAAAATTGCTTTATTTTATTTTATTTTTTTTTGAGAGGGCATCTCTCATATTTATTGATCAAATGGTTGTTAACAACAATAAAATTTTGTATAGGGGGGTCAATGCTCAATGCACAATCATTAATCCATCTCAAGCCTAGTTCTCGTCAGTCTCCAATCTTCTGAAGTATAACGAACAAGTTCTTACATGGTGAACGAATTCTTACATAGCGAATAAGTTCTTAGATGGTGAACAGTACAAGGGCATTCATCACAGAAACTTTCAGTTTTGATCACGCATTATGAACTATAAACAATCAGGTCAAATATGAATATTTGTTTGATTTTTATACTTGATTTATATGTGGATCCCACATTTCTCCCTTTATTATTATTATTATTTTTATTTTTAATAAACTGCTGAAGTGGTAGGTAGATACAAGATAAAGGTAGAAAACATAGTTTAGTGTTGTAAGAGAGCAATTGTAGTTGATCAGGTGTGTGCCTGTAGACTATGTGCTAATCCGAGCTAGACAAGGGCAATAAAACATCCATGGATGCAGAAGCTTTCTCTCAAAACGGGGGGGGGGTGGTGAGGTTCTAAGCTTCACCACTGTTGTTCCCCAATTTCTCACCTGATGGCCCCCCTGCGACTGTGCCTGTCTTAGGTTGTTCCTCCCTTGAGGAATCTTACCCGTCTCTGGCTTAGAGCAGAATTTTAAGAAACATGAATGCCTAAATATATTTGAACATTTTTCTTTATACAGCTCAACTGTTCATGATCAAATTTATTTTAATCCTAATTGTACTGCCAGGACTCAGGAGGAGGGTATGTTTCAAAACCTAAAATCATCCCCAAATGGGGCTTCACTCCTGTGGTTTGAACTTCAGAGCATTTCTAAAGTCAGTAGTTCTTACAGGAGACTGTCTTCATATATCACAAGAAGCTTCTAATGACCTGCTTTCATTTATTGGTGAGAAGGGATTATTTTGCTTCCTAATTTCCTAATTAGTATTAGTGCCTATAGCATTCTGCCCACTTTGCCTTCTCTGAGACTTGCCAAGGAGAACATCTGATTCCTCACTAATCAAGTTTCCTTGAGCAGCTTGGCATAAGCTGGAAAAGGGTTAGAGGCACGTTCCTGTGAGCTCCATGCCTTTCTTATAACTTCACCACATCTGCTCACTGCCAAGTACTTATTGAGCACCTATTTGGTGCCAGTAATTGCAACTTAATCAGGCTCTAGCTGTAGTTGCTTTATTATCTTGCTCCTCTGATGATAGATATTTTTTTTAAGTTTGCATACAGTTTATTTAATTATATTCTTCAGTAGAGAAAAAAAAACTGCACATAGGAGATTTATTTTAGAGAATGGCATGGAATACTGACGTGGGAGTCCCTGTAACAGGTCTATCATTCTTCCAAGAATAAGAAGAGTACATTGAGTAATATTTTCAAAGTTTTTTTTTTATTAAGGTATCATTGATATACAATTTTATGAAGGTTTCACATGAGCAACATTGTGGTTACTACATTCACCCATATTAGACAAGAGATAGTCTTAAAGGACACAGTCTCATTTCTCAGTCTCTCTATGTATTAAAAATATTTAGCTAGGTTATACATTGATTTCTCCAGTCATGGGTCTGGAAAACTCAGAATAAGTTGAACAGGTTGCTTTGATTTTTTTTAAAGCATTTACCAGAACTTGTTCAGTTTATGGTTTTTCAGTGTGTCTGGACTGATGACATGGTGATGCATCAGGTAAAGAGGCAAAAAGTATTTTTTTTGCAACAGCTAATTCGCAACCTTGGCTTAAGTTAGCTGTATCCCAAACTATCACCTCCAGTTCAGATGTCAAAGATTAGCTGCACATTCTGTGATCAAGCCAGCTGAAATGGTTTTGGTGGTGAGACCTAGCATGGGGAGATTGCTAAATTCTGAGATATGTCGGTTTATGGTTTGTATATTTGATTCTGGAGCAACAGAAGAGCCTCTGCCTGTTGGGGGAGTTCAATCTATGCTTGTTCATGAATTTCTTTCAGCAGAGAAACTTGTATCCTGAACTTTCCCACTCCCCCACTGAAAGGGGAAGAATGTTGCAAAAACTGGCTTGTTGCCAGATCTCCTGGAACTGTCTGTTTACTGTGCTTCATGAGGAGATGTCTGTGATTGAATAATGATGCTCGAGTTCTGTAGTCTGTAGGGGATGCCTCTCTCATTTGCCACCTGAAAGCTGCAATTACCAAAATTGCTTATAATGCCTCTCCTTTAGGTGTTCTTATTAGGAATCCCTTCAGGAAAATTCATTCATGCACGCGTTCATTCATCTCTCTCCTCACAGCCGTTTGAGCAAGACTGTTCTACCCATGTACCAATGAACCTGCCTACCAAAAAAGACAACTCACAAATTTTGGTTCTTAAGATCAACGATCACATCAGCGATGTGCTGAGAAACGTTTGACAGCTTGTTGAAAAAATAAGCTCGGATTTGTAGTGTTTCCCTTTTTCCCTGGTGTAAATACACCTACTGTGGCTAACTGCAACACCATTGTGATGCCACTGAAGGTGGATCTGGGGAGACGTGTGTGCAATGGCCCTCATGTTTCACAGGAGCCAGTTGTCTGTGCTGTACAGCCAGATTGCTGCTCCCTTGATGATTTCTCTTCCTTTCATCCCTTCTTCCCTTTCTTCCTTCCTTCCTTTTCTTCTTCTCTCTTTTTTTTCCCTGTGGATTTCTTTACTTCAACATTTACTTTCTTCTCTCTTCTTTGTCCCTGGTTTGAACTCCTGTTCTGCACCCTGACTTCAGTTTTCCCATCTGGTTCCTTCAGGTTTGTTATATGTGATGTCCTCTCCCCAGCACTTGGGCTTCTGGCCTCTCCTACCTGGCTGCTGTTTTGGCACTTGACATTTCAAATATCTTGGAGAGAAACTCCTTCCTGAAGGCTCCACTCTGTGGAGCTGAATCACTGCTGTCATTCACAAGGTGGCCCACCTGGGGCTCCTGCAGGAGGAGTTGGTGGTTGGGATGAGGGCAACATTCATGACTGAGTGACAGACAGCAGGGCAGTTATCAAGTGTGTGCCCAAGTTCAAATCTCAGCTTTGCCACTTACTATCATTGTATCCTTGACACGTTACTCACCTTGCTTGTCCTGTCTTCTCTTCTTAAGACAGGGACTCATGGGTTAATCCAGGATTGAATAGATTTACATTTGTAAAGCACATTGAATAATGCCAGTCTCATAGTTGAGTGTCATGGAAATGTTTGTTAAGTAAATAAGACCCATTTCACACATATTTACTTAGTACCTAGTTTGGGCCAGTGCATGTGCTAGGCATGTAGTAGGCATTGTGAGTCCTGCAGAGACTGAAACACAGTTTCTTCCTTAGTCGTTCACAGCTCAGTGCAGGGAGGGGAGTTAATATCTATAAAACAAATTTCCTTGTTATAAAGAAGAAACAAAATAGCAGTTACTGAGAATTATATGGCAGATAACTGCAATAGGTACTTATTTAATATCATTTGGTCATCACTTAAGAGATAACATACTTATAAAATTTACATTTAAAAATTATTAGCAAAACTGAACATTTAAAATGATTTGGCTATTTATTTTTCTTTCATGGATTACCAAAAGTTCGTTTTGATTATCCATTTTTTTTTTCTGAAGGGGCATTCATATGTTATTTATTTATTTATTTATTTATTTATTTATTTATTTATTTATTTATTTATTTATTTATATATATTTTATTTATTTATTTTTTGTTTTTGTTTTTTATTTAAATTTTTTTAATAAGGTATGATTGATATACATCTTATGAAGGTTTCACATGAAAAAACAATGTGGTTACTACATTTACCCATATTATCAAGTCCCCACCCATACCCCAACGCAGTCACTGTCCATCAGGGCAGCAAGATGCCGCAGATCCACTATGTGCCTTCTCTGTGCTACACTGTTCTCCCCATGATCCCCCACACCATGTGTACTAAACATAATACCCCTCAATCCCCTTCTCCCTCCCTCCCCCCCTGCCTTCCCACACCCCTCCCCTTTGGTAACCACTAGTCCTTTCTTGGAGTCTCTGAGTCTGCTGCCATTTTCTTCCTTCAGTTTTGGTTTGTTGTTATACTCCACAAATGAGGGAAATCATTTGGCATTTGTCTTTCTCTGCCTGGCTTATTTCACTGAGCATAATGTCCTCCAGCTCCATCCATGTTATTGCAAATGGTAAGATTTGTTTCTTTCTTATGGCTGAATAGTATTCCATTGTGTATATATACCACGTCTTCTTTATCCATTCATCTACTGATGGACACTTAGGTTGCTTCCATATCTTGGCTATTGTAAAAAGTGCTGTGATAAACATAGGGGTGCATATGTCTTTTTGAATCTGAGAAGTTATATTCTTTGGATAAATTACAAGGAGTGGGATTCTAGGGTCAAATGATATTTCTATTTTTAGTTTTTGAGGAACCTCCATATTGCTTTCCACAATGGTTGAACTAGCTTACATTCCCACCAGCAGGGTAGGAGGGTTCCCCTTTCTCTGCATCCTCGCCAGCATTTGTTGTTCTTAGTCTTTTTGATGCTGGCCATGCTTACTGGTATGAGGCGATATCTCATTGTGGTTTTAATTTGCATTTCCCTGATGATTAGTGATGTGGAGCATCTTTTTATGCGTCTGTTGGCCATCTGAATTTCTTCTTTGGAGAACTGTCTCTTCATATCATCTGCCCATTTGTTAATCAGGTTATTTGCTTTTTGGGTGTTGAGGCATGTAAGTTCTTTACATATTTTGGATGTTAACCCTTTGTTGGATATGTTATTTACAAATATATTCTCCCATACTGTAGGATGCCTTTTTGTTTTGTTGATGATGTCCTTTGCCATACAAAAACTTCTTAGTTTGATGTAGTTAGTGAGTTCATTTTTGCTTTTGTTTCCTTTTCTCGAGGAGATGGGTTCAAGAAGAAGGTGCTCATGCTTATATTCAGGAGATGTTTGCCTATGTTGTCTTCTAAGAGTTTTATGGTTTCATGACTTACATTCAAGTCTTTAATCCATTTTGAGTTTACTTTTGTGTATGGGGTTAAACAATGATCCAGTTTCATTCTCTTGCATGTAGCTGTCCAGTTTTGCCAACACCAGCTGTTGAAGAGGCTGTCATTTCCCCATTGTATGTCTATGACTTCTTTATCATAAATTAATTGACTATATATGGTTGGGTTTATATCAGGGCTCTCTAGTCTGTTCCATTGGTCTATGGGTCTGTTCTTGTGGCAGTACCAACTTGTCTTGATTACTGTGGCTTTGTAGTAGAGCTTGAAGTTGGGGAGCATAATTCCCCCTGCTTTATTCTTCCTTCTCAGGATTGCTTTGGCTAATTGAGGTCGTTTGTGGTTCCATATGAATTTTAGGATGATTTTCTCTAGTTCATTGAAGAATGTTGTTGGTATTTTGATGGGAGTTGCATTGAATCTATAGATTGCTTTAGGCAGGATGGCCATTTTGACAATATTAATTCTTCCTATCCATAAGCATGGGATGTTGTCGCGTGTCCTGTCCTCGCTGGCAAGAACAGCATGCAACAACAGCAGGATTCTTCTGCAGAAAGCTTTATTCTTCAGCTCTTTGTGAAACAAATGAGTTGGGCAGGACCCAGAGGGGAAGGAGAGGCTTGCTTATATAGTTCTCATGCTCTGACCTGGTTGGTGCGGCTCCATATGCCTTATTAGCATAACCATTTGGTGGGTCTCATTGGTCCTTATGCCAAGGCGCAATTAGCATGTAGTTTAGTGGTGTGGGATGATTTGTCATTAGGAAGTTCGGGGCCTTCCGGCTGCCCTGCATTGGGTGCTATTTTCTGAGCGCGGCTGCCAACATCTCCCCCTTTTTTGTCTAACAGAAGCTCAAGGCGGAACTTGCCAGCAGAGGCGGAGACAGAGGCCTGACCTCCATCATACTTCTTGATGCCCCCTTTTTGGAGAGGGGTTCTGGGCATCTACCCCTATGCAGTCAGGCATGCCTCTCAGAGGGGTCCAAGACCTCTTGCAGTGCTTTGCCTCGCATCCTCTGGCTGGCGTTGGGACCGCTTGGTACAAAGGGTTTGGACCCTTTTTCTCAACCCTCTTGCACCATGAGCTTCTTAAAGAAAGCTGTGATTAAGCATTGAGGTACTCGGGCCTGGTGCAGTGCCACATGGGCTCAGGGTGCAAGAGCTACCTCAAGCTAAAGCCGAGCTTCCTTCTTAAGCATGTTGAGCCACACTTGGGGAGAGGCGCTAACATCTATCTCCATTAGGGCTTGAGCAAGGATCACCTTGTCCTGCTTATGTTGGTTGCGGAGTCTGCATAACAACCAGAGTAAGAGCATGAGACCTCCAAGCAGGAACACGCCCATCCCAGCCATGCCCGCCCACTCCTTGACGTGGGAGAGAGCTCTGAGGAACCAGGAAGAGAGTCCTTCCGCTACGGAGATATCTAGACGGGTGGAGTTGATGTGGATAATTTCTCGCCGCAGCTCTTCTAGTGTCCCATCGAAGTCTTGGGACCAGTTTCCTGAAAGATACTGGGACAGGTTTCGTGACAGATTAGCTGCCCGTGTAAAATTTTTATATTGAATGCTAGTGATGCAGAGGGCACGATATTTCCGCTCACATCCCAATTGGGCCATTTGCCAGAGCACCTCCATTTGTTCCTCCACGAGATCTATGCGTTGATTGAGGATCATTATTCCTCCTTTCAGTTTGCCATCAAGTGTGGACTGTTGGTCCAGGGCAGAAGCTACTGAGGCTGCAAGGTTATTGAGCTCTGTAGCCGATTTGATGGAGGTGTCTAAAGCTATACCAGCGGCGGTGGCTGCGACCGCGGTCGCGGAGATCAGGAGCACTATGGCGGCTGTAACACCGAAATCGCGCCTTTCTCGAAACAGAGTCATGGTGTTAGGGGCGTCTACGGGAACAGGAACCCAACGGGGGATGCGGACTACCAAAGCATTGGTAAAGTTACGCGCATCCCAACACTGAGACAGAAAGCAGGTTTCATTGGAGCAGGAGTCAAAGCTACTATTGGATAAGATAAACAGAAATGGGGGGTATACGCATACTGGAGAAGGTGGAAAAAGGGAATTAGGTGACTCTGGACCTGATTTTGCTGAACACGTGTAGTTCTCGTTGTTATGGGTCATGATCATGTTCCAGTGTGCGCGCATGTGGTTATTCTCGCACCAAAAGGTGATATTTTTTACACCGATTCCCCCACCCTGGAGGGCGGAAAAGGGGGAGAGGTCGGTACACGAGCCATTGACTCCACACAGCATCCATTTATGGAAGGGGTTCATGCTCAGCTGCTGACGAAACTCGCCTTCGAGCACCTTTACTGGCCACCAAGCCTCATTGGCTGGCCGTCCCTCCATATCTGGGGAGATGGTAAACTCCTGCCTCTCAGTTGCCCACGTTACTACAGTTGACTGACAGTCAGTCCAGGGCCACAGCTCTCCCTCATAGTCGCCCACACAATGGGAGGCATATTTGGGTTGACGAGGCCTGTCGGTGGAATTGTTCCTGGGAGAGTGTACAAATGTGCCATTGATCCAGAGAACCATCTGGTGGATAGTCATGTTCTTATAGGACGGGCTCCCTTCCTTATTAGGCCCTTCAAATTTAGCTGACATAACGGGGAGGCTACTGGCCTCTAGAATTATGTCACTGAACCATCCGTATTTCCTCCGTTTCAGGGAGATACAGCCAGCTAGATTCTGAGTGGTGAAGCATAATGACCCATTAGTTACGAAGGATCGGTTTTCTCCCAGGGGAGCTACTAGGGTGTCTTTAACTAGGTAGGGCAAGTTCATACTAGAGTTGGTGGTGAAAAAGCGGGGAAAAACGGCTGCATTGAAATGGACAGGCATAGGCTTAGGAAAGGCAGACAGGATTCCCCATCTCAATACTCCCTGAGTCGGGGTCTCCAGTGTCAGGAGCAGGGTCAGGAGGTACAGCGAAGTCATCTCCTTTGTTTAGGACTTTCCTCGTTAGGTGCTCCGGGATCCAGAAGGGATTTTCTTCACCCTGGGGGAAAACACACACAGCTCCCCTGGATCTGATTATGATTGGATCTGGGCCCTTCCATTGGTTAGATAACACGTCCTTCCATTTTACTAGTTCTTGTGGGTCTTTTGGCCACTGATTATGGCGATCCGCTGCTGTATGGCCTTGAGCATCCAGATTCAAAAAATTTATAGTGAAAAGTGCTAGGGCTATGGCAGTTTTTGGTGTGGGGGGTATATCTTCAATTCCCCCTTTTTGTTTAAGTAAATAGGATTTGAGCGTGCGGTTCGCGCGTTCCACAATCCCTTGACCCTGTGGGTTGTAGGGAAGGCCAGTGATATGTTTTATCCCCATGTGATGACAAAATTGAGCAAATTTTGTAGAGGTATAGGCTGGGCCATTGTCTGTTTTCAGAATCTGCGGTAACCCCCATGCGCTCCAAGCTTCAAGGCAGTGCTGGATGACATGGGAAGCTTTCTCTCCTGACAATGGGGAGGCAAAGATGACTCCTGAACAAGTATCCACGGATACATGTACATATTTCAGTTTCCCAAAAGACGAAATATGCGTCACATCCATTTGCCAAACTTGTAAAGGCCTAATACCTCTGGGGTTGATCCCCACATGAGGTGCGGGAAGGAAGCTGCAGCAGTGTTGGCAGCTAAGGACAATGTTCCTAGCTTCGGCCCTGGTTATGCTAAACCGCCTGCGCAGCGTTTCGGCAGTGACATGAAACTGTGTGTGGAATTTTGAAGCTGTGGTGACAGGGTCTAGCAGGGGAAAGGCTATGCTTCTGGTTGCGAGGTCTGCCAGGTGGTTGCCTTGGGTCATAGGCCCGGGAAGGCCTGAATGTCCTCTGATATGAGTTATATACAAAGGAGATTGCCTATGAAGTAGTGCTGATTGTATCTGTTTGAACAAAGTGGCTACTGGGCTGGATGCTTTAATTAGCCCGGCCACTTCTAGAGATTTGACTGCATTAACTACATAACAGGAGTCAGACACAATATTTAAAGGTTCAGGAAAGATTTGTAGGACCTCTAAGACTATGCAACATTCCACTATTTGTGGAGTGTCAGGCGTGTAGCCTTTTGTCACAACTTTGCCATCATGGATATAGGCACCTGTGCCTGTCTTAGACCCGTCCGTGTAAACTGTTTTTCCATGAGGCAGCGGGGTTAGGCTAGTGACCCGAGGGAATACTAGGAGATGATTTTTGGCGAAGTTGATGAGGGGATGTTTAGGGAAATGATTATCAAAGGTTCCTGAGAAACTGTAAGCAAGTATGGCCCAATCATCGTTCATAGCACATAATACTTGTATCTGTTCTACGCTGTAAGGGGTTATAATTTTAGCTGGAGCCTCTCCGAAATGTGTCATGGAGGTTTTTACTCCTCTCAAAGCAAGTTTGGCCACGGCTGCTGGATAGTACTCTATTGTCCTAGCCTGAGAGGCTTGGGGATGAATCCAGATCAGTGGGCCGTGCTGCCATAAGACTGCTGTTGGCAGCTCTGGGGTGGGAAGGACACACAACTCAAAGGGTTCATTCGATTGCACTCTATTTAATTGTGCTGTCATCAAAGCCTGTTCTACTTTGCGAATGGCTTGTAATGCCTCAGGTGTGAGGGAGCGCGGTGACGTTAGTTGTGGGTCTCCTTCTAGGGTTTTAAATAGTGGAGTCAATTCAGTGGTGGGTATCTTTAAGTATGGGCGCAACCAATTAATATCCCCTAGGAGTTTTTGGAAGTCATTCAAATTTCGCAATTGATTATGTCTTATCTCAAGCTTTTGGGGGCAAATTACATCTGTGTAAATGGTTGCTCCTAGGAATTTGCTAACACTAGATTTTTGGACCTTCTCGCTTGCTATATTCAGTCTCCAATTTTCTAGGGATCTAGTGAGATCTATATATGCTTCTTCTATTTCCGCTGGTTGTGGGGAGCAAAGAAGGATGTCATCCATGTAATGGATGATCTTTAGCGTGGGATAGGTCTTACGAATTGGGTCTAGCGCTCGCTGAACGTACAGTTGACATATGGTGGGGCTATTTGCCATTCCTTGAGGGAGGACCTTCCACTGAAATCTGGCATCGGGTTGTTCATGATTAATAGCTGGCAAAGTAAAAGCAAATCTTTCCCTGTCCTTGGAGCTTAGAGGTATAGAAAAGAAACAATCTTTAATATCTATTATGAGCACTTTCCATTCTTTGGGTAAGGCAGAGAGGAGTGGCAGTCCCTGTTGTACGGGTCCAAGCATTCTCATTTGAGCATTTACTGCTCTCAGATCATGAAGCAACCTCCATGATCCTGACTTTTTCCTGATTACAAATATGGGTGTGTTCCATGGGGACACAGAGGGTTCTAGGTGTCCCACTTGGAGCTGCTCTTGCACTAAGCAATGAGCTGCTTCTAATTTTTCAGAGGATAGGGGCCACTGAGGAACCCATACGGCCTCCTCTGTGAGCCAAGGTATGGGCATGGCATCTTCAATGGCCCCTATGAAAAACCCAGGCCGTGACGGTCATTCTTTACTTTGGGCAGGATGGGCTCTATGTGTCCCTGTTGGTGTTTCCCCAGCCCCTTGCCAGGGATGTATCCCATGTCCATCATCATGCCTTGGGCGGGGGTGGAGTATTCATTAATGAGTTTGAGGCCTAAGTCTCTCATGACATCCCTCCCCCATAAATTGACCGGTAGAGGGAGTACATAAGGGGTGACTGTACCCTCTTGTCCTTCAGGGGCTCGCCATTTCAATGGTTTGGCACTAATTAAAGGGCTTGACTCATATCCTAAACCTTGTAATGAATGTGAGGATTGGGTCACAGGCCACTTGGAGGGCCACCAGGTTGCAGAGATAATACTTTTATCTGCTCCAGTGTCTAGGATTCCCTCAAAGCTCTTTCCCTCTATTTGAAGAGTTAATTTTGGTCTGTCTGCTAAATCTAATACTATGAAGGCTGAATCCCAGTCAGAGGAGCCGAAGCCCCTTTCTCCCCTCTCCATGTTGGTAGCAGGATAATTGGCGTGGAGACTAGGTAAAACTAAGAGCTGGGCTATGCGGTCTCCCGGGGATATAGGATAGATTCCTCTGGGAGCCGAACACATGATTTTTACCTGTCCTTCATAATCTTGATCTATGACTCCGGGATGAACTACCAGGCCTTTCAATGCAGCAGAAGAGTGCCCTAGGAGTAACCCAATGGTATTTGGTGGTAGGGGGCCTTTAAAGTCTGAAGGGATAGGCTGAACTCCCATCTGTGGAGTCAACACTATTCTGGTGGTGGCACGGATGTCCAATCCCGCGGAACCTGAAGTGGCTCTCCTTGGGGGGCCTGGTTGTTCCCGAATGACACTTGCGTGCTGGTTGCCCCATATATTTGCGGGCCCTGGTGACGGGGGCCCCTCTGGGCGTTTTTTGGCAACTCTAAGGGTTTCCCTTCTATATCTTTAATAGACCGGCACTCATTAGCCCAATGCCTGCCTTTCTTACACTTAGGGCACAACTCAGGGGTCTTTTGGGTTGTTTGTTCTGAAGCTGGGCTCCTACACTCTCTCTTTATATGTCCTAATTTCCCGCATTGAAAGCATTTGATACTTCTGTTAGTGATCCTGGCTTGTTTGTGGCTCTGTAATATGGCCGCGGCTAGGCCCGCATTGGTGAGTGGCCCTCCTATTTCTCTACAGGCTTTCAACCAGGCATGTATCCCTTTTTGTTTCCAGGGTGTTATCGCCTGTCTGCATTCCTTGGTACATTGTTCAAATACTAATTGCTCCACTAGGGGCATTGCTTGTTCCTGATCTCCAAATATTCTGCCTGCAGCCTCCATCATACGAGCGACAAAGTCAGAAAATGGCTCGCTCAGCCCCTGAATAATTTTTGTCAAATTGCCTGATACTTCTCCTTTGTTGGTGAGGGCTTTCCATGCCTTGGCGGCGCACGTGTTTATTTGTGCGTATACCTGTAAGGGGAAGGCAGTCTGGTCAGCTACCCACTGTCCTTGGCCCGTCAGCATATCATATGACCATGCAGGCTGTCCTTCGGCCGCGTTTGCGCGTGCCTGGGTCATGCTGATATCATGCCACAATGCCTTCCATTCTATGTATTGCCCCATACTAGAAAGGCATGCCTTAGTTACATATTGCCAGTCTGCGGGTGTCATGGCTGTCTCTGTTAATCTCTCAACTTGTGCTATGGTATAGTTAGCACTGACTCCATAAGCCCGAACGGATTCTGCTAACTCCTTAACTTGTTTATGGCTCAGGGGCTGGTGAGAGCGTACGCCATTATCCTCAAATACAGGAAACATTTGTCTAATTGCCTGAAGAGTATCTGGGTGGCAAAAGGAGAGTGCGCCACTCACGTAAGGTGGCGGGGCAAAGGGCGTCGGGGGACACCCTGCTTTCATTTTTTCCTTGGTCCGCTTTTCAACTTTGCTGGTTCCCTTACTTCTACACTCTGCGGTTTTATTTTCTTCCCCTTCCTCTGCGGACGTTAATTCCTCCTCAGATTCCCTATTGGAGAGTTGGAGGTCCCTCAACTCTTTCCAGGGGTATTTACTATTTTCTCCGAGGCGATCGTCACTCGCTTCTCGGGGCTCTTTCACTTTTGCCCTAGGCGGGCTTTCTCCCTCACTCTGAGGTTTCTTTACCTTCGTTTTTGTGGCCTTTTTTCGGCCGCGCGCGCTCTCTGTTTCCCGTTCCGTTTCTGACATGCTCTCTTGGATATCTGTCAATGCTCTCTGACCTTCTTTTATTACCTTTTCACATCTCTCATCTTGCAGACAAGCTCTAATCAGTTTCCAGAGGGGCCTGGTGCCTCCCCTCAGGCTACCCTCCTCCTCCTCTCTATCAAGATCTTTCCCCAGTTTGTCCCAGCTCGGGATTGAGAGGGACCCTGAACAAATGAACCAGGGGGCCACACGGTCTATCTCCTTCACAAAAGATCCTAAGACTTTGCTGGAGACCTTCAAGTTTCGTTCTTTGAGAGCTGTCTGCAGCGCCGTGACTAATGACGGTGCATTCCCCATGGTGCCTCCTTATTTACAGAGAACCATCAACCATCATCCTAAAAAGCAGGGGCCTCTCGGAACTTACCCCTCCGGGCTTTCTTCTGACCTGCAGTTCTGAATCCTCTCCAGATGTCTGAAGGGTCCTCCCTGTGCCGGTGATGTTCTGGTTCCCGGGATTCGGCACCACTTGTCGCGTGCCCTGTCCTCGCCGGCAAGAACAGCATGCAACAACAGCAGGATTCTTCTGCAGAAAGCTTTATTCTTCAGCTCTTTGTGAAACAAATGAGTTGGGCAGGACCCAGAGGGGAAGGAGAGGCTTGCTTATATAGTTCTCATGCTCTGACCTGGTTGGTGCGGCTCCATATGCCTTATTAGCATAACCATTTGGTGGGTCTCATTGGTCCTTATGCCAAGGCGCAATTAGCATGTAGTTTAGTGGTGTGGGATGATTTGTCATTAGGAAGTTCAGGGCCTTCCGGCTGCCCTGCATTGGGCGCTATTTTCTGAGCGCGGCTGCCAACAGGATGTGTTTCCATTTATTGGTATCTTCTTTAATTTTTCCCATGAGTGTCTTGTAGTTTTCAGAGTATAGGTCTTTCACTTCCTTGGTTAGGTTTATTCCTAGGTATTTTATTCTTTTTGATGCAATTGTGAATGGAATTGTTTTCCTGATTTCTATCTCTGCTAGTTCATTGTTAGTGTATAGGAAGGAGCATTCATATTTTTTAATTAATTTCCTTTTATTATAGCAATTTCTAACATACACTAAATAGACACAATGATGTAATGAACCATCAGCCAGCTTCAACAGTTATAGACCTATGGCTGATAATTGTTTTGATTTATTCATATCTCTGCTCACTCCCCTAAACTAGATTATTAAAAAAGAAAATTCCAGACATGATATCATTCCTCCTGCACTGTACTTATTTTGCAGATGAACAAAGTGAAGCTTATAGTTTAAAAGATTTGGTGAAGGTCACATAGCTAATAAGTGGCAAAGATGGGACATGAACCCCAGTCTGTTTCACTCCAAAGCCTATACTTTTAACTAGAATGCTAAAATTTGGGGAAGTTTACAACTGCCTCAAGTAAGGGAAGAAAATGGGAGTTTAGAAATGAATGCAGGAAGGCTTTGCAACAGAAATGGCATTCCAGGCTGTTGAAATACAGGTAGGGACTTTGAAGTGAAATGAGAAGCTGGTGTTAAGGCACAGAGGGAAGTTATTGTAGGTTGGGCTGTGATTTTGAAGAGTATTATTTGAGGTGGGGCAAGCAGCTTAACTTGATCAGGATCATTTGGGTTGGGGGGCATGTTTAAAATGTTGGTTGTTCAAACCCTCTCCAGACTTCCTGAGTCAGACTCTCTGGAGCTTGGGGCCTCCAGATCTATTTTTAAAAAGCTCCTCCTGGAGTTTCTGCTGCACTCTATAATTTAAGAACTAAATGGAGGCATTAGGGGGATCCAGCAGGACTGCAGGGATAATCATTCAGCAATTTTATTTTTGTTTACACTGTCTTCATGCTATTTGGAAGCCTTGAGAGAAATCCCAGGGAAGTCCCCATGACTTTGCAGGGCATCATAAGTCGCTGAGGTCTCCAGTCTTCTCAAGCCATAGAAAAGTCTTATTTTAGCAAATATACCCCATGTAATATTTTAAATACAATTTAAAGATTTTTGAAAGGAAAGTGAAAGCCTCTGTCTTCCTGCTTGTAGGGCATTCTTTGGGCTGGCAGCCACAGTGGGAAAGGAGAGCATGGGAATCTGTTTCTCCCTTTCCTGCTTCAGACTTCTCTTGTCCCACTCATCAAATTGCTTCAAACTTTTCCAGAGCTGCATTGGAAAGAGGGAGAATGTCAGGGGGAGAAAAATCCTTACTTTAGCATGCCATTCTGGAGAATGTAAATTATTTTGATTCTCCATATCCCTAAATTGGTCTTCATATGTGTTTGTCCAGCCATTCAGCTTTTATGCTGGAATTTTAAATTTAGCCACCATTATTTTAATTTCCAAGAACTCTGCTTATTTTTATTGTTGGCAGCCTAATTTTGATATAATAATATGATGCCTATTCAAATATATTTTAGTATGTTAACCATTGTAGAGTTCTCTTCTGATTCTTGTATTAACTCTACTTCCTTTAGAGTTAATTCCTCTATTGATTCAGCCTCATACCCTTTTTGTGCTGTTGCCTCAACTATTTGGTTGTTGAAATTGGTTAGTGTGGTTCTTCCAGCACAACCTTTCAGAAAATTTTCAGAAAATTGAGGTGGCTTAGGAAGTGACTATAGATTATGATTACAGGGGATTTGGTGTGGGGAATATATGGGACACTTGGGTTTTCCTTAAGGATTGCAAAAAGTGCTTACATTCCAGTATGGGGACTCCACGTCTGTTGGTCTAGCTGGAAGGGACTTGGGGACACTGATTTCTTTTCTCTCAAGTCCCCATCATTCTTCTTGGAATTCTCCCATGGCAGACCCTCTACTTAAGAGGAATATTCTTTTACCAAGAGAATCAGTAATGCAAAGATGATTCACTATTAGGTTATACAAGTTACCATATGAATAGGTCACAGAAGAAAAACTATATAATTTAGGTAGATGTAAAAACACATATTCAATGAATTTAAAAGTACAACGCTGATTTTAAAACCTTCGGTTACTGCAAAAGTAGACATGTGTTAACATGACAAAATATGTAAAATTCACACACACTTATACACATAGTAAGAAAAAAAAGCCATTTTGCTTAGCAGTAAAATGTCAAGCCATTAAAGTGAGAAATAAAATGAGGCCTTCAATCATCCCTATTAATATCATATCTTTTTATTATATAAGTAATGCATGGTATATATAACATTTAAACTTCACAGAAGAATATAATGAAAATCGAATGCCACTTCTCCCATAATGCCATGCTCTTGAAATAACCAGTATGAATATACATAGTTTGATGTCTTTTTGCCCCACAGTTTTATTTTCCATGGCACATACTAAGATTTATTATGTGTTTTAGATGGATTTACAAAATGAACCAAATGGATCAAGGAACCAGCCAGCACTTTTGGGTAGTAGTATAAAAAGGCATACCAATTTTAGTTGAGGACACAAAATTGTTATTTACAGATATTTCAATTATCTATTGATGTGTAACAAACTATCCCAAGACTCAGTAGCTTAAAACACAACAACCATTTTATTTGCTATGACTCTGCCAATTGGGGTCATCCCTGTTTCCCCATATATGACCTTTCTATGTGGTTTCTCCAGCAGGGGAACCAGACTTCTTACAAGATAGATCCAGGCCCTCAAAAATCACAAATGTAGAATCTTCGAGGTTTCCTTAAAGCGTGGGTACAGTGTCACCTCCACTGCAGTCTAATGATTAAAAGCAAGTCACAGGCCCAGGCAACACAAGGGTGTGAATGCCAGGAGGTGTGGTTCATTGGGACCACAGACAATATGCTTTTAGTTATAGGCAACCAAAGAAAATCAACTGGAAAATGATTAGAAGCAATACAATATTTCAATCAAATGCGTGATAATAGAACAGATAAAAACAATTATCTGCCTAAGCAATGTTACAAAGTTTAGTGGAATCCAAGGTAGTAATTATAGTTTCAACAGTAATTTATTTCATGAATATTTAGCTATTACCACATAACAAGTCTTATATTAGGGCCTGATTATATAGAGATACACAGAATAGACACAGGTTTAGCCTTCAAGAAATACTCTTGAGAAGTAGGCATACATTAAATAAAGTTGCTGATGTAGGAAATAGTGAATTAGTGAGTTATTGCTATGATGAATGCTGTGTAACAAACAACCCCCAAATCTTAAACATCAAATGACAAATATCTATGATTCTGCTCCAGAATGTTCAGGTTGCCTGGGGCAATGGATGGCTCAGGTCTGTTTCACCTTGTCTCAGTCTGGGACCAGTAGCTAAGCACAGTTTGGTGGCTGGGGTCCAAGCTAAGTCATGTCAGCACAATTAAAGTCACTATTTGCATTGTTTACTTTCAGTTGATTGGTCAAAGCAAATCACATGGCCAAGTCCAATACCAACAAAGACAAAGAGGTGTAATTATTACATGGAGGAAGTGAAGAATTAGAAACAGTCAGTAATTTGAAGACATGGAATAAGTCCATTGGGGCTTGGATATCATTAATGGGAGGGATAGTGGTGGGATATATGGCTGAAATAACAGATAAGAGCCAGGTCACTTAGGGTTCTGTGATCTGAGCCTTGGCAAGACTGTGGCCATGCTAATCATGTTGAATTGCATCTGAGTGCAGTGCAAAGCCATTGGAGGCTTTTAAGCATGAGAGTGATACAATCAATTTACCTTCTCAAAAATGTGCTACTTTGTAAAGATTTGGAAGAAGGGAAGAGAAGACATAGAGGGAGCAATTATGAAGCTATTGCAATAAGTTGAGAGTGGCTTGGCTTGGACAAGGAGAGTGATAGTGTAGATGCAGAGAAGTCAGTGGGTTTGAACAATAGTCTATAATTGGAATGTTGGATGTGAGGTTGAGGGAGGACTCAGATTCCTGACAGTTGCACCAGGTGTATACAGGTACCCTAATTGCACTGGGGAGGACCTGGCAAGGGAAGAGATTTGAGGAGGCAGATTAAAAGTTTAGTTTTTGGATGTACTGAATTCCATATACTTGTGAGACAATAGTCATAAAATATCTAGGGATAAACTTAACAAGCAATGTGAAGGATCTACATGAATAAAGCTATAAACCTCTATTGAGGGCCATAAAAGAAGATTTGAATCAATGGAGTGTCAAACCTTGCACTTGGATAGGAAGACTGAAAATTGTAGAGATGTCAATTTTCACTAAATAAATCTATAAATTCAATGCAATTTCAATAAAAATTTCAATGGTATTTTTTCTTGGAACTTGGAGCATTTACCAGGAACATTCTCTGAAAGAAGAATAATGAGAAATAACCTGTTCTATGATATATTAAAATACATTTTTAAACAATGAAATTTATAACAGCAGAATATAGAGAAGTAGACTGACTACTTGATGTTGTGAAAAAAGTATAGAAACATAGATCCAAGAACAGATGAGGATTTAATGTATTGTAAGGATAGCATATCCAAGTGGTGAGAAAAAAGAAAAATTACTTGTTGAATCATTTAAAGATAACTGGATAGCTATTTGGCAGGAGGGAACAAAAGAAAGCAGCATTCACTAAGCTCTAGTTCTCTCTTTTTATCTGCTATATACTAGTCCATAGTTTCAGTGTAGCAAGTTGTATTTATACTGATGTACTTTTAGGTTTTTCCTTTATTTGTTACAATTATGTGAAAAGAAGATTTTTATGTTTTATATAGCATCTTTGGAAAAATGTATGAGTCCTTTTTCTAGCACTGGTTCTGAGATTCAAAATTGCTAGGTCAGAATGTACGTACTTTTTTTTTTGGAAGGACTACTAAGGTTCCCTTTGAAATCCCAAACTACATGCCAGCAGCAGTGGGCAAGAAAACAAAAATTAAATAAGCCCAAATAAAATGGGTGGATCAAGTTAATAAAAATAAAGGCAGAAATAGAAAAAACAATAGTTGAGATGATCAGTAAAACCCAAAGCTGGATTTTTTGAAACAACGACAAAAACACACAGACTTCTTGTAAGTATGATCAAAATAAAGAGAGAAGACACAATTGGTATCAGGAGTGATGAGAGGGAGAGAGTATGGGTATAGAGGAGAGTTTTTAAATTAGGGGACAATTCTGTACAGCATCTTAGCTTAAGTCATAGGGTGAGTAAAAACTGCATATAATGAAAATTGCCATGAAATTCCTTTGTAAGTTGTGCTTATGTTGGAGATGGATATGCTTTTGCAAAAATCGAATGTTTTTCTTCAGCTTTGAATCCCATCACTATTTCTTTGATTAATAGCCAATTCTATGAAAAAATACCTTTAAATTGTAGAATCACTTTTCCAGTGGTGAGACACTCAAATACAGAAATTGCATGAACAGCAGATTCATTCACACCTCACTCATCTGAGGCATAGCCTCTTTAATTGGAATAACAGGAGGAATTGTCCACATGGTTTAAATTGTCAGGCCCTCTCTTTTCCTTTCTCTTTTCTCTAAAATTAAAAAATTGTTAATGGAGTATGTACAGTTGAATTCACATATGCTATGTATATGGATGATATGATCCAATAGATAGTTTTATCTGTTTGAAAACTTAGATGAAATGGAAAAAAATGCCAAGGAAAATATAAATTAAAGATTGTCCCAAGAAAACTAATGGAAAATACTCATAAAAATGTAAGTGTTGGTTAAAGCACATCTACCAATCTATCCTCTCTCCCTGTCACCGAGGACACAAGCCTTTTGTAGATATTTAGGCAAGTTTTATCAATTCTCATAGAAGAGTTCACTCCCAGTATTATGCTTCAGAGCATTGAAAAATAAAGGGACCTACTGATTTTATTTTGTAAGACTAATTTATTCCTGATAGCAAGACAAGAAAATACAATTACAAGTTAATCCCACTTACAAATGTTGGGACAAAAACTCGAAAATACCAGACAGTTGAATTTAGTGGTATATTAAAAATAATAATATATTTTGATCAAGGAGTATTTATCTGAGAAATTCAATATTTGGAATCAATAACTGTTAATATAACTTACTGTATTTAGAGATTAAAGGGATGCTGGGGAGGCATTTCCTAAAAGGAAACATCCTTTCATGATTTAATACTCTAGGTATAGGGCATCTGCCATAAATATACAGCAAATATTATACTTAATAGTGAATTTTTAGAACCATTTTCATTAATGTAAGAAGCCACACATGGATGTCTGCTTTAACTACTAAAACTATAGTTGTAGTGAGGGCCCACCCAATACAATATGATTAAATACTAGTGTGATAAATATAGGGCAGGGATATAGAATATACATAATGGGTATTAATTGAAACATGAAAACATTTTTCTCTCTGCTCCTTTTGCTTTCAGTCACACTTCAAAAGCATGCATAAGGAGCATAGTATGTTTACTTTTCTATAACTCAGTTATATATACATATGGAATATCTCTATAGAGGCACAAACACGCTAGGTGAATTAATGCAGTTTGTTTAGCCAGGTCCTCACTGATGAATTTTGGCTTCCTTCCATTTCTTTGCTACTGTAAATACTTTTTTGCCTTTGTGTCACTGTATCTGAGGGATACTTTTTCAGATCTTGGATGGCTAGATGAAAAACAGCTCAGATGTCCTTCAACAGGGGAATGGTTAAGCAAATCGTAGTTTGCTTTGTGTCCATGAAATACATCTCAGCTAAAAAAAGGGAAAGACTGTTAGTATGTATAGTACGTACTGGGAGGATCTAGGGAGTTATCTTGAATCAAAAAAGCGGATCCTAAAAGTTTACGTATTATATCATTCCCTTTATAAAACACTTTTAAGTGGCAAAATTTTAGAACTGGAGAACAGATTAGTGATTACCAGGAGTTAGGGGTGGGCAGGGGAGGGTGGTGGAGTCAGGAAGGGAGGGGGGACAACAGGAATGATTTTGTGGTGATGGAACTATTCAGTTTCTTGACTGTGATGATAGATATATGAATCCAAGCATAAAATTTTGTAGGACTAAGCATGCACACACACAAACAGACACACCCACAAATGAGTACATGTAAAATGGGAGATCTGAATAAGATGAATGGATTGTATCAATGCCAATATCCCAATTGTGACATTGTGCAAGTTTTACACAATGTTGTCATTGGGGGAAACTGGGTAAAGATTACATGGGATCTCTGCATATTATTTCTTACAACTACATGTGAATTTACAATTATCTCAAAATACAGTGAAAATATTTAAAAACCACCTCAAGTTAAAAAGAATATATATAATTTTCAATTTTTATATTTTTGTCAAATTGCCTTCCTAAAATGTTGCTTCATTTGTATTCCTAATGACAAAAAAAGTATGAAAGCATCTACTTTCCTCCAAATCAAGACAGCAGGGAAATACTATTGACCTACCAAATTGGAAAGAATGAGAAGTTACATGTAAAAAGCTGAGATCCACAGGCAGCAGACCCCTATACAGAGAGCTGTGGGTAAGAGGTTTATTAGCATGCACTGTTGGGATCAGCAGTGTAGAAGGGAAGGGAAGAAGTAGGATTGGGTAGAGGGGAAATTTAGCTAAGATCAGTCTCAACAGACACGTTAGCTGACCCTATAGATAGTTTTGAAGCTTGAATGAACCCTCAGAGTTGTCTTCACTGGGAGCTGGGGGAATGTCACCAGGAATCCCACAACACACACACACATACACGTACACCATTCCTGATCTCGAAGAGGCATCCATTTAACTAGGGAATAGGCAGATTCCCAACTATAATGTAAACCAACAGAAACTAGGGAGAGAGGCTCTGTACTGTGTTGGATGAATACAAAACTAAGCTTTCAAAGCAATGATAAAACGGGGGATGCTCTTCAATAGAGGTGTCAGTGAGCACCTCTCATCATGCTTTGACAATTCCCCCTTTCTGTCAGGGGTTGAAGGGAAGAATCAGGAGCCAATGTGTTGGTATGACAGTGTCAGCCATGTGTTTCCTTTTCAAAGGAGTGGAATGTTTTCAATCAGAAAGAAAAATGAGAAAAACAAAACAAAAACAACTCAACTTTTCTTATTTCATCTCGACTGGGCTGTCTGTCCTTTTGTAGTTGCTATGACAACAGCAGCTTTCCACCTTCTTCATTTGGATCTCTTTCCAAACTGAGAACAATGAATGGAAAGGATGAGAAGTGGGGAAAGCAAGTAGGCATTTAAGGCATTAGAATTATTTATCCTGGAGGAGAGAATGCTAAGAAGTGGCAATTATATTGTTCTGGGCTATTAAAGGTTACTGCCACGTAAGTAGTTCTCTGCTGGGGCCCAAGATACAATCAGATTTATTTTAACTGGAGGGAAATAGCTGTAGAGAGAAAAAGTCCTTGATAGAAAGTCTGTGGGACTGCTTTTCCTTTCTCAGGGCAGATTGAGGAGGAGGCACTGAAATTTTGTATCCTGCAGTGGGTTGGCATTTTCCCCTGAAAAGTGTTTCATCAGTGAGTCAACATATAACAGCAACAAAAAACAAGCGCACAGTACCTACTCTAAGGCCTTACATTAATTATCTCACTTAATCTTTGCAACAATCTTCTGAATAAGAGTTATCATTCCTATTTCACAAACAAGAAAACTGAGGGTTAGAATTCAGCAACTTGCCTATGGTTATACAGCAGATGAATGGCAGACCTGGGACTTGAACTCAGGAAGTTGGTATTCTCAACGAGTGATAGCTGCTCATGATAGATAATCACTGTCTTGAAATGAATCCAGTTGTGGTGAGGACTTGGAAGGAATCCTGTAGAAAGCCCTAGCAACATGAATTCTAATCTTTTGGGTTATTTATTTTTTGTTGAATCATTCTTTAACAGCTTTTTATTGAGTACTTCTTATATGCAGTCTTGTAGGCATTGTGGAAACAGTAGAAAGCAGGACAGACAAGGTCACAAAGAGCTTATCATCTAGGAAAGGACCACAGATAAAAACAAACAAATGAATATGAGACTTCCAGCACTAACGTACTGTGAAGGATGTAAAAGTGGATCATGAAGTAGAGAATAAAGGGTGGGTGGCAGGTGGAGGGTGGGCTGCATAGGCAGGATGGTTG
The DNA here is from genome assembly GCF_040802235.1 of Manis javanica. NCBI lineage: Eukaryota > Metazoa > Chordata > Mammalia > Pholidota > Manidae > Manis > Manis javanica. Next base: position 49,239,694 of record NC_133165.1, on the reverse strand, counting down.
TGAAGGCCTTTCTCAGGAGGTTACCATTTAAACTGAGACCTGGATGATGGGAAGGAGCTGGCTATGTGGAGATATGGGAGAAAAACCTTCCAGGCAGAGAAGCAGCAACTTAAATTTGGGAACAAGCTTGAAAACAGGATGGTGGGGTTAGAGCCTAGTGAACAGGGGCAAGGTAAGCATTGGAACTTGGGGAGGGGCCTCAGATGAGTTTGGAGAGTTTGGATTAGAGGCAGGGTCACCAATTGGCGGAGGGGGTGTCCTACAGGCAGCTAGTGGATAGAGGCCCTGGATGCTGCTCAGCCTCCTATAATGCACACAATGGCCCCACCAAAAGAATCAAGAATCATCCTCCCCCAGATGTCCATAGTGCCAAGGCTGAAAAACCTTGATATCTACATACAAACTCTGATCTCTGTACACAAGACTACAGCCTTAGAGACTGAGGAAAGGAGACTGGATTTTATTCTAAGTGAAAGAGAATCCATCAGACAACATGAAGCAGTGTGTGTCTGGATGCATTTGCATTTCAGAAGACAACTATGGCTGCTGAATCATAGGGTCAAGAGCAGAAGATGAGAGAACAAGGAGAGGGTTTAAAAAAATTTTTTTTGTAGCAGTAAATATTGCAGGTGAATGGAGATGGTGGCTTGGTTTAGGGGAGTACCAGTAGAGATGGAGAGAAATGGAAGGATTTGGGAGGCAGAGGTGACCAGGCCTCTGATGGATTGGATGTGGAGCCTGGATGAGAGAGGCATCCAGGCTGACTCTGAGGCTCCGGCCTGAGCAGCTGGCAGGTGGGTTCTGGGGCTCTGTTTACATGGAGAGGAAGAAGTTTGGGGAGAATGGAGAGATACCAAGAGCTCTCTCTTCGATGTGCTGGATTTGACAAACCTATTAGCTATACAAGGGAGACACAAAGACTGTTGGAAATATAGTCACATAAGTGACCCCTCACTAGGCCTTACTTTCCTCTTTTGGAAAATGAGCAATGGCCCTAAAATTCTATGATCCTGAAGAAATAGAGCCTAGAGATGTGGAATGGGATTTGATGAACTTTGGCAGTATCACCAAGTTCTTCCTCTTACCGAATTTTCCCTTCAGTGCCGCTATGAAAATAGACAGGAGATGAGGAAATTAATCCTATTTTGCAGCAACCGAGTTATGCTGCATAAGAACTGACATTGCACAGGAGCCAGAGTGAGTCATTTGTTGAATAATCACTTGGGAGCATCCCAGGAACTAGGTCTGGGATCTCCCCAGCAGCTGAGGGAGATTAATAGAAATAAAACTACACCATGCTGGGAAAGGACTGTTTGAACCTCCAAGGATAGGATGGGACCTTGAAAGATTATAACCTGTGATTCTCACTGTCTTGTCTGAGAGCTTCAGCCCTGGGCAAGTTCACTATGGATTCAGTGAGACCGAGAAATGACAACAGAACGTTCTTGGGATAAAAGGGTTTATACCCAGCTTTATGCTTTATTCTCCCAGCAGCAGGTTGAGCACTAGAATTATGTTTGCATCCAGCAGCCTGCAGGTCCATAACCCACCTGTGTCTCTGCCTCCTCCCAGAGCACTGGGTGGTGCTCTTTCTATAGTGACTCAGCCAATAATAGCTTATCACCTATGGGTGTGGAAACATTGGCCTAGCAGTAGGCTGATTATATCATCAGGTAGTTTAGGGTCAGGTGAGGATCCTGGCCTAGGAATTTCCATTTTCCCCACACTCACCAATTTCTTTCCTAGTGGCCTAGAGTCTCTGCTCTATATCTCCTCCCAAATTCACTGTGGTCTTGCATTCCTGACACGGTTTGAGAGACCTGGAGCAGGTAAAATATGTTGTTTTAAATTTGCAACTGTTTCCTTGGTATCTGCCCACAGGTTGAAAACAGGCCCATTGTTTTGAGTAACCTGGAGCAAAATGAGCTGAAACATTTGTTTGAGAAAATGAGACGATGTGAGAGGCAAAGACGAGGACCAAGAATGCAGTTCCATATATACATATAATGTAAGTATATATTTTTGAGTGTGGTTGTGGGCACAGTGATAGCAGGGAGCCCACCCTGCTTTCCCAGTCACAGTGGGTAAGGCCCAGAGGAAATAATCTGATTCTGTTACTGGTAATTAAATGGCGAATGTTAAGTCTCCCAGAAGACCACTGCCTACTGGAGAAGCAGAGAGCAATCTTTGCTTGCAACTTCTTATTAGGGGCAAAGTAAAAGGAGCCCTATTTTGATTAAGTGTCCTGGAGCTAGTGAAACATTCTACAAGGGACATTGTCTCCAAGACTCGCTGAATTACTGCATTGAACCATAATGCTAAACCAAACAAGAATCTTAGCCTTTAGTTTATAGGAGAGAGAGGCAGGGGAAGAGGAATATTAATATGACCAAATAGTTTTTCAAGGGCTTGACATGTGCCAAGGGTCTTGGGCAACTGTTCTGGATTTCTGGGCCATACAGTGTCTGTTACAACTGCTCAACTTTGCCATCATGGCATGGAAGCAACCATAGACGAATGTAATTGAATGAGTGTAGCTGTGTCCTGATAAGTCTCCCTTTACAAAAACAGAAGGTGGGCTGGATTTGGCCTGTGTGCCATAGTTTGCCAACCCCTGGTTTAGAGCATGGTTCTCACTGTGTATCAGAGGCATGTGGAAGCTTTTTAATAATGTTGACTTCTGGCCCCATGTCAGAAATTATCTGAGTGTGGTCTGGAGTGGGGCCTGGGCATCAGTACTTTTTAAAAGCCCTTCAGATAATTAGTTGTGCAGCTAGGGATTAGAATCAATGGTCTTAGAGTTGTGGTTTTCATTTGGTTACACAATAGAATCATAAATGTATGTGTGTGTGTGTGTGTGTGTGTGTGTGTGTGTTAAGAATACATATACCCAGGATCTTCCTTAGAAATACTGACTTAATTGGTCTGTAAATGGTTTAGGGATTAGAGTTTTCTAAACTCCCCGAGTGATTCTACAGTAAAGCCAGAGTGAGAACCACTAGTCTAGGGAGCAAGACAAGCAGTTTCCATGCAGTGTGATAATTGTCTGACAGGAGTAATTTCAGCAAGTGAGTTATTTATTTATTCATTGAATTAACACTTAATAGTGCCTGTTACTTGCTAGCCAAAGGCCTAAGTGTTTGTGGATATTGAATTAATGTAAGGACGTGCTATTAACATCCCCATTCTATAGCTGAGGTTACTGAGGTGCAGAGAACCTAACTGGGAGCAAAGGGGATGAATGTTGGAGGATAGAGTTCTAGGAAAGGTGATGTCTGAGTTGAAACCTGAAGGATGGGTTCAGGAGAGCGAGGTGTAAGCAGGGGATGTGGAGGAAAGGGGGTGAGAGGTGGGGAGTGGAAGTGGAGAGAGGAGTGCATCGGGGTGGGGGGGTGTAGGTGAAAGGCAGCACGGCATCTCTGTAAACAGCTAGTGAGGTAGTGAGGTGACTGGGGGCAGGGTGTGCCCTGTTCTGGGAGACCTCAACAAGAGCTTTTTAAAAATGCAAGGTGAGTTAGTTCTTGAGGTCTGCTGTACAGCGCCTATAGTCAGCAATATTGTATTGTGCCCTTAAACATTTGTTAAGAAAGCAGGCCCCATATTCAGTGTCTTATACACACAAACAAAACAAAAACAAAAGATGGAAACAAAGAAAGGACACAAAGAAACAAGGGGATGGTAAACAGGTCAAATGCCTTGGTGGTGGCGGTGATTGTCTGTGGGTGTGCACATCTGTCCAAACCCATGAGATCGCAGACATTACCTATGTGCAGGTTTTGGAATAGCAGTCATACTTCAGTAAAGCTGTTTTTAAGAAAGAGTGTTTTTCCTGTGACAGATTGGGGATGAAATTGTTTGTAAGGCATGAATGAAAGGGGATGATATGGAAATTGGGAATGAAGATAATTCCTGATAGAACTTTGAAGATGGAAAATACATGGTGGTAATGAGAAGGAGAAATGGGATTAAGGGCAGAATTTATTTTAAAGGAGAGAGAGTTGAGTAAGCTGAATACTGATAGGCAGGGCCCAGAACAAAGAGAGAGGTTGAAGATTAAGGGGGAAAGAGGGTAACCCAGACTGGATACATACTGTATGTTGGAAATAGAGTGCTGTTGTAAGTCACTGATACTACTACAGCAGAACTGAACATGGTCTGTAAGGCTCTGAATGAGAGTTCTTCAACCTTGTCTCTCAAACATTTCCCCCTTTACTGGACTAACTCTATTCTTCTAGATTCCAGCTTAAATGTCACTTCCCCAGAAGTCTTTTCTAACTTCCTCCTCTCCCTGGCAACATGGGACTAATTTAGATCACCTATTGTCCTAACTCATAACATATTTTCATTTCCTTTCTATGACCTAAACACTGCTTGTAGTATTTTTTGGGTATCATAACAATGATCTGCTTACTGCAGGAGAATGTAAGTTAAGAGATACCATGTCTGTGTGGTTCTTTATTATGTTCCAGTGTCTCATAGACATCAAGGACTCAATTTTTTTGATCAAATGGACAAATTTGAATCTGGGTCACAGGTGAGTCTGGAAACCAAGGACAGTCTGATGCATCAACTATCAAAAGATGGGTGGAAAGTAACAAACGGACCCAGTGAAAACAGAAACAGCTTGTGGGGAGATGGGGCGGTATTTGGAGAAATGACTGAAGGCAAGTGGGGTTCTTAAAAGGTGCTAGTCACCACTTCCTCAGGCGGGGAGGCAGCTGTTCAGGGCAAAAGAGGGCTTGTACAGTCAGCCACCATCCTGTGTCTCTCATCATTTGGTGATGTCTCATTTCATCAACAGGTTAAATATCCTCTAGATGGTGGATATTATTAGTGATGGAGTTAATTAATAAGTTAATTCTTAATTTCATAAGCTTGCCCAAGTGGGGAGGATAGTCATGAATCAAATAATTTTGAGTGTAGATGAATCCTTCAAAAGAGAAATTCAGAGGTCGTAGGAAATTCCACAGAGAAACAAAACTGAGTTTATCTTTCTTATCTGCTGCTTCTACTCATTCTGTTTGCGATGTCCAGCTCCTTAATCTTTGCCTGCCAAGATTTTACGTATCTTCCAAAGCCTCAACTCAGGAGTTACCTTATTTAAAAAGATCATAATCCTGTGGTCAGGGAGTTTCTTTGTTAACCTGCTAGTGGCCATAAGATGCTGTGGTCCAGGGTCACTCAAGGTAATGGTACTTATGTCTAGGTCCTCTTTACCTATGTGGATAGTTACAGGTATTTTAGTGGGGTGCTGTCAGTAGATAGTGAGATCAGAGAGCTGTGGGGGTGTGGGTGGGGCACTGACAGTATCAGCTATGCTTCCTCATTACCTCCTATTAAATCTCACAGCCTGTGCTTCCTTCTCCCCACTTCTGTGTTTTGATGGAAACACATGCCATTAGTATATTCTACCTTATCTTGTGTGTTCATGTTTTTCTCCTACTTGCCTATAAGCTCCTGGAGGCAAGAACCGTGTCTGATTCATCTTTTTATCCTCTCCATGGCTTAGCAGAGGTTCTGTCACAGAGAATCTATTTACTCAATAAATGTTTGCAGAATTGAATTGTGGGGGGATACCATTACTCCCTAGGGCACTATTAAATCAGGTCCATTCTTTTTTAACACCATCAAAAGATATTGTCATAACACTGTCATTGATTCAGAGAATCTATTTCCAGAATTGTATGTATTAAAATTAAAAATCTTTTATCAAAGGAATAGATCTTTATGGTAACAAGTCATATAATACAGAAGCATTTATTGACAAAAAGCAACAGCATTTCACCCACTTGCCATCTTCTCTCCAGAGGCAACTTTTTTTTAACTATTTCTGTTTGTTGCCACCAAAAATCTAAACAATTTACTTACATCTCTATTTATTTATCTACTGCAGGCAATTTTTATTTCTTCTTTTCTATGGAAGACAAGGATTTATCTGGATACATGAACATTCCCTTCTGTCCTTCCAAGAGTTAATACATTTGTTTTTAGTTTTTTCAAAATGACATTTGTAACTTTATATAACATTATATATAAATGCTATTCCTACTGTCCCATTTTTTAAATTTTGGTATCATTAATCTACAATTACATGAAGAGCATTATGTTTACTAGGCTGTTCCCTTCACCAAGTCCCCCCCACATACCCCTTCAAAGTCACTGTCCATCTGTGTAGTAAGATGCTGTAAAATCACTACTTGTCTTCTCTGTGTTGCACAGCCCTCCCCATTCCCCGCCCCCCCAATGCACTATACATGCTAATCATAATGCCCTCTTTCTTTTTCCCCACCATTATCCCTCCCCTCCCTCCCATCCTACCCAGTCCCTTTTCCTGTGGTAACTATTAGTCCATTCTTGGGTTTGGTGATTCTGCTGCTGTTTTGTTCCCTCAGTTTTTCTTTGTTCTTATACTCCACAAATGAGTGAAATCATTTGGTACTTGTCTTTCTCTGCCTGGCTTATTTCACTGAGCATAATACCCTCTAGTTCCATCCATGTTGTTGCAAATGGTAGGATATGTTTTTTTCTTATGGCTGAGTAATATTCCCTTGTGTATATGTACCACATCTTCTTTATCCATTCATCTACTGATGGACATTTAAGTTGCTTCCATATCTTGGCTATTGTAAATAGTGCAGCGATAAACATAGGGGTGCATCTGTCTTTTTCAAACTGGAGTGCTGCATTCTTAGGGTAAATTCCTAGAAGTGGAATTCCTGGGTCAAATGGTATTTCTATTCTGAGCTTTTTGAGGAACATCCATACTGCTTTCCACAATGGCTGGACTAATTTACATTCCCATCAGCAGTGTAGGAGGGCTCCCCTTTCTCCACAACCTCGCTAACATTTGTTGTTCTTCGTCTTTTCGATGATGGTGATCCTTACTGGTGTGAGGTGATATCTCATTGTGGTTTTAATTTGCATTTCTCTGATGATTAGCGATGTGGAGCATCTTTTCATGTGCCTGTTGGCCATCTGGATGTCTTCTTTAGAGAACTGTCTATTCAGCTCCTCTGCCCATTTTTTAATTGGATTATTTGCTTTTTGTTTGTTGAGGCATGTGAGCTCTTTATGTATTTTGGATGTCAATCCTTTATCAGATCTGTCATTTATGAATATGTTCTCCCATACTGTAGGATACCTTTTTGTTCTATTGATGGTGTCCTTTGCTGTACAGAAGCTTTTTAGCTTGATATAGTCCCACTTGTTCATTTCTGCCTTTGTTTCCCTTGCCCAGGGAGATATGTTCATGAAGAAGTCACTCATGTTTATGTCCATGAGATTTTTGCCTATGTTTTTTTCTAAGAGTTTTATGGTTTCATGACTTACATTCAGGTCTTTGATCCATTTGGAGTTTACTTTTGTGTATGGGGTTAGACAGTGATCCAGTTTCATTCTCTTACATGTAGCTGTCCAGTTTTGCCAGCACCATCTGTTGAAGAGACTGTCATTTCCCCCTTGTATGTCCATGACTCCTTTATCGTATATTAATTGGCCATATATGTTTGGATTAATGTCTGGAGTCTCTAATCTGTTCCACTGTTCTGTGGCTCTGTTCTTGTGCCAGTACCAAATTGTCTTGATTATGGTGGCTTTGTAGCAGAGCTTGAAGTTGGGGAGTGAGATCCCCCCCCACTTTATTCTTCCTTCTCAGGATTGCTTTGGCTATTTGGGATCTTTGACGGTTCCATATGAATTTTTGAGCTATTTGTTCCAGTTCATTGAAGAATGCTGTTGGTAATTTGATAGGGATTGCATTGAATCTGTATATTGCTTTGGGCAGGATGGCCATTTTGACGATATTAATTCTTCCTAGCCAAGAGCATGGGATGAGTTTCCATTTGTTAGTGACCTCTTTAATTTCTCTTAAGAGTGACTTGTAGTTTTCAGGGTATAGGTATTTCACTTCCTTGGTTAGGTTTACTCCTAGGTATTTTATTCTTTTTGATGCTATTGTGAATGGAATTGTTTTCCTGATTTCTCTTTCTATTAGTTCATTGTTAGTGTATAGGAAAACTACAGATTTCTGTGTGTTAATTTTGTATCCTGCAACTTTGCTGAATTCCAATATTAGTTCAGTAGTTTTGCAGTGGAGTCTTTAGGGTTTTATATGTACAATATCATGTCATCTGCACATAGTGACAGTTTGTCTTCTTCTTTACCAATCTGGATTCCTTGTATTTCTTTGTTTTGTCTGATTGCCATGGGTAGGACCTCTAGTACCACGTTGAATAACAGTGGGGAGAGTGAGCATCCCTGTCTTGTTCCCGATCTCAGAGGAAAAGCTTTCAGCTTTTTGCTGTTCAGTATGATGTTGACTGTGGGTTTATCATATATGGCCTTTATTATGTTGAGGTACTGGCCCTCTATGCCCATTTTGTTGAGAATTTTTATCATGAATGGATGCTGAATTTTGTCAAATGCTTTTTCAGCATCTATGGAGATGATCATGTGATTTTTGTCCTTCTTTTTGTTGATGTGGTGATGATGTTGATGGATTTTCAAATGTTGTACCATCCTTGCATCCCTGGGATGAATCCCACTTGGTCATGGTGTATGATCCTCTTGATGTATTTTTGAATTCAGTTTGCTAATATTTTGTTGAGTATTTTTGCATCTATGTTCATCAGGCATATTGGTCTGTAGTTTTCTTTTTTGGTGGGGTCTTTGCCTGGTTTTGGTATTAGGGTGATGTTGGCTTCATAGAATGAGTTTGGGAGTATTCCCTCCTCTACTATTTTTTGAAAAACTTTAAGGAGAATGGGTGTTATGTCTTCTCTGTGTGTCTGATAAAATTCCAAGGTAAATCCATCTGGCCTGGGGGTTTTGTTCTTGGGTAGTTTTTTGATTACCGCTTCAATTTTGTGGATGGTAATTGGTCTGTTTAGATTTTCTGTTTCTTCCTGGGTCAGTCTTGGAAGGTTGTATTTTTCTAGGAAGTTGTCCATTTCTCCTAGGTTTTCCAGCTTGTTAGCAGATAGGTTTTCATAGTATTCTCTAATAATTCTTTGTATTTCTGTGGGGTCCATCGTGATTTTTCCTTTCTCATTTCTGATTCTGTTGATGTGTGTTGACTCTCTTTTTCTCTTAATAAGTCTGGCTAGAGGCTTATCTATTTTGTTTATTTTCTCAAAGAACCAGCTCTTGGTTTCATTGATTTTTTCTATTGTTTTATTCTTCTCAATTTTATTTATTTCTTCTTTGATCTTTATTATTTCCTCCATCTGCTGACCTTAGGCCTCATTTGTTCTTCTTTTTTCAATTTCGATAATTGTGACATTAGACTATTCATTTGGGATTGTTCTTCCTTCTTTAAATATGCCTGGATTGCTATATAATTTCCTCTTAAGACTGCTTTTGCCACATCCTACAGAAGTTGGGGCTTTGTGTTGTTGTTGTCATTTGTTTCCATATATTGCTGGATCTCCATTTAATCTGGTTGTTGATTCATTGATTATTTAGTAGCATGTTGTTAAGCCTCCATGTGTTTGTGGGCGTTTTTTGCTTTCTTTGTAGAATTTATTTCTAGTTTTATACCTTTGTTGTCTGGAAAGTTGGTTGGTAGGATTTCAATCGTTTGGAATTTACTGAGGCTCTTTTTGTGGCTTAGTATGTGGTCTATTCTGGAGAATGTTCCATGTGCACTTGAGAAGAATGTGTATCCTATTGCTTTTGGGTGTAGAGTTCTATAGATGTCTATTAGGTCCATCTGTTCTAGTGTGTTGTTCAGTGCCTCTGTGTCCTTACTTATTTTCTGTCTGGTGGATCTGTCCTTTGGAGTGAGTGGTGTGTTAAAGTCTCCCAAAATGAATGCATTGTATTCTATTTCCTCCTTTAATTCTGTTAGTATTTGTTTCACATATATTGGTGCTCCTGTATTGGGTGCATATATGTTTATAATGGTTATATCCTCTTGTTGGACTGAGCCCTTTATCATTATGAATGTCCTTCTTTATCTCTTGTTACTTTCTTTATTTTGAAGTCTATTTTGTCTGATACTAGTGTTGCAACACCTGCTTTTTTCTCTCTGTTGTTTGAATGAAATATCTTTCTCCATCCCTTGACTTTTAATCTGTGCATGTCTTTGGGTTTGAGGTGAGTCTCTTGTAAGCAGCATATAGATGGGTCTTGCTTTTTTATCCATTCTATTACTCTGTGTCTTTTGATTGGTGCATTCAGTCCATTTACATTTAGGGTGATTATTGAAAGATATGTACTTACTACCATTGCAGGCTTTAGATTCGTGGTTACCAAAAGTTCTAGGTTAGCTTGTTTACTACCTTACTGTCTGACTTAACTCGCTTATTGAGCTGTTATAAACGCAGTCTGCTGATTATTTCTTTCCTTTCTTTTTCCTCCTCCTCCATTGTTCATATGTTGGGTGCTTTGTTCTGTGCTCTTTTTAGGAGTGCTCCCATCTAGAGCAGTCCCTCTAAGATACTCTGTAGAGGTGGTTTGTGGGAGGCAAATTCCCTCAACTTTTGCTTGTCTGGGAATTGTTTAATCCCTCCTTCATAGTTAAGTGATAATCGTGCTGGATACAGTATCCTTGGTTCAAGGCCCTTCTGTTTCATTGCATTAAATATATCATGCCATTCTCTTCTGGCCTGTAAGGTTTCTGTTGAGAAGTCTGATGATAGCCTGATGGGTTTTCCTTTGTAGGTGACCTTTTTTCTCTCTCTGGCTGCCTTTAATACTCTGTCCTTGTCCTTGATCTTTGCCATTTTAATTATTATGTGTCTTGGTGTTGTCCTCTTTGAGTCCCATCTCTCGGGAGTTCTGTGTGCCTCCATAGTCTGAGCAACTATTTCCTCCCCCAGTTTGGGGAAGTTCTCAGCAATTATTTCTTCAAAGACACTTTCTATCCCTTTTTCTCTCTCTTCTTCCTCTGGTACCCCTATAATGTGGATATTGTTCCTTTTGGATTGGTCATACAGTTCTCTTAATATTGTTTCATTCCTGGAGATCCATTTATTTCTCTCTGCATCAGCTTCTATGCATTCCTGTTCTCTGGTTTCTATTCCATCAATGGCATCTTGTATCTTATCCATTTTGCTTATCAATCCTTCCAGAGTTTGTTTAACTTCTGTAATCTCCCTCTGGACGTCTGTAATCTCCCTCCGGACTTCATCCCTTAGCTCTTGCATACTTCTCTGCCGCTCTGTCAGCATGTTTACGATTCTTATTTTGAATTCTTTTTCAGGGAGACTGGTTAGGTCTGCCTCTGCAGATCCTTTCTCAGGTGTTGTTTGAACTATCTTGGACTGGACTAAATTTTTTTGCCTTTTCATGGTGATGGCAGTGGCTGTAGGAAGGTTGTGGGTGTGTCAGTTGAGTGAAGAAAGTCCTTTCCTGTTTGCTGGATGCCTTGCCCTTCTCCGCTGCCTGTGTAGGTTACCCACACTCCTGGAGCAGCCACTGGGTTAGTCCTCTAAGCTGCTGTGGGTGGGGTGTCCGTCAGAGCAGCGCGGAGCCCTGCCGGGAGTGGCAGGCATGCCAGGTGTGCTCCTCCATGCTAGTGGCACCCCTACCGGGCAGCTCTGTGCCAGCACTGGTCTTTGAGTCTGGCCCGGGCAGCTGTGCCTTGGGCTGGGATTCCGGTCGGCTGCTGGGAGCACACCTGCTCCCTCTGGCTCAGCTGCAGGTTTGCGCGGGCCTCTACTGGGCTCCTCTGGCTCCCCTGACACCGGTGCATGCGAGCTCCACCTGGGCTGTTTGGTTGCACTACTGCAGGCTTGCACAAGCCTCTCCTGGTCCCGTCTGCACCTCTGGCACATGGATCTGCTCCTGGTCCCTTCCGGCACTGCCATCCCTGGCACATGCTGCCACTCTCTTGCTACTGGGCTGGTGTGTCAGGGTCCACACCAGTTGGAGGAATGACTGGCAGGCTGCTTAGTGCCATGAGGGGCTTTGGAGCTGACTGCCTCCTGGGGTTTAGGGTGTCTAAGTTTTCCCGGGGTTCCCAGCTGCTAGCAAATTGTGCCAGGACAACTTCGTCCAGCTATGGGGTCCCTGTCTCTTTAAGACTTGCAGAAAGCACTCACTTTTCTTTTGTTTCAGGGGCACCAGTTGCGGGGCGCTGCCCACAGGTTTTGCTTTTCCATTTCTCTAATATCCAGCACCCCATGCACCTTGTGTCTGTTTTCTGGGTGTGGATTTCTAGAGCTGGTTGTTTAGCAGTCCTGGGCTTTAACTCCCTCCCTGTTCTGATGCCTTTCTTCCTGCTGGGTTTTGGGGTGGGGGAGCATTTGGGTCCTGCCTGGCTGTGGCTTGTATCTTACCCCCTTCATGTGATGTTGAGTTCTCACAAATGTAGATGTATCCTGGCTGTTGTACTGCATACACTGGTGTCTCTTTTAGGAATAGTTGTATTTATTGTATTTTCATAAATATATATGTTTTGGGGAGGAGATTTCCTCTGAACTACTCACGCTGCCATCTTCCCATGATCCCATTTCTTATTTTATTAATGTTATTTTCCTATATTCTTTGTAAATGAGGATATTAGTGATTTTTCCTTCTGCCTCAACTTATCCTTCTATACCTCCCCTTTTCTAACTGCTGCTTTTGAAATTTCATATTGCCAAGATGGTTAACAGCTATATTCTGCTCTTCAAACACAGTAAAGTTATTCTTTGCCACTAGGTTGACACTAAAAGTTGAATCCAAACCAATGACCTCATTATTACAACACTGTACTTATCATTTATGCCTAGACCAAGGATTGAGCTAGGATTACATTTTCTTTCCTATAGATCTGAAGTCACAACCAGCTAGGATTCCATTTTCTTTCCTATAGATCTGAAGTCACAACCCTTGGATCATTCAAATAAGAATGTCAAAAGCATCAAGGTTAAAAGATTTTTATATTCTTACATCATCTGCTCAAAATCATGCCACATATTCAGACCATGACTTTCTTATAATTTTTTAAGCCTATAGTGTCTAGTTGCCCCTTGTTGCCAAAAACATAATGTTCCTTTATTGTAACTTCAACTTTTCTACCCTCTCAATGAAATAATTTACTGAGTATATTTCTTTGGTATGTCCTTTCTTCCAGGGCCTCTTGGAAGGCATGGGATGTGGGAGGACTGGTCGTTCTCTAGCTGCCCTGTTGAACCATAAGGCCTTTTCCATTTTTGAAATAAGTTTAAGAAGTACAATTTTGTTAAGTGTAATTGTGAACAAGAATTATTACAGGTTCTGAATAATTCCCATGCCAGGCCAGATAACCTGTCTATAGCATTTGGATTTTCTCATTTTTTAATTTTGTTATTTGTGCCTTTATTTTCTTATCAATAGTGTGGGGATAAGAAATTCAAACTATGTCTCAGGAAAAATGACTAGGAAGTATAGCTCTTGGATGTTTTTTTTGAAAAAGTCTATATACAAAACCTATATGCAAATTATATACAAGAGCTATATATATATAGTTATTAAGCTTATAAGAGAATACATAATTTTGGAGAAATTTCCCAGTGAATAGCATTGGGTTATTGTAAAGTATGTGTCATTTTTATTTCTGTGGTACGGGCTGTTCATTCATGACTGTTGGTGATGCTGCTTCGACTGGAGCCCAGTCTGATACAGGCATCAGGAGCAAGACTGCTCAGCTCCTGAGGCTGGAGGCTGGGACCTCAGGTAAGCCTAGATGCCATGTGGAACCATGCACCTGACCTGAAGGTGCAAATTCGCTCTCCTATGTACCCTGCCGAGTGAAATGCCTGCCTAGTGAATGCAGGCTTCACATGGAGAAGACAAACTCTTGGACTGTTACAGGTTTTCTGCACCTCAAAAGGAGCAAAGATCTCATGAAATCTATCAGATCTTTTCACCTACTCTGAAGCCAACCATGCAGCTTTGGGTTACTCAAAAATTACAGTGGTTTGAAGGTTACTGCCCTTTGGTCTCAGATTAGGGGAACTTTCTTAGGGAGCTCCTTCTAGACTCCACAGACTAGATTAAATCCCCTTGCAACACACACTCTGAATTGGTTGGGACCTTTCTCTTGCAAGGGCAGATACTTAGATAATTTGTGTAAGCAGAGAGGGAATTTCCTGAGGGGTGTAATTGGGAAGACCATGTAGCGCTCATGGACAGAACAATGTGGATGCAGGTGCTGGATTTATGTCCTAAAGTCTGTCTGTCTCTCCTCTCTTCTTGTTTTTTCTACTGCTGCTCTTCACTGAGTCACTGGGACACGTTCCTGGGATTACCTACCCAGCTTCTGCTGTGCTCTAGTTCACTGTGCATCCTTATTCTCTCCTACTGTTTTCCTATCAGTAGGGTTCAATATCCAAAATATCAGCTCTTATTTCCCCAAACCTCATTTGCAAGACTGGAATTGTTCCTTGGTCCTTCTTCCTGAATTTCTGCTTGGGCCACTCAGGGTCCCAGTTTGGAGGCCTGATTCTGAATCCTAGCCTCATGGAAGGCTTTAATAACCTTGGGCCAATCTCTTTGGTGTTAATTGCCTTCCTGCCTTTATTTCTAAGAAGTGTTCACCATGGAGGTCCAGACTTAGGGGACTTGTTTGGACTTCTTACCATTTCTTGGACCCATGATTAAGTCATTCGCTGAATGTGGTTTTATTGTGTACTGTGTGCCAGGTGTTGTGCTTAGGTGGACAAAACAAAAACTATCATTAACTGCAGAGCTTTCCATCTGGGTGGGAGGGAGAGACAGAGGAAACAATTACTAAATAGACAAATGGAAGAATTATAAGTTACGTTAAGTGCTATAAAGACAACCATGGGACTGAGACACAGAATCACAGAAGGTGGGGGTGTTGCCTTGGGTGGTGTGACCAAACACAGTGACTCTGTGACTATGAGACCTCTGGGATGTGAAGGTGTCGCCACAGGATAAGTACATTCTGGATGGAGACAGAAAATTGCATGAAGACTGAGATGTAGGAAGGTGTGTGAAGAGCTGAATGGCCAAATGGGGGAGAGGATGGTGCTGGAGGGGAGGTGACATTGTAGGTAGACAGCAGATGGTGCAGGTCATTTAAGTCTTGGTAAGGAGTTTGGATTTTCTTTTTGGTGTCAGGCATGTAAAGGTTTAAGCAGGGAAGAGACCTGATAGGATTTATGTTTTTAGACTATCTTGCTTCTGCTTTGTGGAGAATAATGCTAGAGCAAGGCTGGCCCCAGTGCACCATCCCAGCGGCCAGCTGTGGGTGCCATTTACATAGACTACAGTGTGAGTGGTACCCCTGGTGATGGGTCCTGGTGGTAGGCTTTCTAAAAAGGCAAGAGTGGAAGAGGAAGACTGTTTTAGACTGGTTTTCCACCCAGCTTCACATTACACTCCCCTGGGGAGTTTCTAAGAACAGTGACACCCAGTTGCCTCTCCACCTCCAGGCTATTTAAAACCAGGAGTGAGGCCCAGGCATCAGTGTGCAGCCAGTGTTGAGAACTGCTGCTTTTATAGAAGGGATGAGGGCCACCTGGACTAGCATAGTGGCAACAAAGAGGGGATTTTGAGATATTTTTAAGGTAGAACAGATAGGCTTGGCTGAATGTGGGGAGGGAGTGAATGGCAAGAATCAAGGATCACTCCCAGATTTCTGTCTTGGGAAACTCTCAGCAGTGGTTCTCAAACCCTTGTATACTTCAGCATCACCTAGAGGGCTTGTTAGAACACAGATTGCTCTACCATACCCCTAGAGTCTCTGATTCAGTATATCTGGGTGGGGCTTGAGAAGTTTTATTTTTAATAAGCTCCCAGGTGATATTGTCAGTCCAAGGACTACATTTTAGCCAAACACGGGACCTTTTAAAATTGATCAGGCTGCATACTAACGAGTTAAATCAGAATCCCTGAGGTGAGATCTAGATACCAGTTTTTTGTAATCCCTTGGGAGCTTGTATATTATGTTCATAAATCTGGCCAATCCCCAGATTCTGAGTTAATTGTTCTGGGGTAGGGCCGGGGCAATGATAGATTTTAAAAGCTCTCCAGGGGAAACAAAGACATGTTTGCAGAGCCCTTAAGGAGGAGAATGGGCATTCTTGTCAGGGAGAACATGCCCTGGTGGCACTCCAGTGTAAGGGGCCAGGTTCCACATGCTTTTATGTTCTCCATCAAAACATTGTTATGCATTGCTAGTGAATTCCCAACCATCATCCAGGTTGTGCAAGAAATGTTACTCAGCTTTATTTTTAAAAATTCTGCACTGAACCAGTGACCTGCCTAGTTGGTGGGAAACTCTATACCATTATTATTAGGGATCATACTGTAATTCTGGCCCACCCTGCAGGCATGGGGTTTTAGGTAGAGTAAACTATTTGGGGAGGTCCCTTCTAGTCTTTGTTCATACTCTTTATCTGTAATAAGTCCATATGGTACCTTGCAATTGGGAAGCTCAACTTCCATTCTGTGGCTGGGCATGAACATTTTCACAGGGCCTCCAAGCCTGAGTGCAAGCCTGGCTGCTCTGGTGAACTATACAGTCATTTCCCCAAAAGTCATGCCAAGTTTTTCAGTCTCTGTTGATCTGTGTGTTAAAAATCCGAGCACTGTGGATCCCATTTTTCTTTTTGCGGTGGAACCTCTCTCCTCTCAGAGCTTCCCCCTTGGACTCACCACCTTTGGGCACTCACCAACCCCCCATCCTCCCTGGGGGATGCCTCGCATCACCTTCCCCATGATCTTAGGTTTTCTCAAAAGCCAAGGAGAGATGTTGTCTTCCAGGAACTTTGACTTTCTGCTATGAAAACACTTTGGAGAAAGAAAACAAAGGCATGGTTACTTTCTTAGACTAAGGGAGGGATAAGTTCAGATTCTAAAGCACAAAGTGTTCTTAGTTTTGTAATTCAACACATTAATATCTTCATAAATCATCCTGCCTCAGTGGTAGATGGGAATGGAAAGTAGCCCTGAATCGAACCATTCTGTATGTCAGTGTGGTCTAACTCCCCAGGGCTTATGTGGCTATCAGGTTTAGCCCCTGACTGTGTCAGTAAGGAGATCTCTGCTGATTAGGAAAACTTTGCAAACACAATACTCCCAAACCTTTGCAGGTAAATATCTGCACAACTCTGTGGAATGTTCTGGAAACTTTCTCTTAGCATTAAATTGGCATTTCATCAGAACATCTCTTACTAGCCAGAAGTGTTCCTATTCAAAGGCAATACAATCTAATTCTCTCTGCAAAATAGGCCAGATTACACTAACTCATCTCTTTAGAGGGAGGATTTATAATTTGGGTGTCATTAGTAAACCTGGCCCAAACAATTTACTGAGCATCTACCAGTTGCCAGGTACTGAGGATTCAAGGAGAAAAAGATCCTCAAGGCACTCTTAGTGTGAGGGGGAAATAGCAACAAGCTTTTATAATATGAAGTGATAAAATATGGATAAAAGATTCTGGGAGCATAGTGGAAGAACCAATAGAAAATTCATAGAAGAAATGACATTTGATCTGGGTTGAGAAGGACACATGAATATTTTTCAGGTAGGGATGAGAGACAGGGCGGGAACAAAGGGTCAAGGGCAGAGCTTTGCACACATCCCTGTGGCAGGGTGTGTGTGTGCAGTGTGCACTGTGTGTACATTGGGAAACAGGGAGCAGGAGCTGACCAGACTTGATTTCGAGGAGGAGAGCAGGAAGTACAAGAAATTTCTCTGAAACGAATCTAGTTTTATGACTAACGTGTAAATCTTTTGCATAGTTTCTAACATGCTGGTAGTATTACTACTTCCTGTACTGCTCCTACTGTAGAGCTAGCATTTGTGGCACTCTTACTAGGTGGGGGTTAATGTAGTTTAGGAACTGTCTCATTGGATCCTCATGTCTCTACAAGTATGTTCTCATATCATCCTGATTTGATAAATGTTCTTCATATTCTTAGAGGTTACTCTCTGTTCTTGCTAATGTTCCAGGTATCTAAGAGACTCACATGTCTTGTGTGACTTGGCTTATTTCTTCAGACTCATATAGTTACGAATGATTTTTTAGAAGATCAAAAGCTCTGCTTTGAGGCAAACTGATGTCACCCTGCATGAAGTCCACGTATATCTGTTACTATGCCACAGGAATTTTGAACTCACATTTTGACCCTTCTGTTTGACTTTAAGGACACTTGCTCCTGCTCTTTTGATTCTAAGAACATTTTGAATCCAAGACTTTTAATTAGAATTGTATCAACTCAGACGAACTTTCCAGCCAGAGAGTGTGTGCTGGAGTGAATTCCATTAAGCCAGCTTAATCCCTTGATTAATTTTCTCTATAGCATCATTAAACCATTTCCAAAAAATGTTGACTGTTGAAATTTTTTTGATTTGGATCAATTCTTTTCCATGTAAATTTTGAAACAAAATTTTATGTACTGATTAGGTATTGTGCATATCAGATTTTATTGATGCTGGCTTCTACTTTGTGCAATTGTCATTATTTCTATCAAGCCTATTTTTTTCTGGGTCAGCATTTGCATATCTAAAATTTTTGAAAATAAAATTTGATTATTCTGTCAATTTGTAGGCAATAACAGGTCTTTTTGTGTGAAGTTTTAGCTGTTATCAGCTGTATTTAGAATTGATACTTTATATCAGTAATTTGAAAATCAACCTATTGTAGGTTGAATTAAATAATGATGCTTTGTATTTATTTCTTATTCATGGGAAACTGAACATTTTTGTATGCACATGTGTGCGTTAAAGAGAGGAAGGAAGAGAAAAAAAGAGGGAGAAAAAGAGGAGGGAGAGAAATGGTGGTGGAGGATGAGGAAAGAGACAAAGAGAAGAAATAGAGAAAGACATAGATGGAAGTGAAATCTAGAGAGAAGGATATTGAGATTAATTGAGAGAGAGACTGATTGAGAGAAAGGAGCATTGTTTGCCAAGCTCAAGCTCTCAAATGTATGTCAGGTTCAATGTCCATGGTGTCCAAATGTCAGGATGTGACAGCCATGTTTAAGGGTAAGAGCGTCCTGAGCAGAGGCAGGAGCTGAGGCTTTCATTAGCCTTGGGAGGAGTCCGGAGGAGGGTGTGATGTCAGCAAGAGAATCTTGAAAGCAATGTGCAAAGCACTGTTGGACAGTTATGTTTTCCAGATTTACTGCAAAAATGGAGATTACTTGGCAGTGCCAGCCTTACACACTTCTGGTCACATAACCAGAATCACTTGAAGTAACCTGCAGGTGTTAGACTCCTGACATCTTCAGGGTTTTCAAAACAAGAGGCTATGGTATGGATTTCCACTGTATCTTATAAGTCCAGTAGAAAAGAGGACTAGTGCCTTGCAGAACCTCCTTTTCAATGACTATCAGTTTCCTGTTGGATGAGGTCCAGTGTTAAGCGTAGATTACTGGAGCATTTGGTTGGCGTCTCCCTCTCAGCCTCCGCTCTGATCAGGCCGTGCCCGTGCACGCCTCACTCAGGCCACTCTGAAAGCTGTTCACAGAGTGCTTGGATGCCTTCTTGTCCTCCCCACATCAGTTTTGCCTAGAATTCCATTTCCTGCTCTTTGCCTGGAAAACTCATACATATACTTCTAAGCTGCTCCTCAAAGGGGCTCTTTCTTCTCTGAATTAGGTAAGGGAATGGGGGTGCTGTTTTGAATATGAAGCTCAGGGGAGTGACTGGAGCAGACTGAGAGAGGCTTAGAGGTGATCAGGGACTAGGAGGGGAACCAAGAGAAACAGGCAAGTGAAGGGATTGGGGAAATAGAAGGTCTGGAAGGGACAGGGGAAGTATAGTCTTAGACTTGGAGGATGCTACAGAGAACAGGAAGGATGGAAGATATGAAGAATCAGATGCAAATGGAGGTAACTGGAAGGTGGTAGAGGTCAGGGCAAGGAAGAGTCAGTTGTGCGTGCCTCTGCTCTCCACAGCACCCCATGGACACTCTACATCAGCACCGGACACGTTGGGCACTGGATGCAGTGTTTCTTGCTCCCTGTAGTCTGTGAGCTCCTCTCTCGGACCTGAAATGTGGTTGGAGGAGTGTACAATGACTGAGCCTCCATCCCCCTGGGAGACACTCCTTGGAAAGAAAGGATCAGCTGGTAGGCAGAGACCTCCAGCCTCTTTAGGAGATACTCGCTCATCTTTCCATGGGACAGTCTTTTCCACATCACTAAGCCACACTGCGAAAGCACCAGAAGATCACTAATTCCAACTCGAATTTCCCCAAATGACCTTTCCTGGACATCTCGTCAGGGAATGTGTGAACCTCTCTGGGGAGGGCCTCGGTTGTGAGACTGGGGGTCTTTACTGGAATTTTCTTTTGAACTTCAGTTTTCATCAATTTCTTTGCCTGGCTGTGCCCTGGGCTGGGGGTAGGGATCATTGGCTCCGAGTTATGAGCTAGGTTGAAAGAGAAACATCAAGTTAAAGTTGCCTCTTGGGACATCTGGAGAACAAAGTGTCTATGATCCTCTTACAAATTGCTGGTTTGTGACCTTGTGTGGCTGCTTGATCTCTCTGAGCCTGAGTTCAGATAGGCTGCTTGATCTCTCTGAGCCTGAGTTTCTGTATCTTGCAAGTGGGGAACAAATATCTTTCTTTCAGGGCTGTTGTAATAAGTAAATATGTTATGGTACCTTTAGTGTTTATTTTTTCTATTTAGGTTTTAATTCTGTTTCAGTTGATTTTTGTGTCTTGTGTAAAGTTGGAATTTAACTTTTTTTCCCCTGAATGAATAGACAGTTGTTCCACAACAGCATTTATTGAATAACCCCGTTTTGCCTTCATCAATGAGAAATTCCATCTTTATCATACACTGAATTCTGATCTGTCAATTTCTGGACATTCAAATTGTGTTCTATTAATTCATTGGCCTATTTGTGGGTTAGTATCACACTGTTTTATTATTGTAGTTTCATAGTAAGTTGTGATGTGTGGTCTCTTATCATTATTCTTCCATTTCAAGATTTGCTTGGCTGTTCTTAGGCATTTATCTCCCTCCCCCCCGCCACCATGAAAGTGCTTATCAAGTTACTAAGTTTAAAAAATATTGGGTCTCAGTTCCAACTACATACAATTCTATAAGAACTCGGAATGTCTTAGCTTGGGCTGCTATAACAAAACACCTTAGCCTGGGAAGCTTAAACAACAGAAATCTATTTCTCATAGTTCTGGAGGCTGGAAGTCCAAGATCAGGATTCTCAAAAGGTTAGATTCTGGTGAGGGCCCTTCCGGGGAGGGCTTGCTGATGGCCACTTTCTTGCTGTATCCTCACATAGTAGAAGGACAGAGTTCTCTTGAGTCTCTTTCTCCTTTTTAAGGGGATTATTTCTATCATGAGAGCCCCACCCTCATGGCATCACCTCATTCTAATTACCTCCCAGAGAACCACTTCCAAATGCCATCATCTGGGGGATTAAGGCTTCAACATAAGAATTTTTTTAGTTGAGGGGGGGACACAAACATTCAGTCCACAGCAGGCAGGAACAGCATCTCTTTGAAATAGTGACTTTTCCTAATCAGGAGAATAACATGTATTCCATACCCAGGCTTTCTATTTTTGTCTTTTGATATTTTCTTAAACAGTTCTTTCACATTTTGACTCACAACTTTTCCTGGGTAACATACATTGTAAGTAATATCTCCTTCATTTTGCTTTCCAGTGAGATACTAAGAACATTCATATTGAACAGTGATTCTGCCTGGCACCATTTCCCGAGTCAGCCACCACACTCAGGTTGAATGGTTATTATAGGGGCTGCTGCCACATGAGGACAACATGACACCACTCTCTGGGGGATACCCTTGCATGGCCAGGCATGGCCTGTCGGGGACTGGCAGCATGGTATAGACATCTGGGCTCTTCTATCAACAGGGTCTCAGAAGCAAGAATCAGCCATGGAAATGGAATTAGGGAAAAACTAGTTTTTTCATCCCAGGTAAGTTAGAGTGACCTCCAGAAACAGGTAGGAATGTTGCTGCATCTAAGAGGCCAACCTAGCAGAAAATTTCAATTCAGCGACACCAGTCAAGCACACAAAAGCAGCCAGGTGTGGAATGGAACACAGAGAGGTTTTCCATGGCAACACTACTGAGTGGTAGAATGGAGGAGGGGTTGATGGCTACAGCTGTGAGCTCATGTGCCATTAAGGTGACCATCAGTTTGGACAACCCGGGGGAAGTAAGTAACACAGGTAAGATTAGAATGGACATTTGTCTAACTTCTGAGACTACCTCTGAGTGCTCCCCAGATACTGCTGTCCACTCAGTCCCTTAAACACATTTACCCTCTAGTCCCTCCAAGTCTTCCTCCATTTCTTGTCCTCTGCACACCCCTACCTTCTCCTTTCATCCTCCATCCAGCCCTCCACTTCCTGTCACACTTTATTTTGGTGGCTTTGGCTGAGCATGAGGCTCCCTGGTTTTGTGGAGTGGGGGACAGTCCATAAGACTGAGGAGAAATGACTTCTTTTATCTCACTCCCTCTTCTTGCAGCAGATCACTCTGCATAAAAGCTTTGAGCCATCTGTAACATCAGATTGTTCCATAAGTGACACATAACAGAAAAATAGGCTTCATAATGTGGAATAGCAAATCAGCACACTCCTTTCCATGTCCTACAACGTCCTCTTTGAGGAGAGTTCTTCCATCTAAATTCAAGCACATGGTGCAATTTTCTTGTCCTTCCTCATGTCCACTGCCCAGCTCTGGGGATGAGGGTGCTGTCATTTTGGCTGGGCTCTTTGCTTCCAGTTGTAATTGCTGAAGTTAGCTTGACACTTGATGGAACATCTCTAATTAATGCGTCACTCAGACAGCACAAAGGAAAGGGGAGCTGGAGGGATCTTTTTGAGATGGAAATTCAACAATCAATTTAAGCACTCTTTGAACACCTACTATGCACAAATTACTGCTTTGGACTAGAGGCTACAGAGCAAATGATCCCTAGCTTAAGGGACACAGCCTTTGTCAGAGACAGCAGTTGTCAGTGAAGGACAATATAACATGTTAGGTGTGATAAGGAAAGGTTCACAAAATGTTCTGGCAGTAGGTTGGAGTCAGAGAAGACACATTTGCAATGCATGTGACAGATGAAACTTTACAATAAGCTGTCACAATCTGATGAGCATATACTAACACCCAAAAGAAAAATAGAAAAAAGGCATGAATGGGATCATCCAAGTGGCCGATAAATATAAATTAATCAAGGTGAGATACTATTTTATTCCTGGCAGACTGGTAAAAATTTAAAATTGAGGAGAAATACTAGTAAGGATGTTAGAAGAAATATGTGTTCTCATATATCATTGGTGGAAATGTGCATCATAAGAGTCATTTTGGGACCATAATCATGCCCTATTTATTCAACTTCAAAATACACATCCTGCTTGTTTTGATCCACCCCACTTTGGTAATCTATTCTATATAAGTATAAAACTCAATTTGTTGAGACAATAAAATTGAGAACAACTTAATTGTGTGGCCTGTTCAAGTTGTGCAAGGTTAGGAAGCTAGTAAGTGTGAGTTAGATCTTTGAGTACTGAACTGAAAGGAAGTTCATTGTGTATTATTAATGAGAAAGCCAAGATGCATAGGAACATATGTGATATAACTTTGTTTTGGCAAAAACAATGACAAAAAATATGTGTGTGTGTATTTGTAAATGTTTAAATGAGTATGGAGAAAGAATAAACGGGTGTACTTTAGGCTGTTAATGCTTATGATTATAGTGGGAAAGAAGGTAGAAAAGGAGAGGAAGCAGCTTGGAGAAGAGCCATCCTACTCACATTGGATCGTTATGCAAATGAAAAGTAAACCTTCATTTGTTAAGCCTCGGGGATTCAGAGTTTGTTTGTTACAGAGCATAGTCTAGCCCAACCTGTATAACACACACACTCAGATCTGTGTTTTAGGGACATAATTTTGGGGGTGGGGTTGAGGACTCAGGATGAAACAGAAAACAAGGAGGTGTGTTATGGATTGGTTCTAGTGGTCCAGTTCAGGATGTGAACTGAGACTGTGGTGGAGAGCTATGGATAGGAAGGGGCAGGCATAAGATATTCCAAAGACAGAATTAGTTGTATTTGGTTATCATTGTGGGGAGTAGAAGAGGAGGGCAAGAAGTCTTAAGAAATTGAGTTTTGGTTCTTAAGGAAATGGTGAAGTTATTTACAAGATCAGTAACTCAGTGTGCCCAACAGAAATTTTGTGTTTCAGAGGAAAAGGAAATGGTGAGGTACATTTTGAACATTTTGAGTGTGTGTTGACTTTGGGCCATCCAGACAGATGAGAATAACAAGTACTTGTATAGCTCTTACTATGTGCTTTGCATTATTTTAGGCACCAAACATACTAAGTCATTTAAATTACATAAAAATCTTATGAAAAAAGTCCTCATACTGTCCCTACTTTGCAGTCAGGGAAACTGAGGCATGGGCATGGTGTGATTTGACCCAGTGAAGTAGTCACACCAGGTAGTAAATGAAAGATATGTGTGACTGAGCCCCATGCACTTGGGCTCTAGAGGCCATGCTCTTAGACATTATGTTGTTGAATCTCTTGATGCTCAATAACCAGTTAATAGTCTGAGTCCTGGGTCCAAAGAGAGCTCTGGTTGTTCCAGGCGTTAGGCTGTGTACTTGTAAATTCCACTATATCTCAGGAAGGATAATCATTTCACTCTTTCCTTCTCTCTGGCCACATTGGGAGCTGCAGGAGATTGAACAAACTCCACTAGTGTCCTGGCCAAATGACCATTGAAGGTGGGGCAGCTCCTCTGAGAATTTCCTACTTTACAGGAGAATCCAATCTGTATCACAAGCCTGGTTCACAGAGCTATGCCCGTAAGACAAACAGGGGAATATCTATGGGAGGGTAAGTGGTAGCCACCAGGGATTCCCAAAGGACTGCAAGGACTCGTCTTTGCTGAGCTGGCCTCTGGGCTCTGGGTGAACAAGTCTGCATCCAGGGCATCACCCACACCACGTCCTATTTGCATGGTGCCATCGGGAATTGTCTTGTGTACTGATCAATGTACCACCTTCTCCCTCATTAGCACTGGCTTCCTGTTTCCCTGTGGGCTGCTTTTTTGAGCCACTATGTCATACTTGGCATCACTTTTTGTTTTCACTTGATAATAATTAGATCCTCACTTCTGCTCTTCCCTTATCACACGGGATTTACAATTTAACTTTTGTGGCTCTCAAAGCACAGTGTTTTGGTTTTGCTTCTCCTGTTCTATGTTGCCTGCTCATGGTGTAGGGATCTGACCCAGTGCCGAGAGGTGTCGGGGTGAGGGAAGGAAGGAAAGCTCTCTGATGCTCAGATTCTGTGTATGGCACTGGGAGGCTGGCAGGTGGCAGGGAGGGAGGGGCCCAGGTGGGCACCTGCCATCTCAGGTTAGAAGGTCTTATAGGGGAAGTAACAGGAACAACCTCAGGAGGTTAGTGTCACCTCAAGTTCCCTCCAATCCCATCCTGAAAATCCTGTTAGAGCTAGGATGAATGCACAAGAGATTTGTTTCTAGATGTGCCTCAGTATCCTTGATTTATGGCCCAACTCAGTGGAAGACAGTTGGCCCCTTCAAAGTAAGTATAAAATGGACAGCATGCTAAGTGCCAGGACATGTCATTGAAACAAAGCTTGCTTTCTTTCAGATTCAGATCCATATGTGTAACATACTTCCTATGGTCCAGGATCTTTCATAGGAATTTTTTGAAGTAATTTGTATCCCAGATATTAACTGCCTGGGTGTTCCTAGACCTTTATCATCCTGGGTTCATCTCATTCTTTGACATTTGAATAACATTGGTGTTAGTCCTGTAAATATCAGAGTTCCAGGAGGAAAGGAATATTCTCTTTGTAGAGGTGTGGGCAGGATTAAAGGGGCTACCATGAGTTGTTGAAGCACCAGGAAGAGCAACAGTGGGAGCCTTTACCATCATCAGGCCTGAAGGGGAGGGAGGGGTAGGGGCGAACAGTGGTGTCAGCAGAAGCAGAAAGAGCCTTGGAAGTAGGAGAGGGCCACCAGCCAGGAATGGCAGTGGTAAGCAGGTCAAACCAGAGGTCTGCTGGGGTCCAGGAGTAAGTATCTCACTTTCCCTCTCCCCCAACTCTCTGAGCTCTTGCTGTCACCTTCCATTTGCTGCTTCCATCCATGAAGCAGAGGGTGAGGGATGCATGGTATTCAATCTATGAGGTTATTACCCTCCCTGGGCTCAGTGCAGAGCAATGAAGAATGTGGAATGGAACCAGCACCAAGATCAATCCCATATACTGCAGTGGAAAACTCAATTTTTCTAGAGGTTTTTAGGGGACTTTTGCTAGAGGGAGGAGAGGAGACCCAGCAGAAACTAGGTTATACTGCCATAATAAACAAACTTAACGCCCGCAGTGGCTTAACCTAACAAATGTTTATTGCTGCCACGTATGGCAGCAAAGTGTCCACTCCATAGGATCACTCAGGGTCCCAATCTAATGGTGCTCTGTCTTCTAGTGGCTTCTACAGGGAACTTGGAGCCTTCTCAGTGCTGAGGGTAGAAAAGAATTGTGCATGCATTTCTCACTGCTTCATCCTGGAAGTGACAGACATCATCTCCACTTGTATTTTATTAGTTATCTCTTATTTACTAACGTCAGTTATGTATCTTACTTCAGATCCCTTCCTCTCGCCTTTGAATTTCTCCCCTCTTCCCAGTAGCCGATTGAATGCTAAATTCCTGTTCACTTCTTATTAAAAAAAGTTGCATTCCCTCTTTCTGTTACCCCAGACTAACGTGGCTTTGTTTAGGATGTCTCATTTCTTAAGTCTACCTACTGATGTACATTCTTCTGAAAAAATAGGTCAGTTCTTTTCTTGAGAAGCATTCCAAAGTCAACTTTTAAATAAACTAATTTCTTTTTATCTTGATATACAATCTCTCCATTAAAAAAATTTACAACATTGAGAGTCAGAGAGGGGGAGTGTTTTGCCCACAGTCACACAGGATTTGATTCAGACTTCCTAACTTTATGTTTAGAGCTCTTTCCTTTTTCCTATGTCACCTCCCATTTTGTATTCTCTTCTTGAAAAAAACCACTCTTCCCTTAATACCCTCTGCCTGGCTTTTCTTTAATCTTGTGCAGTTCAGCTCTGCATGTAAAGAAGCCAACACCTTGGTGAGAATCATTAATTTCCAGAAGCATTTATTTCAGTGACTACAAAGATAATTGCTAAAAATAGGTGCATTCTCTGCAAGACACAGTTAAAATCAACTTATTTGTGGTCAGGTTTCCCAAAGACATGAAGGTGTGCTGAGAATGCAAGTGTTTTAGCAGCCGTGACAAATTTCCCTTATGAATGGGCATGCAGTAAATAATGATTTCTCAGGGGCAGCCTTTGGTGTGTATACTTGGGACTGATGGGTACAGATGCCTGGAGATATCCAGATAAACCTGGGTTCTTCCAAGAGAACATACATCATTTTCCACAAATGCAGGAGTGGAGTGGGGAAAGAAGGTACTGGGAACCTCGCACCTGGGATTGTTCGCATTTCAAAAGTCTACAAATATGTTCTCTGTGTACAAAATCTTCAATTAATGTTGGTAATATATTTTAGCATCTGGAGGAGACATTGCAATTAGGATAGATCAGGTTTAAAAGAAATTAGTGGCAGGGTGTATATGGGTACTGTTTCTATGTTCTTTACTCCTCATTTTGGCCCATAGAGGAAGGTAATTCTGTTAATGGTTCTGCTTTTTATTAGGTATGGGGAGGAAGCTTATGCACTTGGGCAAGGCTTGACTTACCTCCTTGTTGGGCATACCTGTGGGCACTCTGCGTCTCCCTCTGTCTCTGTGGTCTTCCTTCCTCCATCTGGCCCTCTCTTCTTCTCTGTTTCTCTCCTTGCTTCTCCACCTCTCTTTCCCTTCCTTCCCTGGGCCTGTCTCCTCCCAGGTACAGCAAGGGTTGGCATTTCTTTCTTCTTATAAAAACCAGGCAGCCTCTTGTGTGT
This sequence comes from Manis javanica, assembly GCF_040802235.1. Taxonomy (NCBI): domain Eukaryota; kingdom Metazoa; phylum Chordata; class Mammalia; order Pholidota; family Manidae; genus Manis; species Manis javanica. Next base: position 49,211,789 of record NC_133165.1, on the reverse strand, counting down.
TTGTCTGGCTTCTCAGCCTGTAACTGGGTGTGTGGGAGATAAATCTGGGTCATGCAGGTCTCAAACTATGGATTTGTAAGAGGAGCCATGTAATATTCTCCAAGTCAGCATTACAAGTAAAACTAAATCTGCTCTTGATCCTTTTCTGGGTCCTTGTATCTTTTCTTCAAATTTGTCAGAATCCATATGGGGAGGAAAAGGCATGACTGATATTCCTGAATTTTCAACACGTGGAGGGTTGGCTGGAAAGTCTTAAAAATTCCACACAAGGACTAGCACTTGATGAAAAAGAACAATGTGGGGAAAGAGATGTGATTGATAAGGCCCCCCAAAGCCAAGGTCAGCTCTTAGAGGCTGAAGGTTTTAGCAGTTGGAAGTCTTCAGTGTGGATGGACATTGGGGGCCTTCCACCTGAGTTCCAGCTCCTTAGTTTGTAGTTACAGGTGGTTTCAGCAAGTGTTGGTCATATACTTATTGTTTCAGCAGAACTTCAATGGATGCTTTCAGACTCAGGGTCTGGGGTCAGGGAGGAAGGGATTCATCCTAGTCTGTCAAGAAGTCTTTTCCACAAACTCAAACAAGCAAAGTTCCTTGTTTTGGTTGGAGAGATTTATATTTTTCTTGTGGTCAGCTGACACTTCCTGGACGACCACAGCAAAGGCTATGTTGGAAAAGGCAAGGCCTCATTAGAGCAAGGGGGACTTGCCATGCATAGGCTTTTCCTTAAGCACAGCTGCAGGACAGGAGGCCAGTGTAAGGACCCTGCTCCACGTCCTTTACCCACTTTGAATCCCAACATCAGTCCTGGAGGACAGTTCTTCCCATGGATTCGTGCCATGTTTGACCTCAAGTGCCAGCTACGTATCTCCACTTTCATCCCTCAGTGTATTTTTCTGAAGCCACAGGACAGCCTGGAAGAGCCGGAAGTTGATAATCCTCAATAGATGGGGGCTGGGAGGCAGTGAAGGAAGACCCCTGCCTCCTGTTCTTCACAGGGACAATTCTGAGGTGCAGTACTGTTAAAACAGTGTAATTGACAGTTGTCCACAGCATTAACCAGCTCAGAACTGCTCTTTGGTGATGGTTACTACTTCCCTGACTCACTCTCACTGCCCCCTAATGTTGCTTCCAGGATTACACCCCAAATAAACAACCTGCATTCCAGTCTTCAGATACTGCTCTTGGGGGAACCTGAATTAAGACACTAGATAATCTCTGTGTGTCAAGCGTTTGGAGTGCTAAGCACTGGCAAGAGGAAGCCTAGCTGATTTCTTTCTCCTCTTGTTTCTCATCTAGAATCGAGGGACTGTGAGTGTCAAGTTCAGAGGAAGTAAGAAAATAGGTGGTAGAAAGACATTTTTAATGCTATCTTTAGAGTAGCTTGAATTAAAAAGTAGAAAAGGCAAGAGTTGGGGCCACAGCATTTGACAGAGACCATCACTTTTATTTGCATTGGTGTGAGCAGTAACAGTACTGGGACTTTGCCAACCATGGGAATTATTAAATTTTTAGATCTTTGCCAGTCACATGAAGTTAAAAAAATGGCATCATATTTATTGTTTTAATTTATATTTCTTTAGTTACAGTTGGATAGAGCATTTTCCCATGTATTTATTTATCATTTTTTTCTCTAAGCTGGGTATTCTACAAATTATTTATTGAGTCAGTTTGATGATAGTCAGGCTAAATCCTCTTTTTAACTAGTCTAAGAAATGCAAAAATATACCTATGAAAAAGTATTCAATCTTCCTCATAACTAAAGTATAGTGAATTGAATGAGCAATGTCGTGTTTTCCACACATTTTTTGCTGTAAATATTGAAATGTTTGTAATACCGTGCATACAGTTTTTGCAGAGAAATTGACACTGAGATTGACAGTACAAATTGGTATCCTGTTTTGAGGGGCACTTGAGCAATTTCTACTAAAATTTAAGATAGGCCTACCTACTGTTGCAGCATTTCAAGAAAATTTATCCTACAAATATGCTTAAATGAGGTCTCAAATATGATGCTTTACTGAGTAGGTGCATGCTAGTCTGTGCATGAAGAATAAACTAGCCAACATGGATAAAGACTTCTGGCTCCTTCCAGAATCTAATCCCGGAGCTGTTGCAGAAGTGAGAGAGAGAGATTCGTGGATCCTAGAACCTAATTAAAACTATGAAATCATTTGGAGAGGGAGAAAGTGACTGGTATGAAACAGTTAAGAGAGGTCCAGGTGCCACCAGTGGCAGACAGGCAGGGTGAGAGAGCCTTAGGCTCCCACCTATCTCTTTGCTGTGGCAAGATAGGGAAACAGCACTTCAGCCTAGAGCTGGTTTGAGGCATGTGCGATGATAGCAAGGGCTGGGGTTCTGCAGGGGGGACAAGCTGAGAAGGACAGCAGCTGAGCTCAGTGCATCCCCACGGAAGGTAGCTCTCTCGCAGAGAGCAGCATTGTCTCCAGCCCAGAATCTGGTCCATTCCCAGAAGAGGAGAAGGAGCGGGGCATAAACGGAAGTGACTGTGAACAAGTTGTTATGCCAGGCTCTCTGACCTAAAGATCCCCATCACAACCCAACTTACCCAGGGAAGTACAAACTAGGGTCAAGGATTTTGTCACAAACCCTATCTGCTCCCTGCATCCCCCCACCCTTCACCCGTCACAGCCAAGGTATCTGATAGTTCCAAAGGAATATGCATTCAAAGGAAAATATAAAAAGACACCAAATTAAATAATCTATGTTGTAAGAAGCAAGCATAATAGATTAGTCACAATTTTTAAAAAAATTAAAATAAGGAAAACAAACATCCTGAAAGAAATAAGCAAAGCTCTAAGGAACATAAAATAGGAATAAGAACTTTTGAAGAATGTTTTGGTGATTTGGGACATGAAAAATATGCTGTAAAAAATGAAAAGCTTATTGTCAACAGAGAAGTTAGGCAACGGAATGAATACAGCTAAGAACAAATTAGTGAGCAGAAGGAGTCAGCCAATGGGCTCCCCCAGAAAGCATTTGAGAGGGCTAAACCTTTGTAAGAAAAAAGTTAAGTGTCAGAATTCCAGTAGGAGTGTCAGAGGAGAAAGGGAGTAAATGGCGAGGAGGCAGTAATCTGCCATAGTTAAAACGGGAGATGGTGTTTAGGCAAACGGTGGGGACCTTCAGAGCCTGAGGTTCTTGGGCTGTCACCAAGAGACTCTAATCCAGAGTGGCATTCTAACACAGTCGGATTCCTGAGTATATTCAAAAATGGTAATTTATTATTATTTATTTACAAGAAACAGATTGTCTTTTGACCTTTCTATTCCTGCAGGACTAGTTCTGAGCTATTGTTGCAATAGTTTTCAGCACAGAAGAAGAATGCAAAATGTGTAGCAATTTCCAACTCAATGCCTCCTGGTCAGATTTTGATGGATAAAGGGATGCAAATGAGACATAAGACCCTTGTTAAGCACTATTCCCCTTGATCACCCTGTTTAGACACCAAGTATCTGGGCAGCAGCTGCAGATTTTAACTCTTTTCTTTCCTGTGCAATTTCCTCTTAAAATTCTTTTTCTCATACTTCTCTGTTTTCTTTGCTCTTCTTAATTTTGCCGTCTTCTCTCGTCTTGTTACCTCTCTGACTTCTTTTTTCTATTCATTGTCTCTACTTTTTCTTTTTCAGTAGTTATTCTTCTATTTCCAAAGTTATTCATTGATTCATCCATCTATTTATCTGTGCAATGATTATTTTGAGCACCTACAATGTTCTAGGCATGATGGAATATATTTGGGACACAATGAACAAGACAGAATAAGGGCACCTGACATCACACTAGTGATGAGGACAGATAATATGTATGACAGTGAACAAAAAGAAAAAAGAAAAATATAGATAGTAATAAATGCAATGAAGATAATAGTATATGTTAAAGAGTGGTGATGGGTGGGGCAGGAATGCTTTAGGTGGGGAGGGAGGATGTCAGGGTTAAGTCTTTGTGAGGAGCTGACAGTTTAATTGAGACTTGAATGATAAGGAGTCAGCTCTGAGATCTGCTGGAAAATCATTCCAGGTAGAAGGAAAAGCATGTGCAAATGCCGTGAGGTCAGAATCCTACATTCTTCTATTCTCTCTCCTTTTTTCTCACTTCACATCTCCGGTGAATTCCATGTTGAAACCATGTTCTCACAGTCTTAATTCTCTGTGACCTGGTTTCTGCTTTCACTGCTTGCTTAAACTGATTTTTTGCTTGCTTTATATTATTCTCTTCATGGCCACCAATGTCATCCTATGCATGACAGTGAATTGAGGATGAAGAAAAAAAACAGAGAATATTAGTCCTTGGGTCCCCTTGTCCAGCAGTTTGACTTCTCATTCTGTTTGGGAGTAGGTAGGGAGTGAAGGAGAAGCCTTTATGAACTAGGAAAGCCCTCATAGACCCTGTAAGCTGGATTGGCCACCCGTCTTCTCTGTTTCTATATCCTATATCATAGCTATTCTCACTGTTATCTGAGTATGATTCCATACACAGCTCCTTCCCTTTGATCTTCAAAAGTCTGCCTATTTCTCATTATTCATGTGATAGATTGAATTATTGGCCCTATATTCTCCTCTGCCTTTCAGTAGTATTATTCATCCATTTGTCATGGTTTCATGGTGGATTAGAGTGCACTTTCTGCTTCTTGACCTTTTCACTCTGGCCATTGAGATGTTAGTGGTGATGATACAGGTCATGATTGGAATGTGCTTGTGTAGTTGGTCTTGACCTCTTGCATTCCTGTCATTACTATAGGATAAAAATTTCCTAGGAGTCTAGTTCATCCCAGAAAAGGAGAGACAAGTTCAGTGCATCTGAATTCAACCCAGACTAGATTAGTGAAGATCCAGCTGACCCATAGAGTAAGCAAGAAATTAATATAAATAAATATAACTCAATATTCATTGGAAAAATGTATATTCCTTATACCATAATTATTTGTTTTCAGTTCTGTGAGCTCTCTGGGGCCAGGGGCATTAATGTTTCTGCATACTAAGAGCCATCTATGACACAATGGCAGAATACTTATATACATATACTATATATAAATTATATAATATTATACATATAATATTATATATTATATCTAGTGGCACTATGAATATTCTTTGGAATAGGTCTGAGCCTTCTTTAGGAGTCATTTTAGCAGCCTCAGCTCCCATGTATTGGATAATCAGCCAGGAGGCAAGGCAGATTCTTGCTGAATTTCTAAGGATTTCAGAGTTTGATCTCTTAAGTCCAGTTTTATGCCCCTTTTTTTATTGTCATGAGTTCTCTCTCAAGTGTATTCTGTGCTTTGAATGGCCATCAGTGAGGGCTATAAGGCTAGATAATCTCCAGGCTACTAGGTACCCAGGACATGCTGTAGAATGATCTGAGGGTCTGCATGGGGATGAGGGACAATTTGATGTCCACTCATCATGGAGGGTGAGATGGAAGATGCATTCTCACTTACTGTGGATGACAACAGTAATGCTATGTGATTTATAGGTCCCCAGGGCCTTTCCGCTATGCATTAAAGTGTCTGTGTTAGACTTCCCTTTGTCTGAGTGTCTCAGCTCTGGCCTTGAGGATTTCAAAGAGCAATTGATTCACATTGACTGTGTTGGGCAGACAAAGCTCTGGGTGATGATCTTAAAGTGGGGTGTCTGCATGGTGAAAGCTAAGATCTGCCTGTGTGAGTTGGAAATCTTTTGTTTTTCCATCCAACATCTCTTCTGTTTTCTTTTAGTGATGGCATCCTGCTTTTTCTTTGAGAAAGCTGCCTCTCCCCTACTGGCTATTGTATTGGTGCTGTCAAATGTGGTGGGTACTTATCTTAATTTGCCTTTCTGCCAAAAAATATCTGAGTAAAGGACTTGAGTGCAGGTGGTTTATTTGGGAGGTGATTTTAGAAAGCACAAGTAAGAAACTGATGAAATTGAGGACAGGAAAAGAACATCAACCCATATGGGATAGGCTGTAAGTGAGTTACCACTGTGGGCTACGAGGACCTCTCTGGAAACTCCAGAAAACCACCTGGAACCCACCTCTGAGTCATCCCATGGGAAGTGAGGGAGGCAGGGAACCAATCTGCTAGCTTCCATCTTTGTAGTTTGAGAGTAGAAAAGGGGTTCTGGATCCTGAGATGAGAAGTTATCATTGTACTGGCAACCATCTACCAAAATTACAGGCACACTCAGGGGATCAGGAAGATGTGGGCATCAGCTGCAGCTTCGTTGTACCACTGCCTCCTCTGGCTACAGAGGGCACAAGCCCCAGGCTGGTCTGGTCAGATGCCCTCTTTCTGGAATCTTGAGGAGAGTAACATAGGGGAACAGAGATGACCTGGCATCTGTTCATTTCTGTGGGGGGTCCAGAAGAATCTGGTCACTAGCTGTTGACATGCATTTGCCCAGAGTGATTCCAATTCACATTCTCTCTGGTTGTTCAGTTTTTCTTTCCATTCTCTGGGCTTTTCCACAAATTCTTCCAGCAAAATTCACGCTTTATTAAATTAGCTGGAGCCAATTTCTGCAGCTTGCATACAAAACATCCTGACAGATGCTGGGTCGGCCCCATAGGAGGCTGTCAGAAGAAGTGGCCTTTCACATGGTTTGAAATGAAGATGGTGCACTTCAGACTCTTAGTAGGACGTCAGGCCACAGAATGATCTTTGGGTTTGCTGAGGACCTCTGGACCCAGCCCTCATTCTGAGCTCCTACTTCAGCCAGTTCATTTCCGTAGTTCACTCTATTTATCCTCCTTAGCTAATCACAAGTCTCTGGTATTGCTTTTGGGTAGACATATGATATAGTACGGTGTGGTGTGGTATGGTTTGTTTAATAGAGTGTAGCATAATGTGGTCCATGGGCTAAGAGTATGGGTGCTGGAGCCAGACTCCCCAGGTTCAAATCTCAGCCCTGCCATTTACTGACTATACAATCTCAAGTGAAAGTGAGTTACTTAATCCTTCTGTGCCTCAGTTTCTTTAACCCTAAATGTAAATAATAATAGTACCTAGATTATAGGGTTGTTGTAAAGATAGGCATAAGCAGCAAGTTAACAAGGTACTTGCCACGTGGCAAGGACCGTGTAAATATTAGCTATTATTATGCCTAAATGCTATATGCCTATTAGGGTTCCTGGGCTTTTTGAATTCACAACTATACTTCCTTCCTTAACCTTGTAAAAAGCATGGCTGGCAAGATCAGCTGCCCTCTCTTGGCTTTGGCTCAGTGTTTGCATTAGAGGGAAGGGAATGAGGTAGATACCATTACTGCCATTTTACAGGTGAGAGAGCTGGAGCTCAGAGAGGTCAAGTAGCCTGACCTGAGTCACTCTGCTAGTAAAGGGCAAAATTGCCATTCTCTGAGGTCTCCCCGATTCAAGAGCCTGTCCCCACTGAATACATTGCTTCCCCAAGGCGAGCAGCTGCCCTTTTCCTCCCTACTGGCCTGGTGTTGTTACTGTCCTTGCTGTTACCTCCTAGAGCTGTGCTCTTGACACCAGGGATGCAGGTTGTACCCCGAGCAGCTCTCCTTTGGTTTTGTCACTTTTTTTTTTGGCTCCGTCTGTGTAGACTGAGGGCAGCAGGCACTCCATAAGGATAGTTAGGCATCTGACTTGTTGCTGGTGGAGGACAGAGTACAGCTTGCTGGTCAGGCCCACGGGCTCTCTGCGGGGCTGCTGGGGTCTAAATCATTGCTGTGTGCCTTCCTTGATGTGCATCTCTGGGCAGGTTATATGATCCCTCTGAGTCCTAGTCCCCTTACCTGGACTGGACGGATGGAAATGATGACACTTAACTTCTAGAGTGCTTGTATGTGTTAAGGAAAAGAAACATTGAAGAAAAATATGTGAGACATTTTTGAAAGAACTTGGATGGAGACGCAGGGCTGTAAACCCAGAACCCACAAAGGCAACATAGACACATATGACTATATTAACACACACACACACACACACACACACACACACACACACACACACACACACACACACACACCAAACTTGGGAAAAGATAGAAACAAAATCAAAAGCCAAACTATGGACTGGGGAATTTTTTTTTTTTTTGTAACACAGATGACAGGAAAAAGTATTAATATTCCTAATATGCAAATCTCCCATAAATGGAGGAAACAGATAAACAGTACAATAGAAAAATGGGCAAAGGCTATGAGTGGGCCCCTCACCAAAGACAGTGTCCAGATGGCCAATGGGGATCCCAAAGCACGCTCAGAGAAATGCTCATTAAAGTTAAAATGAGATGCTGTTTTTTAAATCCATTCAATTGGGAAAAAAACTAAAAAGAGAAAATATCAGAAGCTGACAAAACGTGAGAAAAGAAATACTTCCCGATATCTCAAGTGGGGAGTATGAAATGTAACAAGTAATACTGGAAAGAATTTAAATATGTTAGAAATAAACTACCTATACTTTATACCTAGCAAGCTTACATTTTAGAATCATCTTATATAAATAAAAGCACTAATATATTAAGATATATGTTCAAAGATGTTTATGTCTTTGGGGAAAAGAAAAAACCTTATCTTTTTTGGAAAAACTAGCAGCCAGCCTGAATGTTCTTTAGCATAAGACTGGTTGAATAAATTGCTCTGTATTCACTATGGAATATATTGCAGTTGTTAAAAAGAATAAGTAGATGGTGGTAAATCCACAAAATGGAATACTGCTCAGTGATAAAAAAAGAGTCAACTATTGATACAACAACATGAATAACTCCCATTGTGCTGAGTGAAAGCAGCCAATCTCAAAAGGTTACATACTATGTGATTAACAGAATAGTTTACAAATGACACTATAATGTTGGAAAATTGATTAGTAGTTACCCAGGGATGGGGAAGGAGGGTATGGTTACAAGAGTGTACAGGGACATTTTTGAGGTGGTGGAAATGTTGCATATTCATGTGTGGTTGTAGTTATATGAATGCATATGTGTGCTAAAATGCAGTAAACTGCATACTACTAAAAAGGTCAATTTTACCGCACAATAATTTACTTTAAAAAATAAGTTTAACAACAACAAAAGAAATGTTATATTTCGGTCTATTGACCAGGAGGAATTTCCATGATAGATTTAGGAAGAAAAAAAGTTGTAAAATAATGTGTATCCTATCATTATATTTTTGTAAAAACTGATACCCCAAAGACCTTTCCTACATGCGATTATATGTTTGCATATGTTTCAGTGAGTATGAGAAAGGGATGGAAAAGCATACCCTAGGTTCCTGCTGCTGGTTGTTTCAGGAGGGCTGGAACAGAAGGGGAATATTAGGAGGCCTTTCTTTACATGTCTTTGCATTATTTCCCTGTTTATGTTGATAAGGACTACATTTCAAAGTAAAACAAGGAAACCAAACAAAAATGATAAAGGAAAATTGAAGAAGTAGAAGAAAGCCATAAAGAAGGCTAGGGGAAAGAAGAAGAAAAAGGTCAAACAGGAAACTGGCTGGCAGTGACTCTGGGACTCAGTGGTCAAAAGACCAGCATGGTACCAATCAGATTCTCAAATCAGAAATATGTAAGTGTTGCTGGAACAATGACAGCATTCTGGATTGAGGGCTGGGGACAAGCAGCCTTTCAAGGCGGCATTTCTAGGATGCAAGCCGGGTCCTTTGGCTCTTCTTTGTTTTTTTCTTCTGTCCATTTATTCATCTATCTCTCTATCCACCCATCATCTGCCCACCATTTGCTAATTGCCTAGTTTGTTTTTAATAAAAAAATTTCTTATATTCTGTCCTTCCTCCAAATCATAATAAAATCCACAGTAACATCCAAAATTTTCTTTGCTCATCTTTAAAGATTACAATAAATGGAGGTACTGGGATCCTTTTCTTCACTTTCATTTCTGAGACTTAGTCTCATGGACCACTCCTCTTGTGACAGGGGCTGTAACAACTCTGCCTATAGGAAACTAGTATCTATTCAGGCTTCTACTTCCCTGAAATGGGCATCTGGGCATCTCAGCATTTGGTGCTGGACTTTGCAGTGAGTCACTCCTACATTGGGAGCATCCAGGGCATCTTCTCACAATCTCCTGATAGAACATTGATTTGAGAGCTGTTCTCCACTCTATGAAAAGAACAGAGTTCCAGAGCCAACTTGCCTGGGTTCAAATCCCAGCTCTGCCACTCTTTGACTTCATGCCCTTGGGCAAGTTTAATAACATCTCTAGGGGCCTCAGTTTTGTCAGCTGTAAACTGAGCATGAGGGTAAATGTGTTAAGAGATGGAAAGCTCCTGTAAGAGTGTCTGCTCATAGTATGCTGCCTCCCCAGTATTGTTATTGCTGTTGTTGATAATTATGTGGTATTGGGTTGCATTGATTACATCAGAAGTCCATAATATTGTTTTGAATAACAAAAGACACTGAACAATTTGCATAGCATAATCGTATTCACGTTACAACTATGTGGGTGTTTATGTGCATGTGTGTAGGGAAATATACCCACATTTGTGTGTGTGTGTTTATATGTGTGTGTGTATATATATATATATATTCACACGTTCAAAAAGCATGGAGAAAAGTCTGGAAGACCATCCTTCAAACTGTTACCTGTGGTAAAATATCAAAGAGTAGCTTTGGGAGAGGATTAAAAGGGAAATTTTCATATTATTTTATATTCTTGTGTATTGTTATAAAACTTACTATTGGAATTACAGTTTTCATAATTCAAAGATAAAAATAAACCAAAGGAATCAATAAATTTTAAAGTGGGGATAAGACCAATCAGAGAATCTCTTTCCATCTTCTATTATAGAAATCTTACTATTTTTCTGTCATTTGTTGTGTGAGAGTCACAAAGGCAGCCATAAAAAGTATATCTTTTTTCTTTAACATTAAGGCAATTCCTGGGATTGTTGATCCTAATGTGAAGGCGAGATTTGTTGATATAGATCTGTGAGGTCAGTCCAATAAATCACTCTGTGAGTTGCTGCAATAGAAATTCAAAGTCTGGAGGTACAACTCTCAATGTGTCTGTGGCTCCCCAGACACCACTAGTCCTGATCCCCATTGCCCACACCTTGATGGGCTGAGCTCACAGAAGAATTTGGAGCTAGGCATTCCTCTCCATGTCTCCCATTTCTGTTTTGGATCTGCTTCTTCATCTTAGTCTAGCTGAGGTACCCAGAGATAACTTACCACAACAGAGAACACAATCAGAGATTTGCTTTGGTCCTGCTGGAAAAGCCATAAAACATACCCCTGTTTACTGAGCAAATGATATAGAGGGCTGGGGTGGCTCCAGCAGTGATGGGCACATTCTCAGGCAAGCCCTTAAAGTGACAGAAATGATTTTGTCCCCTAGAACAGGATCTCTTTAGAGATAGGCTCACATTGTCTAGACACACTGAGACTAATTTATAAAACAAATTTGTGCTATTACAATGAGGGCAGGTAAATCTTCGCAATAGTGAGAATTCTTGGATTGATCATCCTTAGGATGCCTTTCCAGGCACTAAGGTAGTTGGAAAATGGAAAAAGATACTGAATGTCTGATTGGTGGAGAATTAATCTGGGAACAACATGAAACATGACTTCAGAATGAGACAGTCTAATTATCAAATCAGAGCTCCTCTATCAGCTGTGTGACCACAGGCATGTTGACAAAACTGTCTGATGCTCAGTTTTCTCATGTGAATAGCGGAGATACTCACACTACTTTGGATTGGATCCTCAGAAACAAATTTTGAGATGATGATTATAAGCAGAGGCTTCCTGGGAGATACACTGTAAGAAGTTAAGAATTGCAGGATTGGGCAGAGGGGTATGAGGACCTGCAATGTGGCTGCAGTTGAGGCCCCTGGAACATGGACAGGAACTCAAGTTGGCATAGCCTTTCAGAGTCATCCCAAATTAAGAGAGGGGCTGAGACTTTGGACTCTCAAGTCAATCACTGGCCATGTACCACTCCCTGAGAGGGTGAATGACCTTGGGCAATGTAGTTCCCCATAACTGAGGGCAGTTTGTGTAGAGCGGTATGGTTGTGAGCTTCCAGCAGCCTATATTCCCAACTGAGCTGCATTGCTTTGAAGAGGGGAACTTGGTGCTTCTCCCCAGTACCCACTAAAGTATATGCTCTGGGTTTGTGGGGGATTGTAAGAGTACTCAGCATAGTGCCAACCACACGACAGCGCATCTACAAATCCCAGTTCCCTTCCTTTCCTTCCCTTTTGAGAATATTTCTGAATGGCTTTGAAAGAGTATAGAGATGTTATACCTGTTCCATCTTATATTGGACCTGTCCAATGGCCAACCCCCCTGCACCCACCAGAAATATCTCTTTGCCTTGGGCTAGTACAAAACAAACACCAACAAAGCCTTCATTTACTTCATCTGTCACTATAGGACTTAGAACCTCTTGCCAGGTAAGTTAAGGGAGGCTCTTTTGATACTTACATACTACCATTTTTTACTTACTTTTTCTGGTTGAAGATTTCGGAGACCTCTTCATCCCCTGGGCAATATATTTTATGGGGTATTGTCCGGGTCACTGAGGCTGGGTGAAGAGGGACATGTTTAGCATGTGACTAATGTTATTCATTAGACATTGGTTGTGTTATTGGCTTCGGTAGCAGAGGGTCACCTTTTCTTGGCTTTGAACTCAGACTTTCAGGGAGATATCCTTCTCAGAAATTTTGTACACCTACTGTCCAGAGCAAATGTGCTCAGGAGGATTTTCTACTTTGGTCTCTCCAGTTTTGTGTTCTCTCTTCTTACAGTACTAAGCAGCATCTGAACAGGACAGGGGCAGGACTGGCAGAAGAAATAAGAGGATACTCATGGTTTTTGTGATTTTTTGGTAGGTGGGTTCAGCTGGGGGAGGGATAAAAGATGTTGAGGTGTCCAGTATAAAAATCAGCGCCCAGATCCCTGGGTCAGTGAGCAAAATGGCTGAAGCAGCATCACCGGAAGAGCCAACATTTTTCACTGCAGTAGTCCATGCAGGAATGAAGATTCTTTTCATTGAAAAGTAATTAAACTGATTCGGGAAAGCTGAAAGATTTCTTTTTAAGAATACAGTGGTGTCTGACAAAATCCAAGCGTATGGGTGCAGCTGGTTTGAGGAATGGACTACAGTCCGGACACCCAAGCAGACCTCTCTCTCACTCACTCCTGTTGCTCTTTGCGTATATGCTCTGTGGTCATCCCAAAGCTATGCCCTCAAATTCCTTGATGATTCTTTCCTCAAAAGGTGGAGCCTAATTCCCCTCCCACAGAGTGTGGGCTGGTCTTAGTGACTCACTTGTCATGAATGGAAGGTGGCAGAATAATAGTTTGCGACTTCTGAGCCAGGATATAAAGGGGTGTTCCTCCCTGCTGTCCTTCTTAGATCATTGTTCTGGGGAAGCCATGTCATGAGGACACTCAGTCAGCCCTGCTAAGAGGTCCATGTGGTGAGGAACTGGGCCTTCTGCCAACGTCCATGTGAGTAGGTCGTCCTGGAAGTGGGTGCTTCAGCCTCAGCCAGACCCTCAGAGGCTGTCAGCCAGCATCCTGAATGCAGCCTCATGAAACACCCTGAGCCAGAGCCATAGGGCTGCAGCCCTTTCGAATTCTTGTCCTCAGAGACTGTGAGAAAGGTGTTTCCTGTTTACTCCGCTAGGTTTGGAACTAATATCTTACACACCAATGGATAACAAATATAAGATTGGAAATTATTATTGCCAATCTCTCTCTTCCATTTAAAGAGTGGCCACCGGAGAGGGAAGTTGTCATCTTATTTCCAGTTTCCAAGTGGGAAGAATCTGATTGACACAGTTGGGTCAGAGGCTCGGATGTGAACCAATAAATTGTGATTAAGATAGGGGGCCGCATCATGTTAGATTTATATGGGGAATTCTTTTGTAACCGTGTAAATATGAGTTGTTTTGGTAAGGAGGACCTAGGATACCCCAAAGCAAATTCAACATTGGGATAGGACTTTTATTTCTTTGGTCACCAGAGTGTCTCCTAAACTGGTTGAAGTTTAACTTGGTTATAATACAGTGATTTGTACTTAGGCGTCAATGCCATGTATTAAATAAAAGTATGAGATTGGCTTACAGCTGTATGTTTGCAAAGGTTAGTGGCTCACTTGTACTTGGGCAGCCCCACCCCCGCCTTCCTGGCCACTTTCAAATGGCTGAACATTGCCCCAAATTTTCTTCTGGTAACTGCACCAAGTTCTTTTCAGAAATCTTCCATATGGAGAAAACTTAAATTCATCTGTCTTCTCTAGAAATACAACTACTAGAGTCTCCCTCTCTCTTCTCTCTCCCTGGCTCCTATCTCTCCTTCTCTCTCCAGCTTGGTTTGGGTGAAATTAAACACAATAAATCTTGGGATTTTCTTATTCATAAGACAAATTTAAAACAAGTGATATTATATATAAAGCCAGTGAGATTATAGGCTGTGAGGTAATTAATATTATGCTGATACATACATTATAACTTTTTGTTGAATAAACTTTTCGTGTAATAAACATTATGACAAAATATGGTAAAACCTATGCTTTGCCTCAGGATTAAGGGTTACATTGAAAAGAAATGTAATCATGATGTTTCTGGGGTTACTTCAAATAAACAAACCAACCAGGATACAACTCATGATCATAAGATGTAGGACAAGTATAAATATACCAAGAATGAACTTTGACCTTCATTCATTTTATTATTATATGTATTTTTAGAATATTCAGGAAAATGGCTTCTCATTGTGCTCCAGATTTAACCCTCTCATAACAGTACACAGTGGTTAACTCAGGACTTTGTCTACTCATTTATGTGTTGCCAGCAATCTTCCCAACCTTTCCAAATTTATCATTTAATTGTCAATTCAGACTTAGAGGTTCTGTTTTCAGTTTAGAAGAGTTAGTCCATCAATTGTGATTTTTAATCCAGATTGTCGGTCTAATACTTATGCCACTTTTCCCTTTCAATGATATTAAGCTAATTGTCAGTTTGGGTTACTTTGAAATTTAAAAGTTTACTAAGAAATTTGGGTTGGGTTGCTAATTTTAATCCAAAAGTCCTTGGTATGGACTTTACAATTTTTATTTTATATTTTTAAATTAGAGTATCATTGATATACAATCTTATGAAGTTTTCACATGAACAATCTTGTGGTTTCAACATCCACCCATATTATCAAGTCCTCATCCCCCACTGCAGTCACTGTCCATCAGGGTGGTAAGATGCTACAGTGTCATTACCTGTCTTCTCCATGCTGTACAGCCTTCCCAATGACCTACATATATTATGAGTGCTAATTACAGTGCCCCTTAGTTCCCTTCTCCTTCCCTACCCACCCTTCCCAATTCCTCCCCTTTGGTAACCACTAGTTCTTTCTCAGAGTCTGTGATTCTGCTGCTGCTTTGTTCCTTCAGTTTTGCTTTGTTATTATACTCAACAAAGGAGGGAAATCATTTGGTACTTGTCTTTCTCTACCTGGCTTGTTTCGCTGAGCCTAATACCCTCTAGCTCCATCCATGTTGTTGCAAATGGTAGGATTTGTTTTCTTCTAATGGTGAATAATATTCCACTGTGTATATGTACCACATCTTCTTTATGCATTCACCTACTGATGGACACTTAGGTTGCTTCCATATCTTGGCTATTGCAAAAAGTGCTGTAATAAACATAGGGGTATATATGTCTTTTTGAGCCTGTGATCCTGTTTTCTTAGGGTAAATTCCTAGGAGTGGAATTCCTGGGTCAAATGGTATTTCTATTTTTAGTTTTTTGAGGAACTTCCATACTGCTTTCCACAATGGTTGAACTAATTTACATTCCCACCAGCAGTGTAGGAGTGTTCCCCTTTCTCTGCATCCTCACCAGCATTTGTTGTTTCTTGTCTTTTGGATGTTGGCTATCCTAACTGGTGTGAGGTGATATCTCATTGTGGTTTTAATTTACGTTTCTCTGATGATTAGTGATATGGAGCATCTTTTCATATTCCAGGTGGCCATCTGAATTTCTTCTTTTGAGAAGTATCTGTTCAGATCCTTTGCCCATTTTTTAAAAGGGTTATTTGCTTTTTGAGTGTTGTTGAGGTGTGTGAGCTCTTTATGTATTTTGGATGTTGACCCATTATCAGATATATTGTTTATGAATATATTCCCCCATACTGTAGGATGCCTTTTTGTTCTACTGATGGTGTCCTTTGCTGTACAGAAGTTTTTTAGCTTAATGTAGTCCCACTTGTGCATTTTTCTTTTGTTTCCCTTGCCTGACAAGATGTGTTCAGGAAAAAGTTGCTCATGTTTATATTCAAAAGAGTTTTGCCTATGTTTTCTTCTAAGAGTTTTATGGTTTCATGACTTATATTCAGGTCTTTGACCCATTTCAAGTTTACTTTTGTCTATGGAGTTAGACAATAATCCAGTTTCATTCTCTTACACGTAGCTGTCCAGTTTTGTCAACACCAGTTGTTGAAGAGGCTGTCATTTTTCCATTGTATATCCATGGCTCCTTTATTGTATATTAATTGACCATATATGCTTGGGTTAATATCTGGACTCTCTAGTCTGTTCCATTGGTCTATGGTCTGTTCTCTTGCCAGTACCAAATTGTCTTGATTACTGTGGCTTTGTAGTAGAGCTTGAAGTTAGAGTGTAATCCCCCAGTTTTGTTCTTCCTTCTCAGGATTGCTTGGCTATTTGGGGTCTTTTGTGGTTCCATATGAATCTTAGAACTATTGGTTCTAGTTTGTTGAAGAAGGCTGTTGGTATTTTGATAGGGGTTTCATTGAATCTGTAGATTGCTTTAGGCAGGATGGCCATTTTGACAATATTCATTCTTCCTATCCATGAACAAGGGATGTATTTCCATTTATTGGTGTCTTTAATTTCTCTTAAGAGTGTCTTGTAGTTTTCAGCATTTCAGTCTTTCACCTCCTTGGTTAGATTTATTCCTAGGTATTTTATTCTTTTTGATGCAACTGTAAATGGAATTGTTTTCCTTTTTTCTCTTTCTGCTCATTTATTGTTAATATATAGGACTGGGACAGATTTCTGATTATTAATTTTGTATCCTGCAACTTTGCTGAATTCAGTTATTAGTTCTACTAGTTTTGGGGTGGATTCTTCAGGGTTTTTATGTATAATATCATGTCATCTGCAAACAGGGACAGTTTAACTTCTTCCTCACCAATCTGGATGCCTTTTATTTCTTTGTGTTGTGTGATTGCCATGGCTAGGACCTCTAGTACTATGTTCAATAAACGTGGGTGGAGTGGGCATCCTTGTCTTTTTCCTGATCTTTTAGCTTTAGCTGTTAAGTATGATGTTGGCTGTGGGTTTGTTGTATATGGCTTTTATTATTTTGAGGTACTTACCCTCTATACCCATTTTGTTGAGAGTTTTTATCATGAATGAATGTTGAGTTTTGTCACATGATATTTTAGCATCTATTGAGATGATCATGTGATTTTTGTCCTTTTTATTAATGTGCTGGATAATGTTGATGGATTTCTGAATCTTGTACCTGGAATGAATCCCACTTGATCACGATGTATGATCTTTTCAATGTATTTTTGAATTTGGTTTGCTAATATTTTGTTTAGGATTTTTGCATCTGTGTTCATCAGGGATATTGGTGTGCAATTTTCTTTTTTTTTGTGGTGTCTTTTTGCCTTGTTTTGTTATTAGAGTGATGCTGGCCTCATAGAATGAGTTTGGAAGCATTCCCTCCTCTTCTATTAGGAATACTTTAAGTTTGATGGGTATTAGGTCTTCACTAAATATTTGATAAAATTCAGGTGTGAACCTGCCTGGGCAGGAATTTTGTTCTTAGGTAGTTTTTTGATTAGTAATTCAATTTCATTGCCTGAACTCGGTCTGTTCAGATTTTCTGTTTCTTCCTGGGTCAGTCTTGGATGGTTGTATTTTTAAAGAAAGTTGTCCATTTCTTCTAGGTTATCCAATTTATTTGCATATAATTTTTTATAGTATTCTCTAATGATTCTTTGTATTTATGTGGTGTCCATAGTGAGTTTTCCTCTCTCATTTCTGATTCTGTTTATGTGTGTATACTCTTTTTTTCTTGATAAGTCTGGCTGGGGTTTTATCTATTTTGTGTGTTTTCTCAAAAAACCAGTTCCTGGTTTCACTGATTCTTCTGTTGTTTTATTCTTCTAAATTTCATTATTTCTGCTCTAATCTTTATTGTGTTCCTCCTTCTACTGACTTTGGGCCTCATTTGTTCTTTTTCTAGTTTCATTAATTGTGAGTTTAGACTATTTGGGATTATTCTTCTTTCTTGAGGTAAGTGTGTATTGTTATATACTTTTCTCTTAGAACTGCCTTCACTGTATCCCACAGGTTTTGGACTGTTGAGTTGTTGTTTTCATTTGTCTCCATGTATTGCTTGATCTTTGTTTTTGTTTGGTCATTGATCCATTGATTATTTAGGAGCCTGTTGTTAAGCCTCCATGTATTTGTGGGCTTTTTTTGCTTTCTTTGCATAATTTATTTCCAGTTTCATACCTTTGTGGGCTGAGAAGCTGTTGGCACAATTTCAGTCTTTTTGAATTTACTGAGGCTTCTTTTGTGGCCTAGTATGTGGTCTATTCTGGAAAACATTTCATGTCATTTGAGAAGAATGTGTATCCTGCTGCTTTTGGATGGAGTGTTCTGTAGATGTCTGTTAGGTCCATCTGTTCTAATGCATTTTTCAGTGCCTCTTTCTCTTTACTTCTTTTCTGTCTGGTTGATCTCTCTTTTGCTGTGAGTGGTGTGTTGAAGTCTCCTAAAATGAATGCATTGCATTCTATTTCCCCCTTTAATTCTGTTAGTATTTGTTTCACATATGCAGGTGCTCCTAGTTGGGTGCATAGATATTTATAATGGTTCTATCCTCTTGTTGGACTAACCCTTTTATCATTATGTTTTGTCCTTCTTTGTCTTTTGTTACTTTCTTTATTTTGAAATATATTTTGTCTGATATAACTACTGCTACTCCTGCTTTTTTCTCCCTATTATTTGCATGAAATATCTTTCTAATTTTTTCACTTTTAGTCTATGTATGGCTTTGGGTTTGAAGTGAGTCTCTTGTTTTTTCATCCATTCTGTAACTCTATGTCTTTTTATTGGCACATTCAGTCCATTTATAGTTAGGGTGATTATCAATAGATATGTAAGTATTGCCTTTGTAGGCTTTAGATTTGTGGTCACCAAAGATTCAAGGGTAGCTTCCTTACTATCACCAGTCTGTCTAAACTCACTTATTATGCTATTTGAAGTATAATCTAAAGGTTCTTTTCCCCCCCTTTTTCTTCTTCTTCCTCTACTCTTTATATATTAGGTGTCATATTCTATACTCTGTGTATCCCTTGACTAACTTTGTAAGTAGTTGATTTAATTTTGTATTTGCTTAGTAATTAATTGGTCTACTTCCTTTACTGTGGTTTTATTTTCGTTGGTGACAGGTATTTAGTCTTAGGAACACTTTCATCTAGAGCAGTCCCTTTAATATACATTGTAGAGATGGTTTGTGGGTGGCAAATTTCAATTTTTTCTTATTGGAAATTGTTTAATCCCTGCTTCCAATTTAAATGATAATTTTCCTGGTACTTGGTTGGAGGCCCTTCTATTTTATTGCATTAAATATATCATACTACTCCCTTCTGGCCTGTAAGGTTTCTGCTGAGAAGTCTGATGATAGCCTGATGGGTTTTCCTTTGCATATGATCTTTTTTCTCTCTCTGGCTGCTTTTAATACTCTGTCCTTGTCCTTGATCCTTTCCATTTTAATTATTATATGTCTTGGCGTTGTCTTCCTAGAGTTCCTTATATTGGGAGGTCCTGAACTTACATGACCTGAGAGATAATTTCCTTTCCCAGATTGGGGAAGTTTTCAGCAATTATTTCCTCAAAGAGACTTTGTATCTCTTTTTCTCCTTCTTCTGGTACCACTGTAATGCAAATATTGCTCCATTTGGATTCTTATTGTTCTCATACAGTTCTCTTATTATTCTTTCATGTCTGGAGATCCTTTTTTCTCTCTGTCTCTCAGCTACTTTGTTTTCTTGTTCTCTAAGTTCTATTTCATTTACCATCTCCTCTACCTCATCAAATCTTCTTTTAAGTCCCTCCATTGTATGTTTTATTTCATATACTATATTTTTCAAAGGTTCTATCTCTTTGTTGAAGTCCTCCCTGAAATCGTGAATATTTCTATGTAGCTCCGTGAGCATGTTTATGACTTTTATATTTGAAATCTTTATCTAGAAGATTGGTGATTTCAGTTTCACTAAGCCCTCTTTCTGGATTTTTTCTTGAAAAATTTTTGGACAAAATCCCTTTGTCTCTTTATTTATTTATTTTTTTTAGTGTTTCTTATGGGAAAATAGATTTGTGTAGGAGGCAACCTCTAGTGTCCAGAAGTTCTATTCTCTGGAGCTGCCAAGCACCTGCAGCAAAGGTGGGGGTCACAGGTGAGGGGAACTGGCTCCTGCCAGGAGGAAAGAGCTCTTGTCTGCCTTCCTGGCTGTACGTCCTGCCTCTACTGCTAGGTCCAGTGGGCTGAGCATGCAGGGAGGAGCCTCTGTGCTACATCTCTGTAGCTGCTGTAGGCTGGGCCACCCTCCAGCTGGCCTGACACAATGGCGGGGGCAGCCATTGTGTGGGACTGGTGCCTGCCAGGAGGAAGTAGAGACAGGCTGTGTATCACAGTGGGGGCCTCAGGGCTGTGTTGCCAGCCAGGGGAATAGAGCACCTATAGCTCCTGAGAGTTCCCAACCTGCTGGGCTGTGTATGCCAGGACTATTTTGTCCACCTGTCCTTTCTCCTGAGCAACCAGCTCTGTGTAATCTCTTCCCCTTTAGTGCCCCTCTCACTGCTTGGAAATATTTCAAACTTCCCACCTTTCTTTTGTTCCAGGGGGGCTGCTTGTGTATATCTGTTCTCCACAAGTGGCTGTAATCTCAGTCTCTCCAAGTATTCCACTCATCTTTGCTTTCTAACCCTACTAATCTCCAGAGCAACATGTAATGTGGGTTTGTGCTCCCAGATCAGGTCTCCAGGGATGGGTGTTTAGCAGTCATGGGTTTCTATTTCTTTCCTGCTCCATTTCTCTTCCTCACACCTATGAGCTTGGGGATTAGGGTGGAGGGCTTGGGTCCCACCAGATTGCAGCTTTGCTATGTTACCCTTTTCTGTGAGGTGTTTTCTTTCCCCCCGATATAGGTAGTCTGTTCTGTGGTCTTTGGTTGCTTTTTCAGGATTAGTTGTATTTGCTGCATTTTTGTTTTATGTGATTTTGTGAGGAAGTCTCTGCCTCACCTCTCACACCATCTTTTTCCCAGGAATCTTTTTGTACTCTTTTGACCTATATTACTACATATTTCTAGAACATAATATACTTCTAGAATCACTGAGCCAATTTGTACTTCCACAGATAGTTTATGGGAGGACTTATACCTTTCCATGCTGAGTATCTGCTGGCTTAGTAGACCTTAGCCATTCCTGATTTTTTGAGAATTAAATATTGAATCATAGATGGTCTCTAAAAGTGAAAGATGACCACATCTCCCTACAATCATACCTTTGAATTATAATTTCACTGAATATTCATACTTATATTTCTTATATCCTAATCATGATCTTTGCTAAATTATTTTCCATTAAAGATTTAGGATGTTTTCTTAATGATTTGTAAAAGCTCTTTATATGCTAAGGATAGTAATCCTACATATTTCATGGTGATACTAGCCTTTAAAGATTCATTTTTTTAAGTCTCTAAAATAGTTTATATAACATGGGCAACTAAAAAGTAAAAAGTATTCCTTATCTTCTCCATTGTGGTTAATCAGTCTGCTCTAACTCTGATTTTATAGAGAGACTAGTTAAAAATTTTAATTCAGTGTCATGTAGACAAAACTTGCAGTTTGGAGTAAAACATTTGGGGTAAAAACAGCTTGCAAATGGTTTTAATTTCCAGCTCCCTCACTTCTCATTTTGAGTAAGACATTTAACTTTCTCCACTTTGGTTTTCTTAGATATCAGCTAAGGATAATGCTTATGGCTGTGATGTTGGATTATTGCAAAGATGAAATTACATGGAGCACATGAAGATGCTTTATAAACTGTGATGCAGATGTGTGCAACTTGCTCTGAGTCTAACTTTGATGGTCCACCTTTCTGAGGTTAGTTTCCAGCTGCCAGCAGTCATGACACCCTTGACTTGGAGGAGGGTTAAAGAAGTAGACAAACGGTTCTGAAATGAAAGTAGCTTCTCTGAAAAAACATTTCCCATTTTTATAAAAAATAATCTTAAATTAAGTAGGTAAAGAAGAGAAGCATATTCTGAGTATTTAACTAGTATTATGGACTTGCCCCAGAAGGAGTGGAAGGAAGCAGGCAGAAATGATGCTTTCATTTTTCTTAGACAACAGTAACCTGTCACTAATGAGGCTTGTACTTCATTTTCACTAATGTCCCAAGAAAGTTACCTTTGATGGGGTTTGTTCTCTCTCCTGGTTAATCCCACCATTTTGGAGGAAAACTGATTTCCTCATCAAGGAAAAATAAAATCAGAATCCTCTGCATTTATTTCTGACTCAGCCTGGATTGGTGGGAATGAGGGAGCATTAAATTAAATGTCCAAAACTTAAAAACTTAAGGTATACCCCTTTTATAATAGAACTTTAGCTCATTAACCTCTCTAAAACTTAGATTTCCCTGATAACTTTATAAGTATGCTGTGCTAATTGGATAAGATAATGTGTGTAAAGTTCTTTGTAAGCTGTAATCATGTCAAAAATGTAACAAAAACAAACATAACTTTAAAAAATGATTATTGGTATCTGGATAAGCAATAGCAGAACTTGGTTGCCATGTTGAACCAAGGCCACAAAGTGAGAGCAATTTAAGAAAATGAAAAAATATACTCTGTGCATTAAGCCTATCTACCAGTTTTGCTCCTATAATTTAGGTATATTTCCACCTAGTGGTGACAGTGGGCTATTTTCATTTGAGCTGAGTAGTAGGGGCAATCTTGATGCTAACTTTGTAACTCATTGAATCCTAACTTGGTATTCAGGCCTCCCAGGGGTTAACTTGGGTTTCCATCAAACAGGCAAGATTGTCACCAAAACCTCCCAATAGCCTTCATCAGCAAATGTCTCATGTCTTTTTTTGTTCTCAGCTGTTTTCAGCTTTGAGCATACGAGTGAGATTTCCTTGTCTCATTACCTCTAACTTCCTTGCTTAGTCAGCAGATCCTTGACACTTTCCCTACCTATCTTTCCTTCTCTAATCTCTTTTCAGAGACCATATAATCAAAGCTTTCAGGAGAAGGAAAGATAGAAGAGCCTTGCTTATGCAGAACACATGATTTCCTCCTCTCTGCATAACACAAGCCTTATTTTTTTATTTTTATTTTTTAATTAAAAAGATTTTTTTCATTAAGGTATTATTGATATATACTCTTATGAAGGTTTCACATGAAAAAACAATGGGGTTACTACATTTACCCATATTATCAAGTTCCCACCCACACCCCAATGCAGTCACTGTCCATCAGTGTAGTAAGATGCCAACAGAAGGTGCCTTCTCCGTGCTACACTGTTCTTCCCATGACCCCCCACATTATGCGTACTAAACATAATACCCCTGAATGCCCTTCTCCCTCCCTCCCCACCCACACTCCCACACCCCTCCCTTTTGGTAACCACTAGTTCCTTCTTGGAGTCTCTGAGTCAGCTGTAACACAAGCCTTATTTCTTCTCTTCACTTATCTGAAGGGAATGTTCCCCTCACTTTACTTGCCTCAGTCCTTCCCCTACTCCAGTAAATTTAGTATTTTCTAGTGAAGTTAGTATTCATAGAAGAGGTTATTATACATTATATATTTCTATGATGGTTTTTCTTGGCCCAGACTTTGGTTCACATATTATGAGTCCCCCAGGAAGATTTATTTAGAAATACATTTCTTAATGAAATACAATTCCTTTAGAGACTTTTATAGCTGAATTAAACATAATGTTTATATAATTTCTTTTATCACTTAGTTAGGTTTGGCTGCATGTATTAGGAAGCTAAAATTAAAATTGATACAAAAAGGGGAAGTTTACTTTTCTCTCATGCAAAGGAAGTCTGGAGGCCAACACTCAAGTCTGGAAAGACATCTTCATTGACTTAATTCCTTTTATCTTTCTGGTACATATAAGCTATTCAAGTGTGTATCTTTTATCATCAAGGCCATCTCATGGTCAAAAATGCCTGCTGGATCTCTAATTGTCATGCTTGTATTTTGGGCAGGAAAAGAAGGAAAAGAGGAAGTCAAATGGATGATTATTTCAGCTGAGGTAAGCTCCTTTAAATAGCTTTTCTGGAAATCCAACCAAACACTTCATTTACATTTTAATGACCTTTTGGAATGCTATAGGATGAAACAACCCTTATGATGAAGTTCAAAGTTTACAAACTGGCCCAACCACATTCTTTTATCCACTCTTTTGTTATTGAGTGAATACTGTGTTGTTTTTGGAAGAGGTGGAATGGGTAGGGAAGTTATTATGACTTTGGTAGGTATAAAATATTTGTGATAGCTTTGCTCTAACACAAGTTTGATGCAGAATTTTACCTGTCTTCTGTGTTATGGTGCCCATCATGTGGCCAATAGAATCTTAGATTATTAGTTGTCTGTCTTAATTTATATTTTTCTGAGATTCTAGTGACCATGAGCAAAATGTGGATATGGTAGTTGAATGATTCTAAATTGTCTCTAGTTGTCCACTAAAACCTAAAATTCAACATCTCAAAACAAAATCCTTTCTTCTAGCAAATGTGCCAGATTTCTTTCTTAATGTTTCCTTAGATCAAAAGCTTACTGCTATATTCAGCTGCTTTCTTTCTTCTCAATTCCTTAGAAGAGATGTAACTCCAGGGGGGAAATAAGTTCCTAGCCCAAGGCAAATTACCTATGAAGCTGAAATCAGTCAAAAGAAGAAATTAAGTGGGAGAAACTCGTTTATTGCTTGCAGGCAGTTGTCCCCTTCTGCTCACCCATGTCTCTCTCTCATGACCTGGCTATAAAAAGAGAACGCACCAAACCTCTCTGGTCCAGATATACCCTCGCTCCCTCCACCCTAGTAATCACCTATTGATATGGAGATGAACTACTTCTCTTCACCCTTTGGAAACACCTATTGATATGGAGATGCACTAAGGCCAGGTGAGAGATTCTGGAAATCCTGCACTTTTACCCACAGATCCATTCAGTTGCCCACTGAACCTTTATTGTACTTGTATATTCATCCTGTTTTTCAGTTCCTTCTTCCACTGTCCTAGTCTAGGTTTTCCTAACTCTCACCTGGGTTAATGCAGCCACAGCCTAGATGGTAACCTGGTACAGAAGGAAGCTGGTTATTTTGAGCATGTCAGTGATAGAAAAACTTATATGACAGAAAGGCAGGAAGATTAGTGATAAACAAAGTGTTTCAGGGGTCTTGACAAGTGTTAGAGTAAATTGTGGGGTATGTGTCTCAAAGGAGATGGTTTAGTAAGAAAGACTATATTCCTGCTTCAAAAATCTTTTTAAACTTATTTTTTCAATTTTTATCAGTGTAATACACTTAAATAATTTGAAAAGTCATGTGATACTATAAACATTTTAATGAAGAACAGTGGCCACTGCCCACCTGTACCTCACCTTTGAGTCTGGTTCCTAAGAGGCAACCTGAAGGGCCCCCACCAGTAAGATGGCAAACTTCCGGCTTCTCTTCGGGGTCCTCGGTTCCCACCGGCGCCACCTGAAGCCCAATCACCTCTTGCTCCCCTCCCAATCCCAGCACCTAGCCAACAGCCACCAGCCCCGTAGAAGTGACACCTCAATCAATTCATGCCCCTTCCTATATAACCCAGCACCTTTCCCTAATAAAGCGGAACTCTCCGGTGAATTGCTGCTGTGTGTCGCTCCTTTCCTTTTACAACCACTTTAAATCCTCAACCTTCTAATATTCACTTACTTAATTGTAAATTATATCCTTATTCTACCATTCTTGATTTTTAAAGAACTTTAATTTTTAAAAAAGTTTGACTTTCTACATGAAAATTTAGTTTTCTTACACTATTCCAACCCCCACCCTATTGTCTTTCTCTTCTCCTTCCCTATTTCAATTTGGTTATAACAAAATGTTTATGCTAAATAGTTTTTACATTATTATGATTATGAAAATACTTGGCTCAGATGAACCATAAGAAAACCTATGACTTTGTAACTTTTAATCACAAGTCATAGAGTGCTGTCCATTGACCAAATCAAGCCTGAAAATGTGTTTCATTTGGCTTGTTTAACATCAAAAACATTAATTGGAAACATTTAAATCTTGGGGAATTTCTGCAAAAATTTGGAGTCCTAGTTTTCCTTTTTTGAAAAAATGAACAGATGTCGTAATGGTGACCAGATCTAACTATAAGCTGTCACTCTGCATGAAGTGTGTGTTCTCCAGCTGGCCCTCTTTGCCCTTTAGATTACCGCCTGGATTCTGTGGGCATTTGGGCTTGTCTTCCTGCATTCCTTGCTTTAATCTATCACAATATGTCCACAGCTAATCTTTGAAGTTGAGTCCTGGCTATCTCAAGGATTTTGCAGCTGTTTTTTTCCAATATATTTTTTGCATGATTTTTGGTTCTTCCACATACTTGACTTCATCTCTGATTTACAGTTTTGCTCTCATTCTGTGGCTGGAACATTCACAGTTGCTGTCTCTGGATTTGACTCCCAGTTCTTTCTAAAGTCACTGAGCTCAATAAAACCCATGGTCTTCCCACTTCAGGATACCTTCAGTAGGTAAAATATTCTGCTTGAATTTAACTACTTTGGACTTAACCCCTGGTATTTGTCTGCTATATTGGTGTCTAGGTTAGGTTTTCTGTGGTCTGCCACAAGGAAACATTCAGAAAAGGAATCTATTAAGGGAGGATCCATGTAAATTTAGAACCCTAGAGTTGGTGCATGTCCTAGGGGAGGGTTCTGAGCCAGTAATCCAAGTGGTTTTTGATGTAGTGATGTTGGAAGATAAACCCATCTGGAAAGCTCATCTCAGGTGGGTCAAGCATGTGGTTTAGATAAAGGTTGGTCAGTGAGGGAGACAACAAATGTGTTAAACAAGATGTTGGGTAACAAATTTGGCTCCATCTGGGGCCAGGAAGAAAAAAGCCTTCATTGTATAAGGCTGAAGGTTAGAGTCTGTGTCTGGAAAGGCCAGCTTCCCAAAATCTCGGAGTGAATCTATTGCTATCATGTGGCCTTTTCTGTTTTAGAGTGTCACATTTTCATAGAAAATTGTCATATTTATGCTAGAAACAGATTGGCAGGGATCTTTGACATTATTTGACCTAATTCCGTAAGTTTTTTTTTATTAAGGTATGATTGATATAAACTCTTATGAAGGTTTCACATGAAAAAACAATGTGGTTACTACATTTACCCATATTATCAAGTCCCCACCCATACCCCAATGCAGTCACTGTCCATCAGTGCAGCAAGTTGCCACAGACTACTACGTGCCTTCTCTGTAATACACTGTTCTCCCGTGATCCCCCACACCATGTGTGCTAAACATAATACTCCTCAGTCCCCTTTTCCCTCTCTCCACACCCGCCCTCCCACACCCCTCCCCTTTGATAACCACTAGTTCATTCTCATAGTCTCTGAGTCTGCTGCCATTTTGTTCCTTCAGTTTTGCTTCAGTGTTATACTCCACAAATGAGGGAAATCATTTGGCATTTGTCTTTCTCCACCTGGCTTATTTCACTGAGCATAATGTCCTCCAGCTCCATCCATGTGGTTGCACATGGAAGAAATCTGTTTCTTTCTTACTGCCAAATAGTATTCCATTGTGTATATGTACCACATCTTCTTTATGCATTCATTCAATGATGGACACTTAGGTTGCTTCCATATCTTGGCTATTGTAAAAAGTGCTGCAATAAACATAGGGGTGCATATGTCTTTTTGAACCTGAGAAGTTGTGTTCTTTGGTAGAGCTTGAAGTTGGTATCTTCTTTAATTTCTCTCATGAGTGTCTTGTAGGTTTCAGAGTATAGGTCTTTGACTTCCTTGGTTAGGTTTATTCCTACGTATTTTATTCTTTTTGATGCAATTGTAAATGGAATTGTTTTCCTGATTTTTATCTCTCTACTTCATTGTTAGTGCCACAGATTTCTGTCTATTAATTTTGTATCCTGCAACTTTGCTGAACTCAGATATTAGATCTAGTAGTTTTGGAGTGGATTCTTTAGGGATTTTTATGTGCAATATCATGTCATCTGCAAACGGGGACAGTTTAACTTCTTCCTTGCCAATCTGGATGCCTTTTCTTTGTGTTGTCTGATTGCCATGGCTAGGACCTCCAGTACTATGTTGAATAGAAGTGGGGAGAGTGGGCATCCCTGTCTTGTTCCCCATCTCAGAGGAAAAGCGTTCAGCCTCTCGCTGTTTAGTATGATGTTGGCTGTGGGTTTATCATATATGGCCTTTATTATGTTGAGGTACTTGACCTGTATACCCATTTTGTTGAGAGTTTTTATCATGAATGGATGTTGAACTTTGTGAAATGCTTTTTCAGCATCTATGGAAATGATCATGTGGTTTTGGCCTTCTTTTTGTTTATGTGGTGGTTGATGTTGATGGATTTTTGAATGTTGTACCATCCTTCCATCCCTGGCATAAATCCTGCTTGATCATGATGGATGATCTTTTTTATATATTTTTGAATTGTTTGGTAATTCAATTTTTGCATCTATGTTCATCAGGGATATTGGTCTGTAATTTTCTTTTTTTATGGTGTGTTTGCCTGGTTTTGGTATTAGAGTGATGCTAACCTCATGGAATGAGTTTGGAAGTATTCCCTCCTCTTCTTTTTTTGGAAAACTTTAAGGAGGATGGATATTAGGTCTTCACTAAATGTTTGATAAAATTCAGCAGTGAAGCCATCTGGTCCAGGGGTTATGTTCTTAGATAGGTTTTTTTTTATGCCCCCTTTCTTTTTCCCTGCCCTTCTCCCTCCCTTCCTACCCATCCTCCCCAGTCCCTTTCCCTTTGGTAACTGTTAGTCCCTTCTTGGGTTCTGTGATTCTGCTGCTGTTTTTTTCCTTCAGTTTTTCCTTTGTTCTTATATTCTACAGATGAGTGAAATCATTTGGTACTTGTCTTTCTCTGCCTGGCTTATTTCACTGAGCATAATACCCTCTAGCGCCATCCATGTTGTTGCAAATGGTAAGATTTGTTTTCTTCTCATGGCTGAATAATATTCCATTGTGTACATCTACCACATCTTCTTTATCCACTCATCTACTGATGGACACTTAGGTTGCTTCCATTTCTTGGCTATTGTAAACAAATGGATGAATTTCCATTTGTTAGTGTCCTCTTTAATTTCTCTTAAGAATGTCTTGTAGTTTTCAGAGTATAGGTCTTTCACTTCCTTGGTTAGGTTTATTCATAGGTATTTTATTCTTTTTGATGCAGTTGTGAATGGAATAGTTTTCCTGGTTTCTCTTTCTATTAGTTCATTGTTAGTGCATAGGAAAGCCTCAGATTTCTGTGTATTAATTTTGTATCCTGCAACTTTGCTGTATTCTGATATTAGAGATAATGCTGTGATAAACAGGGGTGCATCTGTCTTTTTCAAACCGGGCTGCTGTATTCCTAGGGAAAATTCCTAGGAGTGGAATTCCTGGGTCAAATGGCATTTCTATTTTGATCTCTTTGAGGAACCTCCATATTGCTTTCCACAATAGTTGAACTAATTTACATTCCCACCAGCAGTGTAGGAGGGTTTCCCTTTCTCCACAACCTCGCCAACACTTGTTGTTGTTTGTCTTTTGGACGGTGGTGATCCTTACTGGTGTGAGGTGATATCTCATTGTGGTTTTAATTTGCATTTCTCTGATGACTAGCGATGTGGAGCATCTTTTCATGTGTCTGTTGGTCATCTGAAATTCTTCTTTGGAGAACTGTCTGTTCAGCTACTCTGCCCATTTTTTAATTGGATTGTTCACTTTTTGTTTGTTTAGGTGCATGAGCTCTTTATATATTTTGGATGTCAACCCTTTATTGGATCTGTCATTTATGAATATATCCTCCAATACTGTAGGATGCCTTTTTGTTCTAATGATGGTGTCCTTTGCTGTACAGAAGCTTTTCAGCTTGATATAGTCCCACTTGTTCATTTTTGCTTTTGTTTCCCTTGCCCGGGCAGATATGTTCATGAAGAAGTCACTCATGTTTATGTCCAAGAGATTTTTGCCTATGTTTTTTTCTAAGAGTTTTATGGTTTCATGACTTACATTCAGGTCTTTGATACATTTCAAGTTTACTTTTGTGTATGGGGTTAGACAGTGATCCAGTTTCATTCTCTTATACGTAGCTGCCCAGTTTTGCCAACACCAGCTGTTGAAGAGGCTGTCTTTTCCCCATTGTATGTCCATGGCTCCTTTATCATATATTAATTGACCATATATGTTTGGGTTAATATCTGGACTCTTTATTCTGTTCCACTGTTCTGTGGCTCTGTTCTTGTGCTGGTACCAAAAATACTTGGTTACTGTTGCTTTGTAGTAGAGCTTGAAGTTGGGAATTGAGATCCCCCCTGGTTTATTCTTTCTTCTCAGGATTGCTTTGGCTATTCAGGGTCTTTGGTGGTTCCATATGAATTTTAGAACTATTTGTTCCAGTTCGTTGAAGAATGCTGTTGGTATTTTGATAGGGATTGCATTGAATCTGTAGACTGCTTTAGGCAGGATGGCCATTTTGACAATATTAATTCTTCCTAGCCAAGAGCATGGGATGAATTTCCATTTGTTAGTGTCCTCTTTAATTTCTCTTAAGAATGTCTTGTAGTTTTGTGCTATAGGTGTTTCACTTCCTTGGTTAGGTTTATTCATAGGTATTTTATTCTTTTTGATGCAATTGTGAATGGAATAGTTTTCCTGATTTCTCTTTCTATTAGTTCATTGTTAGTGCATAGGAAAGCCTCAGATTTCTGTGTATTAATTTTGTATCCTGCAACTTTGCTGTATTCTGATATCAGTTCTAGTAGTTTTGGAGTGGAGTCTTTAGGGTTTTTTATGCACAATATCATGTCATCTGCAAATAGTGACAGTTTGACTTCTTCTTTACCAATCTGGATTCCTTGTATTTCTTTGTTTTGTCTAATTGCCATGGCTAGGACCTCCAGTACTATGTTGAATATCAGTGGGGAGAGTGGGCATCCCTGTCTTGTTCCTGATCTTAAAGGTAAAGCTTTCAGCTTCTGGCTGTTTAGTATGATGTTGGCTGTGCATTTATCATATATGGCCTTTATTATGTTGAGATACTTGCCCTCTATTCCCATTTTGTTGAGAGTTTTTATCATGAATGATGTTGAATTTTGTCAAATGCTTTTTCAGCATCTATGGGGATGATCATGTGGTTTTTGTCCTTCCTTTTGTTGATGTGGTGGATGATGTTGATGGATTTTTGAATGTTGTACCATCCTTGCATCCCTGGGATGAATCCCACTTGGTCATGGTGTATGATTCTTTTGATGTATTTTTAAATTCAGTTTGCTAATATTTTGTTGAGTATTTTTGCATCTATGTTCATCAGGGATATTGGTCTGTAATTTTCTCTTTTGGTGGGATCTTTGCCTGGTTTTGGTATTAGGGTGATGTTGGCTTCATAGAATGAGTTTGGGAGTATTCCCTCTTCTTCTATTTTTTGGAAAACTTTAAGGGGAATGGGTATTATGTCTTCTCTGTATGTCTGATAAATTTTCAAGATAAATCCATCTGGCCCGGGGGTTTTGTTCTTGGGTAGTTCTTTGATTACCACTTCAATTTCATTGCTGGTAATTGGTCTGTTTAGATTTTCTGTTTCTTCCTTGGTTAGTCTTGGAAGGTTGTATTTTTCTAGGAAGTTGTCCATTTCTTCTAGGTTTTCCAGCTTGTTAGCATATAGGTTTTCATAGTATTCTCTAATAATTCTTTGTATTTCTGTGGGGTCCATTGTGATTTTTCCTTTCTCGTTTCTGATTCTGTTGATGTGTGTTGATTCTCTTTTTCTCTTAATAAGTCTGTCTAGAGGCTTAGGTATTTTGTTTATTTTCTCAAAAACAAGCTCTTGGTTTCATTGATTTTTTTCTATTGTTTTATTCTTCTCAATTTTATTTATTTCTACTCTGATCTTTATTATGTCCCTCTTTCTGCTGACTTTAGGACTCATTTGTACTTCTTTTTCCAATTTTGATAATTGTGACTTTAGACTATTCATTTGGTATTGTTCTTCCTTCTTTAAATATGCCTGGATTGCTATATACTTTCCTCTTAAAACTGCTTTTGCTGCGTCCCACAGAAGTTGCGGCTTTGTGTTCTTGTTGTTATTTGTTTCCATATATTGCTTGATCTCTATTTTGATTTGGTCATTGATCCATTGATTATTTAGGAGCATGTTGTTCAGCCTCCATATGTTTGTGAGCCTTTTTGTTTTCTTTGTACAATTTATTTCTTGTTTTATACCTTTGTTGTCTGAAAAGTTGGTTGGTAGAATTTCAATCGTTTGGAATTTACTGAGGCTCTTTTTGTGACCTAGTATGTGGTCTATTCTGGAGAATGTTCCATGTGCACTTGAGAAGAATGTGTATCCTATTGCTTTTGGGTGTAGAGTTCTATAGATGTCTATTAGGTCCATCTGTTCTAGTGTGTTGTTCAGTGCCTCTGTGTCCTTACTCAATTTCTGTCTGGTGGATCTATCCTTTGGAGTGAGTGGTGTGTTCAAGTCTCCTAAAATGAATGCATTGCATTCTATCTCCTCCTTTAATTCTGTGAGTATTTGTTTCACATATGCTGGTGCTCCTGTATTGGGTGCATATAGATTTAGAATGGTTATGTCCTCTCTTTGGACTGACCCCTTTATCATTATGTAATGTCCTTCATTATCTCTTGTTAATTTCTTTGTTTTGAAGTCTATTTTGTCTGATACTAGTACTGCAACACCTACTTTTTTCTCCCTGTTGTGTGCGTTAAATATCTTTTTCGATCCCTTGACTTTTAGTCTGTGCATGTCTTTGGGTTTGAGGTGAGTCTCTTGTAAGCAGCATGTAGGTGGGTCTTGCTTTTTCATCCAGTCTGTTTCTCTGTGTCTTTTGATTGGTGCATTCAGTCCATTTACATTTAGGGTGATTATTGAAAGATATGTACTTATTGCCATTGCACGTTTTAGATTAGTGGTTACCAAAGGTTCAAGGTTAATTTCCTTACTATCTAAGAGTCTAACTTAACTCACTTAATATGCTGTTACAAACACAATGTACAGGTTCTTTTTTTTTTATCCTCCTTTTCCTTCCTCCTCCATTCTTTATATATTAGGTATCATATTCTGTATTGTTTGTCTATCTGTTGATTTACTTTGGGGATACTTACTTTAATTTTGAATTTTCTTAGTAATTACCTGTTCTACTTTCTTTACTGTGGTTTTATTACCTCTGGTGACAGCTATTAAACCTTAGGAACACTTCCATCTATAGCAGTCCCTTCAAAATAGACTGTAGAGATGGTTTGTGGGAGGTAAATTCTCTCAGCTTTTGCTTATCTGGAAATTGTTTATTCCCTCCTTCAAATTTAAATGATAATCTTGCTTGATAAAGTAATCTTGGTTCCAGACCCTTCTGCTTCTTTACATTAAATACATCATGCTACCCCCTTCTGGCCTGTAAGGTTTCTGCTGAGAAGTGAGATGTTGGCCTGATGGGCTTTCCTTTGTATGTGATCTTATTTCTCTCTCTGCCTGCTTTTAATAGTCTGTCCTTATCCTTGATCTTTGCCAATTTTATTATTATATGTCTTGGTGTTGTCTTCCTTGGGTCCCATGGAGATATGTGCACCTCCATCATCTGAGAGACTATCTCCTTTTTCAGATTGGGGAAGTTTTCAGCAACTACCTCCTCAAAGGCACTTTCTATCCCTTTCTCTCTCTCTTCTTCTTCTGGTATCCCTATAATGTGAATATTGTTCCGTTTGGATTGGTCATACAGTTCCCTCAATATTCTTTCATTCTTAGAGATTTTTTTTCTCTCTGTGCTTTAGCTTTGTATTCCTCTTCTCTAGTTTCTATTTCATTTATCATCTCCTCCACCATATCCAACCTGTTTTTAATACCCCCCAGTGTTCTCTTCAATGATTGGCTCTCTATCCGGAATTCATTCCTAAGTTTGGATACCTTTTTGTACCTCCATTAGCATGTTGATGATTTTTATTTTTAACTGCCTTTCAGGAAGAGTCATAAGGTCTATGTCATTTAAACTTTCTCCAGAGTTATATTAATTTTACTCTGGACCAGTTTCCTTTGGCATTTCATATTTGTATATGGTGCCCTCTAGTGTCCAGAATATCTATACTCTGGAGCCGCCCAGCCCCTGAAGCTATGCTGGACATCGCAGGGAGTGGTATTGGTGCCTTGGGGGAGGAAAGAGCTGTTTCCTGCTTCCCGGCTGCTATGCCTGTCTCCATTGCCTGAACCAGTGGGCCAAGCATACAGGTATAAGCTTTTGTCCCAGAGCAACCAGATATGGATCCCTGCTTTCCACAAGTCACTGAAATCTCAGTCTTTCCAGGAATTCTGCCTGTCTTAGCTTTCCAACCTCATAATCATGCGAGTATCATGAAAGCACCATGAAATGTGGGTTTGTGCTCCCAGAGCAGATCTCCAGAGCTAGGTATTCAGCAGTCCCAGGCCTTCCACTCCCTCCCTGTTCCATTTCTCTTCCTCCTACTGTGAGCTGGGGTGGGGAAAGGGCTTGGGTCCCACTGGGCCACAGCTTTGATATGTTACCCTGTTTCATGAGGTCCTCTCTTTTTTCCAGGTCTATGCAGTCTGGTGCAGTCCTCTTTCCTGTTGCTCTCTCAGGATTAGTTGCACCAACTGTATTTTCAACTTGTATGCGGTTTTAGGAGGACACCTCTGTCTCTCCTCTCACACCGCCATCTTTAATCCTTTAATTGCCTAAGTTTTTATAGTATATTTTATACTATAATTTAAAAGACTGATTCATGTAAACTCTATAAAAATTAAAAAATCCCTGCCCAGTGATATGTTTAATACCATTTTTATATTTTTTCCTTCCACTGTGTTTTCTATACAAGTACATGTACATAAATACTTAGTTTATAAATGAGAAATCACAATGTGTTTACGGTTGTGTTTGTTCTTATTCTCATGTGTGAGCATTTCCCCATGCTATCAAATATTCTTTAACATGTAAGTTTTAGTAGTCATATTTCATCATCTGGATCTTAAGTAAAATATTTGGTTATGCCTTTATTATTAGATATTTTAAATTAAGCCTGCAAATATGTTTTCAAATTTTTTCACAATAAAAATAATGCTAAGGTAAGATTTTTCTATCATAAATCATTAACTCTTAATCTGAACATTTCTTCAGATTAAATTCCTAGAAGAGGAATTAATGAACTTTGATGGGTTCTAAGATTATTTTCAGTTCATTTGCTAGGGATGTCTGGGTAGATACATTTGAGTAATGAGAAATGCTGCCACATCCTTTTCAACAATTAAATCCTTTATTTGTTTTATGTTTCTTGTCTTATTGCATTGGCCAGGCATTTAAAGTAATGTTAAATAATTAGGGTCATAGTGAGTGTACTGCTTTGTTTCTGTTTTTAATGGAAAACCCTCTAGTGTTACACTGCCGTATTTCATATGCTTATATTTTATTTAGCAATTTTGCATTTATATTCATAGATGAAATTGGCCTTTAGTTTTCTTTTTTCTGTGCTTTCTTTGTCAAGTTTTGTGATAGGGTTATGCTAGCTTTGCAAAATATAATAGGTTTCTCTTCTGCAGAGACATTTCCTGTGTCAGGAGGAGATAGCAATTTCCAACTGGCAAACATGCTGGATATTTGACAGGCCAGTCGGGTAGTTTCCTTTCAAAGATGCAGACAGAAGATACATAATTGAATTCCCACACTCGGCTCAAACTGGTTATCCTGTCAGGAAGCTGGCATGTAAAATGATGTGCAATTGCTTCAATTACAAGAACTGAACCATTTAGACAATTCTCCCTCGTCTATGTGAGATGCAGGCTACGCTTCTGAGTTTGAAGCTGTCGGAAGTCCAATTTAGTCAATTCCAGACTTGAGTAGTTTGCTGTGGGCCATTGCTGGCCCTGTTGCTACAATGGTGCTGATATGTCAGCTGTCATCTCTGTATAGAGAATTTTCTCCCCATTATACACTTTTTGTGCTGGCCCCTTTGCTAGGAGAATTCTCAGTATGTTTGTGGGAATGATGCTCAATAGTCAAAACTCACCTTATAGAAGGATCCTGAGTTGTTGGTCCCAAAACCCATCTTCCAAATTCCAGGTTGGATCTGGCAGGGCTGAATTGTACTTACTTGCCCAGACAAATATTGGGACAGAGACAGAGATGATAACATGACTAGTTTAACTCATTCATTTGCTAGGCACTATTAGTGCTGTCTCCTAAATATCCCAGGAATCCATCCATTTTTCCCCCATCCTCACTGCCACTTACAGGCCACCATCAGCTCTCACTTGGATTGTTGAAAATAATACTAATTGATCTTAACTATTTCTAGTCTTTCCCCTAATCCAGACCATCCATCCTCAGACCAGTCATAGTGACAGTTCTAAAATATTAGTAAATCAACCTGATTTAGTTATCTCTTTCTTAAAAATCTCTAAATGATTTTCCCAAGGTATTTCAGATAAAGTTAGGACTTGGCACAGGTTATTCAGCAAATATGCAATATTCTCCTACTAACTTTCCTCTCTAGCTTGACTTTCTGCATTCCCCCTTCTGAAATCTGGCTTTCCAGTGATTCTGTCCACTTCTCTTAGGCACTATACTTTTCCCTTGCACATGCTTTCCTGTGCCTGGAAAATGATGACCTGATTAATATCAACTTATTATTCACACTTCAACTCAAACATAATTTTCTGTCATGTTTTCCTGTTCTTTGTAGGGTGAGTTTGGTGACTCTTATTTTTTCTCTCATAGCACCTGTATCATGGCATGTATAATCCTGCATTGCACTTGGGTGATTCCCTTGACACCTTAAAGATGGAGAGGACAAGGGCCATGTCCACTGTTTCTCCCATACTTAGCAGATTTCTCAGTGTACTAGGTGTTTAATAAATATCTGTTAAATTAATAAGCAGTAGATTTGCCTCTTAGGGAGGACTCTTTAATCACCCATGTGAATTTCAAATTTTCTGACTGGGGAAGTGACCACTAAGTGGGAAGAATATTGAACCCGACTTTTATTCTCAAACCTGAATGGAGAGATAGTGTATGTTGTATTTGATGTTTGGCACAGTGCAGAAGTTATTCTTCATTTAAAATTAAAAGACTGGGCTGCACCCGCAAATCCTTTACTTGCTACTTATGTGATTTGAACAAGTGTTATTATTTTTTACCATCTCAATATCATCATTTGAAAAAGGGGACTACTATGACTGTTTCATAGGTTTAGTGAAATGATATATTTAAACTCAATGTGTAGGTTATGTCATCAGTCCCATTTACAATAATATCAAAAGCAAGAAAATGCACAGGACTAATTTAACCAAGGAGGTGAAAGATCTGTACACTGAAAACTATGAGACATTGATGAAAGAAATTGAAGAAGACACAAATAAATAGAACGATTTCCCTTGTTCACAGGGTAGAAGAATTAATGTTGTCAAAATATACATAGTATGCAAAGCCATCCATAGATTCAGTTGTAATCTCTATCAAGATTCCAATGGCATGTTTGATAGAAATATAAAAAAGTGCTGAAATTTGTATGGAATCACAAAAAACTTTGAATAGCCAAAGAAATCCTGAGAAAGAAGAACAAAGTTGGAAGCATTAAACTTACCAATTTTAAACTATATTGCAAAGCTACAGTAATTAAAACATTGTGGTACTGGTATGTAAATACTCAAATGGACTAAAGGCACAGAATCAAGAGCCTAGAAATAAACCTGTGCATATTCAGTCAACTAAGTTTTGACAATGGAAGCAAGAATATTCAATGGAGAAAAGATAGTCTATTCAATAAATAGTGTTGGGAAAAAGAATGCTATTGGATTCCTTTTTTACACCAGTCACAAAAATTAACTCAAAATGAATTAAAGACTTAAGAATAAGACCTGAAACTATAAAACTCCAGGAAGAAAACAGGAAAAACATCCTTGACATTGGTCTTGGCAATGATTTTATGGCTATGACAACAAAAGAATAGGCAACAAAAGCAAAAGTAAACAAGTAGGACTATATCAA
Organism: Manis javanica; assembly: GCF_040802235.1. Lineage (NCBI taxonomy): Eukaryota > Metazoa > Chordata > Mammalia > Pholidota > Manidae > Manis > Manis javanica. The sequence goes on along the minus strand of NC_133165.1, from coordinate 49,173,515 downwards.
ACTAAAGCACTGTACAGCAAAATAAACAATCAACAAAACAAAAAGGCAACCTACAGAGTGGGAGAAAATACTTGCAAGCTATACATCTGATAAAGGGGTAATATCCAAAATATATAAGGAACTCATGCTCAATAAAAAACCAAAACAAAACAAATAATCCAATTAAAACTGGGCAAAGGACCTGAATGGACATTTTTTCCAAAGGAAAAACCAATTTTATTCTCAAATTAGCTCTTGACATTGATATTATTGATTTCCCATTTTATGAATGAGGAAATCATTGATGAGAGAATTATAAAAATTTTCCAGAGTCACCCCACCAGGGCTCATTTACAGCTAGGAATTCTTACTTTGAGAGCAGCGCTTCATCCACATCAGCAGAGTTGTGGAGAATCAATGAGAACTTAAGAGGCTCCCAGGGAAGATGTAGGAATAAGTGAGGTTCACCTGCAGTCTCCAAGAAACAGCTGAGAGGTCAGAGCTTTTGAAAAAGTTCAGTGCAGAGAGCAAGCTGGGGAATATTAATTTCTTGAGAATGCTGAGAAAGTTATTGAACCATTGAAGCTGAGAGTACAATAGCCCTATTAAACGACCTTTCCTCTCCTCTCACGTTTGTGTGCTATGACCCAGACACAGCTGAATGGTCTGTGGGTGTCCATATGGCATTTTTGCAGATACATACCTGGCCATCAACCCTGCTCCATAAACTCCCATAACTGGGCAAGGTCAGACTAGAAATGGAAGAATTTCAGATTGCTGAATGACCATTTGTATCTTATTTAAAGCCACTAAGTCCAGCTCCACATACGGATTTTCTAAGGCATTCTAAGGATACCTCCACTCCCTAAAATAAGTCCTAGGGCTCCTCATTGTTATGGGAGTAACATGTGTTTGATAGTAACAATCAATAAAGTTAAGGTCTTCTAATATGTGACAGCTCAGAGATATTGTTACTTTCTCAAGTTCTTACCACTGCTAAGTAGCAGCACAGGCATTTAACTTCTGCCTGCAAATTCACTCTTTCCATAGATGGATGGTAGGGCTTGACTCTCTAAATCCATTAGCAATGGCACTGCAAGGTAGCAACACTTTAAGAGATGGCAGGCACGAGTTTTGGAGTCTGGTTCAAATCTTGATACTCCACTGGGTCTTCAGGCAAGTGAATCAACCCTCCAAAGCTTCAGCTGAGAAATAGTAGTACCAGTTTTATAAGGTTAAGTATTAAACAAGAAAATGTGTCTCATCTGATCTTGATCACTTAGAATTGCATTCCCTGAGCCATCGAATTAGCAGTCAGGATTCAAACAAGGAAACCCTAGCTGTCTCGCTAGAGTCCTTAATCATCAGGAGCATAAAGTGTGATCAGGATTGGGGAGATTTACACAGAGACTGGCTAGAAAGAAGGGTTACAATGTGCATGGCTTCATAATACATCAACGGCAAACATTTATTCAGCTTTTGCTGAAAGCCAAGCACCCTCCTAAATATGTTACATGTACTAACAATTTTCACTGTTGTGTGGGAGCTATTGTTAATCCTGTCTTAGAGGCAAGGAACCTGAAGCATGGGGATGTTAAGTGGCTTGCCCTGTGTCTTGGAGCAAGTAAGTAGAGGCAAGCAGGGTAGTTTAGGAGTCTACTAACTTTAACCATCATACTAGACTTCATCTCTAATCCTCATCAGAGTACAGTTTCTCAACCTTAGCACATTGTAGGAGATATTTAGCAGCATCGCAACCTCTACCCATTAGGTGGGTAGAGGACACTACCCTCCTGCCAGTTGTGACAACCAAAAATGTCTCCAAGCTTTGCCAAATAGTCCCTGGGGGTGAAGGGGCAAAACTGATTTGTAGCTTGGCTGAGCCATTTTCCAGCTGTGTAAGCTTGGGCAAATTACATAGCCTCTCTGAGGCTCAATTGCCTCATATGTAAAAGGAACTCCATATTTTAGTCCAGATGGTCAGCAGGATAAAATAAAATGATGCCCAGACATTTCCTGAACATAGTAAGCTCACAACAAATGATAGCTGGAGTTATTATACCATGTTGCCTCAATGTATTAATACCTCACTTTGTGCCATGATTGATACTTGCATGCATTATTTCAGTAAATCTATGAGACAAACAGGGTTTATGATCTCCTTTTCAAACCATGACATTGAAAACCACTGATTTAAGAGAAGAGGTTCACCAGCTAGATAAATCACTTCTCCTTTCTTGGGAAGGAACAAGGGGTGTCACTAGAGGAGGAAATTATTCCTTTAAAACTGTTCCCTTTTGTAAAGTGGAATGGAAATCCTCTTTCATTTATGGGAATTTGAGCAATATTTTTCCAACCCACCCCCCACACAACTCCAACAATAACAGCAAAAGGAACAGAAATGATGCTTGACTTTTTTGTCATGCATTGTGTTATTCTTTTTATTTTATTTTTTGTAGATAATTATTTTTTATTGAAGGGTAGTTGACACACAGTATTACATTAGTTTCAGGTGTACAACACAGTGATTTAACATTTATATACATGATAATTCTAGGTACCAGCTATCACCATTCCAAGTTGTTAACAATATTTTGACTATGTTCCTTATGCTATACATTACATCCCGGTTACTTATTTATTTTACAATTGGAAGTGTGTACTTTTTTTTTTTTTTTGTGAGGGCATCTCTCCTATTTATTGATCAAATGGTTGTTAACAACAATAAAATTCTGTATAGGGGAGTCAATGCTCAATGCACAATCATTAATCCACCTTGAGCCTAATTATCGTCAGTCTCCAATCATCTGAAGCATAACGAACAAGTTCTTACATGGAGAACAAATTCTTACATAGTGAATAAGTTACATGGTGAACAGTACAAGGGCAGTCATCACAGAAACTTTCGTTTTTGCTCACGCATTATGAACTATAAACAGTCAGTCCAAGGGTGGTCATCACAGAAACTTTCTGTTTTGATCATGCATTATGAACTATAAACAATCAGTCCAAATATGAATATTCGTTTGATTTTTATACTTCATTTATATGTGGATACATTTCTCTCTTTATTATTATTATTTTTAATAAAATGCTGAAGTGGTAGGTAGATGCAAGATAAAGGTAGAAAACATAGTTTAGTGTTGTAAGAGAGCAAATAGATGATCAGGTGTGTGCCTGTAGACTATGTGTTAATCCAAGCTAGACAAGGGCAATAAAACATCCACAGATGCAGAAGATTTCTCTCAGAACAGGGGGGGGAGAGGTTCTAAGCCTCACCTCTGTTGATCCCCAATTTCTCACCTGATGGCCCCCCTGCGACTGTGCCTGTCTTAGGTTGTTCCTCCCTTGAGGAATCTTACCCGTCTCTGGCTAACCAGTCATCTTATGGGGCCATATAGGGAAATGTAAAGTTGGTAAGTGAGAGAGAAGCCTTATTATTTGAAAAGGTTAGTTTTTTACTTCTTTGCATATTTATGCCCTGTGGCTTCTATGCCCAGCATTTGTCTTGAGGTATCTTTACCACTTGGAAGAATTATGATACATGGTAAATTTGATATGAGGCATGAATTCTATTTAAGGGTTGTAATTAGGAAGGAAGAAGAAAAGCTATAGAAGTAGCAGGCGGAAGAAAATATGGGAAGATTGATTATTTCTTTGACATAACTTCTTATAGAGTGACATAAGCATGTATAGGTTTTAAACTACTAATTAAATTGTGCACACACATTAACATAATAGGAGTACAGTTACATAACCAAAGCATACCTATAATTACCAGCCACCTCCAGTGAAACCAAGAAAACCAGTTAGGCACCTTAGGCATTTGTGAAAACTTATCTGATATGGTGGATATTGTCCAACTGAACTTGAACAGTCTGAGAGAAATCAGATAAATTAAAACAGCCCATTCCTGGGGACTGTTCACATCCCATATGTTCTTTTAACAGTAAATAGTCTCAAGTTGTAAGATTTTGGAGCGCTACAATTTGCACTTCTCCTAATTCTTGGTTGAGTTCCAACAGTATAGATCCAGTCAAATTTGTTGTTTTACTGTATGCACAGGCCAGCTTAGATATCTCCTTCTTCATTCCCATGGCAAGTCCAGGAACCGATGGGATGAGTGCATCTACACCTGTAGGAGCACGAGGAACTTTGTTGGGGTTTTTTGATGATCATCTTCTGGCATGAGTCTTCCAGAGAGTGCTGATGTTGGAAGTTCTTTTTCATATCGTATCTTAGTTCGTTTTCGGGGTAGCCAACTTAGGCTTTGTTCCTCTGTATAACCAGGACCCCCCTATAAACCCCTTTACAGTCACTGTCCATCAGCATAGCAAAATGTTGTAGAATCACTACTTGTCTTCTCTGTGTTGTACAGCCCTCCCCTTTCTCCCATCCCCCCATGCATGCTAATCTTAATACCCCTCTTCTCTTTCTCCCCCTTATCCCTTCCTACCCACCCATCCTCCCCAGTCCCTTTCCCTTTGGTACCTGTTGGTCCATTTTTGGGTTCTGTGATTCCGCTGCTGTTTTGTTCCTTCAGTTTTTCCTTTGTTCTTATACTCCACAGATGAGTGAAATCATTTGGTATTTCTCTTTCTCTGCTTGGCTTATTTCACTGAGCATAATACCCTCCAGCTCCATCCATATTGCTGCAAATGGTAGGATTTGCCCTCTTCTTATGGCTGAGTAGTATTCCATTGTGTATATGTACCACATCTTCTTTATCCATTCATCTATCGTTGGACATTTAGGTTGCTTCCAGTTCTTGGCTATTGTAAATAGTGCTGCGATAAACATAGGGGTGCATCTGTCTTTCTCAAACTTGATTGCTGCGTTCTAAGGGTAAATTCCTAGGAGTGGAATTCCTGGGTCAAATGGTAAGTCTGTTTTGAGCATTTTGATGTACCTGCATACTGCTTTCCACAATGGTTGAACTAAATTGCATTCCCGTCAGCAGTGTAGGAGGGTTCCCCTTTCTCCACAGCCTCGCCAACATTTGTTGTTGTTTGTCTTTTGGATGGCAGCCATCCTTACTGGTGTGAGGTGATACCTCATTGTAGTTTTAATTTGCATTTCTCTGATAATTAGCAATGTGGAGCATCTTTTCATGTGTCTGGTGGCCATCTGTATTTCTTTTTTAGAGAACTATCTGTTCAGTTCCTCTGCCCATTTTTTAATTGGGTTATTTATTTTTTGTTTGTTGAGGCATATGAGCTCTTTATATATTCTGGACGTTAAGTCTTTATCAGATGTGTCATTTTCTTTTTTTTTTCTTTTCTCATCAGTCTCCAATCTTCTGAAGCATAACGAACAAGTTTTTACATGATGAACGAATTCTTACATAGTGAATAAATTCTTACATGGTGAACAGTACAAGGGCAGTCATCACAGAAACTTTTGGTTTTGATCACACATTATGAACTATAAACAATCAGGTCAAATATGAATATTCGTTTGATTTTTATACTTGATTTATATGTTGATCCCACATTTGTCCCTTTATTATTATTATTATTTTTATTTTTAGTAAAATGCTAAAGTGGTAGGTAGATGCAAGATAAAGGTAGAAAACATAGTTTAGTGCTGTAAGAGAGCAAATAGATGATCAGGTGTGTGCCTGTAGACTATGTGTTAATCCAAGCTAGACAAGGGCAGCAAAACATTCACGGATGCAGAAGATTTCTCTCAAAGCAGGGGGGGTGAGGTTCTGAGCCTCACCTCTGTTGATCCCCAATTTCTCACCTGATGGCCCCCCTGTGACTGTGCCTGTCTTAGGTTGTTCCTCCCTTGAGGAATCTTACCCGTCTCTGGCTAACCAGTCATCTTCCGGGGCCATACAGGGAAATGTAAAGTTGGTAAGTGAGAGAGAAGCCTTATTATTTGAAAAGGTTAGTTTTTTACTTCTTTGCATATTTATGCCCTGTGGCTTCTATGCCCAGCACTTGTCTCGAGGTATCTTTACCACCTGGAGGAATTATGATACTCGGTAAATTCGATATGAGGCACGAATTCTGTTTAAGGGTTGTAATTAGGGAGGAAGAAGAAAAGCTATAGAGGTAGCATATGGAAGAAAACATGGGAGGATTGATTATTTCTTTGACATGTCTTCTTGTAGAGTACCTTAAGTATGTATAGGTTTTAAACTACTAACTAATTTGCACACACATATTAACATAATAGGAATACAGTGACATAAACAAAGCAAATCTATAATTACCATCCATCTCCAGTGAAGCCAAGAAAACCATTTAGGCACCCTAGGCATTTGTGAAAATTAGTCTATGATATGATGGATATTGTCCAACTGTACTTGAACAGTCTGGGAGAAATCAGACAAATTAAAGCAGCCGATTTCTGGGATCTGTTCACATCCCATATGTTCTTTTAACCGTAGATAGTCTATAGTCATAAGATTTTGGGGTGCTACAACTTGCACCCCTCCCAACTCCTGGTTGAGTTCCAACAGTACAGGTCTGGTCAAATTCGTTGTCTCACTGTATGCACATGCCAGCCTCGACATCTCCCTCCTCATTCCAATGGCAAGTCCAGGAAACGGTGGGGTGGACGCAGCCACAACTGCAGCATCACCCAGATCCCTGTGGAGGCTGTTTGTTGATCATCCCCCTGGCACAAGTCCTCCAGAGAGTGCTGATGCCGGAAGCTCCTCCTCATATCGTATCTTTGTTCATTTTCTGGGTATCCAAGCTAGGCCTTGATCTTCTGCATAGAAACAAACATACCCTTTGCCCACACTTTGACATGCCCTCTATACCACTGTGCAGAACTCATTGGAGGTCAGCACACAGGAACTGCTTTTTTTTTTTTTTTATTAAGAGAAAGGAATATTATCAGAAAAGAGTTCCTACATAGCTGATCATCTGACATCCTTTAAGTGATCCACATTAAGGATATTTAAAGCATGCGTTGATCTTTGATTTACCAATAGTTTTATCCTATCAAGGAGTAATCCCCCTTTTCTTTCTTTCTTTTTTTTTTTAATCTTTAATCTACACTTACATGAAGAATACTACGTTTACTATGCTCTCCCCTATATCAGGTCCCCCCTAACAACCACACTACGGTTACTGTCCATCAGCTTAGCAAAATGTTGTAGAATCAGTACTTGTCCTCTCTGTGCTGTGCAGCCCACCCTCCCCTTTCTCCCTCCCCCCATGCATGCTAATCTTAATACCCCCTTATTCTTCCCCCCCCCCTTATCCCTCCCTGCCCACCCATCCTCCCCAGTTCCTTTCCCTTTGGTACCTGTTAGTCCATTTTTGGGTTCTGTAATTCCGCTGCTGTTTTGTTCATTCAGTTTTTCCTTTGTTCTTATACTCCTCAGATGAGTGAAATCATTTGGTATTTCTCTTTCTCCACTTGGCTTATTTCACTGAGCATAATACTCTCCAGCTCCATCCATGTTGCTGCAAATGGTTGGATTTTTCCACTTCTTATGGCTGAGTAGTATTCCATTGTGTATATGCACCACACCTTCTTTATCCATTCATCTACCGATGGACATTTAGGTTGCTTCCAATTCTTGGCTATTGTAAATAGTGCTGCGATAAACATAGAGGTGCATCTGTCTTTCTCAAACTTGATTGCTGCATTCTTAGGGTAAATTCCTAGGAGTGGAATTTCTGGGTCAAATGGTAAGTCTGTTTTGAGCATTTTGATGAACCTCCATACTGCTTTCCACAATGGTTGAACTAATTTACATTCCCACCAGCAGTGTAGGAGGGTTCCCCTTTCTCCACAGCCTCACCAACATTTGTTGTTGTTTGTCTTTTGAATGGCAGCCATCCTTACTGGTGTGAGGTGATACCTCATTGTAGTTTTAATTTGCATTTCTCTGATAATTAGCGATGTGGAGCATCTTTTCATGTGTCTGTTGGCCACCTGTATTTCTTTTTTAGAGAACTGTCTGTTCAGTTCCTCTGCCCATTTTTTAATTTGGTTATTTGTTTTTTGTTTGTTGAGGCGTGTGAGCTCTTTATATATTCTGGACATCAGGCCTTTTTCAGATCTGTCATTTTCAAATATATTCTCCCATACTGTACGGTTCCTTTTTGTTCTATTGATGGTGTCTTTCGCTGTACAGAAGCTTTTCAGCTTAATGTAGTCCCACTTGCTCATTTTCGCTGTTGTTTTCCTTGCCCGGGGAGATATGTTCAAGAAGAGGTCACTCATGTTTATGTCTAAGAGGTTTTTGCCTATGTTTTTTTCCAAGAGTTTAATTGTTTCATGACTTATATTCAGGTCTTTGATCCATTTTGAGTTTACCTTTGTATATGGGGTGAGACAATGGTCCAGTTTCATTCTCCTACATGTAGCTGTCCAGTTTTGCCAGCACCATCTGTTGAAGAGACTGTCATTTTGCCATTGTATGTCCATGGCTCCTTTATCAAATATTAATTGACCATATATGTTTGGGTTAATGTCTGGAGTCTCTAGTCTGTTCCACTGGTCTGTGGCTCTGTTCTTGTGCCAGTACCAAATTGTCTTGATTACTATGGCTTTGTAGTAGAGCTTGAAGTTGGGGAGTGAGATCCCCCCTACTTTATTCTTCTTTCTCAGGATTGCTTTGGCTATTCAGGGTCTTTGGTGTTTCCATATGAATTTTTGAATTATTTGTTCCAATTCATTGAAGAATGTTGCTGGTAATTTGAGAGGGATTGCATCAAATCTGTATATTACTTTTGGCAGGATTGCCATTTTGACGATATTAATTCTTCCTAGCCATGAGCATGGGATGAGTTTCCATTTATTAGTGTCCCCTTTAATTTCTCTTAAGAGTGACTTGTAGTTTTCAGAGTATAAGTCTTTCACTTCTTTGGTTAGGTTTGTTCCTAGGTATTTTATTATTTTTGATGCAATGGTGAATGGAATTTTTTCCTGATTTCTCTTTCTATTGATTCATTGTTAGTGTATAGGAAAGCTACAGATTTCTGTGTGTTAATTTTGTATTCTGCAACTTTGCTGTATTCCGATATCAGTTCTAGTAGTTTTGGAGTGGAGTCTTTAGGGTTTTTTATGTACAGTATCATATCATCTGCAAATAGTGACAGTTTAACTTCTTCTTTACCAATCTGGATTCCTTGTATTTCTTTGTTTTGTCTGATTGCCATGGCTAGGACCTCCAGTACTATGTTAAATAACAGTGGGGAGAGTGGGCATCCCTGTCTGGTTCCCGATCTCAGAGGAAATGCTTTCAGCTTCTCGCTGTTCAGTATAATGCTGGCTGTTGGTTTATCATATATGGCCTTTATTATGTTGAGGTACTTGACCTCTATTCCCATTTTGCTGAGAGTTTTTATCATGAATGGATGTTGAATTTTGTCAAATGCTTTTTCAGCATCTATGGAGATGATCATGTGGTTTTTGTCTTTCTTTTTGTTGATGTGGTGGATGATGTTGATGGATTTTCGAATGTTGTACCATCCTTGCATCCCTGGGATGAACCCCACTTGTTTATGGTGTATGATCCTTTTGATATACTGTTGAATTCTGTTTGCTAATATTTTATTGAGTATTTTTGCATCTACATTCATCAGGGATATTGTTCTGTAATTTTTTTTTTTGATGGGGTCTTTGCCTGGTTTTGGTATTAGGGTGATGTTGGCCTCATAGAATGAGTTTGGGAGTATTCCCTCTTCTTCTATTTTGTGGAACACTTTAAGGAGAATGGGTATTATGTCTTCTCTGTGTGTCTGATAAAATTCCGAGGTAAATCCGTCCGGTCCCGGGGTTTTGTTCTTGGGTATTTTTTTGATTACCGTCTCAATTTCTTTGCTTGTAATTGGTTTGTTTAACTTTTGTGTTTCTTCCTTGGTCAGCCTTGGGAGGTTGTATTTTTCTAGGAAGTTGTCCTTTTCTCCTAGGTTTTCCAGCTTGTTGGCATATAGGTTTTCATAGTAGTCTTTAATAATTCTTTGTATTTCTGTGGAGTCTGTCGTGATTTTTCCATTCTCATTTCTGATTATGTTGATTTGTGTTGATTCTCTTTTTCTCTTAATAAGTTGGGCTAGAGGCTTATCTATTTTGTTTATTTTCTCAAAGAACCAGCTCTTGGTTTTGTTGATTTTTGCTATTGTTTTATTCTTCTCAATTTTGTTTATTTCTTCTCTGATCTTTATTATGTCTCTCCTTCTGCTGACTTTAGGCCTCATTTGTTCTTCTTTTTCCAGTTTCGATAATTGTGATGTTAGACTATTCATTTGGGATTGTTCTTCCTTCTACAAAGTGTACCTGGATTGCTATATACTTTCCTCTTAAGGCTGCTTTCGCTGTGTCCCACAGACGTTGGGGCTTAGTATTGTTGTTGTCATTTGTTTCTATATATTCCTTGATCTCCATTTTCATTTGTTCATTGATCCATTGATTATTTAGTAGCATGTTGTTAAGCCTCCATGTGTTTGTGAGCCTTTTTGCTTTCTTTGTAGAATTTATTTCTACTTTTATACCTTTGTGGTCTGAAATATTGGTTGGTAGAATTTCAATATTTTGGAATTTACTGAGGCTCTTTTTGTGAGCTAGTATGTGGTCTATTCTGGAGAATGTTCCATGTGCACTTGAGAAGAATGTATATCCTGTTGCTTTTGGATGTAGAGTTCTATAGATGTGTATTAGGTCCATCTGTTCTAGTGTGTTGTTCAGTGCCTGTGTGTCCTTACTTATTTCCTGCCCAGTGGATCTATCCTTTGGGGTGAGTGGTGTGTTGAAGTCTCCTAAAATGAATGTATTGCAGTCTATTTCCCTCTTTAGTTCTGTTAGTATTTGCTTCACATATGCTGGTGCTCCTGTATTGGGTGCTATATATTTATAATGGTTATATCCTCTTGTTGGACTGAGCCCTTTATCATTATATAGTGTCCTTCTTTATCTCTTGTTACTTTCTTTGTTTTGAAGTCTATTTTTTCTGATATTAGTACTGCAACCCCTGCTTTCTTCTCACTGTTGTTTGCCTGAAATATGTTTTTCCATCCCTTGACTTTTAGTCTATGCTTGTCTTTGGGTTTAAGGTGAGTTTCTTGTAAGCAGCATATAGATGGGTCTTGCTTTTTTATCCATTCTATTACTCTGTGTCTTTTGATTGGTGCATTAAGTCCATTTACATTTAGGGTGACCTTTGAGAGGTATGTACTTATTGCCATTGCAGGCTTTAGATTCGTGGTTACCAAAGGTTCAAGGTTAGCTTCTTTAGTATCTTACTGCCTAACTTAGCTCGCTTATTGAGCTGTTATATACACTGTCTGGAGATTCTTTTCTTCTCTCCCTTCTTATTCCTCCTCCTCCATTCTTCATATGTTGTGTGTTTTGTTCTGCTCTTTTTAGGAGTGCTCCCATCTAGAGCAGTCCCTGTAGGATGCCCTGTAGAGGTGGTTTGTGGGAAGCAAATTCCCTCAGCTTTTGCTTGTCTGGGAATTGTTTAATCCTGCCATCATATTTAAATGATAGTCATGCTGGATACAGTATCCTTGGTTCAAGGTCCTTCTGTTTCATTGCATTAAGTATATCATGCCATTCTCTTCTGGCCTGTAGGGTTTCTGTCGAGAAGTCTGATGTTAGCCTGATGGGTTTTCCTTTATAGGTGACCTTTTTTTCTCTAGCTGCCTTTAAAACTCTTTCCTTTTCCTTGATCCTTGCCATTTTAATTACTATGTATCTTGGTGTTGTCCTCCTTGGATCCTCTCTGTTGGGGGTTCTGTGTAATACCATGGTCTGTTCGATTATTTCCTCCCCCAGTTTGGGGAAGTTTTCAGCAATTATTTCTTCAAAGAGACTTTCTATCCCTTTTCCTCTTTCTTCTTCTTCTGGTACCCCTATAATGCGAATATTATTCCTTTTGTCTTGGTCACATAGTTCTCTTAGTGTTGTTTCATTCCTGGAGATCTCCTTTTATCTCTCTCTATGTCAGCTTCTATATGTTCCTGTTCTCTGGCTTCTATTCCTTCAATGGCCTCTTGCATCTTATCCATTCTGCTTATAAATCCTTCCAGGGATTGTTTCACTTCTGTGATCTCCTTTCTGACATCTGTGATCTCCCTCCGGACTTCATCCCATTGCTCTTGCATTTTTCTCTGCATCTCTGTCAGCATGTTCATGATTTTAATTTTGAATTCTTTTTCAGGAGGACTGGTTAGGTCTGTCTCCTTCTCAGGTGTTGTCTCTGTGATCTTTGTCTGCCTGTAGGTTTGCCTTTTCATGGTGATAGAGATAGTTTGCAGAGCTGGTACGAGTTACCGCTGTAAGAGCTTCCCTTCTTCTTGGTTTGTGGCCTTCCTCTCCCCCTTCGCAAGTTGCTGTTTTCTTGCAGGTGTGGATGTGGTCTGGATGTTGTCCTGTGTCCTCTGGTCTCTATTTTAGGAAGAGTTTTCTTTGTTATATTTTCATAGCTCTATGTGTTTTTGGGAGGAGATTTCCACTGCTCTACTCATGCCGCCATCCTGGCTCCGCTGGATGTGTCATTTTCAAATATATTCTCCCATACTGTAGGGTTCCTTTTTTTTCTTTTGATGGTGTTTTTTGCTGTACAGAAGCTTTTCAGCTTAATGTAGTCCCACTTGTTCATTTTTGCTGTTGTTTTCCTTGCCCGGGGAGATATGTTCAAGAAGAGGTCACTCATGTTTATGTCTAATAGGTTTTTGCCTATGTTTTTTTTCCAAGAGTTTAATGGTTTCATAACTTAACATTCAGGTCTTTGATCCATTTTTAGTTTACTTTTATATATGGGTTAGACAATGGTCCAGTTTCATTCTCCTACATGTAGCTGTCCAGTCTTGCCAGCACCATCTGTTGAAAAGACTGTCATTTCGCCATTGTATGTCCATGGCTCCTTTATCAAATATTTATTGACCATATATGTCTGAGTTAATGTCTGGATTCTCTAGTCTCTTCCATTGGTCTGTGGCTCTGTTCTTGTGCCAGTACCAAATTGTCTTGATTACTATGGCTTTGTAGTAGAGCTTGAAGTTGGGGAGTGAGATCCGCCCTACTTTATTCTTCTTTCTCAGGATTGCTTTGGCTATTTGGGGTCTTTGGTGTTTCCATATGAATTTTTGAATTATTTGTTCCAGTTCATTGAAGAATGTTGCTGGTAGTTTCATAGGTATTGCATCAAATCTGTATATTGCTTTGGGCAGGATGGCCATTTTGATGATATTAATTCTTCCTAGCCACGAGCATGGGATGAGTTTCCATCTGTTAGTGTCCCCTTTAATTTCTCTTAAGAGTGACTTGTAGTTTTCAGAGTATAAGTCTTTCACTTCTTTGGTTAGGTTTATTCCTAGGTATTTTATTTTTTTTGATGCAATTGTGAATGGAGTTGTTTTCCTGATTTCTCTTTCTGTTGGTTCATTGTTAGTGTATAGGAAAGCCACAGATTTCTGTGTGTTGATTTTGAATCCTGCAACTTTGCTGTTTTCTGATATCAGTTCTAGTAGTTTTGGGGTAGAGTCTTTAGGGTTTTTTATGTATAGTATCATGTCATCTGCAAATAGTGACAGTTTATCTTCTTCTTTACCAATCTGAATTCCTTGTATTTCTTTGTTTTGTCTTACTGCTGTGGGTAGGAACTCTAGTACTATGTTAAATAACAGTGGGGAGAGTGGGCTTCCCTGTCTAGTTCCTGATCTCAGAGGAAAAGCTTTCAGCTTCTCACGGTTCAATATAATGTTGGCTGTGGGCTTCTCGCTGTTCAATATAATGTTGGCTGTGGGTTTATCTTAGATGGTCTTTATTATGTTGAGGTTCTTGCCCTCTATTCCCATTTTGCTGAGAGTTTTTATCATGAATGGATGTTGAACTTTGTTAAATGCTTTTTCAGCATCTATGGAGATCATTGTGTTGTTTTTGTCTTTCTTTTTGTTGATGTGGTGGATGATGTTGATGGACTTTCGAATGTTGTACCATCCTTGCATCCCTGGGATGAATCCCACTTGGTCATGCTGTATGATCCTTTTGATGTATTTTTGAATTCGGTTTGCTAATATTTTATTGAGTATTTTTGCATCTACATTCATCAGGGTTATTGGTCTGTAATTTTCTTTTTTGGTGGGGTCTTTGCCTGGTTTTGGTATTAGGGTGATGTTAGTTTCATAGAATGATTTTGGGAGTCTCCCCTCCTCTTCTATTTTTTGGAAAACTTTAAGGAGAATGGGTATTATATCTTCCCTGTATGTCTGATAAAATTCCGAGGTGAATCCTTCTGGCCCGGGGGTTTTGTTCTTGGTAGTTTTTTGATTACTGCTTCAATTTCTTTGCTGGTAATTGTTCTGTTCAGATTTTCTGTTTCTTTCTGGGTCAGTCTTGGAAGGTTGTATTTTTCTAGGAAGTTGTCCATTTCTCCTAGGTTTCCCAGCTTGTTAGCATATAGATTTTCATAGTACTCACTAATAATTCTTTGTATTTTTGTGGGGTCCGTCATGATTTTTCCTTTCTCATTTCTGATACTGTTGATTTGTGTTGACTGTCTTTTCCTATTAATAAGTCTCGCTAGAGGCTTATCTATTTTGTTTATTTTCTCAAAGAACCAGCTCTTGGTTTCATTGATTTTTGCAATTTTTTTATTCTTCTCAATTTTATTTATTTCTTCTCTGATCTTTATTTTGTCCCTCCTTCTGCTGACCTTAGGCCTCATTTGTTCTTCTTTTTCCAATTTCGATAATTGTGACATTAGACCATTTATTTGGGATTGTTCTTCCTTTTTTAAATATGCCTGGATTGCTATATACTTTCCTCTTAAGACTGCTTTTGCTGTGTCCCACAGTAGTTGGGGCTTAATGTTGTCATTGTCGTTTGTTTCCATATATTGCTGGATCTCCATTTTCATTTGGTCATTGATCCATTGATTATTTAAGAGCGTGTTGTTAAGCCTCCATATGTTTGTGAGCCATTTTGCTTTCTTTGTACAGTTTATTTCTAGTTTTATGCCTTTGTGGTCTGAGAAGTTGGTTGGTAGGATTTCAATCTTTTGGAATTTATTGAGGCTCTTTTTGTGGCCTAATATGTGGTCTATTCTGGAGAATGTTCCATGTGCACTTGAGAAGAATGTGTATCCTGTTGCTTTTGGGTGTAGAGTTCCATAGATGTCTATTAGGTCCATCTGTTCTAGTGTGTTGTTCAGTGCCTCTGTGTCCTTACTTACTTTCTGTCTGGTGGATCTGTCCTTTGGAGTGAGTGGTGTGTTGAAGTCTCCTAGAATGAATGCATTGCATTCTATTTCCTCCCTTAGTTCTGTTAGTATTTGTTTCAGGTATGTTGGTGCTCCTGTGTTGGGTGCATATATATTTATAATGGTTATATCCTCTTGTTGGACTGAGCCCTTTATCATTATGTAATGTCCCTCTTTGTCTTTTATTACTTTCTTTATTTTGAAGTCTGTTTTGTCTGATACCAGAATTGCAACATCTGCTTTCTTCTCTCTGTTGTTTGCATGAAATATCTTTTTCCATCCTTTGACTTTTAGTCTGTGCATGTCTTTGGGTTTGAGATGAGTCTCTTGTAAGCAGCATATGGATGGATCTTGCTTTTTTATCCATTCTATTACTCTGTGTCTTTTGATTGGTGCATTCAGTCCATTTACATTTAGGGTGATTATTGAGAGGTATGAACTTATTGCCATTGCAGGCTTTAAGTTTGTGGTTACCACAGGTTCAGGGTTAACTTCTTTACTATCTTACTGTCTAACTTAACTAGCTTCTTGAGCTATTATAAACGCAGTCTGATGATTCTTTATTTCCCTCCCTTCTTATTCCTCCTCCTGCCTTCTTCATATGTTGGGTTTTTTATTCTGTGCTCTTTTTAGGAGTGCTCCCATCTAGAGCAGTCCCTGTAGGATGCCCTGTAGAGGTGGTTTGTGGGAGGCAAATTCCCTCAACTTTTGCTTGTCTGGGAATTGTTTAATCCCTCCTTCATATTTAAATGTTAGTTGTTCTTGATACAGTAGTCTTGGTTCAAGGCCGTTCTGTTTCATTGCATTAAGTATATCATGCCATTCTCTTGTGGCCTGTAGGGTTTCTGTTGAGAAGTCTGATGATAGCCTGATGGGTTTTCCTTTGTAGGTGACCTTTTTTCTCTCTCTGGCTGCCTTTAATACTTTGTCCTTGTCTTTGATCTTTGCCATTTTAATTATTATGTGTCTTGTTGTTGCCCTCCTTGCATCCCTTGTCATGGGAGTTCTGTGTACCTCTGTGGTCTGAGACGCCATTTCTTCCCCTAGTTTGGGGGGGTTTTTGGCAATTATTTCTTCAAAGACACTTTCTCTCCCTTTCTCTCTCTCTTCTTCTTCTTGTACCCCTATAATGCGGATATTGTTCCATTTTGATTGGTCACTCAGCTCTCTTAGAATTCTTTCATTCCTAGATTTCCTTTTATCTCTCTCTGCATCAGCTTTTCTGCGTTTCTGTTCTCTGTTTTCTAGTCCCTTACTGGTCTCTTGCATCTCGTCCATTCTGTTTTGAAGTCCTTCCAGAGCTTCTTTTATTTCTGTATTCTCCTTCCTTAGTTCTTGCATATTTCTCTGCAAGTCCATCAGCATGGTTATGACTTTTGTTTTGAATTCTTTTTCAAGGAGACTGGTTAAATCTATCTCCCCAGGTTTCTTCTCAGGGGAAGATGTAGCAGATGCCGAAGCTGTCTGGGTTAGTCTTGTCTGGGCCATATTTTTTTGCCTTTACATGTTGACAGGTGCTATTGACTGTCAGCTGGGAGGGCCAAACTTTTCACTTGCGACTGGCCTTTCTTTACTGGGACAACTGCGACCCCCTAGTGGCTTGTGTTGGGTAATTACATGTAGACTGGGTCTTTGTGTCTTGCCCGGCCGGTATGGAGGAATTTCCCTTTATGTGGGTGTGGTCTGCCTTAGGCTGTTTCTCTCGCTTTTGCAGCCTCTGGAGTCGTAATGGACCAGAGGGCTGTTTGGCTGTTTGGCTGTTTACCTCTGTGAGGGGTCTCAGAGCTGTTGCCCAGGGGGTTAGTGTGCCCAGTTTTCCCTGTAATTTCCAGCCACTGGGCTGTGACCTGTGTTGTATCCTTCCAGCTGTTATGTCCCTGTCCCTTTAAGACTTTCAAAAAGCACTCGCTTTTCTTTGTCACAGGGGCATCATCTTTGGAACCCGCTCAGAGGTCTTGCTGCCCTGTTTCCCTAGTTTCCAGCCCTCCACGCATGCACTGTGTCTGCGCTCTGGTGCGGGTAGCTGGGGCTGGGTGTTTAGCAGTCCTGGGCTCCCTCTCCCTCCTGCCGAGAGCTGGGGGGAGGTGTGCTCGGGTCCCGCTGGGCCGGGGTTTGTATCTTACCCCTTTCACCAAGCACTCGGCTCTCACATGTGTGAATGTAGTCTGGCTGTTGTCCTGTGTCTTCTGGTCTCTCTTTTAGGATTAGTTGTATTTGTTGTATTTTCAAAAATATATATGTTTTTGGGAGGAGATTCCCACTGTCCTACTCATGCCACCTTGTTGGCTCCCACAGGAACTCCCATTGTGTTTTTCTTTACAAAAAGTCCTGTAGTTATCCTGACAATGCTGATTTCAGTAATGGCCCAAATATGTTTCTATCTCATGACCTTTGTGTATTTGTATGTTTGCACTTATTCATGCCTCTTGGAAATGCCCTTTCACACTGATGCTGGGCTTGGTCATGTGACTGTTTTCACCAATGGGACATGAACAGAGTAGATGCAGGCTGAGACTTGAAATGTACCTCTGCATCTGGACTCATTTTTCTGCTCCTCTTGGAAACCCAAGCTGTCATGGGAATGAGTCCAAGCCAGCTTGCTGGATGATGACACATTGATAGTGCCATTGTTCCTTAGCTGTCCTACCTGACAGCCGGCCAGTCTCTAACAGCTGGCAGCTGACCCCAGATGCCTGAGCAAGTCCCTTTAAGATCAGAAGAACTGCCCAGATGAACTAATCCCCAATTGCCTGCCTATAACCATGAATTCAGAAATGATTGTTGCTTAAAGCTGCGATGTTTTGGGGTATCTTACTGAGGATACAGAAAAGCTAACTGAAATAATTCCCTTTTATAAATGGGGTCACATAGGCTCAAAAAGATTGAATAAATTTCTGTGACCACACAGCCAGTAAGTGACAGTATTGGGAAGTGAACTACTTCCCTCCAGATCCACACTGCTCCAGCACACGTTGGGAGCCATATTTAGTGGCGTTAAGGACAGGAATTACACCAGACAAGGTCATAGTAGCTGGGGTGAGGTTCATCTGGAGTTGAGCAAAGCCCTGATAAGGGGTGCACCATCTCATTCTGTTTGTCTTTCACTCTTTTCCCTTAATTATTGAGAAGCTCCTGTGAATGAGAGAGGCTTGTGGGGTTGTCTTCACAGGTAGGCAAGGGATGCATCAGATCTCATTATTTTACTGGAAGAATGAGTTTTCAGATCTGTGGCAAGAAAAAATGAAAGCATAGGGGCCTGGATCCAAGGAGTAGTCTAGGAATCTCTGTGATTCCCTGGTAGTACTTTCCTGCTTGAAACTTTGTCTCCTGCCACTATTTCTTAATTTTCACGTTTAGCTATTCTGAACTTCTCAAATTCCAAACAATAGAACTTTCCCTTCCATTTTTGGGGTCCTTCCAGAGATGGTGCATCTACTCCCAATCCTGTTATTTTCCCTGTAAAGAAGAGTGGGCACAGTTACATTCATTAGTGTTCACACATTTAATCAGGTAGGTGGCTGATACTAGTGGGTGAGATCATTCTAAGATGTTATGCATGTGGTGGCATTCTCTCTTCTCCCTTTTTTGCAGGGAAGATCCCATACCCACAGTTACATAGGAAGGTATCTAATCATTTTTCTCTCTTTATTCTGCCCTTGTCTCTGAATCTGTTCATAGTAAGTGCTCAGTAAATGTTAGGTGTACCGATTTTCTTCTGTATCTGTCTATACTTGATTGAAAGATCCATGATTTAGGTTAGAACTTAGTGAGGTGGAGGCATTTAGGAGGCATCTCATTTTGGCATTATTTCAGGGTCCCACACCCAGAGATAAGTTCATTCTCTGTACTTAGTACTGACCTCAAGTTTAACTCGATATTCAACATTGCAATGTAATTCTGTCTGTGCCTATTTGTCTTTCAGAAAGTTAAGTTCCCTGAGGCTTTACAATGGCATCTTTCAGCTTTTGTATCCCTATTATGTAACCTAGGGTCCAGAGAACATAATATAGATAGATAAATATTTCTTGAATGAAGAAATCTGTGTTCAAATCTAGGACCTCTCTTCCTAGTTGCACGGCATTGAGAAGGTAACCTTTCTGAGACTTGACTTTCTCAACTAGAATCTGAAGATGATCATGCCTATCTGATAGGGTTATTGTGAGAATGAAATGAAATAAAATATGTAGAAGTCCCTGGTTTTGTGAACATAGAAAGAACATTATTTTCCTTCTTTTCATGTGAATGGGGGATGGGCTCTGCTGCATGGAAGGTTCCAGATCACTGGGCTGGTTCTTCTGAAATTTTACCCCAGATCTGCCTCATTTACATGTATCCATCTTTCCAACAAATGACTCCAGGGCCTGGTTTTCTCTTTTAGTTACATCAAGCACCAGCTTTCCCCAGGTGGTATCTCTGCAATTAATGGCTACAGAATCACCAGGGCTGGAGCAGGCTGGTTTTTCTTGGATTCTTTTTTGAGTTTATAATCTTACCTGTCATTCCCTTGGCTCTGAAGATTATTAAGCATTCCACGAGGAAAACGTTCTCTTTAAAATGGCTCAGAAGCAGCCTGACTGAGGAAGCCACTTACCCTGTATTGCACTACTGCCCCCTTGCCTAATGTCTAGCCAAGAGTCATCAGTGACCTTGGCAAAGAGGAGGCAGCTTGCCTTGTTCCAAGCTCAATTATCAGGAGATAACCTCTGAAAGTTAGCTAAATAGGATTTCTCTTCCCCATTTTTTCCCTTTCTTTTTCTTAAGCTCAGGAGAAAAGGCTGTTGCTGGATACAGCAAGGACAAATATGCACCCTGATAGAAGAGGGTTTTCGGTTTTGTTGGGGAGAGAGATTGTGTATCAACCCATGTTGTACACACTCTGCCTCTTCAGAGAGAACTTCAAAAGCCTCACTCCAGAGATTTGCTCAAAGACTGCATGGCCTGTTGGTTTGTGTATAATGTACCATTTGCTTTTATCCTTATAAATATTTTAACTCTTCTTTCACTCTGGATCCCTTGTTTCAAAGCCAAATTTCCTTCACTTTGTTACTAGAATTGTACCTTTTCCCCTGCATCCAAGCAATTTTCCCTATTCTGCTCAAGGCTTGCATTAAGGTAAGTAAAATAAGTCTCTCTCTCTACCTTTCACTAACTCTTTCAATTGGGCACCTCACTGTTTATGCTTTTAGGAAGTTCTTCAATCATAGTTTATGTTTTTATGCTACCTTTCCCCAGTGCTCAGGTCTCAAGCCCCCTTTTTATTTGAGTGTAATATTTCTTTTTCTTTTTCCTCTTGTGTTTGCGCTTTCTTAGATGCATTTATTCAACAATCATTGATTGATGCTTTCTCTGTATCAACTCCTGTGCTAAGGGATGTTAAGTAGGTGGGACATTTTTGCCAGGAAGAACTCATAATCATGCAAATGCAGTATTCTAAAGATTATCACTCTATTTATTTATCTATTTAGAAATAGAAATACCAATATATAGATATACTGTGCGAAAAACCACAGAGAAGCACAGAGAAAAATCGAATAGAAACTTACTCAAGACTTTATGTGAAGGGGATCATGGAAGACTTTTCTTTAGAGCTTTGGATTGATGTATGTTTAGGCTATAGGTGTTATTCAGCTGTATACATAGGGGAAAGACACTCTAAGCAGGACAAATAATGTAAGTCATAGAAATTTGCAAGAATATAGCATGCAATGTTGGGGAAGGGTGAGAGTGCAGTGTGGTTGAAGGCTAGGATGCGTCAGGGAGACAGTGGCAGATGAAGCTGGAAAGACAACCAGTGTTCATGCTAGCTCTTTTCGCATTGGACTGAAGAAGAAATCTTGGACTTTTCCTATGGATTGTGTAGGACTACTGCAGCTTTTTAAGCAAATGAGCAACTTGTTCAAATTCAGAAAGTATTGTGGTAGTAAAGAATAGACTTGTTCAATAAGAAATTCAGGCACGATATTCCTTATCCTTTCAATTTGTCAAATCTTAACTAAAATTTTTAGTAAGTTCTTGAAAATATGCCAGTACAAAATGAGTGTATCCTAAAAACCTAAAAATCAAATGCAGAGTAAACTTCACATGCAAGATATCAACACTCATACACTAGATGAGGACTAAAACAAGAACATAGTTTGAATAGCAGCACTGTAGACCTTTATTCAAGAAAGGCTGGCGCTGACATTGGGATTTGAGAGGGCCTGGCATTGTGGTGCTGTTGTTATTTACATGTCACTTGCTCTGATTTTCAGTTACAACTAAGTCATAGTTATCCTTAATTTGAGAAAATGCTTTTAATTCTTTGTCTTCCGAAATGCTGTTTTGAAGTCCAGTAAATGTTCAGGGCTGTACCCTACAGCCAGTGTTTAGGTTGTTTATAGTACAGCTTTCATTTGTCCCAGGAAGAGAGGGTCACTCCCTCCTCTGTACACCCATAGTGTTTTAGGCATATGTAAATTACAGAATTCAGCAGGCCGTACTGTGATTATATCTTTGAGAAGCAGTACAGTGTAGTGATTAAGAGCACATGTCTAGAACCAGAAAGTCTAGCTTTGAATCCCAGCTGTCATTTTCCTGGCCGTGTAAACTTGAATAAGTTACTTTTATTTTATGTCACCTTCCTTGTCTGAAAAATGAGAATGATATTACATAACTTACAAGGTTGTTATGAGGAGAAAAGGAGTTAACATGTGTAAGTACTTGGAACAGAAACAAATATGCAGTAAGCTCTATATATTATAAAAGGTCATTAGTTCTCTAGTTATCTGATTCCCCTAGTGTTTCCTCATCTTTACTGTGTCATGGTTTATGTGCAAAATGATGTGATTTGTATGCGCATTGGGAGAAATGGACGAAGAAGCACGTGTTTGAAATGATCAAGTGGAGAGGCTTATCCCACCTCAGGACCTCCCCTGGCTGCCGTGAGGGCTAAGGGAATACACCTGTACCTGATTTGTGGCAAATTCTGACCTGGCAGACTATGTTAATCAAGGATGGAGATCATTATCCCTCTCTGTGTCCTACATGCCTGGCACAAATTTTGTTGCAGGGTAGGTATCAATAAGTGGATATTTTTTTCCAGCAAGTGGATGAACAAATAGAAAGCAGGAAGACCCTACCTCTCTTTGCCTGCCTAAGGTGATACCCTCTTACTATGGGAAAACAGGGTTGACTAGCTATATCATTGCTATTTTATGTACAAATAATGCACTCTAAAATTTCTGTAAAATCTGTTAAGTTATTTTGGGGGAAGGGGCAAGAAAGGCCTCTTGAAAGATGAATTGTCACAGAATACTTAGAGAAGTGGGCAGCGCTTCACGCTGGAAACCACCAGATAATGCTTGGTCATTTTCGGGCTCAGAATAAGTCCTGCTGGGTAAAAATGTTTATTCCTTAATAAGTGGTCTATTATAGGGAAGTCTTTCTGTTCAGTGGTGGCAAGAAGCTGAAAGTAGGTCAAGAAATGCTTAGAATTGGAAGTTTTTATATGAGCCATATGCTTAGAAGTAAGAATGGGTCCCAGATTCTAGTCTAGACAGGAAACTAAATCTCACTAATTGGTGGGCTTTGCTTCCTATACTGCTCATGGTGAAAAACTACAAGATAGCTCATATAATTGAAGTGGGCAAAGAAATATTTTAAAAATAGAATAAAATCGCTACCAGTGATAGGAATCAAGGAAAAGGGCTGGTCACGTGCCACAATAAGGACTTTCTACAAGGTAGAGCAATGGTACCCCAAATGTGTATCCTGTCCATTGAACAAATTTAAAGCAACTCACTTTTTTGAGTATTTAACATTTTTATATTTATTTTAATCCTGTAGAAATATTGCAAGAAGAGTGCAAAAGGGCCTGCTTGCTTCTTTATTCAGATTCATCTCTATCTTTTAAAAATGAAGATCACTTATTATGAGCTGCAAATGATTAACTTTTTGTGTCCAAAGTGTATTTGCTTGTCTTTTGCAAGAAATCTTTGACTCCAGATTCTGCAGTTGGGAGTCAAGAACACAGGTCTTAGGGCTTCCTTTGTTCCCGGAGCTTCAGGGGTGGCTGGCCGCGGAGCACAGGGAAGGAAGCTGCTGAGGGAGCCAGAGACCTTTGCACAGACTTTAAGAGTAGAGAAGGTTGGTTTCACAAGAAGAGCAACCGATCCTCCTAAATTCCCATGGAGTGGAGGTTACGCGAGGCCTTGGTATTCAACAGCCAGACATATCTCCTCCAGCTGCCAGGCCACAGCTGTCAATTCAAAAATGCTCCCAAAAATGAGGCCAGAACCCACATTAATGAAGCCCAATCGCTTCAGAATTATTGTTGGATTAATTAGCAGCCTTGCCAGTAACTGATGTGTGCAGGGTCAGTAATAACTTATGGTGAGTCACATTTAAGTAATTTCATTCCATTCAACCAGCATTTACTGTACCTACTAAGCCCAGAGCCCTGGGCAGTCCCAATGCATGAAAAGGGGCAGAACTGGACAGCAAATGACTGGGGTTCTAGGCCTACCTCTGCCGTAATGTTCTGGGCAGGGACAAGGGAGAGGGTCAAGGATTGTCATAGAAGAGGCTGAGGGAAGCAAACCTTCACAATGGCTGGCTTGCCAAAGGAGTTTCAGTATTCTGAAAATGAGTATCAGACCAACGCTAGTCAAAACTGGGATCTAGATGTCTGTATTCATCAGTCTCCTTTGGTTGCAACTGAAAGAAACCCCACTGTAACTACTTAAACATCAACTACAAAGACAAAAGCAACAAACAAACAAAAAGCAGAAATGTAACAACTTGTTTAACTGTAACTTTCCATGGCTTACTAACATCAGGGATGGCTGGATCCAGGTACTCAAATGGTGGCCTCTGGCATTGTTTCTTTCTCTCTATATAGTTTATTTTCAGGCATTCTTACCATGAGAGTTTAGATTCCCTTCCCACTACCACCCCCTAAAACAGACTCTGGTGGAGGTAGTTTATGTGGGAGATGTGGTGGCCATGGAAATGCACCCCTAAGGTCTTATGCTGCAGGAAGCATGCTTGATTGCCAGTCCTGACACTACCCTTCTGGACCCTTCACATTCATGTGAAAGCTATGCTTCATGTGGGCTGCTCCCCGTGCACTGCAAGGCCATGAAGGTGGGCCCATTCCAGGTGGACAGGCGGCTTTGACTTGGGAACCCCTCACTGGCTGGTCGAACTTGTCTTGGAACTGTGCTACAGCCCATGACTCTTCCTGCCCAATTTACTCCCTTTCCCCTCTCTCCTTCAGTGTGAGACCTCCCTTCTCCAGCTCCATCCCTTCTGCCTTCACAAGTGTTTCTTCCAATAAAGCTCTTGCATGTCTAATCTCATCCTCACATCTGCTTCTCAGAGGCACAAGTGAGGAAATGGGGAAGGTGAGCCAGAGACGGGAGAAAAGGCACTAAATGGTGCATGAATGAACAGGTGACCATTGTGGGCAAGGCATCTGGGATTTTCTTAGAGAACATGTAGGGGAGGCTCAGGATCCTCCCACCAGAAGGCAAGGGGCGGTGTTTGCCTACCATTTTCCATTTCCCATAGGCAGAAGGCTGTCCATGGGTGTTGGCTTTCTCACACTTCAAGGCTGGAGGGAAGGATTCTGGGGCACCAGTGGAAACCTTTAGGCAGAGATGAGAGATACAGATGCTGGAAGTTGCAAACAATCTATCATGGCTGTAGACAAACTTAGGTGGGCCAAGGGAATATGATGCAGGGCATCAACAGCAATCTGCTACAATCATGGTAGGAAAAAAAAGACTACAGTATCTCTAAGGACTGCAATTCCAGAGACCATGCCTCAGGAATTTCAGCTGGTCTTGGGAGTGTCTCTGATTGGCTGAACTCCTGTCACAGGACCATCCCTGAGGCAATCACTGTGCCTGTGGAAATGGAGAGTCCTGTCATGTTGGGATGCATGCTCCAGCCACCTCTCCAGCTCACATCTACTGAGAATGGGGCTGGGATGGCTCCCTGAAAGTATGCTGAGCAGGTGAAAGTCCTACAACCACCACTGGATGTGCTGTTAAGGCTTGGACAATGGAGGAAGATTCTCGATGGCAGCACTTTTCAGCATCCCGTTGGGAAGTGCATGCAAGCTGGTGCCTAGAGATGTTAGTATTACATGGATTCTCTGGAGCTAAGCTCACGCCAAAGCACATTGGATACAATGACCAGATGCCACTTCCTGGAGGGGAAGCAGCCCTTTGCTTCCTCCATGCTGAGCTCTCATTATCTGAGCCGGTCATTGGCCGGGTCCTCACTGGCTCAGGGCAGGGGGAGCTGGAGCCTGCCAGTGGCACCTTCTCACATCTAGACTCTGCTCATCTACAGTACTGTACCTGCAGAAGGGCTAGCAATCTTGAGAATGTCTTTCTCCAGCTGCTTTCCACACTTTTCTTTAGCATGGCACAAGCCATGTTTGTGTTTGGTCTGGGAAGCGTCCCTTCTTGCCCCAGTGCCCTGAGGTGGGGAGATGGGAGAAGTGTACAGTTAGCAATTAACAGCTCTATCTGTACTCACATGAAAGAGACATAATTAGCTGGTTCCATCTGTTACAGATACCTGCTGGAGTCAGCCATTCACACCTCAGCCAGATATTACAGTGAGTGGGAGGCCTGAAAAAGAAACACTTTAAAAATAACTCACGTTTTGTTGTTTCAGACATCCTGCCTCCATGGAGTCAGTCTCCAACTTTGCTTCCCTCAGGTGTATACAATTTGCTGTCAGTTGGCAAGCAAAGGTGTGAACTAAGGAATATGGAGGTGGATGGTGTGCATAATTTTCCCAGGAGCTGAGAGCATTTGTTTAAAGAGTCAAGACTTGGTGTAACTTGGCATTAGTGGGGCACTGCCCCAACTGAGTCTACAATATAGGTGGTGGGCTCTGATTCTAGAGGGGAAATATTTTCAGAGCCAAAGTCCAAATTTAGAAGGACCAGTTGGCGCCTCTGGCTGCTAGAGTAAATAACTTGCCCAAGGTCACACAGCAAGGAAGGGGATGAGCTGGGATTGGCATCTAAGTCTGACTAACTCCAAAGCTTGTTTTCTTAATCCCGATGCAGCACTGGTGCGGAATGAAGTTTTGTGGCCATCATGGTCTCATAGGAATTAGGAAGAGTCCAGGACAACTTTTATTTTTTTGAGGCCATGCAAAAATTAGGCACTTGAAAGGAATATTTCCACCTACCTAATTAATGCTTTTAATGTAAAAGGGTACAATGCAATAGAGTGGGGTTATTCACAAGATAATTACAGGATTCATAAAATATTAATTCATAGTACCATACAAGCAGCAGAGCCTGAATGAGGGACATGAAATAAATAGGGTCTCAACAGGGAGATGACATACTCAGAATAGGATGCTTCAAGGGGTGACTGTTTACAAAGTGATTATTTACAGATGTATGGGTATAGGGGAACCACAAAGGAAGTACATGAATATGGGCTGGTAGTGCCAACTGTTACACCTTTAGGCTCCAAAGGACAAATGGGAGGAGACAGAGCCACTGTTTTGAGTTGCCTTTGTGCTTCGTCATCAGACTGGATGGGCCTTTGCAGGGTCGCCAGTTATCACCACTGGCACTAGGATCCAAGACAAGTTTCACAGTCCCACAGCAGAGGCCAGGGAATGGGCTTGGTCAAGTGAAGGAGAGAACCAAAGAGGAGAAGCCAGAACCCTCATCCTCTCATCAACATGTGGAGACATGTGTCGGGCCACAGTTCTAGACATGCCAGGTGATGTTATGATCTAGTGGAGGGATCCATTTCCTTATTTTCCCCCTTTTTCATAAGGCAGACATGTTGTGGGGGAATAAACAGGCCATGAGGTATTCCAGCTACTTGTAAGGGTTTGGCGACAGCTACTCTCAGCACTTGGAGACCCTGGGACCCATGTGAAGGTGTGGTACTTTCTGCCAGGGCTTCAGGAGATGCCATCAGTCCCACAGTGCAGCCCCTCCCACCAGGAGGAGGGGGAACCTGGTCCCAGTTGCTCACAAGCAATCCCAGGTGAGCTTCTGGGTTTGGGTTTTTGCATCCCAGCCATAGAGAGTTTGGGTTTTTGCATCCTAGCCATAGACTATTTAATGTATACTTGTAATCCTCCATTATTTGACAAGAGAAGATATACCAAACAGTGATACTGAAATGCAGCAATTAATGAGGAACAAAACTATGATAATAAATCAGCAAATTTACTTCAGACTGACCTTCACCAGATTCGAAAGTTGCATTCATCCAATAAAAGTCTTATGTGGTGTGTTGAAATAGTATTCAAAACTAAAGTTAAAAATAGAAAATATAGTGACAATTATGTACAATTCGGCTTTTCATTTATTGAGAATAATGGCTCTCCACACCTGCAATGTGTTATTCATAGAGATGTGCTTGCAAATATCAGCCAGAAACCTTTTCTTGCATCTTACCATTTAGAACAATTTTATGTTTAAAAAAATCAGCACAAAATTGAGAATTCCAAACATTAGTCATAAAAGGAGTTTTTGTCTTCTTTTTTTGATGTCTTGCATGATTGTAAAATTCTGTCCTGAAACCAACTCGTTTTTCTTTTCTTTCATAAATAAAGTAAATCTGCTAGCTTTACATCACATGTTAAATGGGGACAAGTCAAAACTTGTCTTACTATTATGAAGATTGTAACATGATCTTTAGAGGATGCTATTTAATAATATTGTGTTATAACAGAATATTCTTTTTAAAAAGATGTCACTTATTTGTCAATGCTGAAATGATTAAAATATCCCTAAGGGCTTACAATAGTATATATACTTACAAGAGAGGTTCTTGAGTCAAAAAGAGGTTGGAAAAAGCTGATGTAGTGGGAAAAACACCCCCATTTGCTAGCTCTTTGTATTTGGGCAAGTTACTTAAACTCTCTGATCCTCAATTTACCTCATCTTTAAAAATGGGACAGTGACACCTGCTTTGCAGGCTTGTTTTGATGATTACATAGACTGGGTGAAGTGCTTGGTACAGAGTAGGTTCTTATTAAATAGTAGTTATTGATTTGCTCATTTAACACATTTATCGGGTACCTACAATGTGTCAGGCATGGGGTTATGTGCTTGGGTTAAAAGAATGGACACGATGAAATCTCAAATGCTAGTGTTGGATTAAAGATTACAACACTGTGAAGTATGATCATTGAGCATTGCTTTCTGCCTAATTGATTAGGGAAGTGGGATTTTCCTCCTATACCTATACTAATAATAGTGACTAATATTTGTGAAATGCTTCCTGTATGTCTAGAACTATGTTGAATGCTTTACTTCCATTGTCACTTAATGCTTGTAACAAACCTAGAAAGTACTCAATATCACTGTAATATCTATTCTATAGATGAGTAAACTGAAATCCAGAGAGATTAAGTAGTAAATAGAAGGTATAGCTAGGACCAGACCTGAGAATCTGGCTTCAGAGTCCATGCATTTATCCATTACACATTGGCCTGGGAGGATCTTAAAGACTAAGAAAATTGATACACAGGGTGAGGGTTATGGACCTGAATCAGTAATAAGGCTCTAAAGTGTGGAGTGGGTTTGTTCTGGTTGGGATAACTGATTAAGAAGTTGGCTACAGCAGAGAGGAAGGGGAAGTGACACTGATGGTGATGTAATAGTATTTTAGGGGAAGGATAAAAGTCCTACAGAAACCAATTAGCTCTAAAGATACATATGTGTAGCTTCAGGATTACATGGCCCTTAGTACCTAAGATCTTGGAAGGAAAGAAAGAGTATCTCTTTCCAGTATCCATGCGGGCTGTGATTGGCCCCAAGTCCCCCTTTGGAATAATCACTGTTTGGTGAGATGAAAGTACGCTGATCAGAGAACCTGCATCAAGAGAAGCAGGCAGGTTTCATATACCCAATAGTCAGTGAGGTAATTCTCCAGTAACACAGCAAGGGGCTTGCCAATATCGGGTGGAAATCTGCCCTTGCTTCCTCTAAGCCTGTGCTATCCAGACTGTGGTCTGTGGACCGCCAGCATCTACTGTCACCTGGGAACTTGAAGGTTTCTGGGCTCAAACTCCAGACTCACAGGGTCCTATTTTAACAGCCTTCTGTGTGATTTTACATGTGCTCAAGTTTGAGAACCATTCTTCCATTTGGTGAGTTTATTTTACACTCTGTATTTCTACTGTCTTCTTTTAATTGTTTTGTGAAATGTGGTCAGAGCCCTGGGAAGACATCACTCATATATATGGAGGGGGGAGTAGAAGATGGGGAGGGGACTTTGCCCTGATAACAAGTCAACAAAGCCTCAGAGGTTCCTCAATCAGAAAGCATTCTCTATCTGAGAGGAATCCCATACTAAAGGTTTTATGTTTTCATCTTGGTGGTATTTTTAGTATTCTTGTCTGGTAACAGATATCAGTTAGAAATCCATTTTATAATCATTTAAACTGGCTTGCTTTGGGTATATTTACATAATTCTTTGAGGTGCACGGAGAGACAGTGTGTTATTTTTCTGAAGCCAAATACATGGAAAAACCACTTTCTAAGGTAATTACCACTTCAGTGCTCCCCGCACAGTTAGAGGGCACTGTGAAGAAGTGTGCCTTTTGGGCTCAGGGCCACCGAAGTGTGGAAAGAATATGCTTTCTACCTGGGAAAGGGAAACAACAGACTTTGTGTGAAGCCTGATTACTCTGTGTATAATTTGTGTGACAGTTACAGAGCAGTGGCTTCCAGTGCATGGTGGGAGCTCCTTTTAGAACAAACAAAATGAATGAGGTGTAGTGCCATTTGGGGAGGGACACCTGACCTCCTGCCAGCAGGACAAGAAATGTGAGTCACTTGCTGAGAATCAAATCAAAGAGTTCTCTCTCTCAGTGGGTGCCAGCAGGGGCTTTCTAAGGGAAAAGGTCTGCTTCTTCAGGCACCAGATGTGGTAGAGAAATTTGTGTTAAAGTCACATGAAGGCTTGCACATGAGGATGACACACTGAATTTTCTCAAAGAGTGGAAAGCAAAGGGTTTTCCGAGTGACTCTGTCCTCCACCTGCAAGTACTTTGCTTTCTGGGTTCATTTGGACTTTTGATTTTCCCCCTCCCTTTTCTTTTTTCCTGCCATGCAGACTTTGTCATTTCTCTGGCAGTTACCAGTTGCTGATGATCCTAAGAGGTCCTGCATAAAACCCAAGCACTGGTAACCTGTTCATATCCCAGTAGCAGCTTGAACAATGCGTATGTATCTATTAGTGCGTTTATTGTGCCTCTACCATATGCCCAGGGGATGGTTGGGTACCAGTGATACAAAGATGAATAAGGAGAGTAAATTACCCTCACTTTACTCTTGAGTAGCCCACTAATAAGGGATCTGTGGATGGAATTCAGGTATACACAAGGGTGGGAAGAATTACATCTTCATTATTACTTACCTTTTGTTTTCTTGGTGGCCTTGTTTATTTCTATGACTTGCATTCCATTTACAAACAGTGATTCACAATTACACCTATAAATCATCTAGGTGGTCCCCCTAGCCTTGCTTATATCCACTGTGGTGCTAGTTGCCAGGATCCTGGGTGTTTATCAAAATGCTATCCAACCTCTTACAGTTGCTACCATCCTAGCCTCTTACTGTCCTCTTCCTCCTGTTTTCTAGTCCAATCAATAATTCAGTTGTTTCTTGTTGGTTTATTTTCGCTCATACCTTGAGGTCAGCTTTGCCCACGAAATGTGAAATAAAAATTTAACTCACAAGGCCATTGTCTCAATATCAACTCATTCTTGTTCCTGGGACCGTATTCTTGTTATCTGGGTTCATGCCTGCTGCCAGTTTGGCACAAGCCTCGGCTGACCCTCTGGACTCGCCCCAGCTTGCATGCATAACTTAGAGAATCTGTGTCTCCATCTTTGTCTTGTGTACAAACCACCTTTTCCTTTGGGTCCATGTAGAGGCATTCTTGGTTAAAATCCTGGCTCTGTCTCTTTCTAGCTGTGTAGCATTGGGCCAATTATGTAATTTCTCAAAGTTTCATTTTCCTAACCTGTAAAATGAGAATAATAATAGAACCCACTTAATAGGTCATATGGATTAAATGAGATGATATCCAGCCAGTCTTCACTATGTATTAGTTACAGTCACTAGTTTCATTTTGTTTATAATCATTGTTATTATTTACATGTATTATATGTGTTAGCTATAATCATTGTTAATGACTTGAGAAGATAGGGTTAAACTATTAGTATATTAGTAACTACAACTTTAAAGGAACAGTTTTAAGTACTATATGAGCTATATGATAAAACAAGTTTAGGGGAATACCATGTTTTTGCAAATGAGGGTTAGTTATGACTCATGCTTTTCTGGGGTCATAGCAGGCTCAGGCTATAGTGGCCTTTATCTGTAAACCCCAATGGTAGTGTGGATAAGGTGGGTGGATCACTAAGAATGAAGACCCACTCTGGGATGGAGTTTTTGAATTTAGCTGAGTTGAAGTGTCCAAGTTTTTGAGCCTCCACCAAAGACTCGTGAACCTCTATCACCCCTTGTTCCTTGTAGCAATGCTAATTAATGTTCAAAGCTGACCCACAATGGATAATAAAGGATACATGAAACAGATATTATCCTCAATACCCCATCATCATGACCAATCAACACAATGCGCTGCTTTGCTCCTCCTTCTCTTCCTCTTCCTTCTTCATCTATGCCTCTATTGTTTTAATCATCACCCCCGCCACCATCCTCCTCCTGCAGCTCTTCCTCCTCCTCACTTTCCTCCTCTCATCCTCTTCCTTCTCCTCCTCCTTTCCCTCCTTATTTCAGTGCACTTTTCTCACTGGATGCTTCTCCCCACCCCACCCTCCAATGTTAGACCTAAGGATGCACACTTATTAAGACTTTGTAAGTGGTGTAGTATCTCCCTGGAGAGTGGAACTCTAAGACACTTTCTTATAAAGTAACTTGTCACCTTCAAAATCTTTCTAAAGGGAAAGATCTGCATCTGAGCTCCCAAATGCCTATTTTCATCAAGAGGTAAATGGAGATGACAGCTTTTATGTTTTCTGTTATCTTTTACCTGAAGCCAGAAAGTTTTTTCTTAGTAGCAGTAGGTGTAGCTTTCTGCTGCCTTTGGCTATATTTAAAAAATTTTTAATAATAAAAACTACGTAAGTAATTCACAAATACATTCTTCTTGTAAAAGATTTAAATGATCTCAATGTAAGTATAATGTGAATCTTCATTCTAATACTTCCACTCTATCCCCACAGGTAACCACTGTTAATAGTTTGTATGGATACTTCCAGTCTTTTTTTTGAAACACACACACACACACACACTCTTACACTTCAATAATCTACATATTGTTTTTTAAACAACTTTTTTGAGGAATATTTGACCTATGATAAATAAACTGTACACATTTAATTTGATAAATGTTGACATTTGTATGCCTCAGTGAACCCCATTCAAGATAATGAACATACCTATCACCCTTCAGCATTTCCATCTGCCTTTTTGTAATGCTTCTGTCTTGCTCCTTATCCCTCTCCACTTCTACCCAGGCAACCACTGATGTCTTTTCTGTCACTATACATTAGTTTGAATTTCCTAGGATTTATTTAAATGGAACCACATAGGTGTATTCATTTTTGTTTGGTTTCTGTCACTCAGCATAATTATTTTAAGACTTATTCAACATGCACTTGTGTGTACTGATAATTCATTACTTTTTATTGCTGAGGGATATTCCATTATATGGATATTACATTCACCTATTGAAGAACATTAAGGTTATTTCCAGTTTGGGGCTATTACAAATAAAGCTGCTGTGATCATTTGTGTACAAATCTTCGTAAGGATATATGCTTTCATTTCTTCTAAGAATCTGGGAGTAGAATGACTGAAAAATATGGTAGTTATATTTTAACTTTTTAAGAAACAGACAACCTGTTTTTCAAAGTAGTTGTACCATTTTAATTTCTATCAGTAGTTCCTTCACATCCTCACCAATACTTGTTATTTTCAGTCTTCTTAATTTTAGCTCTTCTAATTGGTGTATGATGGCATCTTGCTCTGTGTTTAATTTGTATTTCTTTATTTTATTTTTTTATTGCAATTAAGTTGGTATACAATATTATGTTGGTTTCAGATGTACAACATAGTGATTCAGTAATTATGTACATTACTGGATGCTTACCATAATAGGTATAGTGACCCAAGATATTACAGTATTATTAGTTAAATTCTCTATGTTGTACTTCTATTCCTATGTCTAACTTATTTTACAATTTTCAGTTTGTACCTCTTTATCCCCTTCACCACTTCATCCCTCCCTGCAACCCCTTCCCTATGACAACCAATGGTCTGTTGTCCATATGTGTAGGTTGTCAACAATTTGTAGGTCTGTTTCTTTTTTGTTTGTTTTTTAGATACCACATATAAGTGAGATCATATGGTATTTGTCTTCCTCTGCCTGGCTTTTTTCACTTAACCTGATACCCTCTAGGTCTATCCAAGTTGTTGCAAATGGCAAGATTTCCTTATTTTTTTACAGCTCAGTAATATTCCATGTCTTCTTTATCCATTCATCCATCCATGGGCATTTGGGTTGCTTTCATATCCTTGATAGTGTAAATAATGCTGCAGCAAACATAGGTGTGAATATATCTTTTCAAATTAGTGATTTTTTTATCTTTGGGTAAATTCCCAGAAGTGGAATTGCTGAGTCATATGGTATTTCTATTTTTAGTTTTTTGAGGAACCTCCATATTGTTTTCCACAGTGGCTGCACCAATTCACATTCCCACCAACAGTGCTAGATGGTTCCTTTTTTTTCACATCCTCACCAACACTTGTCATTTCTTGTCTTTTAGATAATGGCAAATCTGATTCATGTGAGGTAATGCCTCATTGTGGTTTTGATTTGCATTTCCCTAATGATTAGTGATGTTGAGCATCTTTTTATGTGTGTGTTAGCCATCTGTATGTTTTCTTTAGAAAATGTCTGTTCAGGTCCTCTGCCTATTTTTTAATTGGATTATTTGTTTTTCTGGTATTGAGTTGTATGAGATTTTTAGAATGTATCTTGGATATTTTCCTTTTATTGGATATATCGTTTGAAAATGTATTTTCCCATACAGTAGGTTGCCTTTTTGCTCTGTTGAGGGTTTCCATTGTTGGGCAGAATCTTTTTAGTTGATGTAGTCCCACTTGTTAATTTTTGATTTTGTTTCCCTTGCCTGGGAAGATGTATCCATAAAGAAATTTTTCATACTGATGTTCATGAGATTCTTGCCTATGTTTTCTTCTAGGAGTTTTATGGTTTCCTGTCTTACATTTAGGTCTTTAATTCATTTAAAGTTTACTTTTGTGTATGGTTAAGACAGTGATCTAGTTTCATTATCTTTTATGTAGTTGTCCAGTTTTCTCAATACCATTTATTGAAGAGACTGTCTTTTCCCCATTGATTATACACGGCTCCTTTGTCATATATTAATTTATCATGTATGTGTGAGTTTATTTTTGGGCTCTCTATTGTGTTTCACTGACCTATGGGTTTGTTCTTATTCCAGTACCATGCTCTTTGAATCACCATAGCTTTATAGTGTAACTTGAGATCAGGGAGCATGATACACCAGCTTTGTTCTTCTTTCTCAAGATTGCTTGGGCTATTTGGGGTCTTTTGTGTTTCCATATGAATTTTAGGATTATTTGCTCTAGTTCATTGAAAAA
This sequence comes from Manis javanica, assembly GCF_040802235.1. Taxonomy (NCBI): domain Eukaryota; kingdom Metazoa; phylum Chordata; class Mammalia; order Pholidota; family Manidae; genus Manis; species Manis javanica. The sequence continues at coordinate 49,138,662 of NC_133165.1, read as the reverse complement.
TGCCATTGGTGTTTTGACAGGGATTGCATTAAATCTGTAATTGCTTCGGGCAGGATTGCCATTTTGACAATACTAATTCTTCCTCTCCATGAGCATAGGATCAATTTCCATTTATTTGTGTCTTCTTCAGTTTCTTTCATCAGTGTCTTATAATTTTCCGAGTGCAGTTCTTTAACCTCCTTAGTTAAGTTTGTTCCTAGGTCTTTTATTCTTTTTTTGATGTAATTGTAAATGGAGTTGTTTTCCTGATTTCTCTTTCTGCTAGTTTGTTGTTAGTATATAGGAATGCAAAAGATGTCTGTATATTGATTTTGTATCCTGCAACTTTGCTGAATCCATTTATTTATTCTAATAGTTTTGGATGAAGACTTTAGAGTTTTCTATATATATATATCATGTCATCTGCAAATAGTGATAGTTTACTTCTTCCTTACCAATTTGGATGCCTTTTGTTTCTTTTTCTTGTTTCATTGCCATGGCTAGGACTTCCAGTACCATCTTGAATAAAAGTGGGAGTGGGCATCCTTGTCTGGTTTCTGATCTTAGAGGGAAAGGTTTCAGCTTTTTGCCATTTAGTATGATGTTAGCTGTGAGTTTGTCATATATGATTTTTAGTATGTTGAGGCACATTATCTCTATACCTACTCTGTTGAGATTTTTTTATCATGAATAGATAATTGAATTTTGTCAAATGCTTTTTCAGCATCTATTGAGATGATCTTACAGTTTTTATCCTTCCTTTTGTTAATATGGTATATCACATTGATTGATTTGCAGATATTGTACCATCCTTGCCTCCCTGGAATAAATCCCACTTGGTCTTTTTGAACGATCCTCTTGATGTATTTTGAATTTGATTTACTAATATTTTGTTGAGTATTTTTGCATATATGTTCATCACTGATACTGGTTTATAGTTTCTATTTTTGTGGTATCTTTGGTTTGGGTATTTGAGTAATATTGGCCTTGTAGAATGAGTTTGGAAATATTCCCTCCTCTTTTATTTTTTGGAGTACTTTAAAAAGGATGGGTGTTAACTTGTCATTTAAATGTTTGGTAGAATTTGCCCATGAAGCCATCTGGTACTGGAATTTTATTTGTTGGGAGCTTTTTGATTACTAGTTTGATTTCATTACTAGTAATTGATCTGTTCAGATTTTCTGTTTCTTCCTGGGTCAGTCCTGGAAGATTGTATGTTTCTAGGAATATATCCATTTCTTTTAGGTTGTCCACTTTATTGGCATGTAATTTTTTTTTTTTGAGAGGACATCTCTCATATTTATTGATCAAATGGTTGTTAACAACAATAAAATTCTGTATAGGGGGGTCAATGCTCAATGCACAATCATTAATCCATCTCAAGCCTAGTTCTCGTCAGTCTCCAATCTTCTGAAGCATAACGAACACATTCTTACATAGTGAATAAGTTCTTACATGATGAACGAATTCTTACATAGTGAATAAGTTCTTACATGGTGAACAGTACAAGGGCAGTCATCACAGAAACTTTTGGTTCTGATCACGCATTGTGAACTATAAACAATCAGGTCAAATATGAATATTCGTTTGATTTTTATACTTGATTTATATGTGGATCCCACATTTCTCCCTTTATTATTACTATTATTTTAATAAACTGCTGAAGTGGTAGGTAGATGCAAGATAAAGGTAGAAAACATAGTTTAGTGTTGTAAGAGAGCAATTGTAGATGATCAGGTGTGTGCCTGTAGACTATGTGCTAATCTGAGCTAGACAAGGGCAATAAAACATCCATGGATGCAGAATCTTTCTCTCAACACGGGGGGGGGGGGGGTGTGAGGTTCTAAGCTTCACCACTGTTGTTCCTCAATTTCTAACCTGATGGCCCCCATGCGACTGTGCCTGTCTTAGGTTGTTCCTCCCTTGAGGAATCTTACCCGTCTCTGGCTAACCAGTCATCTTCTGGGGCCATACAGGGAAATGTAAAGTTGGTAAATGAGAGAGAAGCCATATTGTTTGAAAAGGTTAGCTTTTTACTTCTTTGCAGATTTATGCCCTGCGGCTTCTATGCCCAGCACTTGTCTCGAGGTATCTTTACCACCTGGAGGAATTATGATACTCGGTAAATTCGATATGAGGCACGAATTCTATTTAAGGGTTGTAATTAGGAAGGAAGAAGAGAAGCTATAGAGGTAGCATATGGAAGAAAACATGGGAGGATAGATTATTTCTTTGACATATCTTCTTGTAAAGTACCTTAAGTATGTATAGGTTTTAAACTACTAACTAACTTGCACACACATATTAACATAATAGGAATACGGTGACATAAACAAAGCAAATCTATAATTACCATCCATCTCCAGTGAAGCCAAGAAAACCATTTAGGCACCCTAGGCATTTGTGAAAATTAGTCTATGATACGATGGATATTGTCCAACTGTACTTGAACAGTCTGAGAGAAATCAGACAAATTAAAGCAGCCCATTTCTGGGATCTGTTCACATCCCATATGTTCTTTTAACTGTAGATAGTCTATAGTCATAAGATTTTGGAGTGCTACAACTTGCACCCCTCCCAGCTCCTGGTTGAGTTCCAACAGTACAGGTCTGGTCAAATTCGTTGTCTCACTGTATGCACATGCCAGCCTCGACATCTCCCTCCTCATTCCAATGGCAAGTCCAGGAAATGGTGGGGTGGACGCGGCCACAACCGCAGCATTGCCCGGATCCCTGTGGAGGCTTTTTGATGATCATCCCCCGGCACGAGTCCTCCAGAGAGTGCTGATGCTGGAAGCTCCTACCATATCGTATCTTCGTTCATTTTCTGGGTATCCAAGCTAGGCCTTGATCTTCTGCATAGAAACAAACAGACCCTTTGCCCACACTTTGACATGACCTCTATACCACTGTGCAGAACTCATTGGAGGTCAGCACACAGGGACTGCTTTTTTTTTTTTTATTAAGAGAAAGGAATATTATCAGAAAAGAGTACCTCCATAACTGATCATCTGAGACCCTTTAAGTGATCAGCATTAAGGATATTTAAAGCATGCGTTGATCTTTGATTTACCAATGGTTTTATCCTATCAAGGAGTAATCCCCCTTTTCTTTCTTTCTTTCTTTCTTCCTTCCTTCCTTCCTTCCTTCCTTCCTTCCTTCCTTCCTTCCTTCCTTCCTTCCTTCCTTCCTTCCTTCCTTCCTTCCTTCCTTCCTTCCTTCTTTCTTTCTTTCTTTCTTTCTTTTTTAATTTAAATTTATAATCAACACTTAGATGAAGAATACTATGTTTACTATGCTCTCCCCTATATCAGCTCCCCCCTAACAACCACATTACGGTTACTGTCCATCAGCTTAGCAAAATGTTGTAGAATCCCTACTTGTCCTCTCTGTGTTGTACAGCCCTCCCTCCCCTTTCTCCCTCCCCCCCATGCATGCTAATCTTAATACCCCCCTTCTTCTTCCCCCCCATTTCCCCCACTGCCCACCCATCCTCCCCAGTTCCTTTCCCTTTGGTACCTGTTAGTCCATTTTTGGGTTCTGTGATTCCGCTGCTGTTTTGTTCCTTCAGTTTTTCCTTTGTTTTTATACTCCTCAGATGAGTGAAATCATTTGGTATTTCTCTTTCTCTGCTTGGCTTATTTCACTGAGCATAATACTCTCCAGCTCCATCTATGTTGCTGCAAATGGTAGGATTTTTCCTCTTCTTATGTCTGAGTAGTATTCCATTGTGTATATGTACCACATCTTCTTTATCCATTCATCTACCGATGGACATTTAAGTTGCTTCCAATTCCTGGCTATTGTAAATAGTGCTGCGATAAACAGAGGGGTGCATCTGTCTTTCTCAAACTTGATTGCTGCATTCTTAGGGTAAATTCCTAGGAGTGGAATTCCTGGGTCAAATGGTAGGTCTGTTTTGAGCATTTTGATGTATCTGCATACTGCTTTCCACAATGGTTGAACTAATTTACATTCCCACCAGCAGTGTAGGAGGGTTCCCCTTTCTCCACAGCCTCGCCAACATTTGTTGTTGTTTGTCTTTTGGATGGCAGCTATCCTTACTGGTGTGAGGTGATACCTCATTGTAGTTTTAATTTGCATTTCTCTGATAATTAGCGATGTGGAGCATCTTTTCATGTGTCTGTTGGCCATCTGTATTTCTTTTTTAGAGAACTGTCTCTTCAGTTCCTCTGCCCATTTTTTAATTGGGTTATTTGTCTTTTGTTTGTTGAGGCATGTGAGCGCTTTACATATTCTGGACGTCAAGCCTTTATCGGATCTGTCATTTTCAAATATATTTTCCTATACTGTAGGGTTCCTTTTTGTTCTATTGATGGTGTCTTTCGCTGTACAGAAGCTTTTCAGCTTAATGTAGTCCCACTTGCTCATTTTTGCTGTTGTTTTCCTTGCCCGGGGAGATGTGTTCAAGAAGAGGTCACTCATGTTTATGTCTAAGAGGTTTTTGCCTATGTTTTTTTCCAAGAGTTTAATTGTTTCATGACTTATATTCAGGTTTTGATCCATTTTGAGTTTACCTTTGTATATGGGGTGAGACAATGGTCCAGTTTCATTCTCCTACATGTAGCTGTCCAGTTTTGCCAGCACCATCTGTTGAAGAGACTGTCATTTTGCCATTGTATGTCCATGGCTCCTCTACCAAATATTAATTGACCATATATATTTGGGTTAATGTCTGGAGTCTCTAATCTGTTCCACTGGTCTGTGGCTCTGTTCTTGTGCCAGTACCAAATTGTCTTGATTACTATGGCTTTGTAGTAGAGCTTGAAGTTGGGGAGTGAGATCCCCCCTACTTTATTCTTCTTTCTCAGGATTGCTTTGGCTATTTGGGGTCTTTGGTGCTTCCATATGAATTTTTGAATTATTTGTTCCAATGCATTGAAGAATGTTGCTGGTAATTTGATAGGGATTGCATCAAATCTGTATATTGCTTTAGGCAGGATTGCCATTTTGACGATATTAATTCTTCCTAGCCATGAGCATGGGATGAGTTTCCATTTGTTAGCATCCCCTTTAATTTCTCTTAAGAGTGACTTGTATTTTTCAGAGTATAAGTCTTTCACTTTTTTGGTTAGGTTTATTCCTAGGTATTTTATTCTTTTTGATGCAATTGTGAGTGGAATTGTTTTCCTGATTTCTCTTTCTATTGGTTCATTGTTAGTGTATAGGAAGGCTACAGATTTCTGTGTGTTCATTTTGTATCCTGCAACTTTGCTGTATCCTGATATCAGTTCTAGAAGTTTTGGAGCGGAGTCTTTAGGGTTTTTTATGTACAGTATCATGTCATCTGCAAATAGTGACAGTTTAACTTCTTCTTTACCAGTCTGGATTCCTTGTATTTCTTTGTTTTGTCTAATTGTTGTGGCTAGGACCTCCAGTACTGTGTTGAGTAACAGTGGGGAGAGTGGGCATCCCTGTCTGGTTCCCGATCTCAGAGGAAATGCTTTCAGCTTCTCGCTGTTCAGTATAATGCTGGCTGTGGGTTTATCATATATGGCCTTTATTATGTTGAGGTACTTGCCCTCTATTCCCATTTTGCTGAGAGTTTTTATCATGAATGGATGTTGAATTTTGTCAAATGCTTTTTCAGCATCTATGGAGATGATCATGTGGTTTTTGTCTTTCTTTTTGTTGATGTGGTGGATGATGTTGATGGATTTTCGAATGTTGTACCATCCTTGCATCCCTGGGATGAATCCCACTTGGTCATGGTGTATGATCCTTTTGATATACTGTTGAATTCTGTTTGCTAATATTTTATTGAGTATTTTTGCATCTACATTCATCAGGGATATTGGTCTGTAATTTTCTTTTTTGGTGGGGTCTTTGCCTGGTTTTGGTATTAGGGTGATGTTTGCTTCATAGAATGAGTTTGGGAGTATTCCTTCTTCTTCTATTTTTTGGAACACTTAAAGGAGAATGGGTATTATGTCTTCTCTGTGTGTCTGTTAAAATTCCGAGGTAAATCCGTCCGGCCCCGGGGTTTTGTTCTTGGGTAGTTTTTTGATTACCGTTTCAATTTCTTTGCTCGTAATTGGTTTGTTTAACTTTTGTGTTTCTTCCTTGGTCAGTCTTGGGCGGTTGTATTTTTGTAGGAAGTTGTCCATTTCTTCTAGGTTTTCCAGCTTGTTGGCATATAGGTTTTCATAGTAGTCTTTAATAATTCTTTGTATTTCTGTGGGGTCCGTCATGATTTTTCCTTTCTCGTTTCTGATTCTGTTGATGTGTGTTGATTCTCTTTTTCTCTTAATAAGTTTGGCTAGAGGCTTATCTATTTTGTTTATATTCTCAAAGAACCAGCTCTTGGTTTCCTTGATTTTTGCTATTGTTTTATTCTTCTCAATTTTTTTTATTTCTTCTCTGATCTTTATTATGTCCCTCCTTCTGCTGACTTTAGGCCTCATTTGTTCTTCTTTTTCCAGTTTCGATAGTTGTGATGTTAGACTATTCATTTGGGATTGTTCTTCCTTCTTCAGGTGTGCCTGAATTGCTATATACTTTCCTCTTAAGACTGCTTTCGCTGCATCCCACAGAAGTTGGGGCTTTGTGTTGTTGTTGTCATTTGTTTCTATATATTCCTTGATCTCCATTGTGATTTGTTCATTGATCCATTGATTATTTAGTAGCATGTTGTTAAGCCTCCATGTGTTTGTGAGCCTTTTTGTTTTCTTTGTAGAATTTATTTCTAGTTTTATACCTTTGTGGTCTGAAAAATTGGTTGGTAGAATTTCAATATTTTGGAATTTACTGAGGTTCTTTTTGTGAGCTAGTATGTGGTCTATTCTGGAGAATGTTCCAGTGAACTTGAGAAGAATGTATATCCTGTTGCTTTTGGATGTAGAGTTCTATATATGTCTGTTATGTCCATCTGTTCTAGTGTGTTGTTCAATGCCTGTGTGTCCTTACTTATTTTCTGCCTGGTGGATCTATCCTTTGGGGTGAGTGGTGTGTTGAAGTCTCCTAAGATGAGTGCATTGCAGTCTATTTCCCTCTTTAGTTCTGTTAGTATTTGTTTCACAAATGCTGGTCCTCCTGTGTTGGGTGCATATATATTTAGAATGGTTATATCCTCTTGTTGGACTGAGCCCTTTATCATTATGTAGTGTCCTTCTTTATCTCTTGTTACTTTCTTTGTTTTGAAGTCTATTTTTTCTGATATTAGTACTGCAACCCCTGCTTTCTTCTCGCTGTTGTTTGTCTGAAATATGTTTTTCCATCCCTTGACTTTTAGTCTGTGTATGTCTGTGGGTTTGAGGTGAGTTTCTTGTAAGCAGCATATAGATGTGTCTTGTTTTTTTATCCATTTTGTTACTCTGTTTCTTTTGATTGGTGCATTCGGTCCATTTTCATTTAGGGTGACTATTGAGAGATATGTACTTATTGCCATTGCAGGCTTTAGATTCGTGGTTACCAAAGGTTCAAGGTTAGCTTCTTTAGTATCGTATGGCCTAACTTAGCTCGCTTATTGAGCTGTTATGTACACTGTCTGGAGATTCTTTTCTTCTCTCCCTTCTTATTCCTTCTCCTCCATTCTTCATATGTTGTATGTTTTGTTCTGTGCTCTTTTTAGGAGCGCTACCATCTAGAGCAGTCCCTGTAAGATGCCTTGTAGAGGTGGTTTGTGGGAAGCAAATTCCCTCAGCTTTTGCATGTCTGGGAATTGTTTAATCCCTCCATCATATTTAAATGATAGTCGTGCTGGATACAGTATCCTTGGTTCAAGGCCCTTCTGTTTCATTGCATTAAATATATCATGCCATTCTCTTCTGGCCTGTAGGGTTTCTGTCGAGAAGTCTGATGTTAGCCTGATGGGTTTTCCTTTATAGGTGACCTTTTTCTCTCTAGCTGCCTTTAAAACTCTTTCCTTGTCCTTGATCCTTGGCATTTTAATTATTATGTGTCTTGGTGTTGTCCTCCTTGGATCCTTTCTGTTTGGGGGTTCTGTGTAATTCCGTGGTCTGTTCAATTATTTCCTCCCCCAGTTTGGGGAAGTTTTCAGCAATTATTTCTTCAAAGAGACTTTCTATCCATTTCCTCTTTCTTCTTCTTCTGGTACCCCTATAATACAAATATTATTCCTTTTGGATTGGTCACATAGTTCTCTTAGTGTTGTTTCATTTCTGGAGATCCTTTTATCTCTCTCTATGTCAGCTTCTATACGTTCCTGTTCTCTGGCTTCTATTCCTTCAATGGCCTCTTGCATCTTATCCATTCTGCTTATAAATCCTTCCAGGGATTGTTTCACTTCTGTGATCTCCTTCCTGACATCTGTGATCTCCTTCCGGACTTCATCCCACTGCTCTTGCATTTTTCTCTGCATCTCATCCCATTGCTCTTGCATTTTTCTCTGCATCTCTGTCAGCATGTTCATGATTTTTATTTTGAATTCTTTTTCAGGAGGACGGTTAGGTCTGTCTCCTTCTCAGGTGTTGTCTCCGTGATCTTTGTCTGCTTGTAGTTTTGCCTTTTCATGGTGATAGAAATAGTTTGCAGAGCTGGTACGAGTGACAGCTGGAAGAGCTTTCCTTCTTGTTGGTTTGTGGTCTTCCTCTCCTGGGAGAATAGCGACCTCTAGTGGCCTATGCTTGGCAGCTGTGTGCAGACAGGACTTCTGCTACCTGCCCATTTGCTATGGAGTTTATCTCTGCTGTTGCTGTGGGTGTGGCCTGACTGGGGCTGCTCCTCCAAAATGGTGGAGCCCCTTTGGAGGGGTAGTGGCCGGGAGGCTATTTATCTCTGTAAGGGACCTCTGTGCTCCCTGTTGCCCAGGGGGTTAGAGTGCCCAGAGATCCCCAGATTCCCTGCCTCTGGTCTAAGTGTCCTGTCCTACCCCTTTAAGACTTCCAAAAAGCACTCTCCAAACCAAAACAACAACAGCAACAATGAAAGAAGAAAAAAAAAAAAAAAAAGGAAAAAATGCGCGATTTTCTTTGTCCTCAGGCGCCGGTCTCCGACACCTGCTCACCGGTCTTGCTGCCCTGTTTCCCTAGTATTGGGGTCAATATCCCTTTAAGGCTTCCAAAAAGCAGTCGCTAAAAAGGGAAAAACTCACGATATTCTTTGTCCTCATGTGCCGGTCTCAGGCGCCCCGCTCACCGGTCTTGCTTCCCTGTTTTCCTTATATTGGTGTCCCTGTCCCTTTAAGGCTTCCAAAAGCACTCGCCAAAAAAAAAGGGAAAATCGCGCGATATTCTTTGTCCTCAGGCGCCGGTCTCAGGCACCCACTCACTGGTCTTGCTTCCCTGTTTCCCTAGTTTTGGGGTCCCTGTCCCTTTAAGGCTTCCAAAAAGCACTCGCCAAAAAAAAGAAAAGGGAAAAACGTGCAATTTTCTTTGTCCTCAGGCGCCGGTCTCATGCACCCACTCACTGGTCTTGCTGCCCTGTTTCCCTAGTATTGGGGTCCCTGTCCCTTTAAGGCTTCCAAAAAGCACTCGCCAAAAAAAAAAGGGAAAATCGCGCGATATTCTTTGTCCTCAGGCGCCGGTCTCAGGCACCCGCTCACCGGTCTTGCTGCCCTGTTTCCCTAGTTTTGGGGTCCCTGTCCCTTTAAGGCTTCCAGAAAGCACTCACCAGAAAAGAAAAAAAAAACCGCTCCGGTTTCTTTCCACCCGCTGGGAGCTGGGGGGAGGGGCGCTCGGGTCCCGCCGGGCCGGGGCTTGTATCTTACCCCCTTTGCGAGGCGCTGGGTTCTCGCAGGTGTGGATGTGGTCTGGATGTTGTCCTGTGTCCTCTGGTCTCTATTTTAGGAAGATTTGTCTTTGCTATATTTTCATAATTCTATGTGGTTTTGGGAGGAGAGTTCTGCTGCTCTACTCATGCCACCATCCTGGCTCCGCCCAGGCATGTAACTTTTTGTAGAACTCTTTTGTAATTGAATTTCTGTGGTGTCAGTTGTAACTTTTCCATTTCCTTTTTTGTTTATTTGTGTCCTCTGTTTTTCTTGAAAAGTTTGGCTAAGGGTTTATCTATTTTGTTCATCTTCTTGAAGAACCAGCTCCTTGTTTCATTGATTTTTCCCTATTGTTTTCCTAGTGTTTATTTTGTTTATTTCCATTCTGATCTTTATTATGTCCCTCATTCTACTAATTTTGGGCTTTGTTTGATCTTCTTTTTCTTAGTTCCTTTAGTTGCAGGGTTAGATTGCTTATTTGAGATGTTCTTGTTTCTTGAGGTAGGCATGCATTGCTAAAAACTTCTTTCTTAAAACTGCTTTCGCTGTATCCCCATATTTTGAACCATTATATTTTCATTTTCATTTGTCTTCATGTACTATTTGATTTCTTCTTTGATCTGTTCCTTGACCCATTGATTATCTAGAAGCATGTTGTCTGACCTCTTCGTGTTTGTGTTTTCTCCAGTTTTTTTCTTGTAATTGATTTCTAGTTCATACCACTGTGGTATGAGAAGATGCTTGATACAATTTCAATCTTTTTAAAATTGTTGAGACTTTTTGTGTCCTAATATGTGACCTATTTTGGGCAACATTCTGTGTGCACTTGAGAAGAATCTGTGTTCTATTGCTTTTGGGTAGAATATTCTGTAAATATCTGTTAACTTCATCTGGTCTAATGTGTCACTCAACACCTCCATTTCCTTTTTTATTTTCTGTCTGGATGATCTATCTATTGCTGTAAGTGGGGGGTTAAAATTCCTAATATGTTTGTGCTGTCAGTTTCTTCTTTTAGTTCTGTTAGTATTTGGTTTATATTTCGGTGCTCCTATGTTGGGTACATAGATGTTTATGATTGTTATATCCTCTTGTTAGGACTGATCCCTTTGTTATCATGGAATGTCCTTCTTTGTCTCTTGATATTTTCTTTGTTTTGAATTCTATCTTGTCTGGTACAAATATTGCAACTCTAGCTTTTTTTTTCATCCCTATTTGCATGGTATGTCTTTTTCCATCTCTTCAGTTTCAATCTGTGTGTCTTAGGTCTGAAGTGTGTCTCTTGTTGGCAGAAAATAGATGGGTCTTCTTTTTCTAATCATTCAGTCCACCTATGTCTTTTGATTGGGGAATTTAGGCCATACATTTAAGGTAATTATCGATATGTATATACTTAAATGCTTCCTTTGTTGTTCTCTAATCCTTTATTCTCTCTTGCTCTCTTCTCTTGTGTTTTATGACTTTCTTTAGTGTTGTAGTTGGGTTCCCTTCTCTTTCTTTTTTGTGAATCTATTATGAGCTTTTGGTTTGTGGTTACCATGGGGTTCTTATATGACATCCTATAAACATAATCATCTACAATAAGGTGATAGTTACTTATGTTCACATGCTTTCTAACACTCTACATTTCTTACTCCTCCTCCTCCCTGTTTGACGTAGATAATATCTTGCTTTACACCTTTTTATTTAGTGATTCCATTAACTAATTTTTAGGTGTAATTGCTTTTGCTTTTGTATTTTTGACCTTCATACTAGTTTTCAAGTAACTGATCTACTATCCCTATTATATGTTTGCTTTACCAGTGGAAATTTTTTCCTTTCTTAAATTTCTTGCTTCTGTTTAGGGTCTTTTCCTCTTAAAGAAGTCCCTTTAACATTTTTTGTAAGTCTGATGTAGTAGTGGTGCTCTATTAACTTCTGTTTATGTGTGAAGCTCTTTATCTCTCCCCAATTCCAAATGATAAACTTGCTGGGTAGAGTATTCTTGGTTGGAGGTTTTTTTTTTTTTTTTTTCCTGTTAGCACTTTGAATAAACCATGCCATTCCCTTCTGGCCTGTAGAGTTTCTGCAGAGAAATCAGCTGATAAACTTATGGGATTTCTCTTATATGAAATTTGTTGCTTTTCTCTTGCTGCTTTTAAGATTCTCTCTTTGTCTTTGACCTTTGACATTTTGATTATGATGTGTTTTGGTGTGTACCTCCTTGGGTTCATCTTGTGTTTGGAGGTCTCTGTCCTTCCTGGATCTGGTTGACCTGTTTCCTTCCTCAGGTTAGGGAAGTTTTAAGCTATTATGTCTTCAAATAAAGTTTCTATTCTTTTCTCTCCCTCTTCTCTTGAACTCCTATAATGTGGATATTAGGACATTTGATATTGCTCTGGAGTTCTCTCACTCTATACTCATTTCTTTTAAGTCTTTCTTCCTTCTGCTTTTCAGCTTGAGTGCTTTCTCTTACTCTATCTTTCAAGTCACTGATCTGTTCTTCTGCATACTCTAGTCTGTTGCTCATTCCCTCCAGTGTTTTTTTAATTTCATCTATTGAATTCTTCATCTCTGATTGGTTCTTTTTTAGACTTTCTCTTTGTTGAGGTCTACCTTGAGCTCTGCTATTGTTTTCTCAAGTCCAGTGAGTATTTTATAACTATTACTTTAAACTCTTTATCAGGTTATTGGTTAACTCTGTTTAATTTAGCTTTTTTCTTTTTTGGTCATTTGGAGCATATTCTGCTGTCTCCCCATTTGGTAAGACTTTCAGTGCTTAGTTCTATGAATTAGTTGAAAAGGCTGTCTTCCCTGGTCTTGAAGGACTGGGCTTCTGTAAGAAAAGCACTTATGTAGATTACATGTGCCTTGTGGTTTTGGCAAGGTGAAGGCTGAGTGAGAGTGAGATGGTGTTTTCCTGGTGCTGGGACTCCCAGGGTGTGGTCCCCGGGTGTGGCCTTGGGAACCCTTGGGAGGAGCTCCTGGGTAGACACCTATGGGTTCTGCACTAGTACAGGGAGGGTGGTAGGCCAGCAGGTCATGGGCACACTCCAGATAACTCCCAGATTAGTACCAGCTGAATCCCCTGTGCTTCCTCCCCTGTATGCCTGTGCATACTCTTGTTCACTTTGAACTACTCTGCGGAATTGCTGTGTCGGGCACCCTCCAAGTCCTGTTGGCAGCATGGAGTCAGGCTCTGCTGCATGTTGCCCTTCAGCCCCTGAGTGCTCTGGACTGCTCCTAGGAGTTGCCACATAGGCACCCATGTCCTCACTGGCAGCCAGGATCAGGCACTGTGCATGTGTGAGCTTCCTTGCAGCCCCTGTGCACTCAGGCTTCTCCAGGGAATTCCCACATCAGTGTCTACCAAGTCCTACTTTGGACCTGGGGTCAGGCCAAGCATGTGGGTTCCCCACTTGCTCTGGGTAGTTGCCTTGGTGGCACCAGCCTGCAGATTTGTGCACCCTCTCTGTGAGCCAGGGAACTTTCTGGTCCTTCTGATGGTGGTCGGACTGGTGGATAACATCAGGCAAGAAGGTGGGACTGCTGGATGGTGCCCAGGTCCTGCTCTCAGCTACACTGAGAGGTGTGAAAGGAATGCAAACAATGGGGCTTTCTGGCTCCTTTGACACTGGATTGCCTCCAGTGGTTTATTTGCCAAGTGGTGGATGTTTAGGTCTGAAACTTTCTTTCACTTATGGTCTAGGTGCACTTTAAATTGCAAGGTTTTCTTCCTGTGCCTCAGGGCAGGGAGTCCATGCCTGGCTCTCTCAGTGGTATCCCTCCATCTCCGCTCTGCCATGGCCATGCTGGTGGGGTTTCCCTAGTTACCATAGCTCCACTTCTACAGTTTTGGGCTTTCAAAAATTTTGATCTTTCTGTCCCTTGTTATATTTTAAGTGTCCACTTCAGTCTCTGATCTTCTTCAGGGTGGAATACTCTGTGTGTAGGTGTAGATTCAGTGTGTAGGTGGGAGAAAGTGGATTCAGGCTCCCTACTCTGCATCTCCCCAGAATCCCCCTGCGTTTCTTTAAAGAGTAATGTTGAGCATCTTTTTATGTACTCATTTTTCATTTGCATATCTGTTGATGAGTGTCTACTTAGATCTTTTACCCAGCTTAAAAAAATTATTGGTTTTGAAAATTCTTTATATATTCTGGATACAGTCCTTTCCAGTTATTTGGTTTGTAAATATTTCTCCTATGTGGTGGCTTGCCTTTTCATTCTCTTAAATGGTTTGTTTGAAGAACAGAAGTTTTTAATTTTGATAAAGTCCAATTTATCAATTTATTCTTATATGGTATTTTTGCTTTAGTATCCAAAATAATCTTTGCCTAAATTGAGGTCACAAAAGCATTCACCTATGATTATTTTTCTGGAAGCTTTATAGTTTTGCATTTTATATTTAGGTCATAATAATATTTTTTAGTTAATTTTTGTATATGGTGTGAGGTATACATCAAAATTTATTTTATTTTTTTAACTAACATTTTTGTATGTGGGTAGTAATGTTCCAGCACTGTTTGTTGAAAAGGCAATCCTTTGCCCACTGAACTGCTCTTGCAAACTTCATTGAAAATCAGTTGCTAAAATGTGTGTGGATCTATTTCTGGATACTCTATTCTGTTCCATTAATCTATTTTTGTATATTTATGCCAATACCACACTATCCTAATTATTGTGGCTTTACAATAAGTGTTTGAAATTAGGTAGTGTTAGTCCTCTTCCAACTTTAGTTATGTTTTTCAATGTTGTTCTGACTATTCTAAGGTTTTCCCATATAACTTTCCATATAAATTAATAATAATTTCCATATAAATTATAGAATTGGTGTGGCAATTCCTATACAAAAATCCTGTTGGGATTTTGAATGGGATTGCATTAAATCTAGGGATATATTGGGGAAAATTTACATCTTAAATTTATTGAATCCTCTCACCTACAAACACTATATCTCTCTCCATTTATTAAGTTTTCTTTAATTTCACTCAGTAATGTTTTGTAGTTTTCAGTGTATAGGTTTTTCACATCTTATTTTCAGATTTATCTTTAAGTATTTCATATTTTTGATTTATAAATGCTGTAAATTTCCAGTTGTTCATTGCTAGTAATCAGAAAACATAGGAGTTTTATCATTGATCCTGTACCCTTCAGTGTTGCTAAAAACACTTATTTATGTTTTGTATTTTTTTCTATAGATTCTCAAATATCTTACATGGACAATAATGTCATGTGTGAAGAAAGGCAGTTCTGAATTTTTCCTTTCTGATCTGAGTGCCTTTTATTGCTTTTCTTTGCCCAATTCTACTAGCTAGAACTTCCCTTTCATTGTTGATTAGAAGAGATGAGGTTGGACATTTTTGTCTTGATTCTGATTGTAGGAGGAAAACACTCCATCTTTAACCACTACGTATGATGTTAGCTATAGATTTTTTGTAGATGTCCTTAATCAAGTTAAGGAAGTTCCCTTCTAGTCTGAGTTTGCTGAAAGTTTTTCTTTTTCTTAATCAGGAGTGGATGTTGGATTTTGTCAACAGCCTTTTCTGCTGTGTTTATTGAGATGATAATATGTGTCTTTTTCTCTTAGATTTGTTGATGGTAGTGAATTACATAGATTGGTATATATACTTTAACATTGATTTTTTGACCTGTATCCCTGGGAAAACTCCATTTGCTTATGGTGTATCTTATTTATATATTGTCAAATTCAATTTACCAAAACTTTGTTAAGAGTTTTTTAAATCTATGCTCATGAAAGATTTTAGTCTGTAGGTTTTGCTTGTAATGTCTGTGTCTGGTTTTGCTATTAGGATCATGTTGATCTCATAGAATCAGTTGTGAGGTATTCCTGCCTCTCTAATTTTCTGGGGAAGTTTGCGTAGACTTGCTATTATTTTTCCTTATATTTTTAATGGAATTCACCACTGAAGACATTTGGATCTGGTGTTTTCTTTGTGGGAAGGTTTCTAACTACAATCACGCTTTCTTTAATAGGTATGGATCTGTTTGAGTTATCTATTTATTCTTGACTAAGTTTTGGTTGTGTTTTTCAAGGAATTTGCCCATTTCATTTAAGTTGTCACATTTTTTGACATAAAGTTGTCCATTTTACTATTCCAATACAATTACTCACTTAATATCTGCAGACTGTAGTAATTTAGCTTCTCATTCTTGATGTTAACTTTTGTTTTTTCCCTTTTTTTTCCTGATCTGTATGGGCTGAGGTTTATCAATTTTCTGGGCTTTTTAAAGAATAAGGTTTTACATATGGCATCCTTTTTGTAAAGTTGGACAAGAATCTAGCTTGAATTTGGTGTTGTGGCAGTCAGATATTTACGGATGGCAGGGGCTGCTAGATAACAGGCCCATCAGGAGACTGACAGTCAGGACTACAGCTAACTCATGTATGGAAGCCCTATAGTTATGTTAAATATTCCTCTGTTGGTGCACACTTAGGTTATTCTTAATATTTTGCTATTACAAACCAAGCTTGAGTCAGTGTGTTTACATGTACATCCCTGTTCACATGTGATAAAATATCTGTAAGATAGTTCCTAGAAATGGAATATCTGGATCAAAGGGTGTGTGCAATTCAAATTTTGATAGATACTGCCAAACTGCCCTATAATTATAATGTGCTCATTTACACTCCAGATAACAATGTATGAATATTTCAGTTTCTCTAATCTTTATCAACACTGGTTATTATTAATCTTCTTAGTATTTTCAATCTGATGGGCACAAACTGATACCTTGACATTTTAATTTTCATTTCACTGAAAATATGTTCTCATAGCTTTAACAGATTATATGTTTTTCTTAACTTCTTATTTGAATCCTTTGACCATTTTCACATGGACTGTCTCTTCTTAGTGATTTGTTCAACTCTGTATTCTAGATCTTTATTTTCCCTCTGACTTCTCCTTTGCAGTGTTTTCTAAGATTCTTGCTTGTCTTTTTACTTCATTTATGCTCTTCTTTGTTTCTAAGACATTTAAAATTTTTATGTGGTCAAAACAGTAAACCTCTCCTTAAGGGTTTTGGGCTTTGTGTTTTGCTTAGGAACTCATTACAGATTCCAAGATTATAAGCATATTCTCCTGAATTTTCATCAGTATCTTAATAGCTTTATTTTTCATGCTGTATTTGCATCGATCTGGGATCTATATTTGTACATAGTATGTGTGTGATGTGATAAGAATCTAACAATTTTTTTCTCAAAAGGACATACAGTTATCCCAGTACCATGACCTAGGTATCTCATCATCTAATCATTGATATCAAGTGTCACCTTTAATCCAAACTGAATTCTTATATACACTTGGATATTTCATGAAACACTATTGAATTTTACTGATATTTTTCATCAAAATCAAGTTGTTTTAATTATTAGAGCTATAGGGTATATTTTGATATTTGGTAGGTTAATCCAGGTCAATTGCCACTCATTGTTCAAGTATAATCAGTAGTAATGTTTGAAAGCACAAAAGCATAAAGAAGCATAATGTGATCATGCTGTAATTAAGTCCTGTATTATTGCTGACGTATAAAGTATGAGGAAGTGAGACTAGAGAGAAATAGGTAGGATATATACATATATACCATGCTAAGGAGTTTGGAGAGACATTGAAGGATGAACCTTGGGGCCAACGTGGTTAACTTGTCTTGTAGACAGATACTTGGGCAACAGTGAGATCTTGGATCTTGAGATTTAAATACAAGGAGGGGGAGAAAAGGATTATGGAAGGCCTGGAGAAATCAGAGATTGAAGCATGCACAAAATTGTCGGCTACATTCTGTCATTCTGTACAGCACAGTGGTTTCCTCCAAATAATAAATAATTATAACTACAAAACTAAAATCTAAAGGCATCATTCATTAAGCACTAACTATGTACCAGATACGGTGCCAAGTACTTCATACTCACAATCTTAACTCTACGACATTACTTTTGAGGTGAACATTTTATTACTACCCCCATTTCATAAGTGACGAAAATTGAGGTTCAAAGAAGTTAATACAACTAAGTTGAAGGGTTGGAACCTAGATTTTTCTGATTCCGTCCTCAACTCCTCCACCATCTTACCTCTTGATTAATGAACAGCCTTACTCCTGGGCATTTCCCAAACATACATAATAAAGATGTCACCCTTTGCCTCATGTGAAAAAAATTTCATTCTTAGGGAATAAAAATTCAAAATTCATCTGCCTAAAGGAAAAGGTCTATCTGAAGTTTTTATATTAGGTTCATTCTGTATTTCTGAAGATTCTAACACATATGAGAAATTGAAATTTGATATTTCATTGAAAAGTGTCTCTTTTTCTATCATGCCTTTAAGACTTGTACCTATGTCTGGACCTTTGAGTGACTCATGCTTTCTCTATGGAAACTAACTAGATTCCATAATCTTTAATTAAATTAAACTAAGCAATTTTTAAGGCTACAGTAGTGCATTTTCTGAGCTTTCTTCCTTAAACTCCTCCACTCTCTCTCCCTTTTAATCCATCCTACTCGCTTGGAATTTTACTATCAGGAAAGTGTTTGATATTGGTAACTTAATTTGCAGGGTCTGTTATCCTCCATGCGTTAGAGAAATGCCTATAGTAAGGATTAAAATAAGGGTTGCCAATAAGTGAAGGAGATCTCAGAGTACTGGCCCAAAGTGGAAACTCATGAATTTTCTCATTCCTTTAAACTCAACTCTTTGCAGCTGACCACATAGCAATGCTGCCTTTTGTTTTTTGACCATTGGGAATGGTGTTTTTGTGATAAGCCCTGCACTATATCCCCTTTCTTGGCATGCCTCCAGCATGGGACAGCTAGAGAGGATCCCTGCCACAGAGTCATAGAATCTTAGTTGGGACAGCCTCTAGAAGTTAGTTCCATTCCAAGAACTAGCATTTTCTCTACAGGTTTCATCTCATTGACTATTGATCACTCTGCGGACAGAGAATGTTCTCCCTCCCAGGGCTAGTGCATTTCAGTACTGGATGGCTTTGATTATATCCAACAACTTGAAATACGCTTCACTAGAGTTCGAATTTTCAGCCTCTGGAATCACACAGAGTAAATATAATCTTTGTTACAACAGATGTCAGCTCTGATGTATTCTATGAGCCCTTCTGGAGCTTGCCCACTCTATTCTTTCAACCATTCCACGTCTTACATGGTTTTCAGACTCTCATATTCTGCTCATTCTTCTCTGGGCCTGCTCCCATGTAACCAGTGTCTTTTTTAAAAGATATGTCACCTAAAATTGGACAACTATTTCCTGAGCTGCTCAGATAGTGAACAAGTATGGTTCTTTGTCTCCCTTAAACTGTATACTGCATTATTGCTATTAATGCAATTCAAGTTTGGATTAGCTTCTTTTTCTCCTTTGAAGCCAGGTGACATTCTGGCTCAGGGAAAACCCTGAAATCTTTTCACATAAGATACTATATTTTCTATTATTTCTGTGGAGTAGATCTTTTGAACCTATGCTCATTAGCCTATTTATTTCCATTACAAATGGATTCCTTTGTGTATCACCCAAGTCTATTAAAAGTTTTACATTAACAGATCCAAGGACTCCCTGGTGTTTATGGGGCAATACTATAATGCTTTGAATAATGTAGAATTTCTCTCATGACTTGAATTCTGGCATCATGACAGAAGGCTCCCACTCATCCTATACTTTAACCATTTTAAACTAAAAGCAGGTAATGAAACATACACTTTGTCATAGTGCATGCTATTTCTTCTGTTTAGAATGTCTTTATTCCCTTTGTTTTTATGCCTGGTGAACACCTACTCATCCTTCAAAACCCAGTTTAAATGTCAACACCTTCATAAAGCCTTCCATGATTTCACCCTCTACTGTTCCCAGGAAGGTAGATAGTGCAGTGGCTTTCCTTTTACCACGTACTTAGGATCACAGTCAGACTTGTATTGAAGAGAGCTATTTTCCTAGATTTACCCATTTCTAGAAATAATGGTGTCAACTGTTACCACTGAGTGCTTTACTCTGTGCCAGTCCTAGAACTAAGGACTTGGTGTGCATTGCCACTTTTTGCTTTCGTAATTAAGCATAGCCCTGTAATGGATGCTGTTGGTGCTGCACCCTATTCCTGGGTCCAAAAGGCTTCTTACAGAAAGTATCTGTGATTGTTTGAGGGCATTCTCTGGCCTTAGGAGGATGCCATCCAGTGTTGTTTAGGGCAGGCCTGAAGTGTTAGAGAGTTAACAGTGCTGGAGCAGTTCTGAACCAATAATAAATAGTAGTTGGTTTTTACCCAAGCTCCTGGTCTCTTGGATGGGACACCTGGTGAAGATTGTACTCTATTTCCCAATGGTCCCTAGAAGAACTGAGCACCAGGTACCCACAATGGTAACCAGCTCACTAGTGTACCTTGCATTTGCTTTCCGTCCCTGTCTCATTGTCCCACTGCCTTACCAGTGCTCACTGCTATCACCTCCGAAATCAACTACTTGTACTCAAATCCTACTCTCAGGGTCAACTTTGGAGAAAACCCAAAATAAAGAGATTTCACTTGGCAGATGAGGAAACTGAGGATCACAACAGATTAAATAACATACTCAAGTCACCTTTCCAGCGAGTGGTAAAGTCAGAATTAAAGCCCAACTTTGTTGAGAGCCCACATCATCTTTCGTGAGACCTGGGAGGAAAAAGGATCTAGGCAAGCTGGATTTCAGAAATACCTCTGAGGAAGGCATTCACAGGCTCGAATCCTAACAAGACTACCCGTTTTCTGCCTTTACTCACCACTTGAAAACGAGCCAGTGCACAAGCCTCCAAAGGGCAGTAAAGTGACACTGAATAATTGAATTCTGAACAAGCCAGACAAATGCAAATATCTGACAAATTGATTTAATTGCATTCACATACAATAAAGCTGAGCTCTAAAAGGTCAGCTAGAAAATGGGAAAGGACCCCTGGGAGCTTCCAGGGAGAGGCTGAATTTAATACACATTCATCACATTTTATCATCTAATTAGTCCACACAATGCCAAACTGATAGACAGAGACCTAAACCAGTGTATTGATTGATTATTTGCTCATATCACCTTAAGGCTGTCCCTGACATGGGCAGGCAGAAGTTATTTAGTGGCTCAGCAAAAATGGTTGTGCATTTGAAGAAATTGTTTTTCTATAAGGGATTTGAGGCTCCAAAAACATCTCATCCAGGCACTGAGGCTGCCCCAGAGGGTTACTATTGAATAGTTTGCTACAAAGGCAGTCACTGGAAACCAGCTTTCTATTGCGTGCTCCCTTCTGCAGATTGAATATTTATAAATCGTATAGTACAGAAAAGCCTTTCAGGCTGTAAAATATTTAATTCAGGTAATTAACTAGTATCAGCCTTGCATGGAAATACCTGGGCATAGAAAATGTTCTGGAGAAGTTAATGGGAAGCCAATTGGACTCTGCAGTTTTATTCCATTGGAAATGAAAATAGAGATTTCAGTTGAACATTTGTATAGTGGGTGAGGGCTCAGATAAAATGTTGCCTCCATTTTGCTCTTTACGAAGGTGCTGAAACTGAGATTCATCTAGGACTTGAGTTGTGGGGTTGTGCCAAGGATGTGGTCAGAGTGATGCGTTAATTGTTTTCTTTGTCCTTTGGGAAGTCATTTCATTGTTACCTCTCTGAGCTTTAGTTTCCTTATCAGTAAAACTGAGGTGATTCAGTGAAGTGAATTTGAAATGAGATTATGAATGCAAATGTCCCTTTGAACTAAATTTCCATGTAAATGTGAATTATTTCTATGGGGTGCTCCGTGCTCTAAAGCTCTGGTACTAATGTATCATTATACAAGAAGCTTCTTTTAAGATAACCCTATATCTTATTTCTACATTTATCTCTATTTATAATCAAACTTTAAGAGTTTTCTATATTTACTGATCCTACCTTGAAACCGTGCAGTCATACCTCAATCCCCTGATATCAGGCTTCCTTCACTGGGGTTATCAATGGCATATATGGTGTGTGGCTAAATTTAATGTTAGCCTTTAAGACTTTATATGAACTCTCAGCAAGCTTGGGCACCACTAATCATCTCCATTTTGGAAACACTCTTTGCCTTTGCAGTACCGATTTCTTTATTTTCCGCTTACTTCTCTTCCCATTTTATTTTGTAGGATGCTCTCACACTCTTCGTTCCAAAGATGGGGTTACAAAGGGTTCTGTCTTAATACACTTCTACAAAACTTCCCCACATGCTTCCATCCAGTTTAATTTTATCACTTAAATTATCATCAACATGTTGATGACTCCCCATCTCAAGAAATTTTTTCTCCACTTCCTTTTTATCCCTCAGCCTATGACCCTTCACAGACTTCATCATCTCTCTTTTACATAAATGCATCAGCTTTCTCAATAGTGTTCCAATTTCCAGGCTTGAGCCATCTTCTGCTCCCTACATCCTCTTCCCTTCCTCACCTTCTACAATGCTTCTTTCTAGAGCTAAAGTGATTTTTTCTAAATACAAATCTGGAGTCCCCAATACCTTTATGAATTAGTGTTTTTACCTACTTTCTTCCTGAAAACAATAATAAAGTAAAGCAAAAAATAAAAATATATTTGAATGGTTGTCAAAGGGAAGGAAAGGAGAAGGAGAAGGAGAAGGGAGTTGGAGTGAAATGAAAATAAAAGGTAATAAAGAAATAAAGCAAGAGAAAGATCCTACCAAATAAACAATGAAGGTGTGTCATAAAATGAGGAATAGGATGAACTCTGTGTTTAAATTCCAATTAAAAAATTAAAGGCTTGCAGAGGCCAGCTCTGCAAACCAGCTGAACCTGAGAGGAGTGGATGAGGAGATTAAGAAGAACACAGAGATAGCAAGAAAAAAACAAACCAAAGTTGGGATGACAGGAGGCTCACTGACCGCTGATGCTGGACAAGTGATGCAGATTTATTTCACAGCACAGCTTATATACACAGGCAACTTCCTGTGAGCCACCACAGTGATGTCACTTCTGGTGCTGTTACTTCCAGCTGATCTCACATCCGGTGATCTCAAATCCAGTTTTCAGTGTTCTCATTTCCGGTGCTATCACTTCCGGAAGAGATCTTACTTCCAGGCCCTCCACATACGCCACACTTCCAGTCCTCCACAAAGCTTCATCAGATACCAAAAAAGAAAGGGCTCAGGTCTTACACATAACCTGGTAAAATCATTGAACTTCAAAGATAAAGAATACTTGTCAAGTAGGTAGGGGAAATAAACTACCTACAAAATAAGAAAATCAAGGCTGGCCTTAGATTAAGTGCCAAAAGACAGTGAAGGATAACCATAGTACTCTTTGCTAACTTTCTCTTATGACAAGATGCTTTGCAATTTACCTTATACGTTTCCTGCCCCAGATCTGGAATCAATCATTTCTCTAAATATCTCAGTTCATTTAGTTCATTTTTAGAGACCATAATCTGGTCTCAGTGGTGCTCAGTGCTGCTGAGTTAGTCATTGTTTCTAGAACTCTTCAGTGGACAGAACTGGCACATATGCATTTTTTAAGATAAAATATATTGTGAATTTATATACAATTCAAAATCAGGCTTACAAAGATTTTGCCAGACCTAATCAATCTCATATTTGTATCTCCTTTCAATCAAGCCCAAAATCTCAGTTCTCAGTGACACTGATGTGATTACTCACTTGATTTATTGTTATCTTTAAATAACAATATCAACACTATCTCCCATAATGCTATTACTGAAACTGCTTAAGAATTTCTTTCTTTTTCTTTTTTATGACAATCTAAAAGATTAGGATCTATTCCATTAGGGGTGTATGGTCACATTATTGTGTTTCAGAGTCACTTGCAATATTCCTTCTGGGTGAGACTAGTTCACCAACTGAGTACATAATTAGGTTCATTTGCTTAAATTTACCTTTGGAATCTGGGGGTTGTATTATTCTCTATTTTGTTTTATAATTATGTAAAATACTAGCATGGTTTCAAAGGTAAATCTATAACACAAGGCCTATTCTAAGAAGTCTATTTTCATTTCTTGAATCCTCCCACATATTTATTCCCTTTCCTAATTTAACCATTTTAAGTGTTAAGGTTTTCTATTTTCAACATATATGTGTTAGTGTTAATTTAATATATTTATCATGTAATGGCATATAATGATATTTTATAATAACATATATATCACAACAATCATATTTTATAATACCATTATATTATTGTGTGATATCATTAATATATTAATTTACCATAATTCAACATGGCATATTAACATAATTTGACATATGACACATATTTACACATATCAGTTAGTGCAATCTAACATATTATAGCCATATATGTATTCAACACGTTTAGGCTGTCTATATGTCAGAGAGTGAATGTGTTTGTGTGTGTGTACTTGAATCCCCCTTTTCTTAGATAAATGATAGTATGATATACATACAATTTCACTTAGCAATATATCCTGGAGACCATACCACATACACAGTTTTGAGGAGAAAAGGTTGTAACTCAAAAATAAAATTCTTGTTCAAATTTGAAAGCAATAAAGATAATTTGCAGGTATGCAAGGCTATGGGAGAATTTTACTAAAAGCAAACCAACCAACAAACGCCACTAAAAAAAACCAAAAATGAATCCATTATTCATAATGTATCAATGAATTAACATAAGTAAATCTTAGAAAAGAAAATTTGAGGCCTAAAGGACTGGCAGAAAGTGATGGAATCAATTGAACATACAGTTAAGACATATAATTGCTGTCAACTAACAGCATGCAAATGTGAATAAACCTTGGATGATTCCCTTGATAAACGAGTAATAGTTTGACAATAAGAACCAGGGTTTAAAATTTCAGATAAGAACTAACTGGGAGAAAGAAGGGAAAGTAATAAAAACAAAGTATGCTATTTTTCTCATCTATAGAGGCATGCATTCTCGATTTTAATAACTGAAGAAGTAGATATTCAATTTTTAAAATTGAGTCACAAGCATGCTTTCTAAATTACTAAGGAAAGTGTGGGCCATCGAGAGTCTTGTGGGAGATGTGGAGGGCTGAGATGAAGCAGCAATCTTTGTGCAGCTCGCAGGTTGTGGCGGATCTGATGTGCATCCTTGGCTTGAGACAGTGTCAGGGTCTTGTCCTGGATCTTCCTTCAGCTTCTCTTGCTCTTGGGCTATGTGTGTGTTCTTAACCCATGACAAAGGGCCTCCTTCATCCTCTGTTGCATGTCCACACCACTGAAGTCAGAAATGACATGAGCAGACATGGTTTCCATCTGCCCTCTTGGGATCCAGCACATTGTTCCTTTGCGGACTTCAAGCTCTAGCATTAGACACAGAGAATAGCCTTCCAGAAACTGTGTAAACTACCTTGGTTGTGTATCATCAAATTCCTATAAAAATTGATGTATGTGCATGTGTGTGTATGTTCTAGTTGTTTTGCTTCTTTGAACTCTGACTGATAACAATACCCAAACTGATACATGTATACACTATATATTTAGGAATATAAACCTGTTAGGGAAGTGGTCTTGACTTGAAAATGAATTTAGGCCTAGTTCTGCCGTTCATTGTGTGTAATACTGGGCAAATCCCATTACTCTGTGAACCTCAGCTGTAAGTTGCCTCATCTGTAATATGATGGATTGGTATCACTAATCTTTACAGTTGGGTTTTTTTTTTCAAGCTGTAGTGTCAATCCACTGACAAACTGTGAAATTAATATAATGGCCAGCCACCAGCATCATAAAAACATTAAATGCAGTAGAATAGAATAGAAAATGTCAAAGTGCATTACATGTAGTAAGGGTAACATTTTTATTTCAGGTAGAGTACAGATATGAATATATGTGTGTATTGTAATATAAAATGAATTTCTTACTAGGAGTCAAGTGAGAAAAACTTGAAAAATGTTTCCCATTGTTGTGATCAAAGAGATTATTCCTCATATCTAAAATTATGTTCTTACTCTAGTCTGGACAATCCCAGCAGGGCAGGGTTGGAAAACTATAGAGTAGATTCTGCAGTGACAGTGTCTGGCTATTTCATTTCCTCTGTTTTTGTTGTCCTCAGCTTTTTAATGTTTGGATACATGCATGAACCACACAGCTTTTAAAGTCTGAATTAATTACCAGCATTAAAACTTTCAGAGATGAGTAAAATCCAGGTTGCTGATTTCTCTTGCACATCTGGAGTACCTGTAATGTTGGGCAGATTCTTGTTTAGCAGTGATCAGGGGGGAAATGAGCAGGGATTGCTCCCCTGTTCCTGGGCATGTGTTTTAAAAATGTAGGTTTTATTTATTATTATTCAGATATGGTGAGGCCAACAGATCAGGAGAGAATTGTCATTGAAAAAGATAGTTTGTTACTCACAGAGGAGGGGCAGGCCGTGCCATGGGGTAGGGAGCACAGGAGGGAGCACCAGGGTTGGTCAGGAGGCAGAGGAAATGGAGGAAGTGTGGGCCAGAGCCTTTACTGTAACATCTACAGGCAAAGGCAAGCGGAGGCAGGTAAACAGGGTTAGGACTGGCTAGCATGAAAGACTTTAGCAGGCTCTGGGGTGGAGGGGCTGTCCCTAGTTGTCTGGTACTTGGCCCTGGGATGATTTATTGCAGGGGAATAGTGGCTCAGAGTGTAAGAGGCCCTGTTAAAGGAGTTGGTTTGGGGGTGTCATTCCATGTTGGTTGGTTTACAGTTCTTCACTGTCTCTAGGAACTGGTTAGTCCTTTGAGGGGCAGTCTCTCCAGGGTCAGCAAAGCCCCAAGATGTCCAAGAATAAGAAATACAGAAAAAAAAGACATGATCAGTACAGCATGTGGGCTATTGTTTGCCCTAGTCCCCACCAAGTTCACTGTTAAAATCATTTGAGTTTGGGACTCTTGGCTTGGTGTCAGTGTCCCACCAGTACAGTGGTGAAGAATATTTTTCAGCCTAGGAAACAACTGCATGTTTTTCAGGCATACATTGTGAACAGCAAAGAACATAGAAAGGCAGGTCATTGTCCTACATGGGAAATAATACTGCAGAATGTGAAGTAGGGACACACTGGCTGTGGCACTCCCTGCTCATGGCTGATGGTACGGGTGACCGAGGAGGCATGGTGTCTCCAAAGCTGCTGACTGGCAAATGATCCAGAGCTGGAGAAGCAGAATTTTCCTAGCTGGACTGTCAATAGGGCTTAAATCCCTTTGGGTGACAATTGCTCTTGCTCAATGCTATCCAAAGCATTACTTGGACTTTTGTTTTAAAATTCCTAGGTTGGGATCTAGAAATTAGGATCCAGCACTTAGGATAATTTCTTCCACCAATACTGGTGCCTTTGGGGCCTGGGGAAGAAGTAAGCATTTGTGGACTTTGTTCGCCAGGAGAACAATATGCCAAAAGGACATCCTATTTCATAAAGCCTCACTGCCCTTGACAGAGATTATCTTAGATCCTGAATAACAACCAAAAATACTCTTTATTCTTTGATTATTATTCAGTGTATGTAGTGATAAAAGTCATGTTTCTCAGTTATGCACACAGGGTCCGGTATCAGAAGACCTGGGTTCAAATCCCAGCCTTTACCACTTCTCACTGTGTGATTTTGCAATTGTGTATTTAATGTCTCCTAGTCCATTGTTCAACTAAAACCCTGGGATAATAATAGGTTTTTGTGAGAAGTCCACTCAAGTAAAGCACTTAGAATCCACCTGGTACAAACTAAGTGCTCGCATGTAATGGCTATTATTTTGTTTTTATTTGTCAAATATGCTATGTCAGGTGCAGGATAAGGCATGGTCTCTGTCCTAAGAAAATGCAACCCAGTGTGGAAAATGGGTAGAAAGGTGCAGAGTTTGCATGAAGAATCTGTTCTTGGGAAAGGGGTGGAGGATATTAAAAACAGGGTCAGGAAGAGGGTAGGGTGAATGAGGTCCTCAGGACACAAAATTTAAGGTAGCACATGAACAACTGTGAGAGTGGGTGCTTCTACATTTTGCATCTGGGGCACCCATCTTGCTTCACCTTAATCCTGGCCCTATTCAAGTGATGGTGCCAGTAGTAGCCGACCTTGAAGTGTAGGCAAGTAGGAAATGGCCAGATGAGTATCCTAAGCAAAGAGGAAGGTGTCTATGAAAGCATAAAGCAAGAAAATAGAGTAGCAGGTTCATGTAATTCACCATGAGTGAAACATAATGTGGCCACTAGGAAGTAAGAAATGAGACACCTCAGGTAGGTAGGGGGCACATAATGAGGAGCATTTCTAAGCAGGCAAAGGAACTTGGCATTTATCTTTGGCACTGGGGAATCTCTGTAAATAACTTAGCAATGCATTTAATGGGAAACATGTGTGACTCAAACAAATATAAATCGAACATTTTTTTCTGAAGGGCATAAAAGAAGTCTTGAATGAATGGAGAAACATAGAGTTGTCTTTGTATTCTTAATATCCTCAAGACTCAGTGCAAACTCTCTAAACTATAGGATCACCAAACTATTCTTACGGTCAGTCTCAGCACCATCTAAGCACTTTCCTCTTGGCCCAACTCAGTCAAATCCTGGATAATGTCAGTCTGTAAAATGTAAAACCTTCCATTTCACCACTGTGATTTCTGAACTTGCAATGACTGATGGAGTTCCAAAGTAGAGAGGGAGCAAGAGCACAAATGGGGACTTCCTTGGTCCCTCCTCCTTTTGTCTGGTCTGGTGATACACATGCCCAGGATTTTTATGAGATCATACATTGGGGAGGAAGTCTAGTCCTGAGTGATATTGGCCATGTCATTGTGTTAGCACTTGGAATCTTGGAGCTGTGATTAATTTGCTTTAAGAAAGATAAAGAAACGTATCATTCCTTGCTTCAGGCTTTGTAGAGAAGTTCTTACCTGCCACTCACAAAGAATCAAGAATGCTTTTTTAATCCAAATAGGCCCTATAATTTATAATCATGGTTTCTAGTAAAGACAACTGTGTCAGTCAACTGTTCGCAGCAATATTCTGCATTACAAACTATCCCGTAATGCAGAAGCTTAGAGCACCCAGCATTTACGTCAGGCTTCTTTGCCCATGGCATGGCTGTGGTTGCCTTTGGTAGGTTGGACTCCATGCTTTGAGCACCAGGATGGAGGCTGGGCGTAGGCCTTCTTCACATGCCTCCTCGTTCTTTTTGGATTAGCCACTTCCTAGGACATGTTCTTCCTGTGGTGGGTCATGTGATCCAAAGAGTGGAGTGGAGACACGTGGAGCTTCTTTGGGCCTTGGCTTGGAACTGGTGCACATGATTTTTGTGAGATAAACCCGATCAAATGGGCAAGGATCAAGTATTTTTGGCTCACTAGAGTATGCTGGACAATAATCCAGTCTGTTATAGTCACATAACAGACCTATTGGGTTTGCTCCCAATTCAAATGATAAGCGCTCTTTGGTGGCATGTTCTTTGGTAAGTCATTTCTAAGACTAGTATCATTCTTATTTTGAAACTCCAGCGGGTGTCTGCTCCGTAAAAGCCAAAGCACCTGAAATGCACTCTGAAAATTGTTACAATGGTGATGATAAAGTCAAACTTGTCTGTGGGTCCTCAACTTGAGCTTCCTACTTAGGCATCAGTTTTTGAACGGATGGTCGCAGGGAGAGCCTAATGCTGCTCCTGCCAGCACAGATACTGCAGGTAACACACAGATGCTGACTCGGGAGTTCTAGGTTGGCAGACAGATGACACGGACGGGGTGCATGTTCTAAAAATGTATGCTGGGTCTCTGCCAGCATTTAATATTTGTCTAATTCTGTTTTGTTTCTTTTAAAATACATTTATTCTTGGGTCATCTTTTTGAAAAACATTTTTTATTGAAGTTTAGTTAATAGATAATCTTATATTGTTGATATGCAAGTATATAACATAATGATTCAGTAGTTAATTATGGTTTTTAACCTGCCCTTCACTGCAATGGGAAACCTTGGCACTCTACATTTTTTCCTAGAAAGCCCATTTGTTAGCCAAAAATGAGCATTGTTAGGTCAAATAGCTAACCCTGACCCCACTACTAACAGGTGTGCTTCAATGTACGGTCTGTGTCACCTGCACAGTGGATAAGGGCCAAATACCTGCTAATATACAGGAATGCCTCTGGGGCTGGAAATCAGGATGCATGGCTTACAAGGCTGGCCCAGCCACTTTTCTTTCTGTTTCCTCATCTGTAAAATGGAGATAATAATAACTGCCCTACTTTCTCACATGGTGGCTGAAGACAAACTGAGAAAAGCATGTTGCAAAATAAGAAACACTATTCAGATGCAAGACAATTTTAGATTCTCCAGTTCCTCTCTAAATTAATAATAGCCCTTCCAATTTGTACACTGCTTCTCATTTTCCAAAGAACTTAACTTGCATTATCTTATTTTGTCAGTAACATAGTCCTCAATTTTTCAGGGGAGGAAACAGAGGTTTGGAACAGTCCTGTGCTTGCCTGGAGCCATCCAGTAACAGGAATGGGAGAGTAGCAGTTTTCCCAGTGCAAATTCTATATTTTGCATTAGAAACTACTCTTATTGCTTCTCCATCCAAGCCCTTGGAAGCCCACCTGGAAAAGTGTTTCTGAGGCCAGTGCTGCTGGTAGGGGTGTGGACCAGTTTCCTTCTGGGAATGTGAGCTTAGGGCTATCAAGAATAACTGCAGACCCTATCCAGTCCTGGGCAATATTTGTGGGCCTTGTAGTCCAAGCCCCTGGGTCCTTGGCAGGCTCTGCCTCATCTCATTTTGCCAGTGGATAGATGGCCACCAGGTCAGATACCCTAAAAGGATTGCCTGAATTCTCTGTAGCGATGGGACAAAATCCCCCAGGATGTGGAACCCTCTACTTACTTAAAATGGAAAAAAATTTAAGAGATTTTTCTATTCTGAACTGCTCATTTTATACATAAAACATTGAGAATTACAGAGGAGTAGAAGCTTGGTCATGGTTAGGGAATGGGTTGGGTTCTCACAGATTCAGGGATTCATTTTCAGCTCTGCCACTTCCTGAGGAGCCAGTACTTTAGGGGAGGATTAAATGAGATAAATATTTGAAGTACTGCTATATAAAGTACCAAGCACATAGTGGGCACTTCAACTATAGTAGAGCCTGAATCAGAGAATGTGCTTATTTAAAAACACTTAAACTAACTCACTTGAGCTAGTGAAAAGGGATTTTTTTCATAGGATATCAGGTAGCCCTTTCATGGAAACTTCCAGAGGCCTGCGTTGAACTTGTCAGGAACAAAGTTCACCCACATTGTGAGACCGCATTCCATTCTCCAGTGCATCCCTAGAGATTGTCTTCAGAAAATCACTTTCAGGCAGAATCTGTTTCTCAAGTTGCTCTCACCGAACTAAAATCCCATGAGAACTTAAATGATTGGCAGAGCCTAGGTCATATGACTGTACCACAGTTGCAAGGGAAGCTGGGAAAGTTAGTTCTCTAGGCTTTTAGCTTGGAGAGGAGTGCTCATAATATGGAGAATCCCTTGAATATAGGAAGAATTTTCAAGAGGTGATGGGAGTTTAAGAAATAATCGCTCAAGTTTCCTGGGCTTCCCTTTACCCTTGTGCCTTTATGTGGATACGGACTGTAGTTGACTCACTGCTAGGGCTCCAGAATCCTGAACCATTTCCTTACATTACACTATTCTCTCCACCCTGGCCTCTGAAATGGCTCCGGTAGGCTCATTGAAGGCATCTACCACTTTGAGTTTTTCCTGGGATTAACTCCTCACTAACTGTTGTTACACCACCCTCACTAACCCAACACTATATTGCAAGCATTTTTCTATGTTACTAACTTTTCTGTTGCAGCATGATTTTTAATCGGTGCACAGTACTCCAGAATGTGGATGCATCAAAATGTAACCATTCCAACTACGCATTCAATTTGCTGCCTATTTTTCCCCCTTGATATCACAAATGACTTAGCAATGAACATTCTTGTTCAAAAATCTCTTTTCATACTTCTGATTATTCCATTAGGTTAGTCAAATGACTTAGAAGTACTAAGTCAAATGATCTTTAAAAACTGTTGATAGATATTGCCAGGATAGGCTCCAGAAATGTGGTGTAAGCTTTTGTATTTCCAACCACTGTTGCAACATATGTTTGGTCATACTCTTGCAAACACTAGGTATTATCATTCTTTAATCTTTACTGATTTTATAGGCTAAAAATATTTCTCATTATTATTTTCAGTGCAAACTTCTTTGATTATTAGATTATTAAATATTTATTTTAATTGTATTTTTTAAGAGCAGATGTCTGCAATTTTTATGTATTCAAATTCATTAAAGCTTAAAGCTGATCTCACCAGTCCCTCTCCCTGCTAAGCCTCCTGATACTTTGACCCAAACATGTCTTTATTGCATCAGATGCCATTTGATGGGTGATGCTGAGCAGCAAAAATCTACGTAACAGAGTTAGGAAATGTATTAGATTGAGTGACAGGAATAGGAAAGGCTATTTGGTGAGAGATTTTGCGTGTGTATATGTATTTGAGAGTATTTTGTATGTCATATTTTGTTATCAGAAATAAAACAGCTTGACTCAGTAGAGTTAAATGGACAGAACTTGCAGGCAAAAAGAATACACCATAATCAGCATGATATTAGGATTTGCAGACATGATAAAGAAGAAGACATGCTATATTTTTAACATTCTGGTGACCACAAAAGATAGAGAAGTGCTGGGGTAGGATTGAGACGTGTTCGTGCACAGCATGATAAATCATGTGGACAAGGTTTGAATGCGAATAAAGGATATGCATAAAGCCCATCTTCGTGGGTATGGCACCTGCTTTTTTAGTTTCTCCCACAGGATCAAGGATGTAAAGCCATTAATGCTGGAAAAAAATAATATAATCTTGAGGGATACAAGGGATTTCTAATCTTTACATTACCAATATCTAAAGAAAAAACTTGCATAGCTTTAACTCTGTAATAATTGGAAATTTCTGTATGTAAAAAGCTTCATATGTATAACTGAACACTAAACAGTAATCTGGGGGAAATGCTGGCAACATACATCAAAAATAGTTAAGTTCCCTAAAATATATATAAAGGGCACCCATAATCGATAAGAAAAACCAAAAAACTTTAATAGAAATATGGGCATAAGATGTGAATAAATAATTATTTAAAAGGAACCAAGATAGTAAACATTGGCTTAGCTAGTATTAAAACAAATGCAAATTGAAGCAATAAAATAACATTTTAAACATACAGTAACAACTGTAAAAAGGATGGTATAAAACTTGCATAATTACAGGGTTGTTGGAAAAAAAACACTCATAGTTATATGTTGTCTCCCATGTTGATAGTGGTTATCACCAAGTGGTGGGATTATGGATAATTTCTCTCTCTGTTTTTTCTTATATGAATTTTTAAGTTTTCTATAATACACATGAACTACTTTTGGAATAGGAAGACCAGTTATTTATGTATTTACTTACTTTTTTTAGTGATAATACCCAGTGCTGACATGGTTGTGTGGAAATGGGGATTCTCATGTCCTCACAATAGAATATAAATACACCATTTCTGGAAAGTGATTTGTCAGGGGAGAAACTTTCAAAATCTATTTACTCGTCATGCTGACAATTCTGCTTTATGAAATTTATATGAAAATACATGAAGGGCATAAGATAGGAGCAAGAATATTTATTACAATGCAGATATTTGTAGTTAAAAATTGTGACAACTTACATGTTCAAGAAGATAGAAATGGAATATAATTATAGAGTAATTAGCACTGCTCTGAAGCGTGTTATTTGAAGTGCCTCAAAAAAATGAGTCATGCTTGAATAAATCTGAGAAACACCATGTTAAACAAAGTCAAATATTTTTCTTTAGCTGTAGGATTTTCCAGAGGCTTTAATAACTAATGTGCAACATAGCAATTCAAATAGACAGTATTTTCCAAACTTATTTTAATTCCAAACTTATTTTTTCAATGTACCTATTAGAATCTTTTAGAATAATATCAGAGAACATCAGTTTTGGAAACATTGCCATGTAGGGCCCTTCAAATGATATTGTGGAAGGGTATTTCATTACATGCAAAGGTGTACACAATACATATAAAAATGACAAAACAGGTTACATAAGAGTATGTATTATGTGATCCCATTAATGGAACACCATGAATGCATTGAAAAGAAACTAGACAAAAAAACATTAACAGTAAAATATTAAAAGTGGTTATGTCTGGATAATGGAAAATGAGTAATTTTTATTTTTCTCTTTGCTTATACACATTTAATAGAATTTTACAATGAACATATATTACTGTTGGAAAAAGGAAAATGATAAAAGTTACAAGTATGATGTGG
The DNA here is from genome assembly GCF_040802235.1 of Manis javanica. Classification (NCBI taxonomy): domain Eukaryota; kingdom Metazoa; phylum Chordata; class Mammalia; order Pholidota; family Manidae; genus Manis; species Manis javanica. The sequence goes on along the minus strand of NC_133165.1, from coordinate 49,104,699 downwards.
AAGAATATGTAATATGTTTGTTCACAATGTGTTCTGCGGGAAAAGGAGATTACAGAATAGTTTGTTCATTGTAATTTCTTTTTAAAATTACTTCCTAATACGTATAGCTGTGCAGAAAAAAAAGAAAATATTCCAAGATACTAACAGTTATTATTTTGGGGGTATACGTGAGATTACAGATGATTTCATATAAACACACATCCCTTTCCTGTGGGTCTCTTGCTCCTAAGAATATGGCTTAAACCTCTTGATGCTCTGAGCAGTGAGTATGCAAAGTAGGGAATAAATACCACAGGAAGTTGTGAGATGACATATTGGGTGGGAAACATTAGAACATGTATTTATTTTTCTTGCTTTTTAAATGTTTATTTTTCTGTGTTTAGCAATGTACATAATATATTAGTATAATGGAACATGTATGAAGTTTATAGATATGTGTGTATATATCAGCTGTGTATTCTCCTAAATTTTTATCCCACAAAGTGGAAATAGATAGTCCCAAATGATCAAAAATGTTTGTTAACTACACCTCCAGAACACTGAAACACTGGCAGGTGACATTATTAGCCACATCTCCAGTCTTTTAAAAGTACTGTTCTGAAGACATGGGTACAGTGACTTAATTGCTTAAACCTTCTCTCGGGATGTGCTGATCAAGTAATCTGAGATCCCAATTTTCCTCTGTTCAGATTCCCAGGTCCCAATCTCTGCTCTCAGGATATGGGAAAAGGCACTAGATTGATACGTTTGCCACTAATGTTTACCATGAAGCATTTCTGGATGTGTGATGACTGTACTTGGCAATATTTGGTGGAGCCATGTGACCAGCTCTGGCCAATGAGAGGTGAGTTGTAGAGTCACATGTCACTCCTACTGCAAGCATTCAATTACTGTGGGGAGACCCTCCTTTCCACCATCATGACCCACAAGGCTTGATATTGTGGAGGCTCCATCAGGCTGGGTCCTAGAAAGAGGACAATGATGACAGAGAGCAGAGCCACAGCTGGGTGAATGAGAAATAAACCCAAAGTGTCCATCAGTGGATGAATGGGTACATGATGAATGGGTACATGTGTGTGTACAAAATGGAATATTATTCAGTTATAGAAAGGAAAAAAATACATTTGTAGTAACATAGAAGAACCTGGTGGATATTATGCTCAGTAGAATAAACCAGACATAGGAAGACAAATATCATATGACCTCATTTACATGTGGGATGTATAAAAAAACTCAGAGAACTAGAGAATAGAACGGTGGTTGCCAGGGGCTGGGCGTGGGCGACTAAGGAGATGTTAGTTAAAGGGTACAAACTCAGTTATAAGAGAAATCAGTTCTGAGGATCTAATGTACAGCATGGTGACTATTGTCCATAATACTGTATTATATACTTGAAATTTGCCAAGAGAGTAGCTCTTAAGTGTTCTCATTAAAACATAATAACTATGTGAGGTGACAGGTGTGTTAGTATATTTAATGCATATTAACGCATCACATTGCACACTTAAAATATACACAATTTTTGTTTGCCAATTATCCCTCTATAAAGTTGGCAAAAATGGGAAATAAGCCCTTATTGTCGAAGCCTCTGAAGTTGGGGGGCTCTTTTTTTTACTACAGCACAACCTAATCTATGCTGATTTTGAGATCAGAATCCACCAGTTAGCCCCAAGTGTTCTAGATGGGCTCAACCCATCCAATATTAAAGTGCTATCCTTGGTTCTTATGAATGAATGGTGAATAATTAGATAGATTTTAATTTCTTTGTATGACTAAGGGCTACTTATTTGTGACCTTCTAAGGGAATTAAGCATTGTAAAATTTGTATATACAGAAACTAAAGTTATTAAGTTACTAGATTTTTCTGAGGACTGTACTTCATTATTGTGCTAAGAAACCACCTTCACTCTCCCCATTTGCACAGTGGGGTCTCCGTGGGCTCCTTTCCTGACTCCTGCCTTGTTGTTAAGGGATTACAGTAGAATCAGAGCTAATGCAGGAGTGAGATTTTGAAGTCAGTGAACAGAAAACAATACATACAAATAGTTCATTCCCAAATGAATAATATCATTATTTTTCAGTGTTCTTTTTAATGATTTTGAAGTTATTTATTAGAGATACAAAGCATTAAAACCCTTGAAAAATTCTTAAAATTCTTTTAAAGAATAGTACATACGATTTTCTACATACAAACCTGCATAAACAGCATGTATAGCAATCTAAAATAGGTAATAAAGGGTACGTAAGTGACTGCATCTACACTTATGCTTAGTGTGGCAAATGCATGCACTAGGCGAGGCTCAGGCAAACAGAGATTGATGGGGGGAACAGTGGACTAATGTCCTCTAGCTCATGCTCACTTTCATACATAAGCCTTTGGAGCATGTGGTGGGCAGAATTCCCTGCATCATTTAAACACGTTCTTTTTTCCTCTTTGGCCACCCCTGCAACACACTTGAATTTTCAGATGTTAAATGTGTGCCTGTTATAGTTACGCTGTGCTTCCTAATTATAGCATTTTGATTAGCTTCTTTCTCTTCTATATATTGTTGATTGACTTCTCCTCTTTTAGGAAAGCAAAGCTAATGTATCCATCTGACCGTTGGTTAGTGAAGAGATTTCTTATTTTAGCCAAATGAATGCTTGGTCATCCCTGGAATAGTCGGTATGTCCTATCTACATGTCAGCCTCTGCTATCCTTTTTCTGACATCTGACTTCTGAAGAGCTGGGCCCCAGGTGGAAGGGGTTGGCTTCTGAGCTGGACATTCCGTTTGTGTTTCCAGATTCCCCCTCACTCTCCTCACTCTGTGCCCTGGGGTCGGCAGCGCTCAGCCTCACTGGCTGCAGGTTCTGGTTGTGTAAGGCCAGTGGGAGGCTCCTGTAGGGGATGGAAAGGTGGATGAGAAAGATAGCCATCCCTGCCCATCTGCAGACTGCAAGTGGGCAGTGGGTGGGCTCCTCTGGACAGCCTATCACAGCCCTCCCCAGGTCTCCTCAACAGCCCTCCCCTTGCTTCTTCCCACTCAGGGGTGCTCATGGCTTCTTGCCAATGCTGGTCTTGAGGGGCTACACCATCCCTGTTCACTTCCCTTCTCTCTGCCTACTACTCTCCAAGTGGTTCCTTCTATAAATTCTCCTTCATTACTCCTGAACACGTTGTGTGTTTCTTGCTTGGACCCCAATCCTTGCAGACTTGTGGGAACCAGGGTATCACTGGGAAGTTGAAACTACATAAATCTTTAATGAAACTGGTAACCTTGGGGGAAAGGCCTCCTTGTTCTTTAAAAAAAAATTTATTTAACAATTAGGTTGTACAGATATGCGAGGAATAATACATTTAATTCCCATGCATCTAAATAGACAAAAATATCAATATTGGTGATATTAAAAAAAATCTCCTCTGAAGTATACCCCCGCAGTGTTTTTGAGGTGAGAACCTGGTGCAGGATCTACCTTACTCACAAGAGGACAGATGTTGACATGAGATTCGCCATCAGAGGCATTTTGAAAAGCACATGTTAAACTTGTGAGGGAGTGTGTGTGGCTGAGAGAGAAATATATGAAGTTGGCTTCCAGGAATGATACACTGACCCAGCAGAAAATCTATTTCAGCAATTTCTCTTTGCTGAGTCCCTGGGTGTGAATTAAAAGCACCCACTTTGGAGTGGGACAAGCCTGCATCTAAATCTTAACTCTTCTGTTCACCCTCCCTGTGACCTGGACGAAGCATTTCCAGGGGACTCTTTGAATACAGAGGCCCATTTTCTATGGTAAGACATGATGAGGATGGCATGGCGTATATGGTGTATAATGGTATGCAAAAGAGCATTTGCTTATTGTTGAGCAGGGCAGATGAGGCATACTTGCATTATAAGTATCATGCAAGGTTTCATCCATAAAGGTAGTGAAATCTCAAGGCTCAACCCTTGAGGTTGCTGTCCAGGGAACGGAGGAAAGAACCACATGGCTCAGCTCCCTTGTCATGCAGGTGGGGGCACAGACAGGACCACACCAGAAATTCTAGCTCAGACCTCTCCATTGCATTACCTTAGCCCATTCCAGCTCAAAGTAGTGAACTCTGGTATCAGCACCATTTCATTATTTTCCCTTTTCAGAGTTTTAAAAGTACAGCACATTGTAAGGACAAGAAACTCCAGATAAGCAAACAGGTTTGTCTCAACTCACTGAGCAGACAGACAAGCATATGGTTTCTGTAATGCTACAGAAACCCCCTTGACCTAACTCTAATCAGGCTCTTCGGAGTTCTCTTTTTGACTAGCCCTTGTCCTGAGCTCTGTCCTTGACCTGTTTGGTCCCATTTTAGCAAGAATCTTGCTGGATCAGCTTAGAGAACATCCCCACACCAGATATCTGATCAGATTCCTCATTTTCCACCCTTGATATCTGATCATCCTGGCCTGACTTCAGCAAAAATCCTGTCAAGTTGGTATAGCCAGAATCCCCTTTACCCATAATTTTTCCTCTTAATAACTTTCCATCGCTGACCCAGATGCTCCTCCTTGGCTCTAAATGTCTACTTGTCCTTGTTGTATTCAGAGTTGAGCCCAACCTCTCTCCCTTGTTACAATACCCCCATTGCTGTAGTCTCTCTGAAAAAAGGTCTACTTTATTGTTTTTAACAAGTATCATGAATAATTTTTTCTTTAGCACTTCTAATTGGGTTCAAATTCTAGGTCCACCATTTAGTGTATGTATTATTCTCCTCTGCAAAATGAACATAATGAGAGCTACCTCATTGGGTTGTGTAAGGAGTAAATGAAGTGATGTATCTATGTGTCTGCGTCTGTGTCTTTATCTGTATCTATGTCTATCTAAGATAGTGTCCGGGCCATCATAACACTCAATATTTTTCAGCTGTTACTATTTCCTCCACTAGAATATAAGCTCCTGAAAGTAGACTTTTCATCTTTGTTTCACTGCTGTTTCTTCTGTTCTTAGGAAAGTGCCAGACTCACAGTAAGCTTTCAATAAATATCTGGTGAGTGAATAAATGAAGGAGTGGGTTTCTTTGTTTCCCTTTCCCAGAGTTTGGAGGATATGGTGACATTCTCAAGGCTTCATGTCCTTTCCTCCACCCACTATGTGCAGTAGCCAGTTAAGAACAAAAAGTACTTAGGAGATATGCACTCATTCATTTATTGCTAGCAAGTGATGGGAATAAAAAGATGACTAAGACTCTGAGTAAGGGCATAGAAAAGATCACATGCCATTTACAGGTGATTTCAGGCATCATTTTGGTGTTGTTACTGCATCAAGGACAAAACATGAGCTGGTAAGAGATGAAGTTAGAGAAGTAGGAAATTGCCATATCATGGGGACTTTGCAGGCTGTCTTATTTGGGTTCCATAGAAGTAGTCCCTGAGACCAGGACTCAGGTACAAGTGATTCATTAAGAAGTGCTCCTAATAGTAAAAAATATTTGTAAACTATATATCTGCAGAGGTTAATATCCAAAATATATAAAGAACTCCTACACCTCAATAACAAAAAGACAAAAAATCCAATTTAAAATGAGCAAGGGACCTCAATACATTTTTTTCCAAAGAAGATGTATGAATGGCCAACAGGTACAGGAAAAGATGCTCACCATCACTAATCATTAGGGAGATGCAAATTGAAACCACAGTGAGATATCACCTCATGCCTGTTAGAATGGTTATCATCACGGAGATCAGAGACTACAAACCCTGGCAAGGACGTGGAGAGGGAGCCCTTGTGCACTGTTGGTAAGAATGTAAATTGGTGCAGACACTATAGAAAACAGTATGGAGTTTCCTCAAAAGGTTGAAAATAGGGGGCGGAGCCAAGATGGCGGCGTGAGTAGAGCAGTGGAAATCTCCTCCCAAAAACACATAGAGCTATGAAAATATAACAAAGAAAAATCTTCCTAAAATAGAGACCACAGGACACAGGACAACATCCAGACCACATCCACACCTGCAAGAACCCAGCGCCTTGTGAAGGGGGTAAGATACAAGCCCCAGCCCGGCGGGACCCGAGCGCCCCTCCCCCCGGCTCCCGGCGGGTGGAGAGAAACCGGAGCGGTTTTTTTTTTTTTTTTTTTTTTTTTGGCGAGCGCTTTTTGGAAGCCTTAGAGGGACGGGCCCCCGTTGCTGGGGAGGCAGGGTGGCGGGACCGGTGAGGAGGTGCCTGGGAACGGCGCCGGAGGACAAAGAATATCCCGCGTTTCTCCCTGCGAGACCTGGGGGCGGGTGCCTGAGACCGGTGCCTGAGGACGGAGGAGGTCGCGCGTTTTTCCCCCTTTTTTTTTTTTCTCTTTTTGGCGAGCGCTTTTTGGAAGCCTTGAAGGGACGGGGACCCCAGTGCTAGGGAGGCACGGTGGCGGGACTGGTGAGCGGGTGGCTGGGACCAGCGCCTGAGGACAAAGAATATCCCCCGTTTTTCCCTGCGGGACCGGTGGGCGGGTGCCTGAGACCGGCACTTGAGGACAGAGGAAATCGCGCGTTTTTCCCCTTTTTTTTTTCTCTTTTCTGCGAGTGCTTTTTGGAAGCCTAAAAGGGACAGGGACCCCGGTGCTAGGGAGGCAGGGCGGCGGGACTGGTGAGCGGGTGCCTGGGACCGGCACCTGAGGACAAAGAATATCCCGCATTTTTCCCGGTGGGACCGGTGGGTGGGTGCCGGAGACCAGCACCTGAGGACTGAAGAAATCGCGCGTTTTTCCCCTTTTTTTTCTCTCTTTTTGCCGAGTGCTTTTTGGAAGCCTTGAAGGGACAGGGACCCCGGTGCTAGGGAGGCAGGGCGGTGGGACTGGTGAGCGGGTGCGTGGGACCAGTGCCTGAGGACAAAGAATATTGAGCGTTCCTTCCCTGCGGGACCGGTGGGTGGGTGCTTTTTGGAAGCCTTGAAAGGACAGGGACCCTGGTGCTAGGGAGACAGGGCAGCAGGACCAGTGAGCGGGTGCCTGGGACCGGCACCTGAGGAAAAAAAAAAAATCGCGTGTTTTTTCTTTTTTTTTTCCTTTCTGTTCCCTCTCTCATTGTTGCTGTTGTTGTTTTGGTTTGGAGAGTGCTTTTTGGAAATCTTAAAGGGGTAGGACAGGTCACTTAGACCAGAAGCAGGGAATCTGGGGATCTCTGGGCACTCTAACCCCCTGGGCAGCAGGGAGCACAGAGGCCCCTTACGGAGATAAATAGTCTCCTGGCTGCTCCCCCTCTAACGGGGCTCCACCATTTTGGAGGAACAGCCCCAGCCAGGCCAAGCCCACAGCAACAGTGGAGATAAACCCCAAAGCAACTGGGCAGGAAGCAGAAGCCCTGTCTGCGCACAGCTGCCCAGCACAAGCCACTAGAGGTCGCTATTCTCCCAGGAAAAGGCTACAAACCAACAAGAAGGGAAGCTCTTCCAGCGGTCACTTGTACCAGCTCTGCAGACTATCTCTATCACCATGAAAAGGCAAAACTACAGGCAGACAAAGATCACAGAGACAACACCTGAGAAGGAGACAGACCTAACTAGTCCTCCTGAAAAAGAATTCAAAATAAAAATCATGAACATGCTGACAGAGATGCAGAAAAAAATGCAAGAGCAATGGGATGAGATGCAGAGAAAAATGCAAGAGCAGTGGGATGAGATGCAGAGAAAAATGCAAGAGCAGTGGGATGAAGTCCGGAAGGAGATCACAGATGTCAGGAAAGAGATCACAGAAGTGAAACAATCCCTGGAAGGATTTATAAGCAGAATGGATAAGATGCAAGAGGCCATTGAAGGAATAGAAGCCAGAGAACAGGAACGTATAGAAGCTGACATAGAGAGAGATAAAAGGATCTCCAGGAATGAAACAACACTAAGAGAAATATGTGACCAATACAAAAGGAAAAACATTCGTATTATAGGGATACCAGAAGAGGAAGAAAGAGGAAAAGGGATAGAAAGTGTCTTTGAAGAAATAATTGCTGAAAACTTCCCCAAACTGGGGGAGGAAATAATCGAACAGACCATGGAATTATACAGAACCCCCAACAGAAAGGATCCAAGGAGGACAACACCAAGACACATAATAATTAAAATGGCAAGGATCAAGGACAAGGAAAGAGTTTTAAAGGCAGCTAGAGAGAAAAAGGTCACCTATAAAGGAAAACCAATCAGGCTAACATCAGACTTCTCAACAGAAACCCTACAGGCCAGAAGAGAATGGCATGATATACTTAATGCAATGAAACAGAAGGGCCTTGAACCAAGGATACTGTATCCAGCACGACTATCATTTAAATATGATGGTGGGATCAAACAATTCCCAGACAAGCAAAAGCTGAGGGAATTTGCTTCCCACAAACCACCTCTACAGGGCATCCTACAGGGACTGCTCTAGATGGGAGCACCCCTAAAAAGAGCACAGAACAAAACACACAACATATGAAGAATGGAGGAGGAGGAATAAGAAGGGAGAGAAGAAAAGACTCTCCAGACAGTGTATATAACAGCTCAATAAGCGAGCTAAGTTAGGCAGTAAGATACTAAAGAAGCTAACCTTGAACCTTTGGTAACCACGAATCTAAAGCCTGCAATGGCAATAAGTACATATCTTTCAATAGTCACCCTAAATGTAAATGGACTTAATGCACCAATCAAAAGACATAGAGTAATAGAATGGATAAAAAAGCAAGACCCATCTATATGCTGCTTACAAGAAACTCACCTTAAACCCAAAGATAAGCATAGACTAAAAGTCAAGGGATGGAAAAACATATTTCAGGCAAACAACAGTGAGAAGAAAGCAGGGGTTGCAGTACTAATATCAGACAAAATAGACTTCAAAACAAAGAAAGTAACAAGAGATAAAGAAGGCCACTACATAATGATAAAGGGCTTAGTCCAACAAGAGGATATAACCATTCTAAATATATATGCACCCAATACAGGAGCACCAGCATATGTGAAGCAAATACTAACAGAACTAAAGAGGGAAATAGACTGCAATGCATTCATTGTAGGAGACTTCAACACACCACTCACCCCAAAGGATAGATCCACCGGGCAGAAAATAAGTAAAGACACACAGGCACTGAACAACACACTAGAACAGATGGACCTAATAGACATCTATAGAACTTTACATACAAAAGCAACAGGATATACATTCTTCTCAAGTGCACATGGAACATTCTCCAGAATAGACCACATACTAGCTCACAAAAAGAGCCTCAGTAAATTCCACAATATTGAAATTCTACCAACCAATTTTTCAGACCACAAAGGTATGAAAGTAGAAATAAATTCTACAAAGAAAACAAAAAGGCTCACAAACACATGGAGGCTTAACAACATGCTACTAAATAATCAATGGATCAATGAACAAATCAAAATAGAGATCAAGGAATATATAGAAACAAATGACAACAACAACACTAAGCCCCAACTTCTGTGGGATGCAGCGAAAGCAGTCTTAAGAGGAAAGTATATAGCAATCCAGGCACACTTGAAGAAGGAAGAACAATCCCAAATGAATAGTCTAACATCACAATTATTAAAACTGGAAAAAGAAGAACAAATGAGGCCTAAAGTCAGCAGAAGGAGGGACATAATAAAGATCAGAGAAGAAATAAACAAAATTGAGAAGAATAAAACAATAGCAAAAATCAACGAAACCAAGAGCTGGTTCTTTGAGAAAATAAACAAAATAGATAAGCCTCTAGCCCAACTTATTAAGAGAAAAAGAGAGTCAACACAAATCAACATAATCAGAAATGAGAATGGAAAAATCACGACAGACTCCACAGAAATACAAAGAATTATTAAAGACTACTATGAAAACCTATATGCCAACAAGCTGGAAAACCTAGAAGAAATGGACAACTTCCTAGAAAAATACAACCTCCCAAGACTGACCAAGGAAGAAACACAAAAGTTAAACAAACCAATTACAAGCAAAGAAATTGAAACAGTAATCAAAAAACTACCCAAGAACAAAACCCCGGGGCCGGACGGATTTACCTCGGAATTTTATCAGACACACAGAGAAGACATAATACCCATTCTCCTTAAAGTGTTCCACAAAATAGAAGAAGAGGGAATACTCCCAAACTCATTCTATGAAGCCAACATCACCCTAATACCAAAACCAGGCAAAGACCCCACCAAAAAAGAAAATTACAGACCAATATCCCTGATGAACGTAGATGCAAAAATACTCAATAAAATATTAGCAAACAGAATTCAACAGTATATCAAAAGGATCATACACCATGACCAAGTGGGGTTCATCCCAGGGATGCAAGGATGGCACAACATTCGAAAATCCATCAACATCATCCACCACATCAACAAAAAGAAAGACAAAAACCACATGATCATCTCCATAGATGCTGAAAAAGCATTTGACAAAATTCAACATCCATTCATGATAAAAACTCTCAGCAAAATGGGAATAGAGGGCAAGTACCTCAACATAATAAAGGCCATATATGATAAACCCACAGCCAGCATTATACTGAACAGCGAGAAGCTGAAAGCATTTCCACTGAGATCGGGAACCAGACAGGGATGCCCACTCTCCCCACTGTTATTTAACATAGTACTGGAGGTCCTAGCCACGGCAATCAGACAAAACAAAGAAATACAAGGAATCCAGATTGGTAAAGAAGAAGTTAAACTGTCACTATTTGCAGATGATATGATACTGTACATAAAAAACCCTAAAGACTCCACTCCAAAACTACTAGAACTGATATCGGAATACAGCAAAGTTGCAGGATACAAAATCAACACACAGAAATCTGTAGCTTTCCTATACACTAACAACGAATCAATAGAAAGAGAAATCAGGAAAACAATTCCATTCACCATTGCATCAAAAAGAATAAAATACCTAGGAATAAACCTAACCAAGGAAGTGAAAGACTTATACTCTGAAAACTACAAGTCACTCTTAAGAGAAATTAAAGGGGACACTAATAAATGGAAACTCATCCCATGCTCATGGCTAGGAAGAATTAATATCGTCAAAATGGCCATCCTGCCGAAAGCAATATACAAATTTGATGCAATCCCTCTCAAATTACCAGCAACATTCTTCAATGAATTGGAACAAATAATTCAAAAATTCATATGGAAACACCAAAGACCCCGAATAGCCAAAGCAATCCTGAAAAAGAAGAATAAAGTAGGGGGGATCTCACTCCCCAACTTCAAGCTCTACTACAAAGCCATAGTAATCAAGACAATTTGGTACTGGCACAAGAACAGAGCCACAGACCAGTGGAACAGATTAGAGACCCCAGAAATTAACCCAAACATATATGGTCAATTAATATTTGATAAAGGAGCCATGGACATACAATGGCAAAATGACAGTCTCTTCAACAGATGGTGCTGGCAAAACTGGACAGCTACATGTAGGAGAATGAAACTGGACCATTGTCTAACCCCATATACAAAGGTAAACTCAAAATGGATCAAAGACCTGAATGTAAGTCACGAAACCATTAAACTCTTGGAAAAAAACATAGGCAAAAACCTCTTAGACATAAACATGAGTGATCTCTTCTTGAACATATCTCCCCGGGCAAGGAAAACAACAGCAAAAATGAGCAAGTGGGACTACATTAAGCTGAAAAGCTTCTGTACAGCGAAAGACACCATCAATAGAACAAAAAGGAACCCTACAGTATGGGAGAATATATTTGAAAATGACAGATCTGATAAAGGCTTGACGTCCAGAATATATAAAGAGCTCACACGCCTCAACAAACAAAAAACAAATAACCCAATTAAAAAATGGGCAGAGGAACTGAACAGACAGTTCTCCAAAAAAGAAATACAGATGGCCAAGAGACACATGAAAAGATGCTCCACATCGCTAATTATCAGAGAAATGCAAATTAAAACTACAATGAGGTATCACCTCACACCAGTAAGGATAGCTGCCATCCAAAAGACAAACAACAACAAATGTTGGCGAGGCTGTGGAGAAAGGGGAACCCTCCTACACTGCTGGTGGGAATGTAAATTAGTTCAACCATTGTGGAAAGCAGTATGGAGGTGCATCAAAATGCTCAAAACAGACCTACCATTTGACCCAGGATTTCCACTCCTAGGAATTTACCCTAAGAACGCAGCAATCAAGTTTGAGAAAGACAGATGCACTCCTATGTTTATCGCAGCACTATTTACAATAGCCAAGAATTGGAAGCAACCTAAATGTCCATCTGTAGATGAATGGATAAAGAAGATGTGGTACATATACACAATGGAATACTACTCAGCCATAAGAAGTGGAAAAATCCAACCATTTGCAGCAACATGGATGGAGCTGGAGAGTATTATGCTCAGTGAAATAAGCCAAGCGGAGAAAGAGAAATACCAAATGATTTCACTCATCTGAGGAGTATAGGAACAAAGGAAAAACTGAAGGAACAAAACAGCAGCAGAATTACAGAACCCAAAAATGGACTAACAGGTACCAAAGGGAAAGGAACTGGGGAGGATGGGTGGGCAGGGAGGGATAAGGGGGGGGAAGAAGAAGGGGGGTATTAAGATTAGCATGCATGGGGGGGAGGGAGAAAGGGGAGGGTGGGCTGCACAACACAGAGAGGACAAGTAGTGACTCTACAACATTTTGCTAAGCTGATGGACAGTAACCGTAATGTGGTTGTTAGGGGGGACCTGATATAGGGGAGAGCATAGTAAACATAGTATTCTTCAGGTAAGTGTAGATTAAAAATTTAAAAAAAAAAAAAAAGAAAGAAAGAAAGAAAAGGGGGATTACTCCTTAACAGGATAAAACTATTGGTAAATCAAAGATCAACGCATGCTTTAAATATCCTTAATGTTGATCACTTAAAGGGTGTCAGATGATCAGCTATGGAGGTACTCTTTTCTGATAATATTCCTTTCTCTTAATTAAAAAAAAAAAAAAAAAAAAGCAGTTACTGTGTGCTGACCTCCAATGAGTTCTGCACAGTGGTATAGAGGGCATGTCAAAGGGTGGGCAAAGGGTCTGTTTGTTTCTACGCAGAAGATCAAGGCCTAGCTTGGATACCCAGAAAATGAACTAAGATACGATATGAGGAGGAGCTTCCGGCATCAGCACTCTCTGGAGGACTCGTGCCGGGGGATGATCATCAAAAAGCCTCCACAGGGATCCGGACGATGCTGCGGTTGTGGCTGCATCCAGCCCACCATCTCCTGGACTTGCCATAAGAAGGAGGAGGGAGATGTCTAGGCTGGCATGTGCATACAGTGAGACAACGAATTTGACTGGATCTGTACTGTTGGAACTCAACCAGGAGTTGGGAGGGGTGCAAGTTGTAGCACCCCAAAATCTCATGACTATAGACTATCTATGGTTAAAAGGACATATGGGATGTGAACAGATCCCAGAAATGGGCTGCTTTAATTTGTCTGATGGTTCAAGTACAGTTGGAAAATATCCATCATATCATAGATAAATTTTCACAAATGCCTAGGGTGCCTAAATGGTTTTCTTGGCTTCACTGGAGATGGCTGGTAATTATAGATTTGCTTTGTTTATGTCACCGTATTCCTATTATGTCAATATGTGTGTGCAAATTAGTTAGTAGTTTAAAACCTATACATACTTAAGGTACTATACAAGAAGATATGTCAAAGAAATAATCAATCCTCCCAAGTTTCCTTCATATGCTACATCTATAGCTTTTCTTCTTCCTTCCTAATTACAAACTTTAAATAGAATTCGTGCCTCATATCGAATTTACCGAGTATCATAATTCCTCCAGGTGGTAAAGATACCTCGAGACAAGTGCTGGGCATAGAAGCCACAGGGCATAAATCTGCAAAGAAGTAAAAAGCTAACCTTTGCAAACAATATGGCTTCTCTCTCACTTACCAACTTTACATTTCCCTGTATGGCCCCAGAAGATGACTGGTTAGCCAGAGACGGGTAAGATTCCTCAAGGGAGGAACAACCTAAGACAGGCACAGTCGCAGGGGGGCCATCAGGTGAGAATTTGGGGATCAACAGAGGTGAGGCTCAGAACCTCACCCCCCCTGCTTTGAGAGAAATCTTCTGCATCCGTGGATGTCTTGCTGCCCTTGTCTAGCCTGGATTAATACTTAGTCCATAGGCACACACCTGATCATCTGATCATCTACATTTGCCTTCTTACAGCACTAAACTATGTTTTCTACCTTTATCTTGCATCTACCTACCACTTCAGCATTTTATTAAAAATAAAAATAATAATAATAATAGGAGAAATGTGGGATCAACATATAAATCAAGTACAAAAATCAAATGAATATTCATATTTGACCTGATGGTTTATAGGTCATATTGCATGATCAAAACCAAAAGTTTCTGTGATGACTGCCCTTGTACTGTTCACCATATAAGAATTTATTCACTCTGTAAGAATTCGTTCACCATGTAAGAACTTGTTCGTTATGCTTCAGAAGATTGGAGACTGACGAGAATTAGGCTTGAGATGGATTAATGATTGTACATTGAGCATTGACCCCCCTATACTGAATTTTATTGTTGTTAACAACCATTTGATCAATAAATATGAGAGATGCCCTCTCAAAAAAAAAAAAAAAAAAAAAAAAAAGGTTGAAAATAGGGCTACCATATAATCCAGCAATTCCATGAGAAAATATCCAAAGGAAATGAAACTACATTAAAGAGATATGTGTACCCCCATGTTCACTGCAGCATTATTTACAGTAGTCAAGACATGGGAACAGCCTATGTGTCTGTCAGTGGATGAATGGATAAAAGAGTTGTGGTGTACAGAAACAGTGGAATATTACTCAGGCATAAAAAGGAGGAAATCCTGCTATTTGTGACAACATGGATGGACCTCAAGGACATTATGCTAATTGAAACAAATCAGATGGGGAAAGACAAATACTGTATGATCTCACTTACATGTGGAAATTAAAGGGAAAAAAAATCCCTAAACTCAGAAAAAGAGATCAGATTTGTGGTTACCAGAAATGGGGTGGCAAGAGGGGATTCAGAAGACTTTGGCCAAAAAGGTATAAATTATAGTTAAAGAGGAGCCAAGATGGCAGCATGAGCAGGACAGCAGAAATCTCCTCCCAGAAACATACATATTTTTGAAAATACAACAAATAAAACTATTCCTAAAAGAGAGACCAGAAGATACAGGACAACAGCCAGGTTAATCTACATCTGCGAGAACCCAGTGCCTCGCAAAGGGGGTAAGATACAAGTCGCAGTCTGGTGGGACGCGAGTGACACCCCTAACCCTGCTCCCCAGTGGGAGGAGAGGAGTCCAAGCAGCAAGGGAGAGGGAACCCAGGACTGCTAAACACCTAGCCCTAGCCATCCGCACTGGGAGTGCAGACACACAGTGTGTGGTGTGTTGGATACTAGGGAAATGGAACAGTAAGACCTGCGAGCAGGTCACTGCAGCTGGTGCCCCTGGGACAAAAGAAAAGTGAGTGCTTTTTGAAAGTCTTAAAGGGACAAGGGCCTCATAGCTGGATGGAAGTGTCCTGGTGCACTCAGCCCAGCAGCTGGGAATCCTGGGGAACTCTGGGTGCCCTAACCCCCTGGGTGGCAGCACAACTTGGAGGCCCTTCACGGGGGTAAACAGCCTCCTGCCCATTCCCCCTATGGCGCAGCCCCACCATAGCAGAGCAGCAGCCTGAAAGCAGCCAATCACACAGCAACTGCACGGAGCTTACTCCACAGCGGCCTGGGAAAGAATCAGGGACCCTGTCTGCATGCAACTGCCCAACCCAAACTGCTAGGGGTCGCCATTCTCCCAGGAGAGGAATGCAAGGAGCAAGCAGGAAGGGGTTTTGTTCTCCCAGCTGACACACACGCCATCTGCCCATCACCATGAAAAGGCAGAAGAATTTGATTCAGACCAGAATCACACAGACATTCTCCCCTGAGAGGGAACCTGGGGAGATAGACCTAACCAATCTTCCTGAAAAAGAATTCAAAATAAAGGTCATAACCATGCTGATGGACTTGCAGAGAAATATGCAAGAGCTAAGGAGAGAGAATACAGAAATAAAACAATCTCTGGAAGGACTTAAAAGCAGAATGGAAGAGATAAAAGGATCTCCAGGAATGAAAGAATATTAAGAGAACTGTGTGACCAATCGAAATGGAACACTATCCCTATTATAGGGGTACCAGAAGAAGAAGAAGAGAGAAAAAGGGATAGAAAGTGTCTTTGAAGAAATAATTGCTGAAAACTTCCCCAAACTGGGGGAGGAAATAGCCTCTCAGACCACAGAAGCACACAGAACTCCCAACAGAAGGGACCCAAGGAGGACAACACCAAGATACATAATAATTAAAATGGCAAAGATCAAAGACAAGGACAGAGTATTAAAGGCAGCCAGAGAGAGAAAAAAAGTCACCTACAAAGGAAAACCCATCAGGTTATCATCAGATTTCTCAACAGAAACCTTACAGGCCAGAAGAGAATGGCATGATACATTTAATGTAATGAAATAGAAGGGCCTTGAACCAAGGATACTGTATCCAGCACAATAATCATTTATATATGAAGGAGGGATTAAACAATTCCCAGACAAGCAAAAGTTGAGGGAATTTGCCTCACACAAACCACCTCTAGATGTTTTACCATCTAGAGAGACTACTCTAGATTGAAGCACTCCTAAGGCTAAAAAGATGTCACCAGAGAAAATAAAATCACAGCAAAGAAAGCGGAAAAATAAAATACTAACTAAAGGCAAAAAATAAAATCAACTACCCATAAAAGCAGTCAAAGGAAACAGAAAAGAGCACACACACAAAAGAAACAGCTAACATACAAATAATGGAGAAGGAGAAATAAGAAAGGAGAGAAATAAAGAATCATCAGACTGTGTTAATAATAGCCCAATAAGTGAGTTAAGTTAGACAGTAAGATATTAAAGAAGCTAACCTTAAACCTTTGGTAACCACGAACCTAAAGCCTACAATGGCAATAAGTACATATCTTTCAATAATCACCCTAAATGTAAGTGGACTGAATGCACCAATCAAAAGACACAGAGTAATAGAATGGATAAAAAAGCAAGACCCATCTATATGCTGCTTACAAGAGACTCACCTCAAACCCAAAGATATGCACAGACTAAAAGTCAAGGGATGAAAAAACATATTTCATGCAAACAATGAGAAAAAAGCAGGTATTGCAGTACTAGTATCAGACAAAATAGACTTCAAAACAAAAAAAGTAACAAGAGATAAAGAAGGACATTACATAATGATAAAGGGGTCAGTCCAACAAGAGGATATAACCATTATAAATATATATGCACCCCATACAGGAGCACCAACATACCTGAAACAAATACTAACAGAATTAAAGGAGGAAATAGAATGCAATGCATTCATTTTAGGAGACTTCAACACACCACTCACTCCAAAGGACAGATCCACCAGACAGAAAATAAGTAAGGACACAGAGGCACTGAACAACACACTAGAACAGATGGACCTAATAGACATCTATAGAACTCTACACCCAAAAGCAACAGGATACACATTCTTCTCAAGTGCACATGGAACATTCTCCAGAATAGACCACATACAAGGCCACAAAAAGAGCCTCAGTAAATTCCTAAAGATTGAAATCCTACCAACCAATTTTTCAGACCACAAATGTATAAAACTAGAAATAAATTGTACAAAGAAAGCAAAAAGGCTCACAAACACAAGGAGGCTTAACAACATGCTCCTAAATAATCAAAGGATCAATGACCAAATCAAAACAGAAATCAAGCAATATATGGAAAGAAATGACAACAATACAAAGCCCCAACTTCTGTGGGACACAGCAAAAACAGTTTTAAGAGGAAAGTATACAGCAATCCAGGCATATTTAAAGAAGGAAGAACAATCCCAAATGAATAGTCTAAAGACACAATTATTGAAATTGGAAAAAGAAGAACAAATGAGGCCTAAAGTCAGCAAAAGGAGGGACATAATAAAGGTCAGAGAAGAAATAAATAAAACAGAGAAGAATAAAGCAATAGAAAAAAATCACTGAAACCAAGAGCTGGTTCTTTGAGAAAATAAACAAAATAGATAAGCCCCTAGCAGACTTATAAAATAAAAAAGAGAATCTACACACATCAACAGAATCAGAAATGAGAAAGGAAATAGCATGATGGACCCCACAGAAATACAAAGAATTATTAGAGAATACTGCCAAAAACTATATGCCAACAAGCTGGAAAACCTAGAAGAAATGGACAACTTCCTAGAAAAATACAACCTTCCGAGACTGACCAAGGAAGAAACAGAAAATCTAAACCGACCAATCACCAGCAAAGAAATTAAAGTGGTAATAAAAAAACTATCCAAGAGCAAAACTCCCGGGTCAGATGGATTTACCTCAGAATTGTATCAGACATACAGAGAAGACATAATACCCATTCTTCTTAAAGATTTCCAAAAAATAGAAGAGGGAATACTTCCAGACTCATTCTATGAAGCCGGCATCACCCTAATACCAAAACCAGGCAAAGACCCCACCAAAAAAGAAAATTTTTTGTACAATATCCCTGAGGAACATAGATACAAAAATACTCAACAAAATATTAGAAAACAGAATTCAGAAATACATCAAGAGGATCATACACCATGATCAAGTGGGATTCATCTCAGGGATGCAAGGATGGTACAACATTTGAAAATCCATCAACATCATCCACCACATGATCATCTCCATAGATGCTGAAAAAGCATTCGACAAAATTCAACATCCATTCATGATAAAAACTCTCAGCAAAATGGGTATAGAGGGCAAGTACCTCAACATAATAAAGGCCATATATGAAAAAACCCCCAGCCAACATCATTCTGAACAGCGAGAAGCTGAAAGCATTTCCTCTAAGATCGGAAACAAGACAGGGATGCCCACTCTCCCCACTGTTATTCAACATAGTACTGGAGGTCCTAGCCACAGCAATTAGACAAAACAAAGAAATACAAGGAATCCAGATTGGTAAAGAAGAAGTCAAACTGTCACTATTTAAAGGTGACATGATATTGTACATAAAAACCCTAAAGACTCCACTCCAAAACTACTAGAACTGATATCGGAATACAGCAAAGTTGCAGGATACAAAATTAATACACAGAAATCTGAAGCTTTCCTATACACTAACAATGAACTAATAGAAAGAGAAACCAGGAAAACAATTCCATTCACAATTGCATCAAAAAGAATAAAATACCTAGGAATAAACCTAACCAAAGAAGTGAAAGACCTATACCCTGAAAACTACAAGACACTCTTAAGAGAAATTAAAGAGGACACTAACAAATGGAAACTCGTCCCATGCTCTTGGCTAGGAAGAATTAATATCATCAAAATGGCCATCCTGCCTAAAGCAATATACAGATTTGATGCAATCCCTATCAAATTACCAACAGCATTCTTCAACAAACTGGAACAAGTAGTTCAAAAATTCATATGGAACCACCAAAGACCCCAAATAGCCAAAGCAATCCTGAGAAGGAAGAATAAAGTGGGGGGGATCTCGCTCCCCAACTTCAAGCTCTACTACAAAGCCACAGTAATCAAGACAATTTGGTACTGGCTCAAGAACAGAGCCACAGAACAGTGGAACAGAATGGAGACTCCAAACATTAATCCAAACATATACAGTAAATTAATATATGATAAAGGAGCCATGGACATACAATGGGAAATGACAGCCTCTTCAACAGCTGGTGTTGGCAAAATTGGACAGGTACATGTAAGAGAACGAAACTGGGTTATTGTCTAACCCCATACACAAAAGTAAATTTGAAATGGATCAAAGACCTGAATGTAAGCCAAGAAAACATAAAACTCTTAGGAAAAAACATAGGCAAAAATATCTTGGACATAAACACTAGTGACTTCTTCATGAACATGTCTCCCTGGGCAAGGGAAACAAAAGCAAAAATGAACAAGTGGGACTATATCTAGCTGAAAAGCTTCTGTACAGCAAAGGACACCATCAATAGAAAAAAAAGGCATCCTACAGTTTGGGAGAATATATTCATAAATGACAGATCTGATAAAGGGTTGACATCCAAAATATATAAAGAGCTCACACTCCTCAACAGACAAAAAGTGAACAATCCAATTAAAAAATGGGCAAAGGAGCTGAACAGACAGTTCTCCAAAGAAGAAATTCAGATGGCCAGCAGACACAAGAAAAGATGCTCCACATCACTTGTCATCAGAAAAATGCAAATTAAAACCACAATGAGATATCACCTCACACCAGTAAGGATTTCTACCATCCAAAAGACAAACAACAACAAATGTTGGCCAGGTTGTGGAGAGAGGGGAATCCTCCGACACTGCTGGTGGGAATGTAAATTAGTTCAACCATTGTGCAAAGCTGTATGAAGGTTCCTCAAAAAGCTCAGAATAGAAATACCATTTGACCCAGGAATCCCACTTCTAGGCATTTACCCTAAGAATGCAGCACTCCAGTTTGAAAAAGACAGATGCATCCCTATGTTTTTCGCAGCACTATGTACAATAGCCAAGAAATGGAAGCAACCTAAATGTCCATCAGTAGATGAATGGATAAAGAAGGTATGGTACATATACACAATGAAGTATTATTCAGCCATAAGAAGAAAACAAATCCTACCATTTGCAACAACACAGATGGAGCTAGAGGGTATTATGCTCAGTGAAATAAGCCAGGTGGAGAAAGTCAAGTACCAAATGATTTCACTCATCTGGTACTTGGAGTATAAGAATAAAGGAAAAACTGAAGGAACAGAACAGCAGCAGAATCACAGAACCCAAGAAAGGACTAACAGTTACCAAAGGGAAAGGGACTGGGTAGGATGGGTGGGAAGGGAGGGATAAGGGAGGTGGAAGAAAGGGGGCATTATGTTTAGCATGTATAATGTGGGGGGGGGGGCACGGGGAGGGCTGTGCAACACAGAGAAGACAAGTAGTGATTTTACAGCATCTCACTACACTGATGGACAGTGACTATGGGGTATGTGGGGGGGACTTGGTGAAATGGGGAGTCTAGTAAACATAATGTTCCTCATGTAATTGTAGATTAATGATCCTAAAAAAATTATATTTACAGATAAATGATTGCTGGGTTAAATAAGTACAGATAAATAAGTACAATGTGCTGACTATAGTTAACACTACTGTATGGTATAAATGTATACTGTTAAGGGAGTAAATTGTAAGGGTTCTAATCATAAGGACAAAAGTCTATTTTTTCTATCTATATGAGGTAATGGATGTTAACTGAACTTATTCTGGCAACCATTTCATGATATATGTAAGTCAAATCATTCTGTACACCCTGAGCTTCTGTGGTGCTGTATGTCAGTTATAGCTCAATAAAACTGGGGGTGGGTGGGGGGAAGAAATGTTTCTTGGAAAATCTGAGAAGAGAATGGGAGGAGCAGGATGGAGAAAGGAAAGAGGCCAACTGTGGTAACCAGTATCTGCAGTGGCCCCAGGGAAACCCACTTCCTGGAGTCTTCTTTCTTGGTAGTCTCCTCCCACATTGCAGCAAGACTGATCTGTGTGGCCAGAGCAGAGAGCGGAAGGGACGGTTCCCTCTGAGATCAGGTCTGCTTGGGGCACTCTTGCTCACTTGCTTGCTCTCTCCTTCTCTTGGGTCATGCGCACTGGGATAGGACAACTGCCGTGCTGTGTGAGCAGCCCAGCAAAGAGGTCCACCTGGCAAGGAGCTGAAGCCTCCTGCCAACAGCCTTTTGAGTGATCTTGGAAGCAGATTCTCCATCTCCATCAGATGACTGCATCTGTAGCTGACTACTTGCCTGCAGCCAGGTGCGCTGCTCCCACATTCCTGGTCCTCAGATACTGCATGAGATAATAAATGTTTGTTGTTTTAAGACATTAAGTTTTGTGGGAATTTGTTATGCATCAATAGGTAAATAATATCCCAAGTAAGGGTGGGATTTCAGACAAAGTCCTAGCCTTAACTAAATCCTGCAGAGGAGCTCTGGAGTATAATTTACACATCACAGTTTGTCCTTATTTGAGGCAAGAGAGCTGGTTTTCCTATTCTTATTTCAGTTTAGTCAATAGGCTGCCCTGACGCTTTTGACTCTCTATACCTGTGGGCAAAGAGGTTCTACTCTTGAAGCAAAGTATACAGAATTTAGGGGAGGGAATAGTTACCTAGAAATACCAGAAGGAATTTAAAGGGTTCTGGGCTGAACCCTGATAGTGTCCACTAACCAGTATGTTCCTAGCCTTGGACTTTGCCCTGTGGTAGGAAGCCACTTAGAATTTCAAGTGAGAACATGATATAATAATTTATTTTCTGTTTTGGCTGCAATCACACTGGCAGCCAGAGAGGAAGATGGCATTATGGAGCCATCGTAGGATGACTTAGGCCAGAGATGTCAAGGATGGGGAGGAAGTCATGGCCACAAAAATCATCTGGAGGCTTTCAGCAGTTGAAGATGGAGAATTGGGTCAAGGAAGAGCAAGGAATTACGGATGCCCCCTACACTCTTAAATTGAGTAGAAGAGAAAGAAAGAAAGAGAGAGAAAAAATTTAAATAGCAGAGAAGGACTCTGAGCTTTCAAGGCTCCTTGGCTGGTTTCTTCCTTCACTCTGTTCCTTCTTTACATTCATTTTATTAAATACCTACTTCAAGAACCTTACTAATGCTGTGGAGAGTTATTGTAGCAGAGAGTGTAGTAGCGATCTTGGCAGTTTTTCTGTCTTGAATTTAATACAAGGTTGGAGATGTAAATGCATAATCACAAACAATGGTTTTGGACGATAGAAGTTTTCTCATTTCCATAATTTTTTCATTATAAATGATCTTTACTCCATCCTCTCTGTTTTCCTGTTTCTTAGTTTTTCTCCTCCTTCTTGTGCTTCTTCCCTCATCTCCTTTTTCTTTTCCCCAACTAATTCCCTGGGTCGTTTAACATCTTGGCTAAAAGTTTTCCTGTGTCCTGCCTCTGTTTCTGTATTCGCTACCCTGCTGCTACCGCCATGTTACTTAACTCTGCAGTACCTGTGGAAAGCTTTTCTACTGAATCAAACTGTGCGTGTGTCTGCATTGATGTTTTCTGTGTTGGTTGGGTTCCCCTGAGAGCTTGGTGCCTGAAATGTAGAATTTGATATTCAGCAAGACTGCTTGTGGGCTCCCAATGCCCTGTGTCTCAGGTGTGCAAATGAAAAGGTGTTTAGATTTCAGAGAACTGTCACTCCTTAGCAGACATGCATAGTTCATAGTGATCATTATTAACAATTGCATTTTCCATTTCCAAGTCCCCCTGGATTTTCAGGGCTCTGCTAGTGCTCACAGCAGCAAGCCAGATGCTCATCCTTGTAGCCCTCCTGGGGAAGCAGGCTCATTGCAGGCAATGGGATTGGCAAAAATCCTGCTTGAACTAATGGGTTTCTCAGCAGGCTCCCTACCTATAGTTTCGCTACTTAGAGTGGCCTCAAATGTCCCTCTCCATCCTACTTCTTCCTTGCTATTATTATCTTATTCTTGTTCAGATCTTCCCACATTGTCCCAGAAACTTAATATAAGGTGATTAGAAAAGGGTTGGCAAGATGGGACCCAACATGCCTCAGAGATGAAGATGCTTTTCATTCTCAGCCTTTAATCACCTCCAGTCCCGAAAGGACCACTTGAGTAGCATGGGTATAATACAACAAAAGGACTAACTCTGGGCCCTGGTTGCTGATTAAGTTTAGACACTAGCTTCTGCCCTTTCCTTTCTCCTCTAGGTCACAAGGGCTTAGTTTTTCTCTTACGAGTTTGCTAAAGTAAAAGCAACAAATTCATCTTCCTGCTAAGGTAGTAAACACCAGAAATCACTTCTTTGGACTCAGAATATTCTTGTTAAAAAAGGAATCTATACAAGCCTTTTAAGATAGATATATATTCCAAATTTTTTTTATCCATTCATCTGTTCTTGGACACTTCGGTTGATTCCATATCTTGGCTATTGTAGATAATGCTGGAATGAACATGTGGTACAAATATTTCTTTGAGATAGTGATTTCATTCCCTTTGGATATAAATCCAGAATTGGGATTGCTGGAACATATGGAAGCACTATTTTTAAATGTTTGAGGAACCTCCATACTGCTTTCCATAGTGGCTGTACCAATGTACATTCCTACAGATAGTGCACAAGGGTTCCCTTTTCTCCACCTCCACACCAGCACGTTCTGTTTCTTGTCTTTTTGATGCTAGCCATTCTTACAGACATGAGGTGATATTTCACTGTGGGTTTTATTTATATTTGATAATAATTAGTGATTTTCAGCACCTTTTCATGTGCTTTTTGGGTATTTGAATATCTTCTTTGGAAAAATATCTTTCAGATCCTTTTCCTACTTTTAATTGGATTATCTATTTTTTGCTATTGATTTCCTTGTCTATCTTGAATATTAACCCCTTATCAGGTAGGGGGATTGCAAAAATTTTCTTCTGTTCTGTAGGTTATCTTCTTATTTTATTGACTGTTTCTTTTGCTGTACAGAAACATTTTAGTTTTAGTTTGATGTCGTCCCAGTTGTTTATTTTTGCTTTTGTTGTTTATGCTTTTGGTGTCATATCCATAAAATCATTGCCAAGATCAGTGAGTGTCAAGGATGTTTTTCCCTCTGTTTTCTTCTAGTTTTATGGTTTCAGATCTTACATTTAAGTCTTTAATCCATTTGAAGTTAATTTTTATGAGTGGGGTATGAAAGGAGTTCTGTTTCATTCTTTTGCATGCAGATACCCAGTTTTCCCAGCATCTTTTACTGAAGAGACTATCTTTTCCCCATTGAGTAGTTTTGCTTTCACTGTCAAATATTAGTTAACTATCTATCTGTTCCAGTGATCTGTAGGTCTATTTTTATGCCAGTATCTACTTTTTGATTACTTTATAGCTTTGTGATACAGCATAAAATCAGAAGCTTTGATGTCTCCAGCTTTGCTCTTTTGTCCCAGGACTGTTCTTCCTTTTCTGTAAGAAGTGGCCTGTGTTTGCAAGAGGAACCTCCTCAGCTGATTCCTTCCTATAAAAGTTTAGGGGGCGAAAGTCTTTTTTCATTTCAAACTCTCACTGTTTCTTTCAGTTACACATGACATAATTCCTTCAGAAATTTGTAGAGATTCCTCTACATCAATTTATAATCTATTACAGTAGACAAAATGCACACCAACGAATCTGTTTAATGTATGTCTGTAACTCCAGGGGGAAAATCCTAGGGCAAAATACCTTTGAAGCTGAAATCAAACAGAGAAATAAAGTGGGAGAAACCCACTTATTTCTCACACCCAGCCGTCCTGCATTTCTCTCCACCTGGATGGAGAAGAAGAGCTCCACCCAACCTCTCTGGTTCAGAAAAGCCCTCTTTGCCAGCCCATGTAATTATCTATTGATATGGAGATGGCTGTTTCTCTCCACCCTTTGGAAACACCTATTGATATGGAGATGCACTAAGGCCAGGTGAGAGATTCTGGAAATATTGCAATTTTACCCACAATGTCCTTTTTTTGCATCCGGTTTCCTGTTTGGGAAAACAGCCTCAGGTTCTTCAAATTCCCACTGTTTAATGGAGAAGATCTCCCAGACATCTTCTCATGATCCTTGGAAGGTATATTGTCTATTTGAAAGGGTCTGTAATGCACCATCTGCAGTCTTTCTGATGTCTTAATAGAGGATCTTACAGTCCTACCTTGGACTTGGTCTTCACCCTGAGGCCTTTTCTTACTTTGAGCACTTTTTGCTGGGAGAAAGAGATTGGGCAGAGCAAGTAGTTATATTTTTGAACACAAAAAGTCTTGGCTCCTTTGCAATTCCTGTAAATTCTACTTGAAAACTGAATAGTTCACTCAATAGTTTATCTCCTTCATCTCAGATTTTTCTATATGTTTTAGATGATGCCCAATGGCACCTTCAGCAGCCTCTTAAGAAACCTCTTTGGCTAGATGACTGAGTTCATTGGGTCCATTTCTGATTACCCACATTACCGAGGATACAATTTTGCCACATTTCATGCCATTACAAAACAATGGCCTCTTTTCTACTTGTTTTCAATGGCATTTTCCTTACTCTCCTATAAGCTCTTACCTACAGACTCCTTGAGGCCCTTTAAATTTACACTAACACCCTGCTGGAGGCCTTTTAGACTTCTACCAGCAGATCTCCTCAAGATTCTTTTAAGTTCCACTTCCTGTTCAGTTATAAAACCTGTGCCATTTTTAAAAATGGCAATATCCCACTTCCAGCTACAAAATTTGTGTTCTGTCAGTATTGTTGCATAAAAAATTATCCTGAAACTTAGAGGCTTAAAACATCCACTTTAATTTTTATTATGAACTTCCACAGCTCAATGACAAAATAAACAAAACTCAATTAAAAATGGGCAAAGGACTTGAACAGACAGTTCTTCAAAGAAGATACACAAATGGCCAATAAGCATGAAAAGATAGTCAACATCACTACTCATAAGAGAAATGCAGATCAAAATCACAATGAGATATCACCTCACACCCATTAAGATGGCCACTATCAAAAGAAGAGAATAATAAATGCTGGTGAGGATGAGGAAAAATTGGAACCCTTGTACAACACTGTTGGTAGGAATGTAAAATGGTACAACCTCTATGAAAAAGTTCCTTGAAAAATTAAAAGTTGAATTACCAAATGATTTGGCAACTCCACTTCAGAATATTTGTCCAAAAGAAATCAAAGCAGGATCTTGAGATATTTGCATGCCAATGTTCAACAAAGCATTACTCACAATAACCAAGAGGTAGAAGCGACCCAAATGGCTATGGACAGATGAGTGGATAAAGAAATATGGCATATACATACAATGGGATATTTATGCAGCTTTAAAAAAATTAATTCTGTCACATGCTACAACATGGATGAATCTTGAGCACATTACTCTAAGTGAAATAAGCCAGTCACAAAAGGACGTATCCTGAGTGATTTTATTCAGATGAAGTATCTGATATCTTCAAAGTCATAGAAACAGAAGGCAAAAAGGTGGTTGCCAAGAACTTAGAGGAGATGGAATTAGTGTTTAATGGGCATAGCTTCAGTTTTGCAAGATGAAAAAGTTCTAGAGATCTGTTGTACAACAATATGAACCATACACTTAAAAATGGTTAAGATGGTGAGTTTAAGTTTTCTCATGATCAAGAAGGCAGGCAGGGTCCAGCTGGAAGTTCTCATGAAATGACAGTTGGCTGTTGGCAGGTGATGCAGTGGTATGAGGTTTAAGTGGGCTGGCTGCGCAAGATTACTTAATCCACTGGCTGACAGTTGATGTCGCCTGCTGGGAACTCAGCTGGGGCAACTGATGCCAGTACCTACTCAGTGGTCTCCCCTGGTGGCTTGAGCTTCCTCACAGCATGGTGGTCCCAGGTCAGTCTAACTTCTTAAATGATGACTCAAGGCTCTACTATAAATGTTCCAGCAAACAAAATGAAAACTACCCTGTTTTTCTGTTGTAGCATCAAAAGTCATGCAGTATTACTTCTATCACACTTCTATTGGTTATATGTGAGTTACAAGCCTGCCCTAATCAAAAGGAGACCACATAGACTCTACCTCTTGATAGCAGGGGTGTCAAGGAATATAAATGTATATAAGCATATATAAAATTAAAATATATAATTTGTAGCTATATCTAAAACTGATATAATATCTAAACTTCAAACACATTAATTCACAGTACCTCCACCCCAGTTACAAGATTGAGTATTGCCCTAAAAATTGAGAGGCAGCTGTGCAGAGGTTAATTCTCTGTTCAAGGACCTGGATATATCTTTCTTTAGATATTCAAAGGACTAGACCAGGATTGGCAGAGTTCTTATGTAAAGGGCCAGATTGTAAATATTTTTGGCTTGGTGGGCCATGCAGTTTCTGTCACAACTTCTCAACTCTGCTGCTATGCTACAAGAGTAGCTGTAGACAATACATAAACATGGCTGTGTTTCAATAAAACCTTATTTAAAAAACGGGTAGTGAGCTAAATACGGTCCACAAATTGTAGTTTTCTGACCCCTGGACTAGACTGTAGTTCTTTACTGAGCTCCAGACTGGCCATGGAGAAGGCAGCACTCAGTGGTAGATACCAAAAAGTGATGCTAATATTGATAAGTCTGGCCTTAGGTAACTTGAGACCCTTTCTCTACTGACCTCTGATGGTAGATCACTGAGGTTCTGAAGCTACCCCTGAATTTCCCCTGTGATCAGACTACCAGCTGGGACCATCCATATAAAAATCCATTTACATTAAACTTATTTCTACTAAAGTACAATGGAATCACTTCAGTCTTAGCTGGTGGACAGCAAAATCAGGCCTATCTTCAGGTCCTTGAGGAATCTTTTAGGGCCATGCTTTGTAGAAAGAATGGGACAGAGTCAAACCCAGACCTTTACTTTCAGAGACTTTTTTTTTGTCAGATTAGGGCAGTTCCTCTATCTCAAGAGGTAGTCTGGGCAATCAGAAAATTAACACAACAGCTTTCAGTAAAGATCAAATTAGAAACCCAGCATTAAGGTTTAAGTCACAGTAAAAGCTGATAGGGAGATCAGGCTGCCTCATTATCAGAAGAACATCAGAGGGATCAATGATCTCTGACTCAGGATTCAATTAATCACATAGCCTTTATGGCCAATGTCATCGCCAGTTCTTAGCCTTTCTGGTTAGGAATCTGTGTTAGTCCAAAGGAGAGAGAGTGACATTTGATTTAATGTCCTGTCCCTTTGCTGCTCTATCTGAACTCCCGAGTTAAATCAGCTTCAGTTATTTATTATGTTCTCTGTGGCTATGTTTCAAGAGAAAAAGTGTTCACTCTTACTTATGGTTCTAATTCAAAGGCTAAGCTATAGTGTGAAACAGCTAACATGTCACCCAATAGTTGCACACTATTATTTTGACACAGAAATACATTTTCATTCTTTTTCATGATTTCAGTCTAGGAACATATGGAATGGGAGCCACAGAAGGAGCTGGTCTTCCTCCTACAATGCAGTTTGCCTTTCTCCCCTATTCTTTTGTGTTGTAACCACAGGGATTGACTGACTATGATCAAGTGTTAATACAGCTAACACATTTGTAAGGCTCAGAATATATTGAGCTTCTTAAGATAGACAATTACTTCCAGAGTGTGGAAGAGAGAAAAGATCCAGTGTTCCTAGTGGTGACGTGCACAGGCGATCTGTTTTCAAAGTTTGTTCTGACACTTACTAGAAAGTGTGTGTAGCATCCATCAATTTGTTTAATCTCTCTGAAGCTCACTTTCTTTATTGGTGAAATGCAAGTGCTTATACATGGAGCATAGGGTTCTTCTGAAGATTACATTCAATAATACTTATTAAACATTGATGCCATAACAAGTGCAATATAGTCCCTCAATTAATGGAAGCTGTAATAGATATGATTAATGTCCAGTATGTGTTAATTTCCTCCTCCCACCCTGATCTCCATGGCATGGTGTACTTGATGCCCCATTGCTGTTGGGCTTTGCCAAGTGACTTGCTTTGGACTAAGAAATTGTAGATGGAAATGACATCACCTGTAATCTAAGCCTAAGCTTTTAAGACATTGTGTGTTCCTGGTCGCTCCTTGGGCAGCCACCATTCTTCTTCCCCAGGAGCCTGGGACCCAGAATGGGAATAGAACTGCTCCAGATGACATGAGCCAGATCTGAAATCTGGAATCAAGCCCAGGAAAGTGAAGCTGAAGACAGCTGAACTTGCAGACATGTGAGTGAGAAATAACTGCCTATTGTGGCATGCCACTGATATTTTGTAGTTGTTTGTTATGCAGCAGCAGCTAACTGATACAGCCTGGAAAAGATGAATCAAACACCCCATGAGCTCTCAACGCAGGCCTGAGGGAGACAAAGGAGTGAGAGTCAGTAAAACTAGGTATCATACTCTGCCAGAAGCGCATGTATGATCTCTGAACAGTGCACTTTGTCTGGCAGTTTCTTCTAATGTGAAGAGGTTGTACTCCCTTTAGATGGCTCAACATAATATCAATTTTAGCTATGAACTTTTATGTAGCTATAGAACTGCTGTTCTGTGGTCATATCCTAATCTGTAATACTTGTTCAGAAACAAGAAGGTTGAAAGGGGCCGTGGTGAAAGTAAGATGACAAATGACATGGATACATTGAATAGCGCCTTTTCCTAACTTCCTGGTACAGTATAAAGAAGGACCATGAGAGATTTGGAAGAATTAGATTTAGAGCCAATGAAAAGAGTTACTTTTATAATTGAAAGAAACTTTTGGATCTCCTTCTCACAGTTATTTCAAAGTGATAACATAAGCCAAATATATAAACTTTCGGCTTAAAAAGTTTTAAAGACCAGGGGTCATGGATAAATTTCATTGACTAGCACAGTGGTTCTTAAAAATAAATTACTTGGCAACGTGTAAGAATGGGAGAGTTTACATAAAAATCATTTCCACAAAAATACAGTTTCTTTTGAAATATTCAGAGATGTGACAATGTAGATCCTCTATTAAAGGACAAGAAATTTGGAGAGAAGTAAGAGGTTTTTCTTTTGATAGGATTTAAAATTTCTGATTCACTCCAGTCCCCACCTGAACTACTTCACCTGCCTTGCCTCCAAAGCCTTCTGAGTTTGTAATCCTTAGTTTTGACAAACCCTAATGACTGATCCTACATCTATGTACAGGGATCTTGAGTATATGAGCATCATCATTAATAGTTTCAGATTGTCGTGAAAGGTGACTATATCCTTTCCCAAGGAGCTCTCTGGTTTTCTCCATCCTGAAGTAATTCAGAGATCTATTTTGCTATACACTTTTAGAGAGTAAGTTAGCTGAGAGTCTTTTTCTTTCAATGGTTGGAAGTAGGATGGGCTATTTCAAGTCAAAACTGACCCCATTATCTCATTTCCTAACTTGTTCCTTCTGCTATATTATTCCACATTTTGGTTAATGGTACCACCCATTCTCTCAGGCTAGATACCTAAAGATGACCTGATTTTTTCCTTTCTTCCCTTCAGTATAGCTAATTTCACGTCCAAGTTACCAGCTTCTCTGAAATCTCCTTTGTGTCAATCCCTCTTTTTTCTGTTCATTGCTTTAGCACAGATTTACATCTGGACTATTCTTAAAAAAAATAAACCTAATTGGTGTGTCATATTTTTCATGTATCTCTCTTCCAGCTCAAACTCTACCTTACAATCAGAAAGATATTTCTGAACATGACTCAATCTGTTCATGTCACTCTCCTTTTAAAAACCTCAATAATTGATTTACCATGCCCACTAAGCACAAACCCTTCAATGTGAGTTTTCAAAATTTAGCTCTGTCTTACTCTTACATCTTAGCTTTTGCTACCCTTTGACCCATACCCTATGTCATAGCACTCTGATCTGGTTGTCAAAATAAATGCTTCATGTATGTGACCTTATTTTTCTCTGTCTTCCTGCATGGAATGTTCCACTTTCTATGGCTGTCCAGAAAACCACCTTGTCTCATATAAAGTCTCAGCTCATTTATTACATTTTCTTTAAAGTCTTTTCTGGTTCTCCTCGGTGATAAGTCAGATTTAATTGCATCAGTCCCTCCTCACAGCTCCAATACCTATTTGCAATTTTATCCATTAGCAGATTTAGT
Organism: Manis javanica; assembly: GCF_040802235.1. Lineage (NCBI taxonomy): Eukaryota > Metazoa > Chordata > Mammalia > Pholidota > Manidae > Manis > Manis javanica. The sequence goes on along the minus strand of NC_133165.1, from coordinate 49,073,087 downwards.
CTGATGGGTATAATGAGTTGTTTATATATGGTCCCTGCCACATTATTGACCTCTGGAAGACAACATTAAGTCTCATTAATCATTGTGGCTCCACCATCTACCATAGTGCTGAGCACATTGTAGGTATCAGTAAATAGTTACTGAAAGGAGGAATAAATTACTTATAACCAGACTTCTTCTCTGTGTTCCCTCAGTGAGTTAAGACCAGGACAATAAAATGGGGTTCTTAGTAGAGGCTTAGAGAACACTGATGTTCATTTCATCCTGTCCCCGTAAACAGTCCAGCTTTGGTTTCCTTTTTCTTAGATCTTTAACTCTCTTACATTCTTCTCTGTAGTCACCTTAGGATCACCCACTTAGCATTGGCTGCACAATGAAATCATCTGAGGAGCTTTTAAACTATTAATGGCTGGATTTCATCCACAGAAATTTTGATGAAACTGGTCTGGGGGAAGCCTCGGCCTTAGTATGATTCTAATGTGCAGCCAAAGCTGAGTCCTTGTGTTCTAGGTCTTGAGCTGGTACTTCCTCCTAGCTCTGTATCATAAAATTGTAGGTAAGTGGTCATCCTCATTTTTTCAATGGCCCTATAGGTTCCAGGTTGGTCAGGTCGCTACTGCCCAGCTTCTCCATGTCCCAGGGAAATCAGATCTGAGAGTTAAAATGAAAAAAACTAATATGAGCTCTTCATGATCCTTCAAGTAGTCATGTTATTGTTCTTGATTTATAACATAAACCTGACCTCTGACAGAGTTTAAGCATCTCTTCATACACTGGAGTTTTTTCTATCTCTCCTGTGGTTCTGAGACTTGAAAGGCATAGCTTTATCATCCTTTCTGGCTTTTTCCTCAATATTTGTCTTATTCCATTGAAAATAGGCATCTTTCACTCAGCATCAAAATGTCATGCTAAGAGAGTTTTTAGTATCCAGCTTAAAAGCCAGGATGAATCTTGAAGTTGGCTCTCTATTGGAATATAATAAGCATGATTCAGGGGTCTTTCCAGCCCAAATCCAGTTGGAACTTTCTTTTAGGACAAGCACTGTAAGTATATGCCGTATGTCAGCGAATAAGGGCAGTCCTATGGATGTAGAGGAAGAAAGCTGAGTAGGGAGCAGGACTTTCTGGAGGAAAAGAACCTTCCAGGCTTAGCTGGTGAGCCTGACTTAAGAAGCAGGCTCCTGTCCTCGAGCCTCTTTATCGGGAGGGAAGATGTATGTTTCCTCATCCTTGAATTGGGTCAATAAAGTCCTTTTCCGTAGCAGAGGAGTTCTTCACAATGTCAACACAGACCGAATGGAAGGAGGACTTGACTTCTGAGGGTGGGCAGAGCGGACACAGTTGCATGGGGCCTTGGAATTGCCTGCTTCCTTCAGTACTTCTTGGAGCGGCAGAAGAACAGTGAGGAAGAATACACCACAATGGCGTGGGAAAGGACTCCCATGAGGAGACAAGGAAGGTGAAGCATTCCGACTGTAAAGGAAGCAGTTATGATCAAATTTATAGAAAAACAAAAGGAGAAAAAGCAGCTTACAGACTGGGAGAGGAGACTGGTCAAGTAGAGGAAATTTAAGAAAAACTCCAATCCTACAGCCAGAAAACTGTGTTGTACATTCAAAACCAATATAAGATTGTATATCAACAATGCTTCAGCAAAAAAAAAAAAAAAAAAGGAAAGAATTTTAGAAGCACACACTGAGCTATCTTTAGCTCTTATGAGCATGATACCATATCTCGCTTTCCTTTTATTGGTGATAATTTGTTCAGGATCCAGTATCTCCAAACCCTTCATCTGTTGTCTACCTCTGTCATAGGATGAAACAGTGCAGATGAGATAGGAAAAATCATATTGTTTATGACTGTAAAGACAGGGGTTCTCAATTTATAAGCTATGCAATTACCTAAAGAAATCTTTAAAAATATAGGTTCCTGGGTTCCACTCAAAACCTCTTGAATCAGAATCTTTGTGATGCCAAACATTTGCACTTCCAAAAATTCCTAAAGGAGATTTTGATGCACTCAAGGTCAAGGATAACTATTATAAGGTGATGCATCTCCAGGGAGATGAGTCCCAGTGGTTGCATTATAAATTTTATTGTTATTATTGTGGTAATGCTTCTAGAGGTGCATTAGATGCAGTGGGAAGTTGCATTGCATGTTCTGTGGTCTTGCCAGCATGGCCACGTGGGGGATTTTAAAGATGTATCAGATTCACATAGATGGAATAATATACTCAACATATAATAAACTATTCCTGCTTTTAGTTCTGACCAGAGAATATGAATGAGGAGGCTGAAAGCAAGAAAGTGACTTCTTGAGGAGCCCAGTTATCACCCAAGGAACATCTGAAGCCTCAGAGGAACCTGGCTCACCTCCATAGAATGAGCCAGTGATCTGGTCTGTAGCACAGAGTCTGTAGCCAAATTGCAGTAGCACTGTGGGAGTTTGGGAACAATCCCAGGAACTTGGCAACCTGAGCCTTCTCAGTGACCTTCCTGAGCCTGCCAGTTTACCCTGGCTGCTTGTCCTTCTCTTACCAGTCTCCTGTCTCTGTCACTTGCAAAGCTAAAAAGGACAGCTTGCAAATGTATTGTCTGGATGTGAGACCTTCAGTCTGGCATTCTTATGGCCCCCATACAAGTGGAGAAAACAAGACAAATACAGTTGACTCTTGAACAACATGGGGGTTAGCGACACTGTCCCTTGGGTAGTTGAAAATCCATATATAACCTTTGATTTCCCAAAACCTAACTGTTAATAGCCTACTGTTGACCAGAAGCCTTTTGGGTTACATAAACATTCAATTAATACATTGTATGTTTTATATATATACTATATATTGAATTCTTAAAATAAAGGAAACACAATTTTTTAAATTGTTACAAATCTCCAAAAAATCTTCCAATATATTTATTGAAAAAGATCTGTGCATAAGTGGACCCACCCAATTCAAACCCATGTCATTCAAGGGTCAATTGTACTACTGAGAGTCAAGAGGAATGAAGTCATTGGACAGATAAGGACTGAAGCATCCTTTGGTCAGAATCTTTTCAGAAGGGTCAGATTTGGTAAAACTGGGATACCAAAGAAGGGTACCAGAGTATGCTGCCTCAAAATGTGTTTCTTTGGTATATGTATTATTTTGAGGTAAAGGCCATTCAGAACAGTAATATGCAGGAAAGGCTCTAAAAACAGGGCACAAATTTTGTTTTTATAAAGGAAATTTACATAAAGAAAATTTCATTTGTTAAGATAACTTTTAACAGCTATTATGAATGGAGCAGACACACTCAATTTCCTTAACTAACTATCTTCTATTATTTTTCTCTCATTGATCTGTCTTTTGCCAATCTGATATACAGAACCCTAGTTTGAGAACCTAATATAGGCAGAGGAAAATGATTTCTTTTCCTCCTCTACACCAGTCAAGGATCAAAGCAACATTTGTGCTCCACAGTGTCCCAGGGCTAATGCGGTAAATTCTCCTTAGAGATAACAGAATACACCAAAGCCAAAGGAAGTGGAGAATGCAAAAGCCTTTCAGTTGTGCTAATGTCCAAAATGTTAGGTTAGGTCCAAAACTAATCTGTAATTAGTTAGTAGATTGCTATATACAGCAAGGAGATGAGACTGCAAAACAATTGAGAATCACACTAGATTCTAAACTTCTCTGGAGTAAGATAGATAGATACTTTACCATTGTGTTCCAGCCCCTGGTGCCTTGTCTAGAAAATACCTATTTATTTATACAACAACTGACTTAATAACCAAATGGTTTTAAAAGGAAGGGGTTAAGAGTTAAGAGAAACATTAGCTACTGTTCATTACGTTTTTATGAGGTGCTGAAACTTATTCACTGATTGGGTTGACTATGGCTCAAAGGCTCAGAGTGGAGCACAAACATTCAAGTTTTTGTATTTCCTACTGGTTTCTAGGTACCATGCAAGGCACGAGTGTTGCAAAAATAAAAAAGGCACAGTGTTTTCCCTTGGGGAGCTCAAAGCTTCACAAAATAAATGACATTCTTATTCCCTATTTCATGATTAGTTTTCCAGGTAGAGAGAAAGTATTCCAAGAAGATGGAACCTTTTTTTTATTAAGGTATTATTGATATACACTCTTACAAAGGTTTCACATGAAAAACAATGCGGTTACTACATTTCACCCATATTATCAAGTCCTCCCCATACCCCACTGCAGTCACTGTCCATCAGTGTAGAAAGATGCCACAGTGTCACTACTTGTCTTCTCTGTGCTACACTGTCTTCCCCATGATCTTGTGTACTAATCATAATACACCTTGTGTACTAATTATAATGCCCCTCAATCCCCTCCTCCCTTCCCACCCACCCTTCCCAACCCCTCCCCTTTGGTAACCACTAGTCCCTTCTTGGAGTTTGTGAGTCTGCTGCTATTTTGTTCCTTCAGTTTCACTTCATTGTTATACTCCACAAATGAGGGAAATCATTTGGTACTTGTCTTTCTCTGCCTGGCTTATTTCACTGAGCATAATTCCCTCTAGCTCCACCCATGTTGTTGCAAATGGTAGGATTTGTTTCTTTCTTATGGCTGAATAGTATTCCATTGTGTATATGTACCACATCTTCTTTATCCATTCATCTACTCATGGACACTTAGGTTGCTTCCACATCTTGGCTATTGTAAATAGTGCTGCAATAAACATAGGGGTGCATATGTCTTTTTGAATCTGAGAAGTTGTTTTCTTTGGGTAAATTCCTAGGAGTGGAATTCTTGGGTCAAAATTTTCTATTTTAAGTTTTTTGAGGAACCTCCATATTGCTTTCCACAATGGTTGAACTAGTTTACATTCCCACCAGCAGTGTAGGAGGGTTCCCCTTTTTCCACATCCTCGCCAGCATTTGTTGTTCTTAGTTTTTTCGATGCTGGCCATCCTTACTGGTGGGAGGTGATATTTCATTCTGGTTTTAATTTGCATTTCCCTGATAATTAGCGATGTGGAGCAACTTTTCATGTGCCTGTTGGCTGTCTGAATTTCTCCAAGAAGATGGAATCTTATATGTTGGGTCAAGCTGGGAATTTACTAAGATATTATATATAGTTAGAATAGAAGATATGTTAGAAGGGTGGTGGTGAATAATGTTTGTAAAGTAGCTGAAACTGCGACAGTTAGTAAAAGGGCCTTATTCTTCATGTTTGAAGGGAAGTATTATTACATAATGTTGTGGGTGATGAATAGCAATTAGAAGATTTTATGTGTTCACAGGTTTTTGTAACAGTGACTCTGAATAGACATGGAACATGGAATGAAAAGGTTGGCACAGATTGGCCAGTCGTGGAACAATTTTATTGTCCATGTAAGGAATGATGAGATCCACAACTAACATCCAGAAATGGCAAAGGGTAGAAAATAAAGCTATAAGTTTGAGAGCAATTGAGGAGCTGAAATCAATTTCTCCCACCAAATTGGTGGGAGAAGTTGAAGACGATCATGATGTTTCTAACTTTGGAAATTCGGTAGATGGTGATGCCATCCATCCACGGTCAGAATACAAGAGGGTGAGTAAGTTATTAAGGTAATGTGTTCATTTTGATATATTAGTATGGAAATGTATGTGGCCATTCAAATGGGTCTGTCTGTGAGGCTGAAACTCAGCAAGAAGGGGACACATTGGCTTCCTTGGACTTCACCTTTTCCTCAGATACTTTACGGAGGAGAAAATTACTCCTGGATGTTCTTCAGCTGCAGGTAAATTGAAGTTTACTCTCTCATGAATATCATACTAATTCCCCAAATTTGTGTCTTTTCTATAAAATGAGGCCTGACTGCCAGACCCAAAGCCCAAGTGCTCATTCTCATCGGCCAAGGACCATCTAAGGTCTATCATCTTTTCACTAAGAGGCAGTCCTAAAATACTATTCAGCAGTCATCCACCCCCACATTCCTTATCTCTTCTTCCTCTCTTCTCAATAACTCCTTGGGAGTCATATTTTTACCTCTACCCCACTTGCTGAACAAAACCTTTCCATAATCAGAGAACTCCTAATTGCTAAATGCAATGGGATATTATTTATCCTTTCCTTTGTTGACCTCTCTGCAACATTCGAACCTACTTTCTTTTTTATTGAAAATGCTTTTTTTTTGCTTTCTTAATTGGCTTTTCCCTATGTTTTCTCCTAACTCTGGCTGTTTCCTTTTAGTTGTCTTCGCTAAATTCTTAATTCTCCAGAAATTTCCTTTTATTATTTTTAACATAGTGAAATTATTTTTCTGATGTTAAAATTGACCCATAAGGTTAAGGAAGAGTGGCTAACAGAGTGAAGCAAAGTGCTGGATGGGGTTCAAAAGATCCCCGTCATGGGCTTTCTGGAAGAGAAGTTCTTCACAAGAGACTGATAGTAGCTTATTGATCCTTATAGCAAGTTGTTTTTTCAGAAGAATTCCAAGCTGAAAAATAATGACCTGGGCTTGGGTGGCCCTCAAGGCAATCCCTGGTCACACATACCCATGCTAATAGTGAGCACACTGCTTTGCTGTCACGGTTACCCCAGCAGGGAAATTGTCCTGAATTTCCCCTCACAGGGGTGCTTCTGAAAATCACTAGATGAGGAGGATATTTTCTTCAGGAAACCTGTAGGGTAAAATTTCAGAACAAATACCAGGAGATTTTCTGGCCTTATTCCTTCATCGTTACAAACTATCCCTGTCTGTCCTAATAAAACCAATGGTTCCCAGGCCATGGAGATTTTTGTCCCCAGGGGATGTTCAACGATGTCTGGAGATATTTTTGATTGTCACAGTTGAGGGGAGGTGCTACTGGCATCTTACCGGTAGAGCGTAGATGTAAAAAAGCCCCCATAACAAAGAATTATCTGGCCCAAAATGTCAGCATGGCAAGGTTTTGAGAAACTCTTTAATAGACTCTTCTCTGGACTAATGGTCAAACTGTAGTTTCTCCTGTACTGTCACTTTCAGATACCATTTTTATTGGACTTCTGCTGTCTTCTTCCATTGTTTTGTATCCAATTTAAAATATATATATACTAGAGAGTGAGGATCTGTTGGCTATGGTCCTGGAGAAAACATGTTCATCACCCAGAGAACTGGATCCCAATAGCCCTACAGGGTAGCTGCTGTGTTTCCTGCTTGGGTTTGTCATTTCGATGTTGTAGTTTTGAAATGTATGGGAGTAAGTGACCATCCGTATTCTCTAGGGAGCAAATGGGTAGAGTCTACTGGATGACAACTGTTTTATTTGATTAGTTCTCTCACCCTGGGTTTTCTGGGTATTGCACTCTTTCTATAGGGTCACCACCTCACCCCATCCTTGGTTACCATAACGAATAACTTCATGCAGAACGAAACTATTACCCAATTGACAGTTGATTAAACCAGGGTTGGATGGCTCCCTGGATTAAGTTAATCAGACTGAATTCTTGCATACTTGGTGGTGAGACCAAAATATTGCAGTCTAGTTTGACTGCTTGGTTGAGCTAAAGAAATGCAAATTTAGATGTGATATTGGTGACATTTTTCTATTGGAAAATGTAGGGTGAACTGAGCCTTAGAACGATACCTATATGTGGGGAAGGAAAGTAGAGAGACGGAGAGTTATGACAATACCTTGCTGGTTGCATTCTGTTCTTAGAGACTCTGGGATTTCCTAGTGTCCTTATGGAAAACTTCCCTTTTTGATTAAGCTAGTTTGATTATAAACATAAAGGTGTATACTTACTGTCAGACAATACAGTACTGTAGCTTTGTTTTTTTATTAATATAATTTAGCCAACTTCCCAGGTCAATAAATACAAGTCTATGAGGGCTACATTTTATTTTTGATGAACATACTATTATTTATTTAACAAGTTCTCCTTATTAATGGGTGTTAAAGTTTCCAATAGGTACATTCCCAAGATGAACATCCTTGAACATACTTTAAAAAAAATACTTGCACATTATCTTCTTCCCATAAATTCTTGAAGTCAGATTGGGTCAAAAGGTATTTTCATTCAGAATTGTTTACATATTTTCATACTTCCATCCAGAAAAGTTATATTAGTTTACACTCTTATTAACATTGATTGGGAGATATTATTTGCCCCAAATTATTACCAACGATAGACTTTGTAAATATTTGCAATGTGGTAGAAAAAGTTCATGTCATATTTAAACTTTGAATTTACTTCATCACCAGTGAAAATGAATGCCATCTGTTTATTGGTGATTTGTATTTCCTATTTTGTGAGTTGCACCTTTGTGTCTTTTGACCACTTTTGATTTGGGAGTTTATATTTTATTATTGATTTGTAAGCAGTCTTTATACTTAGGACATTCATTCACTCTCTATTATCTGTTTGCAACATTTTTTACCGTTTTGTACTTCTTTGATTTTTGACCTGTATACATATATATTGGAAGAGCATGGGCATTTTTAAATCTTCTGTAGCCAAATTTCTCAACTTTTAATTTTTCTTGATTCCCTCTTTATGAAAGAAAAGGCACTGACTATCATCCATGCTTTATTCTGGGACTTAAATTTTTTATTTTTAGAATATTTGATCCACCCTGGTTTCTGACTCGTTGGATTTCCCACACGCAGCCATTTGTTCCTCAAGTTTTTCATCCTATCTCTGTATCTTTGGAATGTATCACCTCGTTCCACCTCCGATCTCCTTACCTTAGCCAAGAACTCAGTACTTTTGGCCTGCATTGTTGCAACAGCTTCCTGACTTGTCACCCTGTTTCTAGTCTTAGAACTCTAAAATTCAGTCCCAGATGTTGCCAGAGTGTTTTTTGACAATCACTTCTGGGGGTATTCCAGGAAAGATTTCAATTTGAGCACAGTCATTAAATTTTTCTGAGATTCCCATGGGAAATACTATCTTAAGCAGTTTGAATTAGTCTACAATATTTAGAGTGCACCTCTGGCCATATTGCTTAATTTCTCAAAATAAAATTAAATTCCTACTAAGATGCCATGCTTCAAAAAGTCAGGTTTGTTGTAGCTTGTATTGGATCTTCTGAAGACACGAAGCACTCCTGACCATTTAAACAGCTATCAGAGCAAGAGGCATTTCTTTGAGATTGATAATATTCCCTCTATGAGAAAAATATTTGCTGCTTATGAAGTGTCTGTGAACTCCTTCACATTTCCAAGTTTCCTTGCCATTAGGTTTGGGCCATGTGACTCATTTCTGTCAGTAGGCTCACACAACAGATGTGAGGTGTGACATACCTAAGGAGGTTGCAAAAGCCAACATGTGGCTAATTCTTTTATTGTTTCTCTCTGCCATGAGACTGTTACGGTCAATACAGAGGTACTTTATTCTTCCTGTGACCTGTAATGAGGACAATGTGGGCCAGAATTGCAGTCAACTCACAGTGAACTTGAAGTGGGAATAAAGAACAAGTCACTGAGACTTTGACATCATTGATTCTGCCCCATAACTCAACCAAGGTAGAACTAGCTCTGAAATGGCATAATGTTTCTACTATATTTTAGTGATCAAAGAATTCACAGGTCAGCTCAGATTCAAAAGAGAGGGAATTGGAATGATTTGCTATGGCTCTTTGTTACTTGCTCTGAGACCATTTCATTCCATAAGAAAAGATCAGGCATGCAAACTTGTCAGCCTTCAGCTTTCTCAGCCTTCTTCTGACAGAAAATGTGGGACCCATAATTATGCTATTTCTGTCCTTTTTACAAGTTGCCAGTATTTTTGCAAATTTAATTCTATTAAATATTATGTGAGTTTCCTATAAATCTTATCAGGCTTCTCTCTGTTGGACAAAAACAACCGTCACAAATCTCTTGACAGGCTCTCTCTCTGGCTTCATTTTAGAATGTTTTGAGACAACAATCTGAAGATGCTTAGAAGCCTTCCTTGTTGATCTGAAAGATCCATGAGTCATGCCCATAATTATTTCTGAAGTATTAACAAAGGATTTTGGTTTTATTCTTGAGATGATCTTTACCTTGAGGTCATTTCTTGTATTGAAATCTTTTTGCAGTCTAGAGGATCTAGGAGTGAGAAATGGTTTTCTTTTTGAACCTATGGGTCTTTGCTCCTTGACATTTCCCTTAAATTCTTATTGAAATAGAAAACTAAGGGGTCCTTTTCTAGCTCATCTCTCTCCATGTGTACTTTATTATATGTAGCTAAACAGAATCAACTGGCACTTTGAACATTCTTCCTGGGAATCTCCTGGAAGTCAAATCCATAAATTTATTACATATACTTTCTGTTTTCCACATTACCCGAGGTTGTTGGCAAACTTGCCACCATTAAGGATACATAATCCGTTTACTCCAGTCCCTAATAACAAATTCCTTACTGAACTTCATGCTTTCACTAAGACTCCTTGAGGACTTCAGCTCTTGTCTGCAACTCAGTCTGAAAGATAATATCACATATCTTAGGTTTTTTTTTTTTTTTATGACAGCTCCCCACTCCAACTGCATTGTGAATGTAGTTTGATTTGACCATTCATTGTTTTACTACAAACCATTTCAAAACTTAGAGGTGTAAAACAACCACTAATTTATTAAGCTCATAGTTATTTGAGTTGGGATTCAGTTAGGGAATAACAGGGACTAATATTACTTGTCTCTGTTCTGCAATGCTCAGATTTCCTCTGGAAAGGCTCAGAGGTCTGGAGATGGCGAGGATGGCTTGACTGGGATCATACAAGGAAGTGTGACTTATCTTACATTCCCTATCTCTCTCTCTTGCTCTAGGACCAACAGCGATGTTGTGAGACAGTCCTCAGGAGAGGAAGCCATGACAAAGGACACTCAGGCAGCCTATGGAGAGGCCCACAGTGCAAGAAACTGAGGCTTGGATCAACCATGTGAGTGATCTTGGTAGTGGGCCTTTTGAGGTCTGTACATAATGACCTGAGTGAGCTTGGAAGTAAATGCCTCCTCAGCTGAGTCCTTACATGACCCAGCACAGCCCTGGCTCACATCTTAACTGCAGTCTCATGAAGGATACTAAGCCATCATCGCTCAGATACTTTCGGATTCCTGTTGACAGAAACAGAGAGGAATATTTGTTGTTTTAAGCTCCTAAACTTGGGGCAATTTGTTACTTAGCAGTAGATAATTAGTAATGTCATTCTACCCTTTTCTCATGATAGCATGTTGACTATGTGTGGGACAGGAAACTTATGGCTCAGGATGTAGAGGTCTTGGGCTTTGTGCCTCATGCTGTGGTTGAACAGGACTTCGGACTGACTCCGTTAGGGGGAGGAGGAGCATTTTATGTGTGTATATGTAGAAGGGAGGGAAGTGAATATTCATGAGAAGAGGGTGGACTGTGGGAGAAGGCCTTATATTCACAGTATTTGCTGTTCCTTCCACTGGGTGAGGTTTATATTTCTACACTCCATTGGTACCTGACAGACCATGTAACTTTCCTGGGCCAATAAAATATGAGAAGAAGTCAGGTATGCCATTCTGAGCAGGAGTTTTATAGTCACTTGAAGATTTTCCCTTTTATCTCTTCCCTCTGCCATAAGAGCAGCATGTCCCAAATAAGGGATGCTTCCTCAGCTTTGAACCTGAAGTGAAAAACACGTGCAGCAGCTGATTCATAATGGACATGTAACATGAGCCGGAAATCAACCTTTATTGCTGTAAGCCGTTGAGATCTCAGGGTCATTTGTTACTGTAGCATTACTTAATCTAAGCTGACTCATACAGTGACCCTCTAGTTCTCTCTTTTTCTGCTGCAGCAATAACAGAGGCTGCCTGCCTCCCATGAGTCCCTGCGTGAGTATGGGAGAAGAGCTCAAGCAGACCTTCACCAGATTTGTAATGAGAATGATAAATCAGCATTTTCTCTTTTAAGGCTCTGAGATATGGGAATTAAATTCTTTCAAAAACTACAGCATAAGTAAGCCTTCTGACTAATACACATCTCTACTCTCCAAGCATTATTTAAAGGAATTTTTAAAATTTAAAATTCTGATATTGTTCATTGTGGATATCTGTTTTGATTCTGATTTTTTAAAATATTGCATCAAAATAATATTTATCTTGATGACTGAGTTTTTTTGGGGGGCATCTTTAAATTCTGCACTGATGTGAGTGACTCACTAGCATCCCTTTAATCCTGGACCTGCTGTAAGGTGATACAGGTGTTCACAATTTTGTTCTTGAAGGCTGCATGATTTGACCATGTTATCTGTTATAATCATTAGGCTTTGAATCGTGAGGCATGCTGGCCCAGAGTATTATAGCATCATCAGAAGTATAAGGTCATGGCATTTTATAGATAGAAAGGATCTTAAAGGTAAAATATCCCACATCTTTCTGTGAGAGAGAAGGAAACTGAAACTCAAAGGGATAAAATTATTTGGCCAAAGCCACATAGTTGATAAATTACAGATCTTGCATCCAACTCATTATCTTCTGGTTCAAGTTTAGCATTCATTCTACTACAATAAAAAAAAAACAATTCTAGATCCTCTTCTTATCAAAAAGAAATCATCTCCTTGTTAAATTTCATTTGGGTATTCTGGGAGAAAAAATGTTGAGAAATAATAAAAATCTGGAGTTCCTTTCCTGTAACACCAGAGCATGATTTTACTACAGTTTAGTCTATAAATTGGCAAGGATTATGAGGTTGTGTGGTATTTAGCTTTATGATAATTACCTATTTGAATAGCTGATAAGAGTTAATTTATCCTGAAGACAACTAGAAATAAAAGAATAATTGGGTTATAAAATTAAAGCAATAACATCTGCAGTTTCTACTACATTGAACATATTTGATGTAGAGAATATTTCAATTAGGCTGAAAAAAATTTGTGAATGCTTTTTCTCCTTATATTTTTCCACAAAGATAAAAAGGCCTAGCACACTCAAAAATAATCAAAACTAAGATGCTTACCCTGCCTTTTGCTATTTCACATTTGTCTTGAGAGAAGTAAATACCCTTCATCTCAGGTACTCTGCAAGGACCAGTCATTGCTGAAGTGAAATAAGTTGGTCAGCCCTTCTGTGAGTTTAGTTTTGTAGGATGAATGGGCAGTTTTTGCATGATTCATGGTTTCACTTAAATCAGACAGTCATTGATCCAATCCTGGCACCGTTGATGACTCTCTGTGACTTTGGGTAAGTTGCTTAACCTCTCTGGTTCTTGGCTTTCTTACTTGAATTCACTCATGATTTATTCATTAAGCCAGTGGAAACTGATGGCCTTCTTTGTTTTAGACATCCTGCTGAGCAATGGGGGGAATGGAAAAGATATAGTTCCTGATCTCAAACAGTTTATGATAAAATAGAACACAAATATCCACAGAAGACAAAATTCAGTTAAGTCCATATAAGTGACATAAAAGAAAGCAAAGATAAAAAGGAAGGGAATATGGCTTCCATTTGGAAGCAGGGGCATACCAACTGGGGTTGTGGGGTAGGGAGAGGTATGCCCTGCGTGCAGGCAATTGTAGAAAACTGAAAAAAAAGTAGTAAAGCCAACATCAAATCAGTCTACTTTCCATTATCACTGTATGCTGGCAATGCTAAACTAGGTCAGTGATAAAGTACTTCTCTCCATTGGGTTGACCATTCCCACCCCTTGTTATGCCACCATCTGGCAGGTCGGAAGAAAGGATTTGGAAATTTTGGAGGTGGAAGAGAAGCTTGACCTTGAAATGTGGAAGGACTTTCAAGGCAGATATGGTTTAAAGTTGGTTGGAGGCCAAACTGCAGAAAAATATGTATTATGCCTCATTGATTTTTTTTCATCTTGCTGTACAATGAGTATAGTATTTTAAAACTAATCATTAATATTTAGAAGGAGTTCATTGTTAACTCTTTAAACACATGCATAGTTATTTTTAAAATGTAATTAACTGGCTAGAAGAAGAAATATGTATAAGATGTCCAACAGTGAAGTGTTTTAAAGAATTGTTATGATTATTTTGGCTTGGAGAAACAGGAAATGAAATTGTGAGAAAAAGAGAAACTTTTAGGTTTGGGAATGTCTCTTGAGTAAAGAGCAAAGTCAAAACCTTGTACTCAGTACTATAGGCTTCTTTCTATTCTTTTCTTATTATTAAACTTTTCTTTACTAATCAAGATGAAACAGCTGGCTCAATAAGAAATAGGCTCCCACTTGTAATGGGTTTGACTTAAGAGTTAAGGGGGTGAATCTGTGTTCTGACACATCTGTCTTGGAGCATTTGGACCAAAGATGGATGACAAGCGAAGGATAAAAAGATGGTAGAAGGTAGAACCCTGGTCATCGGAATGAATTTGTTGTTTGGTTTGTTTTTTTGGTGGACCTTATGTTTGTTGAGCTATTGCTTCAGCTCTAGAATGGATTTTTTGGTCTTTCTCCTGAAAAAGCTGCTGAGGTCAGTGGCCCAGCCATAGTGAGGCCATGGTGCGAGAAGAATCAGCAATGAACATCTCATTTACTATCATCTACCATCATCTCCGTGCACACCTTTGGCGTTTAGACATGGGTTGGGGAATGTGTGTCACAACTTTCTTCTTTGATCACCCCTGGGTTTCAAGACTCTGGGAGTAATTAATGAGCACTTAATTCCACCATTTGTGGGAATGGGTTAAGAAGGATGAGGTAACCTGTTCACACTTCCTTATTCCTTATGCTAACTCAGGGACCATCTGAAACAGATGTCAAGGAAGAGTGGCGTATCCTGAAAAGCACGGATGGTTTGGTATGGCGGAAACAGAATGCTCGTGGTGCAGTCAAAGAATATGAGTCCAGAAAGTAAGCTGGAGAAGGATGTATATAGGAGAAAGAGAGGAGGAGGCATATTGTTATTCTAAGAGGTTTTGTTTGACTACAAAGGCGATGGGAACCTATGGAGCGTATAAACCAGGGGATGGTGGAGAATTTTAGCGATGTCAGAATGTGGAAATGTTTGGAAGACTTTAGCAGTGGTGAGAGAGATTACGAAGAGACTAGGCATGGTTGGCATTTTTGAAAATGATAGGTTTTTGCTTGATAAGGTTTCACTCTGGTATAGCCTGAGGTTAGGAGGAGGGTTGGGTAATCTACTCAAGTCCCTAGGGAGTGGAAGGAAAGACTTGCTTTGCTTAAGATCTTGGAATCCTGCAGAAGGCCATCACATTGGCTGGCATTTCTGTCCCCTTTTTCTGTGTGGATATAACAAGGATGTATTTGGATTCCAAAGACTGAATTGGATTACCTGTCAAGGCAACTTTCAACGTTATAAAAAATATCCTTCCCTTAAATTTCTTCTCATTTAAGTCGGATGACTAAATGTATTATTTCAGGATGTAGGACCTAGTTGTTTCCCTAGACAAAAGAGAAACATTCCAATTTCTCAGGCATTTACAGTGTTAAACACCCCTTTGGCCTTTGTGTCCTCTTTTGAAAACCCCTGTGTGTTCCTGAAAAGGTGCATTCATGGCTGTACTGGTATGCTTGCTCCTTGCATGAGTTGCCATGTTTTTTTCCAGCATAAAATCAAATTAACTAGTTTTCTCTGCTTTTGGATGAAGAAGATCCAGAAGTAGATTCACTGCATTGTATTTACCTTCAGAAGAGCTACTGTGTTGAGTAATTCCTGAGAGCACCCAGTACAAACACTGCTGACAAGTATTTTGCCTGCTGTGTGCACAGAACTTTTCTAAAACGACCTATAAACACATGAACTATTTCTGTATATGATGTCTCCCCCATTTTTTCCTGCTCCCCAGAGTCTGTGCAGAACACTGTCTAAAAATGCAATAACTTTCTGTGGCACTTTGTTATTCTAATAGTCATAAATTACCAAATACTGCATCTTCTATTTTTATGCATAGTAGCTAGGGAAACAAATTCATGTGCACATCTTTCTTCAGAAAGCAAAACTGGCTAAAGGTCAGGGGTTTTACCTTTTTATTCCAGTTCATTGCTTTTTCATTTGGAATTTATCCTGTTCTCACCCTCTCCCTTTCTGACCCACAGCATCAAAATATAAAGATGGCCAATAGCTAGGAGTGGAAAAATTCAGATGCATTAAATGGTATGCAGAAAAGGACTAATGTCTTTTAAATATCTCCATCCAGTTTTAACTTTATTCTCCCAACATGGAAGTTCTGGGATTCCAACACTGTATATTCTCTTTTGTAACAGCTCATGCCATGTTGATACCAAACTGAAATTATCAGGATTAACTCCCCTTAATCACTCTTAAAAGTCTTTAATGGGCCCCCATTGGCTGTAAGCACATCCAGGGACTCACTCTTTTTAGTTTCAGATCTTTCAACCCAGAGCCGGTTGACTTCATTACATCGGATTACTTATTCATGTAATACCCCAAGCGCTTTTATGTCCATATATGTACCTTGTACCCTCAGTTCCTCCTGTCTGAGATATTGTTCAACTTAGTCCTTCCAAACTACATTATGAGCTCTGTATAACAATGATCACATACCTGCAGTGTCTAGCTGAGTGTCTGATATATAAGACCCTCAATAAATGTTTGTTTGCCGGTTGCCTAGCTCAAAATTTACCTTTCTTCCTGAATTATGTCTTTTTAATAATTCTTTCTGCAAGTGTCCAGAAGAGTCTGTAGATAATAGGTTCTTTTAATCTATGCATATTTAAAATCATCCTTATTTTGCATACACACTTAGCCAGATAGGAAATTACAGGTTATGGTTATTTTTCTTCTGTACTGTGAAGATACTTTATGCCAGATACTTCTAGCATCAGTTGTTGTTGATGAGAAGTCTGCTGAGGGTGTAATTGTCATCCTTTTGTAGGTAATCTGGACTTTCTTTCTTGTAAATTAAAGATTTTTCCCTCCTGAATTTCACTAGGATGTAGTCAGATGTTCATTTATTTCTATTTGTACTACCTGAATTTGGTGCATCTTTCAGAAACTCTGGAAAATTCTCAGCTATTATCCTTTTATATAGTTCTACTTTGCCACTTGCTATATTCTATACTTTTAAAACTCCTTTTAGACATATTTTGGAGCCTCTCAATTTATGGTCCTTGTATCTTAACATTGATCAGTGAAAAAATATTTTTAGCTCTCTATGCTGCATTCTTGTTGAATTCTAAGTAGTAGCTTCCAATTCACTACTTCTTGCTAATTATATTCACTCTGGAGTTTATATCATCTACTAATTTAAAAGTTTTCATGACCATATTTTTTATTTCTAACATTTCTAAGAGGCACTTTTAAACAATACATCTTATAACCACTTGTGTCTTCCCCATAACTTACTGTTGTTTTAAAAAGTAATGCTATTTCTTCCATTCTTGCTTTCGATGTAGAACATTATTTTATTTAATGATTTATTTTTAATTAGATTTTCACTTTTTTCTCAACTTTATTGAGATATAATTGACATATAATACTGTGTAAGTTTAAGGTGTACAATGTGTTGATTTGATACACATATATTGCAAAATGATTTCCACTATAGTGTTAGCTAACATAACCATCACATCACATAATAAACATTTCTTTTTTTGTAAGATTCACTCCCTTAGCAACTTCCATGTATATAACACAGTAATATAATCAGTATGTTGTACATTAGATCCCCAGAACTTACTATTCTTGTAAGTGGAATTTGTACCCTTTGATCAACATCTCTTCCCCCACCTCTCAGCCCCTAGTCCCACAATTCTACTCTTTATACAAGCTTAGCATTTTTAGATTCCGCGTATGGGTGACATCACATAATATTTGTCTTTCTCTATCTTATTTCCCTTAGTACAATGCTCTCAAGGTCCATTCAATTTATTGCAAAGGGCAGGATTTCCTTCCTTCTCATGGTTGAATAATATTCCATTGTATATATACCACATTTTCTTTACCTATTCAGTAAAACTGTTCCACTTATCCACTCTGATGTGTGCAAAACTTGTAATTTTTTCCCCCTCTAATGGTATGCTGGAACTTCTCCTCTAGAAACCTGGACTTCCTCAAAGGTTCTTTCAGTTGTAGGTGATTATCTAAGACAGTGTTTTCCAGAGGCTGTGCAGCCAAGAGGGGCTGGACATGGGCCACTGCAGGGTTCACAGCTGGGACCAAAGTCCATCTGTCTGTTTACCCCTGCATGGGGGGCGAGACCCCTCCCAGGCCCCTTGGCAGGTGATGCTGGGTCCCACAGCTCTCCAGAGGCACTTTGTCATGGATGCTGAAGTTTTGTTGTTGGGGGGGGCAAAAATGAGGAATGTCTTAGGCCATCATGACACCAATGTCACCCTCCAGTATAATTATTTTAATGTTAACTTCAGGTTACTCTACTATCTTCATTATTTTTATTTTCAGTGGTGGGCACCCATTCTGACTGTTGATTCTATAGGGTTCCATCCTTAACGGTAGATCTCACCACATGTTTTGTGATTTTGTATTATAGACTCATCTTCCGTGGAAGTCTCTCCTCCCTCCTGTTTTTCTCTGCACTCACGCCTCTCTGTCTAACGGGTTTGCATATGGCTCTTCAGATCACCCAGTCCTGAAGTCAGTTTTCTCTTGTTGGATTAAGGCTATTCTTGATGTAGGGCTGACACAGAGGTAGACACAAGCCTTTGGGCTGCTTACCCCAATATTGGACAGGCAGTCTTCTCTCTCCTGCCCGCCTCATTATTGCACTGCAGTAATTCTTAGCCTTTTCAGCTTTCTTTCAGAGGTGGGAAAAGATGGTCTAGCTCCTGGACTGGAGCTGTAATCTTGGTTCCATTTTCTTGTAGGAGCTGAACTCCTGGCTGCCTTTTGTCTGCTCCAGTGGCCGCTGTCCACCTTGGGCTTCTGATCTGAAGATCCATTGTCCTTGGCTGTCTTTGGATTGCTGTGACACAGGACTGGATGGAAAGACTGTTTTTGTGGTTTAAGGAGAGATTGATTCTTCCCTCTCCCTCTTGAAGGATATAAATAAGGAAGTCTGTGGCTCTGATTGCTACAAGAAGTCATCTTACCTCTATCAGGAACCATCTCGTTACCATGAAGAAAGTTAACATTAGGGCAATGTGTCAAGTATATGTACATATCTTTTTAATTTTTGTTTTTTCTCTTATCTAAACATGCGTTTTTACTTGGTACTTTTTATATTGTATCTTCTGTTGCCATATGTTTGGAATAGCAGTAGGGCTTCAAGACATGTACCGTATAATTCTCCCTTGACCAAAAGCCAAGCTACACATTTTTCACTCTGCCACCCTCAGTGGATCTTGGGGTGAGCTGGCCTTATGCCCCTCAGGACCGAAGCACTCATCCCCCAGCTCCTGGGAGCGTTGACTGCTCCTAGCTGAGTCACTCTGCAGGAATTTTCTTCCATTATAGGGAGCTGCCTTGTCCAAGGTTATGGCCTTTCTTGAGGAGCAGCTAAATTCCAGTGACTGGTTGATGGAGTTGCAGAAGCCTGGCCTCCTTGCCTCCCTTCAGGACAAGGGTAGAAGGCCAGCCTCATCCAGAGTTCCCTGTGGGGTGAGCTCAGGCCTTTTTTGCAACTACAACTGCTTTGTTGCTCAACTTCTCCTTTTCTCCACCTTGTGTCACTCATTGCCTTACAGGATTAATTCCAAGAGCATCTCTAATAGACCTCTTGCTTGCAAACATCCCTCTCAATGTCCTGTGTCCTGGGGAGCTTAATTTAAGACACCGTTCTATGGGTGGGGAACACCCAGGTCTCCCCCAGGACCTCATCCAGCTGCTTCCCCATAGTAGACCTTCAGGAATGTCTGTGCAATGAATACCTGAATAAAAGCAAAGTTGCCTGAATTTGACCCGCTCAGTTTTCCCAAGCTACATAATTTTTCTGATTTTACTAAGAAAACTTGGACCTTCAAACTCTGAGACGTTAATCTTGGGCCTGGGTAAGGTAACATTCCCTTGCCTTGTAAGTTTCTATTTTAATTGGACTATAAGATTGCTTGGAGGAACTAGCTCGACTCGGCTGACACCTCTAATACCTTGGGAGAGGAATGACTTGTGCCCACGGTGTCAACGTGGGAGGTGGAGGCACAGAGCAGCACCGGCAAGAGCCGGGCATGGCTGTCGATCGCAGTTTGGCAGGAGGAAGTGATGGCAGGGCTGGGGGTTGCTAAGAACAGTAATTCCTTTACAAACGTCACTGGGGCTGGGGCAGCGCCGTAGCTTTACCTCCTATGAAGCTAACTTGAAACCTTTGCTGGGCACTCCTTTCTCAGGAGTGGCAATAAGATCCTTCAGGCAACTTTCATCTCAGAGGGCACAGAAAGCTGAGCTTGCTCTCTGCGGGGAGCATACAAGAAGTGATCGCCGGGGAGACCACATCGGGAGCAATAGTGCAGTGCGGGGAGGTGAGGCATTCCATACATGTGCTGTCAGGGGCCCAGGAGCTCTCACTGAGCGTATTGAAATGGCACTTTGCCCTCTTGGCATTAATGTGATTAAAACAGAAGCTCTTCCTGGGGTCCTGGGACGGCCACCGACGGTGGGCCCTGAGGTTTACCCAGCCTACGTCCTAGTTCCTATTCACCTTTTTCAAAGCCCCCTCTTTTTTTCAGGTATTCCCATCACCCAGTCGGTCCATTTTCTAAAGGCAGATTCTTGTTTCTTTATGAAAATCATGGCGATCCTATTTCCCTTGCTCATTTTTGTTTTAGAAACCCAGATTTAAGTAAACTAGTGTTCCCTGGTGACTTAGAGGTAGAAGGTGTAGGGTAGGCACAATGTGGCTGGGATGACCTTTTACGTGGCAGTGTTTCCCCTTTCCCAGTCACAGGATATACAAATGGGAAACCAGTTATCATAGTTGCCTCTAGTGACCAGGAAGGAAGCCGTCTCGTGGCCTAGTTGGAAGCTAATGTGAGTCCACATACTGAGAAAGGCAATCAAATCTCAGAGACATGGAAACAGAATCCTGATCTTACTGTGGGTGCTGCCTACTCCTGTCATAACATGAGATAATAAATTTCCTTAGTGTTTTAAGAGATAGAGCTGAGGTTTCCTATCACAGGTGAAAGCATCTTATTTGGCACATATCCTTATGATCAAGTACTGTCTTTACATGTGGCATAACTTCACTGGCACCAGAAAAAGGCAGCATTTACCTTTAAAGATCTGGGTGAGTGATCAGGCTGTCAATAGATGGACATTCCCAAGGCCGAGTAATGATAATGACCTCTGGTTGAAGCTGACTGGGCTCATGAGTTTATCCCCTCTCTCTACCAATACTTCAGTAATTGAATGGTAGTATAGGAATGAAAATAATGTCTAAGTACTCAAGATGAAAAGAGAGCCATTGGAAGAAAGATTTCATCAAATTTCTGGAAGATGGCTAAGATATGGAGGATTGAAAACTGGTGAAGCAGAATCAAGGAAGCCACAGTCCAGAATACGGACCGAAGGAGATTCAAATGAAGAGGGGCCAGTATGCCCTTCCATGCATCTAAGTGCCCCAATACTGTGAAAATATCAGGTCTAAAAGAGGGTAGACTTATGAAGTAGGGCAGAAAACAAGGTGATTGATCAAAGGTCTATATATATATGAGGCAGTCAAACCCATTTTATCCTGGAGGACAAAATTCCTGGAAGTCAGGCTTCTATGCCAAGAATTTTTAAAAAAGGAGTATGCTGTTCAAGAGACACTGGAAGGCTCTAGAAGAATGGCCTTTACATCTTATCATTTAGGGACTCACCAGGTAGTGATTCACTTGTTTCCCCAGCTGGTCTCAGTTAGAGCGAATTGGCAAAATCGGCAAGGCCTGCCCACGTTCCAGTGCTCTCATCAGGTTTAATTGGCTTGATCTTGAGCCTGAACAGTGAAAAGTCTTCAAATGGGGGACCCTTCAGCATGGAAGAGAGACATCAAAATAGACAGACCTGATTGATCATTTTGGGATCAATCTACCTTAGCTATAGTTTAATAAAAACATAGAGTGTGAAAAACAAAATGTGATTCTGGAGGAAACAGCCATCATGCAAAGAACAGGTGGGAGCTTGAATTCTAAGGTGTGTTCTCAGAGAGATTTGAGAAAATGTTGCAATATTAAAACAGCATGGGACACAATGAAAATGGAATAAACACATACCAAGAAATAACTCCGAGATAGTAAAGATATATTTGTCAGACTAGGAAATAATTCAATAGGGAAGCTGGAGAATTAGACCTGGGAAATCTCTCAGAAGTAGAACAGGAAAACAAAGAGGTGGGAAATATGAGAAAGAAACCCAGAGGGTCAACTTGGGAGCATTCAACATCCAACCGAGAGACAAATGACAGGGGAAAGCGTCAAAGAAGTGATGAGGAAATGTTTCCAGAACAGGAGGGCTTGATGTTCAGATTAAAAATGTACACCTAAAAAAAGATTTCTTGGCGGAGCCAAGATGGCGGCGTGAGTAGAGCAGTGGAAATCTCCTCCCAAAAACACATAGAGCTATGAAAATATAACAAAGAAAAATCTTCCTAAAATAGAGACCACAGACCACAGGACAACATCCAGACCACATCCACACCTGCAAGAACCCAGCGCCTTGTGAAGGGGGTAAGATACAAGCCCCAGCCCGGCGGGACCCGAGCGCCCCTCCCCCCGGCTCCCGGCGGGTGGAGAGAAACCGGAGCGGTTTTTTTTTTTTTTTTTTTTGGCGAGCGCTTTTTGGAAGCCTTAGAGGGACGGGCCCCTGTTGCTGGGGAGGCAGGGTGGCGGGACCGGTGAGGAGGTGCCTGGGAACGGCGCCGGAGGACAAAGAATATCCCGCGTTTCTCCCTGCGAGACCTGGGGGCGGGTGCCTGAGACCGGTGCCTGAGGACGGAGGAGGTCGCGCGTTTTTCCCCTTTTTTTTTTTTTTTCTCTTTTTGGCGAGCGCTTTTTGGAAGCCTTGAAGGGACGGGGACCCCAGTGCTAGGGAGGCACGGTGGCAGGACTGGTGAGCGGGTGGCTGGGACCGGCGCCTGAGGACAAAGAATATCCCCCGTTTTTCCCTGCGGGACCGGTGGGCGGGTGCCTGAGACCGGCACTTGAGGACAGAGGAAATCGCGCGTTTTTCCCCTTTTTTTTTTTCTCTTTTCTGCGAGTGCTTTTTGGAAGCCTAAAAGGGACAGGGACCCCGGTGCTAGGGAGGCAGGGCGGCGGGACTGGTGAGCGGGTGCCTGGGACCGGCACCTGAGGACAAAGAATATCCCGCATTTTTCCCTGTGGGACCGGTGGGTGAGTGCCTGAGACCAGCACCTGAGGACGGAAGAAATCGCGCGTTTTTCCCCTTTTTTTTCTCTCTTTTTGCCGAGTGCTTTTTGGAAGCCTTGAAGGGACAGGGACCCCAGTGCTAGGGAGGCAGGGCGGCGGGACTGGTGAGCGGGTGCGTGGGACCAGTGCCTGAGGACAAAGAATATTGAGCGTTCCTTCCCTGCGGGACCGGTGGGTGGGTGCTTTTTGGAAGCCTTGAAAGGACAGGGACCCTGGTGCTAGGGAGACAGGGCAGCAGGACCAGTGAGCGGGTGCCTGGACCGGCACCTGAGGACAAAAAAAAAAAAAAAAAAAAAAAAAAAAATCGCTTGTTTTTTCCTTTTTTTTCCTTTTTTTTTTTCTCTTTGTTTCTGTTCCCTCTCTCATTGTTGCTGCTGTTGTTTTGGTTTGGAGAGTGCTTTTTGGAAATCTTAAAGGGGCAGGACAGGTCACTTAGACCAGAAGCAGGGAATCTGGGGATCTCTGGGCACTCTAACCCCCTGGGCAGCAGGGAGCACAGAGGCCCCTTACGGAGATAAATAGTCTCCTGGCTGCTCCCCCTCCAACGGGGCTCCACCATTTTGGAGGAACAGCCCCAGCCAGGCCAAGCCCACAGCAACAGCGGAGATAAACCCCAAAGCAACTGGGCAGGAAGCAGAAGCCCTGTCTGCGCACAGCTGCCCAGCACAAGCCACTAGAGGTCGCTATTCTCCCAGGAAAAGGCTACAAACCAACAAGAAGGGAAGCTCTTCCAGCGGTCACTTGTACCAGCTCTGCAAACTATCTCTATCACCATGAAAAGGCAAAACTACAGGCAGACAAAGATCACAGAGACAACACCTGAGAAGGAGACAGACCTAACTAGTCTTCCTGAAAAAGAATTCAAAATAAAAATCATGAACATGCTGACAGAGATGCAGAAAAAAATGCAAGAGCAATGGGATGAGATGCAGAGAAAAATGCAAGAGCAGTGGGATGAAGTCCGGAAGGAGATCACAGATGTCAGGAAAGAGATCACAGAAGTGAAACAATCCCTGGAAGGATTTATAAGCAGAATGGATAAGATGCAAGAGGCCATTGAAGGAATAGAAGCCAGAGAACAGGAACGTATAGAAGCTGACATAGAGAGAGATAAAAGGATCTCCAGGAATGAAACAACACTAAGAGAAATATGTGACCAATACAAAAGGAAAAACATTCGTATTATAGGGATACCAGAAGAGGAAGAAAGAGGAAAAGGGATAGAAAGTGTCTTTGAAGAAATAATTGCTGAAAACTTCCCCAAACTGGGGGAGGAAATAATCGAACAGACCATGGAATTATACAGAACCCCCAACAGAAAGGATCCAAGGAGGACAACACCAAGACACATAATAATTAAAATGGCAAGGACCAAGGACAAGGAAAGAGTTTTAAAGGCAGCTAGAGAGAAAAAGGTCACCTATAAAGGAAAACCAATCAGGCTAACATCAGACTTCTCAACAGAAACCCTACAGGCCAGAAGAGAATGGCATGATATACTTAATGCAATGAAACAGAAGGGCCTTGAACCAAGGATACTGTATCCAGCACGACTATCATTTAAATATGATGGTGGGATCAAACAATTCCCAGACAAGCAAAAGCTGAGGGAATTTGCTTCCCACAAACCACCTCTACAGGGCATCCTACAGGGACTGCTCTAGATGGGAGCACCCCTAAAAAGAGCACAGAACAAAACACACAACATATGAAGAATGGAGGAGGAGGAATAAGAAGGGAGAGAAGAAAAGACTCTCCAGACAGTGTATATAACAGCTCAATAAGCGAGCTAAGTTAGGCAGTAAGATACTAAAGAAGCTAACCTTGAACCTTTGGTAACCACGAATCTAAAGCCTGCAATGGCAATAAGTACATATCTTTCAATAGTCACCCTAAATGTAAATGGACTTAATGCACCAATCAAAAGACATAGAGTAATAGAATGGATAAAAAAGCAAGACCCATCTATATGCTGCTTACAAGAAACTCACCTTAAACCCAAAGATAAGCATAGACTAAAAGTCAAGGGATGGAAAAACATATTTCAGGCAAACAACAGTGAGAAGAAAGCAGGGGTTGCAGTACTAATATCAGACAAAATAGACTTCAAAACAAAGAAAGTAACAAGAGATAAAGAAGGCCACTACATAATGATAAAGGGCTTAGTCCAACAAGAGGATATAACCATTCTAAATATATATGCACCCAATACAGGAGCACCAGCATATGTGAAGCAAATACTAACAGAACTAAAGAGGGAAATAGACTGCAATGCATTCATTGTAGGAGACTTCAACACACCACTCACCCCAAAGGATAGATCCACCGGGCAGAAAATAAGTAAAGACACACAGGCACTGAACAACACACTAGAACAGATGGACCTAATACACATCTATAGAACTCTACATCCAAAAGCAACAGGATATACATTCTTCTCAAGTGCACATGGAACATTCTCCAGAATAGAC
The DNA here is from genome assembly GCF_040802235.1 of Manis javanica. NCBI lineage: Eukaryota > Metazoa > Chordata > Mammalia > Pholidota > Manidae > Manis > Manis javanica. Next base: position 49,047,466 of record NC_133165.1, on the reverse strand, counting down.
CACATACTAGCTCACAAAAAGAGCCTCAGTAAATTCCACAATATTGAAATTCTACCAACCAATTTTTCAGACCACAAAGGTATGAAAGTAGAAATAAATTCTACAAAGAAAACAAAAAGGCTCACAAACACATGGAGGCTTAACAACCTGCTACTAAATAATCAATGGATCAATGAACAAATCAAAATAGAGATCAAGGAATATATAGAAACAAATGACAACAACAACACTAAGCCCCAACTTCTGTGGGATGCAGCGAAAGCAGTCTTAAGAGGAAAGTATATAGCAATCCAGGCACACTTGAAGAAGGAAGAACAATCCCAAATGAATAGTCTAACATCACAACTATTAAAACTGGAAAAAGAAGAACAAATGAGGCCTAAAGTCAGCAGAAGGAGGGACATAATAAAGATCAGAGAAGAAATAAACAAAATTGAGAAGAATAAAACAATAGCAAAAATCAACGAAACCAAGAGCTGGTTCTTTGAGAAAATAAACAAAATAGATAAGCCTCTAGCCCAACTTATTAAGAGAAAAAGAGAGTCAACACAAATCAACATAATCAGAAATGAGAATGGAAAAATCACGACAGACTCCACAGAAATACAAAGAATTATTAAAGACTACTATGAAAACCTATATGCCAACAAGCTGGAAAACCTAGAAGAAATGGACAACTTCCTAGAAAAATACAACCTCCCAAGACTGACCAAGGAAGAAACACAAAAGTTAAACAAACCAATTACAAGCAAAGAAATTGAAACAGTAATCAAAAAACTACCCAAGAACAAAACCCCGGGGCCGGACGGATTTACCTCGGAATTTTATCAGACACACAGAGAAGACATAATACCCATTCTCCTTAAAGTGTTCCACAAAATAGAAGAAGAGGGAATACTCCCAAACTCATTCTATGAAGCCAACATCACCCTAATACCAAAACCAGGCAAAGACCCCACCAAAAAAGAAAATTACAGACCAATATCCCTGATGAACGTAGATGCAAAAATACTCAATAAAATATTAGCAAACAGAATTCAACAGTATATCAAAAGGATCATACACCATGACCAAGTGGGGTTCATCCCAGGGATGCAAGGATGGTACAACATTCGAAAATCCATCAACATCATCCACCACATCAACAAAAAGAAAGACAAAAACCACATGATCATCTCCATAGATGCTGAAAAAGCATTTGACAAAATTCAACATCCATTCATGATAAAAACTCTCAGCAAAATGGGAATAGAGGGCAAGTACCTCAACATAATAAAGGCCATATATGATAAACCCACAGCCAGCATTATACTGAACAGCGAGAAGCTGAAAGCATTTCCACTGAGATCAGGAACCAGAGAGGGATGCCCACTCTCCCCACTGTTATTTAACATAGTACTGGAGGTCCTAGCCACGGCAATCAGACAAAACAAAGAAATACAAGGAATCCAGATTGGTAAAGAAGAAGTTAAACTGTCACTATTTGCAGATGATATGATACTGTACATAAAAAACCCTAAAGACTCCACTCCAAAACTACTAGAACTGATATTGGAATACAGCAAAGTTGCAGGATACAAAATCAACACACAGAAATCTGTAGCTTTCCTATACACTAACAACGAATCAATAGAAAGAGAAATCAGGAAAACAATTCCATTCACCATTGCATCAAAAAGAATAAAATACCTAGGAATAAACCTAACCAAGGAAGTGAAAGACTTATACTCTGAAAACTACAAGTCACTCTTAAGAGAAATTAAAGGGGACACTAATAAATGGAAACTCATCCCATGCTCATGGCTAGGAAGAATTAATATCGTCAAAATGGCCATCCTGCCGAAAGCAATATACAAATTTGATGCAATCCCTCTCAAATTACCAGCAACATTCTTCAATGAATTGGAACAAATAATTCAAAAATTCATATGGAAACACCAAAGACCCCGAATAGCCAAAGCAATCCTAAAAAAGAAGAATAAAGTAGGGGGGATCTCACTCCCCAACTTCAAGCTCTACTACAAAGCCATAGTAATCAAGACAATTTGGTACTGGCACAAGAACAGAGCCACAGATCAGTGGAACAGATTAGAGACCCCAGAAATTAACCCAAACATATATGGTCAATTAATATTTGATAAAGGAGCCATGGACATACAATGGCAAAATGACAGTCTCTTCAACAGATGGTGCTGGCAAAACTGGACAGCTACATGCAGGAGAATGAAACTGGACCATTGTCTAACCCCATATACAAAGGTAAACTCAAAATGGACCAAAGACCTGAATGTAAGTCACGAAACCATTAAACTCTTGGAAAAAAACATAGGCAAAAACCTCTTAGATATAAACATGAGTGATCTCTTCTTGAACATATCTCCCCGGGCAAGGAAAACAACAGCAAAAATGAGCAAGTGGGACTACATTAAGCTGAAAAGCTTCTGTACAGCGAAAGACACCATCAATAGAACAAAAAGGAACCCTACAGTATGGGAGAATATATTTGAAAATGACAGATCTGATAAAGGCTTGACGTCCAGAATATATAAAGAGCTCACACGCCTCAACAAACAAAAAACAAATAACCCAATTAAAAAATGGGCAGAGGAACTGAACAGACAGTTCTCCAAAAAAGAAATACAGATGGCCAAGAGACACATGAAAAGATGCTCCACATCGCTAATTATCAGAGAAATGCAAATTAAAACTACAATGAGGTATCACCTCACACCAGTAAGGATAGCTGCCATCCAAAAGACAAACAACAACAAATGTTGGCGAGGCTGTGGAGAAAGGGGAACCCTCCTACACTGCTGGTGGGAATGTAAATTAGTTCAACCATTGTGGAAAGCAGTATGGAGGTGCATCAAAATTCTCAAAACAGACCTACCATTTGACCCAGGAATTCCACTCCTAGGAATTTACCCTAAGAACGCAGCAATCAAGTTTGAGAAAGACAGATGCACTCCTATGTTTATCGCAGCACTATTTACAATAGCCAAGAATTGGAAGCAACCTAAATGTCCATCTGTAGATGAATGGATAAAGAAGATGTGGTACATATACACAATGGAATACTACTCAGCCATAAGAAGTGGAAAAATCCAACCATTTGCAGCAACATGGATGGAGCTGGAGAGTATTATGCTCAGTGAAATAAGCCAAGCGGAGAAAGAGAAATACCAAATGATTTCACTCATCTGAGGAGTATAGGAACAAAGGAAAAACTGAAGGAACAAAACAGCAGCAGAATTACAGAACCCAAAAATGGACTAACAGGTACCAAAGGGAAAGGAACTGGGGAGGATGGGTGGGCAGGGAGGGATAAGGGGGGGAAGAAGAAGGGGGGTATTAAGATTAGCATGCATGGGGGGGAGGGAGAAAGGGGAGGGTGGGCTGCACAACACAGAGAGGACAAGTAGTGACTCTACCACATTTTGCTAAGCTGATGGACAGTAACCGTAATGTGGTTGTTAGGGGGGACCTGATATAGGGGAGAGCATAGTAAACATAGTATTCCTCAGGTAAGTGTAGATTAAAAATTAAAAAAAAAAAAAAAGAAAGAAAGAAAGAAAAGGGGGATTACTCCTTAACAGGATAAAACTATTGGTAAATCAAAGATCAACGCATGCTTTAAATATCCTTAATGTTGATCACTTAAAGGGTGTCAGATGATCAGCTATGGAGGTACTCTTTTCTGATAATATTCCTTTCTCTTAATTAAAAAAAAAAAAAAAAAAGCAGTTACTGTGTGCTGACCTCCAATGAGTTCTGCACAGTGGTATAGAGGGCATGTCAAAGTGTGGGCAAAGGGTCTGTTTGTTTCTACGCAGAAGATCAAGGCCTAGCTTGGATACCCAGAAAATGAACTAAGATACGATATGAGGAGGAGCTTCCGGCATCAGCACTCTCTGGAGGACTTGTGCCGGGGGATGATCATCAAAAAGCCTCCACAGGGATCCGGACGATGCTGCGGTTGTGGCTGCATCCAGCCCACCGTCTCCTGGACTTGCCATAAGAAGGAGGAGGGAGATGTCTAGGCTGGCATGTGCATACAGTGAGACAACGAATTTGACTGGATCTGTACTGTTGGAACTCAACCAGGAGTTGGGAGGGGTGCAAGTTGTAGCACCCCAAAATCTCATGACTATAGACTATCTATGGTTAAAAGAACATATGGGATGTGAACAGATCCCAGAAATGGGCTGCTTTAATTTGTCTGATGGTTCAAGTACAGTTGGACAATATCCATCATATCATAGATAAATTTTCACAAATGCCTAGGGTGCCTAAATGGTTTTCTTGGCTTCACTGGAGATGGCTGGTAATTATAGATTTGCTTTGTTTATGTCACCGTATTCCTATTATGTTAATATGTGTGTGCAAATTAGTTAGTAGTTTAAAACCTATACATACTTAAGGTACTATACAAGAAGATATGTCAAAGAAATAATCAATCCTCCCAAGTTTCCTTCATATGCTACATCTATAGCTTTTCTTCTTCCTTCCTAATTACAAACCTTAAATAGAATTCGTGCCTCATATCGAATTTACCGAGTATCATAATTCCTCCAGGTGGTAAAGATACCTCGAGACAAGTGCTGGGCATAGAAGCCACAGGGCATAAATCTGCAAAGAAGTAAAAAGCTAACCTTTGCAAACAATATGGCTTCTCTCTCACTTACCAACTTTACATTTCCCTGTATGGCCCCGGAAGATGACTGGTTAGCCAGAGACGGGTAAGATTCCTCAAGGGAGGAACAACCTAAGACAGGCACAGTCGCAGGGGGGCCATCAGGTGAGAATTTGGGGATCAACAGAGGTGAGGCTCAGAACCTCACCCCCCCTGCTTTGAGAGAAATCTTGTCTAGCCTGGATTAATACTTAGTCCATAGGCACACACCTGATCATCTGATCATCTATATTTGCCTTCTTACAGCACTAAACTATGTTTTCTACCTTTATCTTGCATCTACCTACCACTTCAGCATTTTATTAAAAATAAAAATAATAATAATAATAGGAGAAATGTGGGATCAACATATAAATCAAGTACAAAAATCAAATGAATATTCATATTTGACCTGATAGTTTATAGGTCATATTGCATGATCAAAACCGAAAGTTTCTGTGATGACTGCCCTTGTACTGTTCACCATGTAAGAATTTATTCACTCTGTAAGAATTCGTTCACCATGTAAGAACTTTTTCGTTATGCTTCAGAAGATTGGAGACTGACGAGAATTAGGCTTGAGATGGATTAATGATTGTACATTGAGCATTGACCCCCCTATACTGAATTTTATTGTTGTTAACAACCATTTGATCAATAAATATGAGAGATGCCCTCTCAAAAAAAAAAAAAAAAATGTACACCTAGTGCCCAGCAAAATGAATTAAAAAAAAAATCCGCATAGCACACTACCATGAAATGTCAGAACATTAAGGCTAAAAGGAAAATCCTAAAAGCAAAAAGGAGAAAAAAAATCCAAAATGAAAACAAAGAGTCAGCATCTGACTACCTACCAGCAATGCTAGGTAGTAGGAGCTTCAACTTTCTGAGGGAAAATTATATCAATTTGGGGCTCAATACATAGCTAAAGTATCAATAAATAGGATAGTAGAATAAAGACATTATCAGACTTGTGAGGTCCAGGAGGGACCCTCCAGGGAAATTAGGAGGACTCAATAGAATACTAAATTTATAGGAGAGGTTGAACAGAATTAAAAACTTGTCTAAAGTAATTAGTTCCCCCAAAATTGAACTCCAGGCAAAAAGTCATACAAGAAAGAACATTTAATCATAGAGAGCAATGGCTGTGTAGTGAACCACGTTTAAACAGTCATAATAATGAAATCACTATTGATTTTCAATTTTCAGAATCAACCTACTGATAAAGCTCAGAGGACTAATTAACATTATAGAACAAACTGTAAGTATTATAAATTTGACATTGTAAAAGTAACATTTCAGAAGAAGCTGAGAATTAGAAATAGGAGCAGAACTGAAATTGGTACTATATTTTCACATTAGAAAGTAGGAAGGAAAAACACACTGTTTTGCAGGAAGAAAAAAATTAACAAAATGACACAATTTCACATCCTCCGGTTCTGGTACTTATTTACAATTATTTTGGCAGGAATAAAAACAAAGGTTCTTTTTTGCCATCAAAAGATATTTTCATGACCTAAGACTTGTTTTTGATGTTATTATTAAATCTAGATTTTGATTTGTTTTCATGAAAGCAACAACATATGACTTCAATTGTCTCAGGCTAACACAAAAATAAGAGAGGTGAGCATAATAGATAAAGGATGCTATTGAATCAAGAAAGGGCCAAATAACATTTAGTGAGCTGTACAAAAAATAAGTATGGTGGTTAGTTGATGCTAAAAATTGGAGGGATGTTGCTGAAATGAAACTTGATTATCGTAATTCATATTCCATTTGTTTAATGGGTGCTGATTTACCACAATATTAAGCTTATTACCATCATTTCAAATTAACGTTAAAATTTAATTTTATTAATTTTGCTCTTTTATTTACATTTAATTTGCAATTTTTTTTAGTTGAGTTAATAGCTAAAAGCATTTGAGTTCCATTTGGAGAGCTAAGAAGAGAACGTGTGGGTGGCCCTGGGGCGTCATTTCCTTGCTATGGCCCCCTTTGCTGACAGAGCAGTGAGTTGGCTCAGCAGGCTTGAGTTTAGCTCCACTGTAGTACAGCTGAGGCCAGAGTGGAGCTACTACTTCCCAAACAAGGGCAGTTCTCTGAATCAAACGCTCATTGTTACATAGCTGTCTGGATCCATGATCTGTGGTCCAGCAGCAATGGCATCCCCCCAAGAGACTTTAAGAAATGCAGAATCTTGGGTCTCACCCCAGACCTACTGAATCAGAATCTGCACCATTAGCAAGATCCCCAGATCACTCACATGCACGTTAAATCTGGGGGGCGCTGGTCTTGTCCTTTGCCTGTTACCAAGGCCAAGCACAGCAGCAGCATCCACATCTCTGGAATCCTTGCCTACGGTGCTGCCAGCCCATCTCAGCACAGCCTGAGCACCCCTCCTCTGAGAGCAGTCAGAGCTCCAGGGACCATGCGTGCACTGACATTTCTCTGCTGTGTCTCTTGACAAGACTCCAGTGTTGAGGGTGCCCGAGGCCCTGTTTCCTGACAAGTGGTGGATGATTTTTGTTTCCACCTGCCCAGGTTCCTTATGTATGAATCAGAATAGTAATAGTACTTTCCTCATGGAGCTGTTAGAGGATTCCATGTAACAATACATATAAAGTACTCAGCACAGAGTAACATCTCAATAAATGTGGTTTTAATTATTAGCTATTATCACAGTCTTGGGTGATAACATTCAGCCGAAAAAGGCTTATATGTTAATGGTCTCCAGCTGCAGCTGTCATTAGGTTCGTTTCCCTCATCAATAGCTCATTACTTGATTGTCAAGTCACAGACATTATAAGACACACACCATCACACTGGATAATAGCGATCACTGCAGGTCTCCTGTGTAAAGCATTGCAGAGCCGGTCTCCCTTTATCCTGAGTAGGTCTGTCTGCTGGGGAGGGTTAGGAGCAAAGTGGTGTTGCCTGGTTGGTGAGAAGGCTGTCTCTCCACCTCTCAGTCCAATCCAGTTGGTCTCATGAGCTCCAGGCCTCCCTGCCCTGTGTCCAGTGCTTTACAAGGCCCGAGCAGCTCTCTTCCTTCTGTTTTTCTTTACCTGATGCTGTGCCTTCTCCTGAGAGTGTCAGGAATGTGTTCAGAAATGCTGCGCTGGGGCAGAAAGCCCATACACTGTGCTGGGAAAGGCCGCTCCCCTATCCCCACCTCCCATCCACAAACTGAAGCATTGTAACTGAACAAAACCCTTTCCCATGGAGCCCTTTTCCTAAGATGACCCATCTCCCAGGTGTGTCCCCAGTCCTTCAATCAGGCTTCTGGAAGGCTCTCTCTGTCATGACTACAAACACACCTCCCCATTTTGCCTGAATCCCAGGATTTCACATGGGATTCTTCCCATTTGAAATGATTTGTTCTATTGAGTCTGGAAAACCAAAGCTACGGAGAGATATGAACATAATCTCTCCATTTGGAAAGACTGCAATGTGAAAGTGAGGTTTTGACATCGTTAAAGAGAAATTCCCAGGAAAAATGGACAGGAAATAATGTAAAGGAAGGCATTACCACTATGACCTTCTAACTTCCCATGTGAAGGGTCCAATATGCTGTCCAGTGTGCAAGGTGACACTAAATTCCCCTAACAAGTATTTAACAGATGAAACCATGGCTTACACAGGCTAAGTAACCAAACTGGAATGAACTCACATTTGTTTTACTATAAAATCCACATTCTTCCTGTTACATTATATGGCTCATATTACAGAACCAGCTGATGGCTGATAGTAAATTTCCTGTCATGGGGAGCATGCCCTGTCGTGGAGGGCAGCTATTCCCAGGCCTGGAATGAAGTCAAAGGCACCTAAGGATTAGAGTCTGAGTAATTCCTAGAGCAACACCATAAGGCAAATGGTCTAGAAGAAGTTTACTGATTCCAAATAAGGCAGGACAGTAAGAACCAAAACAGGAAGCTAAAAGCATCCAGAAGCACAGCAAGCTGATACGTTGTGAGGTGCATTACAGCAAAGGGAAGGGCCTGCCCTCAGTTGAAACAGCGCACAGGCTACCGTCTGTCCAGAAACAGGTTTTCTTTGGTCTCCAAGCATCCATTCCTTTTCAGTTAATTGACATCATCTAAAAATTGGTAAATTTCACCCACAAATCCAGATTTCAAAACTTCTCTTGAAACACAGGGAAATCTGGTGGCCCCGGGCCCAGCTGCTCCATGGTGGCTGGTCCCCTAGGCAGCGCCCGTGCTCTCTGATTTGTAGGCGCCCGCCACCAATTGACTTGGGTCTTTCCATCTTGACTTTTTTGCATCATCCACCTGGACTCTGAAAATAACCAAAACAATTTATTCTTTTGTTGCCATGGAGGGGTTCTGCCTAGAAAGAGACAGGCTGCATGTGTGGTACGTCTCACACACTCTTTTTCCCTTCAAGACTCACTTGAAGCTGCAATACACAGACAGTCTGAAAGACAAGACATTCGGATATTTACCTGATACCAAATGATTACTAAGTAGCATGTACAACCATGTCCCAAGCAGCAAGCTGTGCCAGTCACTGAAGGGTTGTGGGTGAGTGAAAATCTGGAAGCAGCCAAGATAGTCAGGAGCCTGGGCATACATCTCCCTTGCCATACTGCCTGAGAACTGCATTAGCATCCTAGTGAGATGGCACTGAAAAAAAATTAGTGAGGACATTTGATATCTTATCTGGGTGATCATTACCTGAGTATATACACATGTCAAAAATGCATTGAGCTGTACACTAAGATTTGTGGATTTTATTGTATTTACCTGAATAAAAATAAAATTGAACTTTAGATATTCTTGATTTTGGGGGACAATATCAAGTGAGAAGAAAGAGAAAGCGGGGTCAAATTGCATGTAATGTTTTCTACAGTGTGGCTTCAGTTATGTTCCCCTAATTGTTTTGTTGTTTTGTCATACTCTGATGAAAGAAAAACAACACTGCAGGTTTTGGTAAGATGAGATCCCCAAGCCAACTCAGTGACCTGACAGATAGACTATGGAGGTTCTTTGCTTATAAGCAATAAAAACCGACACCAGTAAACAAAAGGAAAGGAGGGTTTTATTGGAAGCATGTTGGGCACTCATGACATTGATGGGAAGGTCTGGAAAATGGGGTAGAGATAGACATAAACACCCAGGAGTCCCTGTGGATGGAAATGTGAGTGATTCTGGGAGTCCAAGGACCAGGGACACCCCTGTGTCTCACAAGGGTACCAACCTGGAGTTAGTTAATCCAACCATTTTTAGCTATTGTGTCATCTGTATAAGATCCTTATAACAGAGAGGGAGCTTGACACTTAGCCTAACTGAGATCAAGGGAAGCTGAAGTGGACCCTAGCATGTAAGCTCCATAAAGTCAGAAATGAGAGGATGCTATTACTATCAATCTATGTTTTCAGCACTGAAGCCTGTGTTTGAAACTAAGTACAGTAGCTCTCCTCCTTATGCATGGAGGCTATGTTCCAAAACCCCAGTGTGTGCCTGCCTAAAACTTCAGATAGTACCAAACCCTAGATAGATTGATAAAGATGGATAGATGATAGATAGATGACAGATTGATAGATAGATAGTATGTTTTTTCCTACACACACATTCTTATGATAAAGTTTAACTTATAAGTTAGGCACAGTAAAAGATTAACAACAATAACCACTAATAAAATAGACCAATTATAACAATATTCTATAATGAAGTTACGTGAATGTGGTCTCTGTCTTTCAGAATATCTCATTATTCTACACTCACCATTCTTGTGATGATGCAAGGTGACAAAATGCTTATGTGATGAGACAATGCGAGGTGAGTGATGTGGACATTGTGACGTAGTTAGGCTACTATTGATTTTCTGAGGACCTGTCAGAAGGAGAATCATCTACTTCTGGACCTTGGCTGATCTCAGATAACTGGAACCTTGGAAAGCTAGGCCCTGGATAAGGGGGGAGCTGCCATAGCTGGCTGCTCAGTGAATATTTGTGAAATGACCCAGTGAGGGAATAGCAGAATGTTTTGTTCTTTGGCTAGGGTAAGCTGGCATCTGAAAAAATGGTTCCTAAACCTAGAGCCAACAGGGAGGAGATAATTAGATAATCTTGCAAAAGGAAATCAGGCTGATATTGTCATGAAAGAATTGAATGGATGCTGGCAGCCAATAGAGTAGGGTATGGGAAGAGGTACTTTGATTTCCCAGCAAGGTTTATTTAACGAACAGGGGAAACTTCAAATCTCTCCTAGTCATTCACCTTTCAGCATAGTCACAAGGAATAAGGGTCAAAATGCATCCAAATACCACACACAATGGTAGCCCCATGTGGGGCGCCTTTGACCAGTGACTTGAGTTCCTGTGCTCCCTGGTTCTGGCTTGCATGGGGAAGGCCATCTGCTGGTGCCCGCCCTGCGCCGAGTGGGCCCTGTGATGCAGGCTCAGCTCCTCTAAGAACATGCCATATGTACAAGAGGCTGTTCCAAGGAGAAGCAAATTTGCACATCCCACTCAAAGGGGGAATGGCAAGGGTGGGTGTGAGGAGCCCCCAGATTTTCTGTGCTTCCTCTGAGGTACTTTAGGATAGAGCACATGAGTCATTTCAAAGGATCGAGGAAAGGTCACCACCCAGGAGGTGGGAAGTGGCCAAGAAGGCTTTGATGATGGAGCAGCTTTAGTGTTGAGAGCGAAGCAGTGGAACTTTCTTAAGTTGATCCAACTGACCATTGCTGTTGTGGTCCGACCCACTTGTTGTGCCAGCTGGTCATACACAATTTAGCATTTTATTTGGAGTTGTCTTGTGAGGTGCTCAGAATGCTTACTGTGTGTGCCTCATTCCAGCAGCTGGAACACAGGCTCACGGAGGCCTTTGGAACCTTCCTTTCAGCAAAGAGGGTTTGCTTTCCAGCCCCGGTTTCAGCTGCGGATTGGAGACCTCTGTCCATTTCTTCTACTTGGGTTGGAAGCACAGATGCCGACTATTGGATGAACTTGTTTGGAGAGGAAGGGGAAACGATATGTCAGCAGCCTGACTACACCTAGAGCAGAGAGATCTGAGGGTCCATGAATCTAACCCCACTATATACATTTTTTTTCAGCCTGCAAATGATTAACCTTGTAAAATATTACAAATTGTATAGAATTGGGAGGCTCATAGACACATCTGGATTTTTAATTTGTCTTATAAAGTCTTGTGGTACTAGGTTGGCTTTCCTACAAGGAAGTGGAGCTGAGCTGGTCAGGGCACCCTTTGGACAGGGCCTGAGCTCTGTAGTGAGACCCCACTTAGCTTTATCATGACCCAGAGTGTGAAGAATATGTGTGTAGGGTTGGCTATGTGGGTGTGCGAGTTTGCGACTCCAGATCTCCAACTTCGTTCCGGGGTGTGCCTTTGGTCTTAAATTGCTAGAAGTCTTTTCTCTGCCTCTTTGATGTGGCTAGTGACTATTATAGGATGTAATAAAGTATGGTTAGTTACTTGGAGCAGACTAGGAAGATGGTGTAACATGGGGCCAGGTCTCTATATGTTTTGAGTTCACTTTGGTGCCTCTTATGTTCACTCTGCTTTCAAGTCTTTTCAGGGCAATTTGGCTTATAGATAAGGCTTAAATCACCTCATCATGGAAGACGCCCCAGATCATAAAAGGCCTTGAATGCCATGCTAAGTGTTTATGTATGGACAATAGGTTTGAAAACACCAAAGCACCCCAAGTTCAGCTGCCTAGGGTCGTGTCACTGCCATCCCTTGTATTAGGAGGCAGCTGCTCCCCACTGGTGCCCTGCAGAACCATGTGGAGAGGCTCACAATTTCAGGGATCAATTTTCTTAAAAAAACTGTATTTTCATGTCTTTTGACCCATTGTCTTCTTTATTGTAAACGTATGTCTCAGATACTGGCAGACATGTACCATAACATACATATGACTTGTTTGTGGCAACATTTTATTAAGAAGAGACTGGAAACAATCTAAGGGACTATCAGCAGGGGGCTGAACCAACTGTGGTATCTATACAGCTGAATCCCAGGCAGCTGTGAAAGGACAGGGATGTGTCTGTGGCTTACACAGGATGATCTCTAAAGCATATTCTAAGTGAAAATAGCAAGCTGTTGATCAGTGTTCTTACTGTGTTCCCATTCATTTAAAGCATGTGCAGATACTCACTTATTCTTACATAATACGGAATATTTTTAGGAGGTAAACAACAACTCTGAGGAGAGCCCGGGACACTAGGGTGAGAGACAGATATACTTTTACTGTATATCCTTCTGTATTGTTTGATGATTTTACCATGTTTGCAAGTGTTATTTTTTTAAATAATACAAATCGAGCTGTGTGGTTGTGCACACTTCAGTTGGAGCTTCATTTCTCCTGGAGGTTGCTTTATTCCTTTTAAGAAAACATCTACATCCCACGGTACAGTTTTCTAGAAGGAATGACCAGTCCCAGTGGGCTGGCAGAACAGAGCAGGTCGTCCTGTGCTCCTGCTGAGAACTGGGCTCCTTTTCTTGGAATTCTGGGCAAGAACAGCTCTTGGGTATTACGTGGTCCTTCTGGAGATGCTAAGCAAGTGGGCAAAAAAGCAGAGTCAGATAGCAATTCTGTGTTGCTTTCTGCATTTCGCTTTGTTGTGCCACCTGCCACCTTTCCACCTCTCCACATATCCAATGGACATGATACATTTGTCCTTTCCATTCTGGGAACATTTAAAGAGAAAGATAGTGAGGATAAAACTCTCTCTTGGAGGACTGTGCCCTTTCTTGCAGCTCCGAAAGGACAGAGGCTGACGGGTCGCTTGTGTCAACACTGAGGATATAGGCAGAACAAGGTAGGCCGAGTGGGACCAAGTTTGAGATCCACAAAGGACTGGCAAGGGGATTATAGTAGATAAATTGTTCTGCAAGCAGAAAAGGAATTCTGGGGAAAGGGAAGCAAGCTTATAAGAACATTCTAAGATCCAGTGCATTATAAGAGCAGTGAGAGGCTCTGAGGGCCTGGTACACAAGTTGAAACAGGAGATGTTGCAGGGATTGTGGCTGGAAAATTCTGTAAGCAATTTAGACATTATTCTGAAAAAATGTGGACTTCTAGGATGAGAGAATAATGCTCTAATTTTATTTGACAAAGATTACTAGCAGAAGTATAGGATATAGTTACTAGAACAAATCCCCCCTGGCTGGAACAGGCAGACAGACAATTATTGCAACGATTTCTGGCTCAGGATGGTAAACTCTAAAATAAAGAGTGACAGTAGGGATATAGGAGTGAGGGCAGATCTGGAAGGGATTTGTGAAGTAAAATCAAACAGCTTGCTGAAGGACCCAATGAAGAAGTGGAAGGAATTTAACAACGTCTTTGAGCGTGTGGCTCAGAGAGGATGGTGACTTTGATCCAGGAGACAGAGCACACAGCTGAAGAGCTGTCTTTGACTGTGAGGTTTTAAATCTCTCTATTTTACCCGCAATAAGAGTTGTTTGTTTGTGAATGTCTTCTGATTGCATGAATTCATATGACCAAACATTTTTTAAGTCTTTGAGCTGGAACCTGGAACACGGGATTGTGTAAAGTGTGGAGGTCAAGAAAGCCTTTGGAACTGAATGTTTTAGATCTCTCTCCCTCTCCTCCAACAGAACCAGCAGACATTTCCTCTCTTCTAAAGAATGATGAGAGCATCCATACCAATTAAAGAGAAACAACACTGTTGTCCTTAGAAGGTCATATTCAAGCCCTGACATTTTGGGATTCTCCCTTGTGGACCAGGACAATGTCTCTTCTATTTCAATGGCAACAACCTGGGGGTTATCCAGGAAAGACAGCAAGGAGATGACTAAATTATGAGTAAAATCATTTGCCAAAGACCATATGAGACTAGCAAGCACCATAGTTGTTGAGTGGGAAAATACTTTCACTTTGCTGCCAGCAGCTTGGACCCAAGAGGAATGGGGAAATCTTTGGAATTACTTGGAGGGACAAGGTGAGACAATGGGGGATCGATGCCCACAGGCAGACTGGCTTTGCTCGTTGCTGCAGTCCTGCTCAGCGACACCCTAGCTGGCTGTCTCAGCCCTGTTGGGATGTGGTTGTCACGCTTTCTTTAGGAAGGCAATTCCTCCTTTTGACGGTTTCCTGGAATCTGCTGGAATTTCTTGTGCCTTGAGCAGGATTTAACAAGATGGAGAGGTTTGCACCCTGCTGCTTTTTCTGCAACTGTTTTCTTGCTGAGGTGCCAGCAGGCCCCAGTCCTTCTAGGATTCCAAGCTGCAGTTTCTCTGAAGGCTGATGTAATAGTTCTGAGCCTCAGAATAGAGACCAATTATTGATATGATCCCTGTGTTCTACGTTCACCTTGCAGACTCCTCTGTCCTCAGTTACCAGCCCTTCTGAAGACCTTTCAACGTCTTTCCCCAGGAGCATCTCTCCTTGCTCCTTGTTTGACCTCTTACTATCCACTCTCTGCTTGGGCTGCCCTTAACTGCACATTTTCAGCTAATGGGTCTGTATAAGAAGACTCTAAAACATTCATTTTCAGGCTCAACTTGCCTGAATTCTGGCCCAGCACTCACTCATTTGGAGAACACTGACTGACTATTCCTGGTCCTGTCCTGAGCACTGGGCATATAGGAAGGTAAACATGGTGGGCTCTCATGGAGCCTCCTTTCTAGCCCTTCCAGCACTCTGTGCAGGCTTGCATGGGCCATCCAACCTGGCCCTCAGCCTCCTGCCTCGCTCCTCAGACTTCCATCGAGGGCCT
Source organism: Manis javanica (assembly GCF_040802235.1). Classification (NCBI taxonomy): domain Eukaryota; kingdom Metazoa; phylum Chordata; class Mammalia; order Pholidota; family Manidae; genus Manis; species Manis javanica. The sequence goes on along the minus strand of NC_133165.1, from coordinate 49,032,066 downwards.
CACACTCTCTTGGTTGCCCACCCTCAAGGTTTACTCCTCCCCTTCTTGACCTCATAGCTTCCCTGTTGCCTGGCTTTATTGATTCTGCCTCCTGATTCCCTAATCTGATTCTTCCCCTCCTTTCCCACCTCTACTTCCTTAGTTGGTTCTCATCATCCCTCACCTATATAGCTTCTTAATTGTTTTTGTTGCTTCGAACCTGTTTTCCCTCCACTGAAAATCAGTGCAGACACTCTTGTTAAATAATGACCTTGCATGCCCCCCACCCTATCATCTTGAGATAAGACCCCCAACTATGATCTCTCCTGCTGTGATCTGCCTCTGGCCTGCTTTTCTGAATGTATTGGCAAGAAGCCCCCCCAGCAGAGCTTCCCTGGAAGGAGAAAAAAGAAGAGGAGAAAGAGGGAGGCAGGAGGAAGAGTGGCTACAGGCACATTGAAGGGGCACTTTAAGGGGAGGAGGGAGGGTGAGAGGGGGAAGTGGTGGTTTATGTTGGCATTTCCCTTCATTCTAATTGCAACTTTCCATCTCCCCTTCGTAATAACAGTCAAACACCTCCTTCCTAACAGAAATCGCCAGCTGTTAAGTGTTCTAGATGTTCTTTGAATTTAAGTAAAATGACTCCTTGGGCAAATACCTGGCAGCCAACAGCTTTTACAAGATGTTTTCTGTTTCACCAAGACCTAGTTTACTACCAGGCATTATATTCTAAATAGAAAACTTAATATGATTTTTAGCAGAGATTTTAAGAGGATCCATCATAGGATTTAACAACTGTGATCTATTAATTTTAGTGCAAGAGCAAAGACCTGAGAGAACTAACATTTTCACTATGACTTTATGGTCCCCCCAGGTTGTGTTCAAATCAAATGAAAGTTGAAAATTGGTACTGGGGGAAGAGCAAAGACTTCGGACTCAAACTAGTTTTGAATTCCACTGTTGCTCACCTATGAGCTATCACACTTTGGACAATTTGCTTAACTAACTTGAGCCTCACTTTTCACGTCTATTAAAGTAAGTAATTCTATTTTAGGGATTGTTGCAACAAAGATGTGTGGTACAGAGCCTAATACACAGTAGGTTGCCCTAGACGCATTAGGTTATGTGTGATGGTAACTCAACTCAAACCAGCTGAAACAAAAATTAGAATTTCTTGACTTGCCTAACTGAGAAGTTCAAGAGTATCAGCTTCAGGCATGGTTGGATCCAGGGGTTCAAACAATGTCATCAGGAGTCAGCCTTTCACCATCTTTGGGATCTTTTGTCTTCTGTGTTTGACTTTTTTCTTCATTGAGCCCAGTAGACTAGTTGGCTCTATTTTAGAGCAAGCAGAACAGAGCTCTGAATGTATACAGATGGAGATGTGGGAAGTCTGAATGAGAGCTTCCTTTGCAGGGAAAAACTAGTTAGGGGGGCACCACAGTCCATGTGGAGTATCCTAGTAGGGGTGGCTTTCAGCATAAGAACACGGACCATTTCATCTTCATTAAAGCCCCATAGAATAGACAGGTCCAAAAATACAATTCCATTCAATAGATGAGGAAGCTGAAGCTCTGTATCAGTTTCTTACTGTTGCTTTAACAAATGAACTTAGTGGCTCAAAACAACACAAATGTATTATCTTGCATTTAGAGGTCAGAAACCCAGACTGAATCTTAGTGGACTAAAATCAAAGTATCAGTTTTGATTTTTAAATGCTGTGTTCTTTCTGGAGACCCCAGAAGAGAATCTATTTCCTGGCCATTTCTAGCTTATCAAGATCACCCGCCTTCCTTGGCTCATGGCCCCCTTCCATCTTCAAAGCCAGTAGTCCAGCACCTTCAAATCTTTCCTTGGCTCTGACCCTGACCCCACTGCCTCCTGCCTTCCTTCTAAGGATCTTTGTGATTATCTTGGGCCCACCCAGCGAATCCAGGAAAATCTCTCCATCTCAAGATTCTGAATTTAGCTGCATCTGCACAGTCTGTTTTGAGGTGTAAGGTGACATAGGCATAGGTTCTGGGCATTAAGGCACAGACATTGCAGAGGCCATTATTCAGCTCACCAGAGACTTAAAAAGGTAAACACTGCTTGGTCATTCTTTAAGTTAATAACTGAGCCACAACTAGAACTGAAGTTAATGTTCTAAATTAAAACAGTCTCAGTAGGAGTCCTGGTGCCCCCACAGAGCAGCTGTGTATCTGGTGACGGTCAGGCTTCTCTGAACCTCTGTCATTTCATCTGTTAAATGGGTACAATGTTCTAAGAATTAAATGAGGCTCTGCTTTAAGGTGCCTAGCACAGTGTCTGTGCTAGAGCAAACAATAAGTGATTGCTAGGCATTTCTGTTATTTTCACCAGCCTTGAGCGAACAGGCCCCCTTCAACATTTGGCTCATACTGGAGTGGAAAGAGCTTTGGGATTTGAGTCTGTGCCGTGACCATAAAAACTTGAACTTCTCTGAGTTCCAGTCTCTTATTCATAAATGAAGGCAATTGAAATGAAGGCAAATGAAAGTTGAAAATTGGCAGGCAATTGGTCTTTTCCTCAAAGAATTAAGCAGGAAATGTGGACTTGGTGCTTCAGACCCTCAATAAATATACCTCCTTTACTCACTGCCTTCTTTTCCTCTTCCTGCTCAATTCATTTCCTTCACTATTTCTGCCTCTCTGTCTTTCTCCTCTCCCCCCACCATCCTCCTCCCTAGGTGGCCTCCCTCCCTCCCTCCCTCCTTCCTGCTCTTTTTTCCTTCCTTCCTCCCTGTCTCCCTCCTTTCCTTTCTCTCCCTCCAGTGCTCATACTTGACACCTCCATTTAAGATCAATGAATCAATTTCAGGGACTTTTGGTGTCAGCTCTTGGTCTCCACACCTGTGTCACAGTGACCAGTACTTTCCATTCACCAGTTTCTTGGTTGTGCAATCTAAATGCTAATGATCCCCGCCTGACCTGCCCCTGATTCCTCCTCCACAGAGTCAAGTAAACCCACCTTAGAACACCTGTGCGGAGGCAAACCCCACCCCTTGTCCAGGACTCGGGCTCAAAGCTGCGCCATCTTCAGAAACCTCGAATGATCCAAAAGGTTGGTGGTGGGGGGTACTTCATTAGGAGCCTCCCAGAGCATCTTCCTCCCCCACAGGACCCTATCTCTCGAGCTGACTGATGCCCACGCTGATGCCCTCATTCCCTTTCATGCACTGGTGGTTTTCAGTCTGATATTGAAAGTGCAATATGCTCGCCAATAATGATGTCTTATTGGACTGTAAAGATTTTCCCATTTCGCTGCTTTATCCTGAATTTAAAATGTTTTGAAATTCACTTACATTGGAGGGGACCAGCAGCCCAACGTTCACTGTAAATAAACTGGTGCCTTCTAAGGTGTTAGCTCTGAGCTGGAGGTGGGGCAGGTTGCTGCTCTCGTGCGGGCTGGGCAGCATCAGCCGCAGAGCTTTTCCATCACGAGGGCCAGGCGGGCGCTTTTCTTCTAAGTGCTGGTCCTGAGCGTGAGGCGCTCTGGCCTTGTCTTTTGAATCCATTCATTGACGTTTGCCTGAGGTGTTGAGTTGGAAGATGACTTGGCTCTTGAGTCTCTGCTTGGAAAATGGAAATACCTTAGAGCTAATGCAGAGACCAGCAATAGAAGGGATTCAAGCAGAGGGTGGGAGAGGCGGTTATTGTTCTTGTTAGTGGACATTTACTGAATAGCTCCTGTGCACTCAGCACTCTGCTCCATCCTTCCCCTGAGTTACTGTCATTGGGCCTCTTAATAAGCCATGAGCTTGTTGGGAAGCTGCCCAGTCTGGCCAGCCATACAGTTCTGATGCTCCTGGAAGTATCAGAAGGTCGTTGCCCCAGGTGCCCATGGAAATAAACCAGGGAACTCTCTCTGTGGTTGCATTAGGTGCTTAGATTTCCTGAGGTGTTGTACTGGCCCATCCGTGACCAGGTGGCAAAGAGGCAGGCCTGTGACTCTTTGCACCCAGAGCCAGTGTTCTGTCAGCCACAGCAGCTAAGAACATACACGCTGGACACTGGCTATGGTACTTCCTAGCTGTGTGACATGGGGCCAGTCATTCCATCCCTCATCTGTAAAATGTGGATAATAATGATACCCACCTCACAGGGTCGGGTGAGGATTTCGTGAGTCACTGTACGTAAAGCCCTTGGAATGGCACCAGGCATGTGGAAGTGCTGTGTAAGAATTCCTCAGCTAAAACCTTAAAGACCACTTCGTCTTCTCAGTGCAGATGATATTCCCCTGTCTCCCACAGGTCTGGGTCAGTGGTACAACCTGGGTGACAAGCAGAAGAAAATGAGGCTCCAGAGCCACGGCTGACTCCTTTCTTTCCTGTCCCCTCTGAAGGACAAGGCTGCGGTAGAACAGGGTGATCATTTCATCCTAGTCTGTCCCGGACTGTCCAGGTGCCAGCCCCTCAGGCCCCATGTTATGGGAACCCGCTCAGCATCAGACAGACCAGGAGGGTCAGATATGCCTCCATTTGGCTTTTGTGGGGATGTGTGTAAGGTTGGGGACCATGGGTTTGCTCAGGCTGCTGAGCAGACCGTGGCCGAGGGGCATAAACAGCCGGCAGTTCTTGTCTGGCAGTTCTGGAGGCTGGCAGTCTGCTCAAGGTGCCACAGGCTGGGCTCTCCTGAGGCTGCTCCCCTTCTGTGTCATAAGTGGAGGATTGAGGTCTCCCTTGTGGGGTCTTGAAGGCTCACCCCGGCCCAGCCGCAGAAATGCACTGGGAGAGGCATAGGACATCAAAGGCTTTATTATACTCGCAGGTCCTCGAGGAGGGAGGCACTGCACATCCCGCAGGGGGCCATGTGGGAGGAGAGGCCAGGGAGCAGGCTCACCTCAGTGGTGGGGAGAGATGCGCAGACAAACAGACAGTGAGAGAGAGGCCCCAAGGACCCGCTGGAAGTGCTTTCCTTGGGAGTCGGGGCAGAGGACAAAAGCAAAAGGCCCGCTGGGGGTTCATTGGTACGTTTGAATGTCACTGGGTCACGGTCAGGGGAGGGAAAGGAGGGAGCTTGTGGCAGGTGCCAGCCTTATCACATGGGAGCATGGGTCCCCTGGGCAGGTGCTGAAAGCCTGTTTGTGGGCATGCTGGGGAATCGAGAAAGCAAGAAGTTTTGAAGCTGTGCCGAATCCTTGCTTACAGATGGCCAACTTCCCGCTGTGTCCTCCCAGGGCTCCTCTGGGAGGAGCAAGCAGCCTCTTCTTACAAACACGCCAATCCTATTAGATTAGGGCCCCACCCTTATGACCTCATATCATCTTTATGACCTCTTTAAAGGTCCCATCTCTACAGATGTTAGAGCTTCAATAGATGAACCTGCGGGGAACAGGATTCAGTCCATAACAGACACTCTGGGTTTTAAATGCAAAAACTTTGCAATGCATCCCATCCTCCATGTGCAGCTGAGGGCAGCTGAAAGCTCTCTGCACATTGTTTCTCTGTCATTTCTCCATTGGTGGCACTTAATAGCACACCCAGTGATCTTCAAGCAGCAACCTAGCCCCAAGTAGAACTTTTTTAAAATTTTGGTATCATTAATCTGCAGTTACATGAGGAACATTATGTTTCCTAGGTTACCCCCTTCACCAAATCCCCCCCCAACCCCCATTACAGTCACTGTCCATCAGCATAGTAAGATGCTGTAGAATCACTACTTGTCTTTTCTGTGTTGCACAGCCCTCCCCGTGCCCCCCCCACATTATACATGCTAATCGTAAGACCCCCTTTCTTTCCCCCCCTTACCCCTCCCTTCCCACCCATCCTCCCCAGTCCCTTTCCCTTTGGTAACTGTTAGTCCATTCTTGGGTTTTGTGATTCTGCTGCTGTTTTGTTCCTTCAGTTTTTTTCTTTGATCTTATACTCCACATGTGAGTGAAGTTATGTGGTACTTGTCTTTCTCCACCTGGCTTATTTCACTGAGCATAATACCCTCTAGCTCCATCCATGTTGTTGCAAAGGTAGGATTTGTTTTCTTCTTATGGCTGTGTAATATTCCATTGTGTATATGTACCACCTCTTTATCCATTCATCTACTGATGGACACTTAGGTTGCTTCCATTTCTTGACTATTGTAAATAGTGCTGCGATAAACATAGGGGTGCATCTGTCTTTTTCAAATTGGGCTGCTGCATTCTTAGGGTAAATTCCTAGAAGTGGAATTCCTGGGTCAAATGGTATTTCTATTTTGAACTTTTTGAGGAACCTCCATACTGCTTTCCACAATGGTTGAACTAATTTACATTCCCATCAGCAGTGTAGGAGGGTTCCCCTTTCTCCACAACCTGGCCAACATTTGTTGTTGTTTGTCTTTTGGATGGTGGTGATCCTTGCAGATGTGAGGTGATATCTCATTGCCCAAGTAGAATTTTGATCATAAGTTCAAATTAACTGGGTTTAATATTTTCTGTGGCAAAAATAAGACACCCCCCCCCACTCCCACTACCCCAACCTCTATCCAACTCAGAGCCCCACCACAGCTCCCACTGAAACACAGCGCTTTAACTCCTGGAGGCCTTGTGTCCTCAACCCATGTCTCTCTGATCTCTTCTCCATGCATTTGACAATGGTGCTCATTTGCTCTGCTCAGTCACCTGCTTTCCTCTTTTTCCCTTCAACTCCTGAGCTGCTCCCTCTCTCAAGAACATTTGCTTCTGCTGTTCCTTATGCAAATGACTCTATTCCCCCCCATAATTTCCTGGCCATCTCCTCATTATTCAGGACTCTACCCAGAGGCCACCTCCTTTGAGAGGCCTTCCATTGGTATCTTAGCCATTTCACTTGCCACATTCCACTTCAGTCACTTCCAAGTGGTAGAAGAAATTAAATGGGTCCTACCATCAGTGAGCTATTTACTGGGATTCCCCACTCTGTACTAGGCAAGGGAGATTTGATGATAAACAAGACACATCCCATCTTCATGAGAGAACTTATATTTTGGAATGGGAGGCAGATAATAAACATTTCCAAATACAATAATTTCTGGTTTAGAAGAATGCTTTGAATACATAGCCATGTAAAATGCTAGTCCTTCTGGAAAATTGCTGGACTAAGCCATCTGGCCTAAAATCCATCTCTCAGATCCCACTTGAGTGCATGGTTGCAATATTATTCTCCGGTTGGTTTCCAAAATGGAATAGTAGGGCAGAGCATTTCCTTTCTTTGCAAAGATCTCAGGCAACTTTCATTTAGCAGTGGCCTTGAGCTGTCAGCCCATTTCTTGGTCTAATATTCAAGCATGGTGTTACTGGTGGTGGGACAGGGAGGCTGGTCTATTAAGTATTTCTCATCTTAGCTTTCCTGGATTCCAGGCAAGGAACACACATAAAATAGCCATCAAAAAGGAGGTATGGGAGAAGGAGCCAAGATGGCGGCATGAGTAGGGCAGTGGAAATCTCCTCCCAAAACCATATATATATTTGAAAATACAACAAATACAACTATCCCTAAAAGAGAGACCAGAAGATACAGTACAACAGCCAGGCTACATCAACACCTGCGAGAACCCAGCACCTCATGAAGGGGGTAAGACACAAGCTGCGGCCCAGCGGGACCCAAGCACACCCCTGACCCCAGCTCCCAGGTGGGAGGAGAGGAGTCAGAGTGGGGAGGGAGTGGGAGACCAGGACTGCTAAATACCCAGCCCTAGTCATCCACACTGGGAGCGCAGACACACAGTGAGTGGTGTGCTGAGGGAAACAGAACAGTAAAACCTGCGAGCGGGTCCCCATAGCTGGTGCCCTTGGGACAAAAGAAAAGCAAGTGCCTTTTGAAAGTCTTAAAGGGACAGGAGCCTCATGACTGGACAGAAGCGTCCCGGCACACTCAGCCCAGCAGCTGGGAATCCAGGGGAACTCTGGCACCCAAACCCCTGGATGGCAGCACAGCTCGGAGGCCCCTCACGGTGATAAACAGTCTGCTGCCTGTTCCCCCTCTGGTGTGGCCCTGCCATAGTGGAGCAGTAGCCTGAGACTGGCCACGCCCACAGCAGCCACGCAGACCCTACTCCGCAGTCACCCAGGCCAGACTCAGAGATCCTGCTAGGGTGTAGCTGCCCACCACAAGCCGCTAGGGGTCGCCATTCTCTCAGGAGAGGAAAGTGATGAGCAAGCAGGGAGGGACTTTGTTCTCCCAGCTGACACATGTGCCAACTGCCCACGACTACCTCTATCACCATGAAAAGGCAGAAGAATTTGATACAGACCAGAATAACCCAGACATCCCCTGAGAGGGAACTTGGGGAGATAGATTTAACCAATCTTCCTAAAAAAGATCCAAAATTAAAGGTCATAACTATGCTGATGGAGCTGTAGAGAAATATGCAAGAGCTAACAGATAAAGTTGGGAGGGAGAATACAGAAATAAAACAATCTCTGGAAGGACCTAAAAGCAGAATGGACAAGATGCAAGGGGCCATTAATGGAACAGAAATCAGAGAACAGGAATGCAGTGAAACTGATGCAGAGAGAGATAAAAGGATCCCCAGGAATGAAAGAATATTAAGAGAACTGTGTGACCAATACAAATGGAACAATATCTGCATTACAGGGATACCAGAAGAATAGAGAGAAAAAGGAATAGAAAGTGTAATTGAAGAAATAATTTGTGAAAACGATCCCAAACTGGGGGAGGAAATAGTCGCTCAGACCATGGAAGCACACAGAACTCCCAACAGAAGGGACCCAAGGAGGACAACACAAAGACACATAATAATTAAAATGGCAAAGATCAAGGACAAGGACAGAGTATTAAAGTCAGCCAGAGAGAGAAAAAAGGTCACCTACAAAGGAAAACCCATCAGGCTATCATCAGACTTCTCAACAGAAACTTTACAGGTCAGAAGAGAATGGCATGATATATTTAATGCAATGAAACAGAAGGGCCTTGAACAAAGAATACTGTGTCCAGCACGATTATCATTTAAATATGAAGGAGGGATTAAGCAATTCCCAGACAAGCAAAAGTTGAGGGAATTTGTCTCCTACAAACCACCTCTACAGGGTATTCTAGAGAGACTACTCTAGATGAAAGCACTTCTAAGGCTAAACAGATGTCACCAGAGAAAATAAAATCATAGCAAAGAAAGCAGAACAATAAAATACTAACTAAAGGCAAAAAATAAAATCAACAACCCACAAAAGCAGTCAAAGGAAACACAAAAGAGCACAAAATAAAACACCTAACATATAAAGAATAAGGAGGAAGAGGAGGAATAAGATGGGAGAGAAATAAAGAATCATCAGACTATGCTTATAATAGCTCAATAAGTGAGCTAAGTTCGATGGTAAGATAGCAAAGAAGCTAAACTTGAACCTTTGGTAACCACGAACCTAAAGCCTGCAATGGCAATAAGTACATACCTCTCAATAATTACCCCAAATGTAAATGGACTGAAAGCACCAATCAAAAGACACAGAGTAATAGAGTGGATAAAAAAGCAAGACCCATCTATATGCTGCTTACAAGAGACTCACCTCAAACCCAAATACATGTACAGACTAAAAGTCAAGGGATGGAAAAACATATTTCATGCAAACAACAAAGAGAAAAAAGCAGATGTTGCGGTACTAGTATCAGACAAAATGGACTTCAAAGCAAAGAAAGTAACAAAAGATAAAGAAGGACACTTCATATTGATGAAGGGGTCAGTCCAACAAGAGGATATAACCATTATAAATATATATGCACCCAATACAGGAGCACTAACATGTGAAACAAATACTAACAGAATTAAAGGAGGAAATAGAATGCAATGCATTTATTGTAGGAGACTTCAACACACCACTCACTCCAAAGGACAGATCCACCAGACAGAAAATAAGTAAGGACACAGAGGCACTGAACAACACACTAGAACAGATGGACCTACTAGACATCTATAGAACTCTACACCCAAAACCAGCAGGATACACATTCTTCTCAAGTGCACATGGAACATTCTCCAGAATAGACCACATACTAGGCTACAAAAAGAGCCTCAGTAAATACAAAAAGATTGAAATTCCACCAAACAACTTCTCAGACCACAAAGGTACAAAATTAGAAATAAATTGTACAAAGAAAGCAAAAAGTCTCACAAACACATGGAGGCTTAACAGCATGCTCCTAAATAATCAATGGATCAATGACCAAATTAAAATAGACATCCAGCAATATATGGAAATAAATGACAACAACAACACAAAGCCCCGACTTCTGTGGGATGCAGCAAAAGCAGTTCTAAGAGGAAAGTATATAGCAATCCAGGCATATTTAAAGAAGGAAGAACAATCCCAAATGAGTAGTCTAATGTCACAATTATTGAAACTGGAAAAAGAAGAACAAATGAGGCCTAAAGTCAGCAGAAGGAGGGACATAATAAAAATCAGAGGAGAAATAAATAAAATTGAGAAGAATAAAACAATAGAAAAAATCAATGAAACTAAGAGCTAGTTCTTTGAGTAAATAACAAAATAGATAAGCCTCTTTCCAGGCTTATTAAGAGAAAAAGAGAATCAACACACGTCAACAGAATCAGAAACAAGAAGGGAAACATCACGACGGACCCCACAGAAATACAGAGAATTACTAGAGAATACTATGAAAACCTATATGCTAACAAGCTGGAAAACCTAGAAGAAATGGACAACTTCCTAGAAAAATACAACCTTCCAAGAGTGACCAAGGAAGAAACCGAAAAGCAAAACAGACCAATTACCAGCAGCGAAATTGAAATGGTAATCAAAAAACGACCCAAGAACAAAACCCCTGGGCCAGATGGATTTACCTTGGAATTTTACCAGACATACAGAGAAGACATAATACTCATTCTCCTTAAAGTTTTCCAAAAAATAGAAGAGGAGAGAATACTCCCAAACTCATTCTATGAAGCCAGCATCACCCTAACACCAAAACCAGGCAAAGACCCCACCAAAAAAGAAAATTACAGACCAATATCCCTGATGAATATAGATGCAAAAATACTCAACAAAATATTAGCAAACAGAATTCAAAAATACACCTAGAGGATCATACACCATGACCAAGTGGGATTCATCTCAGGGATACAAGGATGGTACAACATTCAAAAAATCCATCAACATCATCCACCACATAAAAAAAAGAATGGCAAAAATCACATGATCTCCATAAATGCTGAAAAAGCATTTGACACAATTCAACATCCATTCATGATAAAAACTCTCAACAAAATGGGTATAGAGGGCAAGCACCTCAACATAATAAAGGTCATTTATGATAAACCCACAGCCAACATCATACTGAACAGCAACAAGCTGAAAGCTTTTCCTCTAAGATTGGGAACAAGACAGGGATGCCCACTCTCCCCACTGTTACTCAACACAGTACTGGAGGTCCTAGCCACAACAATTAGACAAAACAAAGAAATACAAGGAATCCAGATTGGTAAAGAAAAAGTTAAACTGTCACTGTTTGCAGATGACATGATATTGTACATATAAAACCCTAAAGACTCCACTCCAAAACTACTAGAACTAATATCAGAATTCAGAGATGTTGCAGGATACAAAATTAATACACAGAAATCTGTGACTTTCTTGTACACTAACAATGAACTAATAGAAAGTGACATCAGGAAAACAATTCCATTCACAATTGCATCAAAAAGAATAAAACACCTAGAAATAAACCTAACCAAGGAAGTGAAAGACCTATACCCTGAAAACTACAAGACACTCTTAAGAGAAATTAAAGAGGACACTAACAAATGGAAACTCATCCCATGCTGTTAGCTAGGAAGAATTAATATAATCAAAATGGCCATCCTGCCCAAGCAATCTACAGATTCAATGCAATCCCTATCAAATTACCAACAGAATTCTTCAAAGAACTGGAACACATAGTTTTAAAATTCATATGGAACCACCAAAGACCCCGAATAGCCAAAGCAATCCTGAGAAGGAAGAATAAAGTGGGGGGGATCTCACTCCCCAACTTCAAGCTCTACTACAAAGCCACAGTAATCAAGACAATTTGGTACTGGCACAAGAACAGAGCCACAGACCAGTGGAACAGAATAGAGACTCCAGACATTAACCCAAACATATACGGTAAATTAATATATGATAAAGGAGCCATGGACATACAATGGGGAAATGACAGCCTCTTCAACAGTTGGTGTTGGCAAAACTGGACAGCTACATGTAAGAGAATGAAACTGGATCATTGTCTAATCCCATGCACAAAAGTAAATTGAAAATGGATCAAAGATCTGAATGTAAGTCATAAAACCATAAAACACTTAGAAAAAAATATAGGCAAAAATCTCTTGGACATAAACATGAGTGACTTTTTCATGAACATATCTTCCCAGGCAAGGGAAACAATAGTAAAAATGAACAAGTGGGACTATATCAAACTGAAAAGCTTTTGTACAGCAAAGGACACCATCAATAGAACAAAAATCTATCCTACAGTATGGGAGAATAAATTCATAAATGACAGATCTGATAAAGGCTTGACATCCAAAATATATGAAGAGCTCACACACCTCAACAAACAAAAAACAAATAATCCAATTAAAAAATGGGCAGAGGAGTTGAACAGACAGTTCTCCGTAGAAGAAATTCAGATGGCCAACAGACACATGAAAAGATGCTCCACATCGCTAGTCATCAGAGAAATGCAAATTAAAACCACAATGAGATATCACCTCATACCAGTTAGGATCGCCACCATCCAAAAGACAAACAACAAATGTTGGCCAGGTTGTGGAGAAAGGGGAACCCTCCTGCACTGCTGGTGGGAATGTAAATTAGTTCAACCATTGTGGAAAGCAGTATGGAGGTTCCTCAAAAAGCTCAGAATAGAAATACCATTTGACCCAGGAATCCCACTTGTAGGCATTTACCCTAGGAATGCAGCAGCCAGATTTGAAAAAGACAGATGCACCCCTATGTTTATCGCAGCACTATTTACAATAGCCAAGAAATGGAAGCAACCTAAGTGTCCATCAGTAGATGAATGGATAAAGATGTGGTACATATGCACAATGGTATATTATTTAGCCATAAGAAGAAAACAAATCCTACCATTTGCAACAATATGGATGATGCTAGAGAGTATTATGCTCAGTGAAATAAGCCAGGCAGAGATAGACAAGTACCAAATGATTTCACTCATCTGTGGAGTATAAGAAAAACTGAAGGAACAAAACAGCAGCAGAATCACAGAGCCCAAGAATGGGCTAACAGTTACCAAAGGGAAAGGGACTGGGGAGGATGGGTGGGAAGGGAGGGCTAACACTGGGGATGGATCCCTCTACAAATGAAGAAAATTGTGTAATAACTAATAGAGCATTCTTTCCAAGGACCCCTCCCAGTTGGATATGAGTTTGCTATTTACTGAATATGTGTGCCCTTCGTATTCATATGTTGAAGTGCTAACCCTCTATGTGATGGTATGTAGAGCCTGGCTTTGGGAGGCAGTAAGATTTAGATGAGGTCATGAGGGTGGGCCCTCATGATGGGATTAGTGCCCTTATAGGAAGAGCCACCAGAGAGCTTTCTCTTGCTCTCTTTCTCTCTGCCATGTGAGGGCACAGTGAGAAGGTGGCCATCTGCAAGCCAGGAAGAGGGCTCGTCCTGAGCCCAACCAGCTGGCACCCTGATCTCAGACTTCTAGCCTCCAGAACTGTCAGAAATTCAACTTCTTGTTGTTTAAGCCACCCAGCCTTAGTATTTTTTTATGGGAACTGGAGCTGACTGAGACAGAGCTCAAGTTGGCAAACATTAATTGAGTGTCTGGCAATATCTTAAGTCCTGAGGACAGCAAGGGAAAGACCTGGTCTATGCCAGGCACTAACAGTTTAGCAATGGGGACTAAATATTAGATCACATCATCACATAGAGGATCCTCTCAAGGGACCCCCACTTAACCTTTTCAGGGAACTCCTAACATTTCCCATTCCTTTGGCAAAGCAGAGTAATAGACTGAATTGTGTCCTCCCCTGGCACCTATGCATTTGGTCTGATTTGGAACTAGGGTCTTTGTAAATGTAGTTAAGAATCCTTAAATTTAGGGTGGACCCTACCTCCAGTGACTAGTGTGCTTATCAGAGAAAAGAGAGATATTTGTGACATGCATATGGAGCAGAAAACCATGTAAAAATGGAAGTAGAATTGGAGTGAGGTGTCTGCAAGACAAGGAACCCAATGGTACCTGGAGCCATAGAAGGTGAGAGACAGGCATGGAACTTTCCAGAAGGAACCTGCAGAAAGAACCAATCTTGCCAATATCTCAGTTTTGAACTTCTGGCTTCCAGCCTCTAGTATTGTGAGAAATACATGTGTATTATTAAAAAGTCACCCAGTCAGTGGACTTTGTTATACCAGCCTGAACAAGACATAGGTTTTCTGTTAGATGTTTTATGGGCTATTGCCTTGTATGTGAACTATGCCCCAAACCCTCCAAAAGTGCCTTTTGTCTGAAGCAAATGTTTGACATTCATAATAACCTAAGATGTCAAAAGGAATAGATGTTTATAAATGCATTTTTCCTCAAATTATTGGAAAAAGTAGAAATTCTTAAAAAGCAGGAAATAAGAAAAATCATCCATAATTTTATCATCCATGCATAACCATCATTTACATTTTAATGTCTTTTCTTCAGGGCTTTTTTTATGTATAGTTTCTTTTTTTTACGTAATTATATTCATTCTCTATATGCAATTTTATCTTTTTTTTCAGTGACTATTATATCATAAGCATTTTCCACATTATACAGTCTTTGTGAACATTGCATTTTATGACTCCATAACGTTCTATGCTAGGATTATGGCACGGATTATTTAACCGGACATTTAAATTTAAAATTTTTTATCTCACTATTACTTATGCTGCTATGATGATAATCTTGTTGCATAAACTCACCCCCTCCTACACCCTGAGACCACCGCCAATGTTCTAGGTTTCCTTCATTAAGCTATACACTCCAGTGGGTAATTACAGGATGACAGGGTGTAACCATTTTAAGGCATTTGATATACATTTGCAAATTACTCTCTTAAAAAGGCTGTGCCAGTTTACACTCTGATCTGCTATATAAGAAAATACTCATTTTGCTACACTTGTGCCTATTATCATTTTAAAAGACCAGCTAATTTGAAAGCCATGAAATGTTGTTGTCTTTATTTGCATGACTTTGATTAGTAATGACATTGAATTATTTTTTCCATGTTTGTTAAATAGTAGCATTTCTTCTTTGGGGAAATGTCTGTTTATGTCCTTTCACCAGGCATCCATTGGCATCTTTGTTTCTCTTAAAGATTTGTATTAATTTGAATATATAAATACACTGTTCAGTTTCATTATATTACTTCAAATGTATTTCCCTCTTTGTTTTCCTTTTAAGTTTGATTAGGCTTTTTATGTACAGAGATTTAAGTGTTTTGTAATCACATCTGCCTGTTTTTTCCTTTGTGATTTTTAAAATCTTTTCTAAATCTAAACACTCTTCTTGCCAGAAGGCTGATAAATATTCATTTCTGTTTTCTTATACTTTGTTTCTTCTTTGATGAGAAATGACTCTGATCCCTGTGGAATTTGTTTCCGTGCATGACACTGAAGAGACTTCAATAAAACTTACACAATCATCTTTTATTTTCCTTCCTTATCATGTATTAAATTTTCATATGCAGTGGAGTATAATCTAAGGTGTTATGTTTAGTTGAATCAGTGTACCACACTGTTTAAGTGTCTGTATTTTCAAAGTCTGTTTAAATAACTGTTCATGCTGGTCCCTGGGTGATTCAAGTTTGGGAGAGACCTGGAAGGAGCACCCTTACTCTTTCCTCTTGCCTCTGGTAGGAAACCAGTTCAAACACAAACAATGGTGACATTACGAGATCATCATAAAGACACAGACTTGTGCCAGTCCCAGAAAGCCTCACATCCTAAAATGACCTCTGACTTTTTAAAAATTTCAGCTTTATTGAGGTATAATTCATACATAAAATTGTGAGGTATTCAAAGTGCATGTATATCATGGTGATTTGATATACGTGTACATTGTGAAAGGATTCCCCCCATCCAGTTAATTAACAGCCATAATATCACATTTTCTTTTTTTTTGGTGAGAACATTTAAGTTCTACTTTCCTAGCAAATTTCAATTATTTCAATAATACAATACAGTGTTTTCAACTACACTCACCATGTTTTATATTAGATCTTCAAACCTTATTCATCTTAGAACTGAAAGTTTGTACCCTTTTACCAACCTCTCCCTATTCACCCTCCCTTCACCAGCTCCTGGCAAACACTTTTCTAATCTCTGTTTTTATGAACTTAGCTTTTTTTTTTTAGATTCCCCATATAAGTGATATCATACAGTGTTTGTCCTTTTATGTCCAGCTTATTTCACTGAGCATAACACCCTCAAGAGCCATCCAAGTTGTTGCAAATGGCAGGATTTCCATCTTTGGCGTGGTTGAATAATATTCCATTGTGTGCATATACTATATCTTTGTCCATTCATCAGTTAAGAGACATTTAGGTTATTTCCATTATCTTGCTATTGTGAATTATGCTGGACTGAGCATGGGGGTGCAGATATCTCTAGGAAATCCTGTTTTCAGTTCTTTTGGATATACACCTAGAAGTGGAATTCCTGTTTTTAATTTTTTGAG
Organism: Manis javanica; assembly: GCF_040802235.1. Classification (NCBI taxonomy): domain Eukaryota; kingdom Metazoa; phylum Chordata; class Mammalia; order Pholidota; family Manidae; genus Manis; species Manis javanica. The sequence continues at coordinate 49,015,421 of NC_133165.1, read as the reverse complement.
AAACCTCCATACTGTTTTCCATAGGGGCTGCACCAATTTACATCCCACCAACAGTGTATAAAGGTCCCCTTTCCCCCACATCCATCGCAGCACTTGTTATCTCTTGTCTTTTTGATGATGGTCATTTTAACAGGTGTGAGGTGAAAGCTCATTGATTTACATTTCCCTGATGATTAGCAATGGTGAGCATCTTTTCATGTACCTGTTGACCTATATGTCTGATCTCTGACTCTTGAAGATGATAATTTTGTGCCTAGATTTTCCTCTGTAGTCCACCCAGACTTCTCTTGTTACCTCAACTTGGGAGGAAGGAGCTCAGTAGAGGAGATGAGCTTCCTAGAGGAGAGTTTTTACCTGCATCCTCACTATATGCAGCCATTATAGATCCCTTGGGCAACCAGAGCCTGCCCTTCCACTGCCTCTTTTTCCACTTAGCTCTCCCTGACTCTCCTCCTTCCCCTTCAGCCTGACAAACACCTTGCCATCGTGAGGACTCACTAATTTGATTTCTTTCCGAGAGGACTTTATTTTTTCCTGACATGAGGCAGATGCCCTGCCCAAGCTCAAAACCTTGTATTTGCATCCTTAGGATACATTTTTATATACTTCCTTCTAAATCTGATTATTTTCAGATTTTTGTTATTTCTAATTTTTCTCGTGTAATCTCAGGTCCTTTACTGTGTGCAGCACAGGATGGGAAGCGCTAAACTGGGTGACTATAGAATCCTTGATAGGAAGTGGGACCTAGGAATTGTTCCATAAGAAAACCCCCCAGGCCATCCGAATGCAACTCCACATGTTCCAGAAGTTAAAGGAGCTGTCCATAGTGTTCAGGCAGGAACCTCCCACCAACAGGCAGGCAGACCACAGGAAATTAATATTCTGCAAAACCTGCATGGAAACATTATCCTCTCATTTAGCAAGAGAAGCTGCTCTTTTGCATTTAGTGATTTGAAAATTTAGAGTTCAGACTCAAAAAGAGCATGCCTTCAAAAATCCATCAGAACAAAGTCCGTGAAAGATCTGACCAGATCATATCATAGGTTCCAGGTGTAGTAAAGATGTCTAGGGCAGGATTTATTCATGTACTTATTTACTCATTCACTCATTCATTCATTCATAGGACAAATGCTTACTAAACTTACTACTCTGTGGCAAGCACACAGAATGGTTTCACACCTTCTGGGAATTTGTATCTCAGGTATTTTTCTAATAAAATACCCGAATGACAGGTCACGTTTAAACAGGTTTCCCCACATGGGGTCAGTGAAACTGGAGGCTTCTAAGGTGGTGGCAGAATTCTTGCTTCTGTCAACTTGTTCAGGAGCAAATAAATATTTTTTCCTTTCCCCTAAGCAGTTAAAAGAGGGAGTGAGGTGTGGGGAGTATGAACATTTAAACAAGAAAGTGTCAAGATTACTTATAGATACTTTATGGGCTTAACAAATAGTTGGGACATTCTTATACGTAAGTTACAATCCCTTGACTTCTTATTTGATTCAGCAAATCCATACTTAGCCACATCTATTACTGGCCTTGGACAGTGTTTGGCATAGAGTGGGCCCTAAACAGATTTTTTAAAGTGGCACACTGTGACATCTGGAATACAAGATACTGCCAGTAGCCTTAGGGAGATCATAATTTAGAATGGAAGACAGTTATGTGAACATCTAACTCTAATGCAATAATGGCCAATGTTTATTGAGTTCTTACTGTATTCCAAGCACCACACTGAACACTTTATGCATATTGCCTCCATTAACTCTCACAACAAGCCCATGAAGTAAGCACTCATGTCTTCTCTGGTTAAGGATGAGGTCACAGATGCTGAGAAGTCCACTTTGGTGGAATTGGGATCTGAACTCAGGACTTTGTGATTCAAATATCCACATGCTTGAGTACCCACCATGTGTCCTCCCTCACTGCCCCTGCTGCCTCGCAAGTCAGAATGATGAGTCTAGAAGGCTGGACAGGGGAGGTAGCTGGTTCTTCTGGAGAAGAGTTTGGAAAATGTCACAGGAAAAGTTCTATTTTCCTTGGCATCTTGACAATTTCTAGTGCTGGGTCATTCAGCATGCCATTAACTGAGGCTGAAAAACACTGTGGGAAACTGGATACTGTTTCACATCATTTTGCTGTGAAGCTGGTTTTGATCTGGTGACCCCCTCCTTGTTGCTGAGCTTGTCCATCTCACTGGACACTTCAGCCTCTGGGTTGAGAGGAGAAGTTGGTCCCCCTCCCAGCTCCTCTTCCCCCATTGGCAGCTGAGGCTATTTCCTGGACAGACTCTCTATCTGAATGTTGGGGCATCGCTGTCTCTACAGTTCCTTTGAGCTGGGCAGTGCTGACGGCAGGCGAAACTGCTACTTCTGTAACTAACACACCTGTGCTGGAAAACATGCCAGTTGGATGGGCCTCCCCTCAGCAGCTGCAAGCAGCTCTCACCCCACAATTGCACCACTATGAAAGCCAGTTCAGAGGCTGCATCAAGCCCCAGCAAATGGCTTTTTCATTCCCTTATGTCACGCGGATCCCCCGTGTCAGGCATTTGGAGAATGGTGACAGTGCTGTTCCTGGGCTGGGCAGCAGGGGCCCATGCTTCAGCGGCCCTGTTTGGCCTCCTGTGGTTGTCCACCTCATCCCTCCACACAGAAGATGAAGGATTAGGATGCCAAGGGAACACACCTGCCTGCAGACAGTGCCCTCCTGGACCCAAGTCTGCTCACCAGAATCCACAATTTCCTGTTCAAATGGCCCTGGGCCCACTTTCAGGGCCTGCTCAGGGGTCTTCCTGTGTGTCTTCCACAGGGTGGACTGCACTGGTGTGCACCTTCCTAGGCCTGACGGCTGATGGGGAGTGTGGACAGGCTTGGCCATGCAGCCTGGGGTATCCACATGTCTGTACATGAGGCTGTTGTGGTGTGGGGTACAGTTGACAGTGGGCCAAAGGCTGAGAGTTGACTTTCCCCATACATAAGAGTCTGAGAACTCTACATGTGACCCTAGTCTTCTAGGATGTTATGAAGTTTTATTTATCAAGGAAGGAGGCTAGAACATATTTTATTTTTTATTTTGGGGTTATTAATGTACAATTACATGAGCAACATTATGTTTCTTAGACTCCCCCCACCATGAAGTCCCCACCACATACCCCATTAGAGTCACTGTCCATCAGCATAGTAAGATGCTATGGAATCACTACTTACCTTCTCTGTGTTGTACAGCCCTCCCCATGCTCCCCTCTACATTATGTCTGCTAATCGTAATGCCGCTTTTCCCCCCTTGTCCCTCCCTTCCCACCCATCTTCCCCAGTCCCTTTCCCTTTGGTAACTGTTAGCCCATTCTTGGGTTCTGTGAGTCTGCTGCTGTTTTGTTCCTCCAGTTTTTTCTTTGTTGTTATACTCTACAGATGAGAGAAATCATTTGATACTTGTCTTTCTCTGCTTGGCTTATTTCACTGAGCATAATACCCTCTAGCTCCATCCATGTTGTTGTAAATGGTAGGATTTGTTTTCTTCTTATGGCTGAATAATATTCCATTGTGTATATGTACCATACCTTCTTTATCCATTCATCTACTGATGGACACTTAGGTTGCTTCCATTTCCTGGCTATTGTAAATAGTGCTGCGATAAACATAGGCGTGCATCTCTCTTTTTCAAATTGGGCTGCTGCATTCTTAGGGTAAATGCCTAGAAGTGGGATTCCTGGGTCAGATGGTATTTCTGTTCTGAGCTTTTTGAGGAACCTCCATGCAGCTTTGCACAATGGTTCAACTAATTTACATTCCCACCAGCAGTGTAGGAGGGTTCCCCTTTCACCAAATCCTCGCCAACATTTGTTGTTGTTTGCCTTTTGGATGGTGGTCATCCTAACTGGTGTGAGGTGGTATCTCATTGTGGTTTTAATTTGCATTTCTCTGATGATTAGCGATGTGGAGCATCTTTTCATGTGTCTGTTGGCCATCTGAATTTCTTCTTTGGAGAAGTGTTTGTTCAGATCCTCTGCCCATTTTTTATTAAGGTTATTTGCTTTTTGAGTGTTGAGGTGTGTGAGCTCTTTATGTATTTTGGATGTTGACCCCTTATCAGATATGTCATTTATGAATATATTCTCCCATACTGTAGGATGCCCTTTTGTTCTATTGATGGTTTCCTTTTCTTTACAGAAGCTTTGCAGCTTGATATAGTCCCACTTTTCATTTTTGCTTTTGTTTCCCTTGCCTGGGGAGATATGTTCATGAAGAAGTTGCTCATGTTTATGTCCAAGAGATTTTTGCCTGTTTTTTTTCTAAGAGTTTTATGGTTTCATGACTTACATTCAGGTCTTTGATCCATTTTGAGTTTACTTTTGTGTATGGGGTTAGACAATGATCCAGTTTCATTCCCTTACATGTAGCTGTCCAGTTTTGCCAACACCAGCTGTTGAAGAGGTGTTGTATATTCATGGCTCCTTTATCGTATGTTAATTGACCATATATGTTTGGGTTAATATCTGGACTCTCTACTCTGTTCTAGTGCTCTATGGGTCTGTTCTTGTGCCAGTACCAAATTGTCTTGATTGCTGTAGCTTTGTAGTAGAGCTTGAAGTTGGGAAGTGAGATTCCCCCCTGCTCTATTCTTTCTTCTCAGGATTGCTTTGACTATTCAGGGTATTTTGTGGTTCCATATGAATTTTAGAACTATTTGTCCCAGTTTGTTGAAGAATGCTGTTGGTACTTTGATCTGTAGATTGCTTTAGGCAGGATGGCCATTTTGACAATATTAATTCTTCCTACCCAAGAGCATGGGATGAATTTCCATTTGTTAGTGTCCTCTTTAATTTCTCTTAAAAGTGTCTTGTAGTTTTTCATTTCTGTGATTAGGTTGGTTACAACATATTTTACTTGGGCTTTCCATTTTGCTGCTAAGACATGATATATGGTCCTCTGTTTTTACCCTTGCTCTAGGGCTTGCAAATGTTGGAGGGGGGACCTGATGACTGTACCCTTATCTTTCATGAACTGGACCACATTTGAACTGAACAAAATAACTAAAAGCAAATTGTATTTTCCACCAGGAAAAGGTGCTTCATGGTGTATGTCTTGCCAACATGATGATGCTAGTGCTGGCTATAGCCACAGGATGCCAGATGGTACCAAGGTACAAATTTTTAGCTATTGGTGAATTTACCACTTAAAGACTAGAACAACCTGAATGCTCTCAGTGTGGCCCTATGGTAGCTCAAGAAACAGGGAGAAGATTTACTGTCTTGTGCAAACAGAAAAGACCACACATCATGTGAGCAGGAAAATCTGCCTTTTAAAGAACACCCTTTCGACATTATATTATAGACCCCATTTATATACCAGCCACTATAGAAGCTAAGCACCTTCATACATAACTCATATGAATCATGTTTATGGAATATTATGGGTAGATATCACTCTTGTTTCCTCACTCAACCTCTTGGAAATGGCCCAATGTAGAGGTCATATGCTCTTATCACATTGCTTTTGTCAAGTAATATTGTATTAGTTGCATACTGATGTGTAAAAAATTACTCCAAAACATAGTGACTTAAAACAATAGCACTTACTGTCTTATAGTTTCTGTGGGTCAGGAATCTGGGTACAGCTTCATGGGTCCTCTGGCTGGTATCTCATGAGGCCACAATCGAGGTGTAGCCAGGGCTGCACCCCAAGGCTCAACTGCAAGGGAGATTCCTTTTCCAGCTCACTCACATGTTGGCAGGATTTGCTTCCTCAGGGGCTAGTGAGCTAAGACTGCTCTTAGGTTTTGCTACACGAGTCTCTCCATAGGGCATCTCACAATACGGCAACTTGCTTCATCAGAGCATGCAAGAGAAAAGAGCTGGAGAGAGAAAGTGAGAGCAAGAGAGAAGTCACAGTTTTGTGACCTGATCTTGGAAGTGGCTGTGGTGTACAGAATTCTAAGATGAATAGCCCTGTATTCTCCCAGGACTGTCAATAGGATGGGATGTTACTCCTGTGATTATGTTACACTGTATGGCCAAGAGGATTTTGCAAATGTAATTAAGGTCTCAAATCAATTGACCTAAAAATAGGGAGATTATCCTGGTGGAACTGACCTAACCATAGGAGCCCTTTAGCAGGCTGCCTACCTTGTGTATATTCAATGTGTCTGTGCTTCAAGATTAGAGATGATGGAAGGTGGACATTCAAAGCAGAAGAAGGAGTCAACATGCTTTTGAAGATTTAAAGGTGGGAGGGGCCATGTGGTCAGGAATGTAGGTGGCCCCTAGCAGCTAAGAGGAGCCCACAGATGACAACCAGCAAGGGAACAGGAGCCTCAGTTTTAAATGGAAAGATACTGAATTCTGCCAACAGAAAAAAATGAGCTTGGCAGTGTATTTTTACCCCAGAGCCCATAGACAAAGACTCTTGTCTGACTAACACCTTCATTTCAGACTTGTGATACTTTGAACAGAGAACCCAGCTAATATATACCCATTCTCCTGGCCCAGAGAAAGAGTGAGGCAATAACTTATTTTGTTTAATTTTGTTTTTCTTTTGTTAAAAACCAATTGTGTCTCCCTCCACCTGCAACTCTGTATGTTGAGGCTCTAACCCCTCCATGTGACTGTATTTGGAGAGAGGGCCTGTAAGGAGGTAAGTAAGGTTAAATGAGGTCATAAAGGCAGAGTCCTGCTCTGGTAGGATTAGTGTTCTTATACGAAGACACACCAGAGAGCTCCTTCACTCTCTGTAAGCCAGGGAGAAAGTTCTCACCAGAAACCTAGTTGGCTAGAACCTTGATCTTAAGACTTCTGGGCTTCAGAACTGTGAGAAAAACAATTTCTATTGTTTAAGCTGTCATCTGTGGTATTTGTTATGGCAGCCAGAGCTGACTAAGACATGCAGCAAAAGGAAACCAAGAGTATGGCATCCTATTCATTAAAAGGAAGTCCCTACATCCAGCCTCCACTCAGGGGGAGAGTTTACGCGAGGGCATGCCACCATGAGGTGGGGATCCCTGGGGGCTACCTTAGATGTCTTCCTGTCACAGATACATGTAACAAAATACTATTCAGCACATACGCCAAACGGGAGATGAACTGCTCATGGACACTGAGGATTTGGGGGCAATTCCAGTCTTCAAAACCATGTATTCCTTATTGAGTCATAACATTATTGTATTCCCCAAGTAAGCATGAGAAATGCTGGGGCAACTTGCTTCTTTGTTCAGCCGGTGGCAACGTGATACAGTGGTGTTTGGCAGAGGGCAAGTTGAAGCCCCAGCTCTGCCCCTTACTGGGTGTATGGTCTTGAGCAGATCATATCTATCCTGAGCCATGTAAAGTGGACATAAGAAGAACTCTTTACTCACAGCATTGTTAAGAGGATTAAATATGCTCACATGACTATCAGAGCACAGCCTAGCACATAGTAAACACTTCATAAATATTATCTATGCTAAAGAGCAAAATCCAACTGAGTACATTTTAAAGATCTTATTGGCTTTATTCGGCGATTCATGAATTGGGCAGCACACACACTCGCAGATAGAAACAGGTTCTGAAGAGCTGTATGAACCATGGATCTTCTAGGAAGAAGGAAGCAGGAACAAGGAAGTGGTAGTGGGCAAAAGGCAGATTGGTTATCGCACTTACAGGGAATGGTGGAGGTTTATCAGGCAGGTGACCTAAAGAATGCTGATCAGGCCACTCCTGATTGGCTGGTTTTAGATCCTGTATCTGGGAGAGCCGCAACTGCAGCTATGCTGAGTCTCAGTTTGGTGATGTGAGCTTGGCGTAAGTGACTCCATTTTTGGGTCTGTTGTCTTTTTTTAAACATCTATTCAATTATCATTGCCAGGAAGGTGTCCTGGACTACCCAGAATGCCACAGATGACTGATTATATCTCTTCTTCCTTGACATAAGCAGTTCACGTCTGATATTTTATTTCATTTAATCTTCACAGCCCACACTATAAGACAGGTATCCCCAACTTACAAATTACAAAATTTACTAACCCTTAGGGAGGCTAAGGGATTTGTGAAAACCTACAGCAATTCAGCCACAAAGCCAGGATTCTAACCCAGCTTCCCCAACTCTGAATCCCATGGCTTTTGGCTCCATTGAACTGTGCTTAAGTATGTCCTGGGTTTTGTGTGGCTTAGGATTTCAGCACCACCAGCTCTACTCCAGGTTACATAAAAGAGCTCATTTTCTTTATGTGGGGAGTGTGTTTGGCCAAAGAAGAGGGTTTTCCTTCATCAGGATTCCCTGGTCACCAAGATAACTGAAATTATTTAAAATTTTACCATTTCTCACTTTCCCTTTCTGAATTCAACATCTCAGACCAAAAAAGCCAGATTTGCAGTGAAGATTTTGAACTCCCTGGAGAGGATGTGAGAGGTTGAAAGGGTGGGTTTGAAGCCAAATTCTCCAGGTCTCCCCCAGCCTGACCCATGTCCCATCACCTACAGCCCTGGGACATGTGTTGGGCTGAATGCGGAGGCAGGAGGGACTGCCGTCAGCTCGCACACCCGCCCAATGCTCCGGGCCTGGGACTACCATAGAGATGTAGTCCATTAAGGAATCACCTCGTTCTAATGCCTTCCACTGAGAAGTGCTTTCTATGGGGGCCTCCTGAGGGGTAGCTGAAAGTGTTTCATTTCTAGTCATTCTGTTCTCCCGATTCCTCGATTTAATGATGTCTTTATTTTTGCCTTTAAATAGGGCCCTCACCCCTGTGGAGTTTTGATGTTAGCTGGAATTGAATACCCAAGGGAGCAGAGAAAGAACCAGAGGGGGCCTGGAAGGTTGCCCACATGCTGAGAAGGAGCTGGCTCCTTCCGGTTTCCCACTGCTGGCCAGCCCCTCCTCAGCCTTCCCTGAAATCCCTGTTTCGGTGTCTTAGAAACCTCCTCCCACCTATGGGTTGAACCTGTCCCAATTCCAGAGCAGACTTCTTCAGGGACACAAAATTTATTAATAGTCTCCACCCCAGACTAGTCAGAATCGGAACTAATTCACATTCTTGGAAAATAGAGCCAAGGCAACAGCTGGGCCTCTGGCTGCCTCCCCCCTCCCTGCTCCCTCCCTGGCTCCGTCACCCACAAGCAGACAGCAGTCACTGGACTCTGCGTCCCAGGAGATCCCTAGATGCCCACGTCGTGTCAGAGGCAGCACTTCTGGAATATGGAGATCAATGTTTATTCCATTCATAGACAGGGCCTCCAGCCTGACTGTCCCCCCAGTGACCCTCCTCAATGCCATAGACTCAGCTTAGCCTCAAGTTCAACTCCAGCCTGTCTGGAGCCCTCAGACACACTTAGATCCTCAGAAACTGGGTCAGCAGGGAGTGGAAGGAAACTAAGATCAGGCACGATGGAAGATGGGGGCACTACTGTGAAGTCAGGCCACCCCTGTCCACTCACCCGAGACTGGCACACTCAGACCTGTTAGCTAATGCTCCAAGTCAGGTGGGCGTTGGCAGTGGAGTTCCTGGAGAACGGTTCCTTCTGCAATCCCCTGCCATCAGCTGAGGCTGGCTGTGTTCACTCTGGCTGCATGTTGCAGTCACCAAGCGAGCTGTTGAAATTTCAGATGCCTGGTCTCCGCATCCGGGTTGCTGACTTAATTGGTCCGGAGTAAGGCCTGGGCATTCGCACTTTTGAAAAACTCCCCAGGTAATTCTAACGGGCCAGTACTGACAGTAATGAGAATTACTGGCCTAAAGAGAATAGGAGTTAGAGCTTGATAGAGGCAACTAGGCTGAGGGCTGTAGCTCTGGCTTGGAACTGGAATATGAGGCCAGAAAAGAAAGCAAACCTAGACTCTAGGTGCTTAGATAAGGTGGTGATTTCTTCCCAATTCACCAATTGCAATCCATTCCAGGTTTTTCTCCCCCACCAACTGATGAAGCTGAGGTTCCTAGTGGACCTCCAGGTGAGGGCCCCAGGAAGTTTTGGTTAAGGGACTCGACTGAACTGAGTTTGGGACTGAAGGGCCTCACTCAGCACGCCTGGATGAGTCAGGGGCTGGCATTTTTCTAACATCGCTCTTCCCAGGAAAATTATATCCTTCATATTTTTCTCTGACATAAAACCCTTCCAGGAGTCTCTTTTAAATTGTTACATTAAGAAGAAGCTACAGACTTGGGATTTGGAAAAGATAAAATGAGCCATTTAAGAGCCTTTCTTTTTGAGTGAAATGGGCTAAGTACATTCTTTTTACAAAGTTAACCAGGAAAGAAAACCCTTTGAAAACAAACCCTGCGAATGCAGCTGCTGTGCAGAGAGGGGCCTGAGCCTGCAGTGTGGGCCAGGGGACAGGCCGGGCTAAGGGCCAAACAACGAGCTTGCAGTGCTGACCAGCTCTTGGGTTGGCTGCCACCTGTATCCAAGTGGAGCTCTTCAGGGACACCCAGGGGCTGTCCTTCTTAGGGGTAAAGCTGTGTGAGGCCAGAGATGCCTTTCAATGAGCACATGCCACCTAATGGACCTCAGCCTCATTTCCATACAAGGTGCCCAGACCCTGCTCCAGGCAACCTCTGAGCAGCAGCCTTTGCTTCCCCAGAGTTCACAGCACCTTGGTTCCCAGCGAGAATGTGTGGAGGCTGTGGGGACTGCTTCTAAAATTGATTTTGGGGGAGGGAATAGACAAACCTAATCCTACACTTCTCTCACGGCTAACATGTCATCCTTACCAGGGCCGCTTTTTGCTGGGACAGTATAAAGAATCTTACATTCAGCCATTTGAAAGACTTTTCAAGCATCTACTTTGGGTAAAGGATCTTTTTAGGCACTGAGGACAGAGTTGTGAGTGTAACAGACAGGCTTCTGCCTTCAGAGCATTTATCATCTCATGGAAGACAGAAAAATAAGCAAGTATTCCAATAAATATGTAAAATTTCACTAAGCCTACAAGCTTGAGTATCAAGAAGACAGTACAAGCAACAGATGGAAAATCATCCCATGGTGATTACTTCCGAGCGTGCGTCCCTCCAAGATCTCTTGCCTTTGTTCCCACTTCCAGAGCTTGCTTGTGGTGGTCCTGCGGGGGGGTGGGCATTTTGTCCAAGGTTATAGCTGTTACTTGTAGCAGTGTCAGTCTATTGAAAGCTTACTCCTCTAACCTGGAAGTAGAATCTTGCACTTAGCTATAGGCGGAAAATGTATGAAGCCCTTGGATAAAGTTTGGCCCAATGTAATCCTCCACAGCGTTCACGGTTGATAGTTGTCATCATGACACGGTGTGAGGTAAGCATTATTGTTCCCAGTGTGCAGATTAAGGATGACAGCTCAGAGAAGTTAGTAACTTACCAGCACCTGTAGGTAATAACTGAACCTGTATCAGTGGAGTGAGATTCAGTTTGGACTTGAGGCTAGATTATTTCCATTCCTGGTCTCCCTTGACTTTTGAATGAACCTGAATGACCCTGCTTATCTAAGCTTCATTGATTTTCATCTGTAAATGGAGATTCATAATTGTGCCTCTGAACCCCTACTGCTACTTTTCAGTAGGAGAAATGGGCTTGAAGAAGTTATTGAAGAGAGTCAGGCTCAGGCATGGGAGCAGAAGCAGTAGCCAGCAAAAGTTCCTATCTTCAAGTGGGAGTCACAGAAGGACCTATGAGACTCCCAGAGCCTCTGCTAGGCTACCACAAAGACACCCAGCTCTTCCCTTTTATTAGCTATGTGATAGTGATTAGTAATTTTCCCTTAGATGATTTAAGTTAGCAGAATTGGAACAGCAGCCTTCTACTACAGCAGAAATGTAGTCTAATAAAGAGAGAGGAAACAAGCCATAGGCACAGAAGAAACCAGTGGTCTCTCTGTGTCTCCCATGGTACAGGTTTCCTTTTCAGATGGCTGGGAGGAAGGCATCCCCTGGCCAGGGAGGCCAGTCCCCGGACAACAGGCCACTGTGCACTCCATCCGTCTCACTGCCACATAGCCGCGCTTTCTCCCTGGAGCAGCCTTGGGCTTTGGCTAACGATTAGGCCGCTGACAAGACAGCTGACAAGTTTCTGGGGAAGTGGTGTCTTCTTATTACTTGTTGCTTTATTTTTATTTTTCATTTTCTCATCCTTGTCCTGCCCCAGGGAAGGGAGAATCCTCACATATGCTGTGGTACTAAGTTCTTGCAATGGAACAAGCCATAAAAAGTAGAATTTGCAATTCCTCGGTGTCTCTCAGGATGGGCTTGAATAAACAGAACTGTTTATTTATAATCCTTTGGACTTACATTTGGAAATATTAGTTCATCTAAAGCTTATCTCAGAGGTTTTATATCCTCATTTAACACAGAAGGAAACAGAATCAGGGAGATGGTAACTTGTGCCGCATCCCACAGCTTCTTAGCGCATGGCTGGTATCCAACAGCGTTAAGGCCCACGGAAAGGTGAATTGCAGCCAGAAGAATATCATTTCTTTAGACTCCCTCTCTGAATTTTACCTATAATTGTATAACCACAGCCCTGATTAAGGACTTAATCTCAATATTTTTGCCTTGGGGTTTTGTGTCTAGGAACCTAGAGGCTGAGAACCAAGTGTGGGCATCTGTTTCCATTTGGAGATTACATTTGAAATGTCTGTGGAATGCACAAGAATAGACTTTTACTAGACTGTAAGTTCCAGTTCTGTTTATACTCACCATTTTATCTCTGGCACCTAACTATTTTTTCTCCAATATCACAGCTGCCTCCTTATTGTCCCAGAACCACATAAACAAGTGAAGACATGGAGTAGCACATGCAGTCAGCACCCACTGAAAGTTTAAGTGAATTCACCCCTGCTGCAAACCTCAGCTCTCCAAACAAGCCCAGCTCCTCCCCAATATGGCTCTGCAGAAGAAGGATTGTTTGGGAAAGTCTCTGAGTCCATGTCTGTTTGGCGACAGCTGTCCCAATGTAAGTGGTGTTACGCATTTGGACAATGAAGTTATTTGGCAGAATTGATGGTGTGTGACCGTGAGTGGCAGATGTCTGTTTCTCTGCTGGGCACTACATCCTCATTTCTCTTGGTTTCCAAAGCAGACATGCTAGAGAGAGATTCATTTGAGGCAAACATATTTCCTTTTGTAGGAAAGGATAACATTATTCTGAGTATGTGAAGTTCTGCCATGGGGGTCTCTCCACCCCTAAAGCTAGTTCCCACCTTCTGCCTTTTATGAGAGCCTTAGCGATTTTTCTCCCTGACCTCTTAATCCATGAGAGTCCAGAGGGCCAGTGGGCACTAATGGATGCTCCTTGCAAGCCACATGTTCTCTGGGCCTTCTACAGTGAGTCTGTCTGCAGCTGAAACTTCCCTTCAGTGCTGCAGTACCTGCCCTGGCCTGCTACCGGCAGAATGGGCTGGCTGATGGGTTTTTCTGATGGAATCACATACATAAGGGTCAGGAACCAACAGACTCAAGTGCCATTAAAGTTGTACCATCTGGGCACATCTCTATACCCAGCACACATCTTTCCAACAAGCCAGGTTTTGGTATATGGTCAATACTATTGACTATGGGGTTTTCTCTCTCCTATAAAGCCCCAAATTCACATCTTGAAGCTTACATATTCTGCCCAATGTGATGAAAATGCAGCAACATGCTCCAGTGAGGACAAGGGAGTGAGGTGTGCGGAGAAGGCCAGAGATGCCAGGGGAAGCTGGCTGCTTTGGCCTCACAGAAGCATAAAGAAGGCGAGAGGTTCACAAACACACATATGGCCTTTGTCATGTATGACCTTTGCTCATTAGAAAACACGATCCAGTCAGCATCCTTGACTTTGACCAGCATGATTACTTTTCTCCCTTCTGTGGAAGAATGGGTGGGGGTAGGAGAAGGGAGTGTCTGCCCTTGCTTCCCTATGAATGAACATGGAGGCTTTGTATTTTACCCACTTTGCACTGGTTCTTCTTGGCATCATCAGAGGAATATAAAAATAGGGGGAAAAATCTGCATTAGCAGTAGGACTGGGAGAGGGTATCCTCCATGGGAGAGATAAAAAGGGAATTTCTCCTGGACATAGTATGAAAGGAATCAAAGTGAACAGGGACAGACAATAAGACTTAGTCCAACTCTCCTTCCCAAATTACACTGGAAAATAAATAGAAGGGATCTTGCCAGGACTCAACCGTCATCAGCTAGTTTGGAAGGGCAGTGGCTGGAGGCAGAAACACATCTGGGAACACTGGACTCTAAGACCCTTTTCATTGCTTTTGAACTTTACAGAGCTGGGAGGCTCCAGAGAGTAAGTGGGGATGCAGGACCAGGAAAGAGGCTGGCTGTTACCATGTTATGTGCATGGGATGAAGATGGGCCAAATAGGAGTCAAATTCTAGGTGAGGGCTAGTCTGGGAAGTTGTAGAGAATATTAGTATGATGGATGGGTGATTGGACCACATAGCTCTTTGCACATCTTCCTAATCTGAGAATCTGTGAGTTTATGAATTAAACCTAAGATAAATTCTCTCTATATTCAAGTTCTAGACCCTGTTGCTTCATAGATTTTGATCAACTACCCCAAGGGAATGATGTGAAATATGTACCAGAAATGTGCTTTCAGGAGACTGAGGGATCATAATCAGTCATGATCCAACAAATTACATATATTTGAACACCCGTTGTATACTAGGTCATGGGACTCTAAAGATTAAAGATAGATCATCATATTTTAGAGGGGCTCAAAGTCAGGTAGAGGAGAAAGACAATCTGGAATATAGTGTGATTAAATACTATAATAGACAAGTGTTTAAAGTGCTTTGAAACATAGATGAAGAGTAATTAATCTGTCTCATGGAAAACTGCAGAGAGGGGATGATTTTTTAACTGGACCTTGAGTAGTAACTCATGGTATTAACTCATCAGATGTTATGTGGAGGGAGCAAATAATTTAGTATGATTGAAATATGCAGTGAATGCAGGGAATGGCCACCCATCAAAGTGAAGATGTTGAAGGAAATCAAGTTTGCTCATTGTGCTAAAGAATTTGTACTTCATTCTGCAGGAACTGGGGAGCCATTAAATCCATTTTTTACACACATCATTCTGGCAGCAAAATCAGAATGGATTAAAGATTTCTAATAAAGATCATAGGGTGAGATGTCCACCCTCCAGTCCAAACACAGAAATGATCAATAACATGCTTGGAAAATATAAAAATATACAGATGTGCTACAAATAAGCAAAATAAACAACAAGGTCTTTCACTCCTCAGTTACCCTCCAAAATACTTCCATGGACCAAAAGTACCTAGGACGAGCCCACAGTGTTAAGTGGAGGCCATGCCACATACCTGGGAAGGGGTGGGAATATAACTTCCTATGGGATACAGGAGCTGAATGTTCACCCATGTGGTGGGTGTGGGGATCCTGTGTCCCTGCAGCAAACCAGGGGCTGGAATTATGTACCTGACCCGGAGAGGGCACCTTAACAGAGAGACTTTGGGGCCAGTCTTCCTGAGGTTCCAACTTTGGGATCCAGGACAAATAAATTTCTTATCTTCTCTGTGCCCCAGTTTCCTGATCTTTCACATGGAGATACTGATAGCATCTTTGTAATTCTTTTGCGGAGATTAAATGAATTAAATAAGTTTACACTTTATTGGGACAAAGTAAGTGCTTAGCAAGTGTTGGCCATTATCAGGGAAAAAATTGGTAAAGCTCTGCCAACTTGGCCAGGGCTGTGTTGGGAAATAATTTACCTTCGGCAGAGGAAGGAGGTGGAGACCAGGGAAGTGGGGCTGTACTGCCTGCTGTTGGTGATGCATCCATTTTGGTTCCTAGTGATCACTACCCAGGATTTCAAACAGCTCCAAAGATGTTCAAAATGAATAGGAATAGGTCTCTAGAACTTACTCATCTTCTATTATTAAAACTTTGTATTCTTTGACCAAGAGCTCCCCATTGAATGAACAGTAAAGTGAGTGCAGTTAAGGGTAGTGTATTATATACTTTAAACTTGCTAAGAGGGTAGATCATAAGTGTTCTCACCAAAAAAAAAAAGAAAGGAAGAAAGGAAGAGAGAAAGAAAATGGTATTTACATGAGGTGATGGGTATGTTAATTAGCTGGATTGTGGGGTCTATTTCACAATGTACAAGTTATCAGAACATCAAGTTGTGCATCTAAATAATACAATTTTTATGTGTTGGTTATACTTTAAGAAAATTGGGGAAATAAACTAATAGGAATAATAACTTTGAAGCATTCTCTATTCCACACAGATCTAATGAAGATTAACAGGTCCTTTCGTGCTCTGTGCTTTGAGATTCTTACAGCAAAATGTTCTATGAGTCTAAGGCAGAGATTCTTAATTGTTTTTTGCACCATGGGGCCCTTTATGAGTTTGGTGAAACCTGTGGACTCCTTCTCAAATTAATGTTTTTAAAGACATAAAATAAAAATGAAAAGGAAACCAATTATACTGAAATACAGTTATCAAGATACAAAAAAGAAAGCCAAATCTGTAATATAATAAAATATGTGCTTTTAATTAACACATTAAATAAAAAAGATCCAGCCATGGGTCTACTAACTACTTTAATTTCAAAGTGAGCAAGAGCATAAATAATATTTTTATGTATCTGCAACAACAGTAAAATGATATGAAAAGATCTGTGACTTTTACTAATGATAACGTCATGGGTATAGATAAGAGCCATATTCAGAATTCAAATATTTAGCTTTAGCTTGAGAATTAAGCTCCATATAAGGCTTTTATGAACTTGTTTCCAGGGTTGACCCAACAGATTCTGTACACCTGCTAGTAGTCGAGGATGTTCAATGATTATATCAGTCCTTGGCACAGAGAAGGTACTCAATAAGTATTTATCACTGAATGAATAAGTGAATGAATAAACGAATGGTGCTGGTCTGCCTGGGAAACAAGCAAAGTATTCCCTCCTCCCATGCATTCCCTATCTGTCTTCCTCCTTATTCTTTTTCACTTTCCACTCACACATATATACACTCACTGCACTAATATTTATTGGGCAGCTACTACATGAAAGATACTGTATTAGGATTTGTGGATGACACCAAGATGAATGTATAAAGACATAATTCTGACCCTAAAAGAGGACATAACCTGGGAGGCTCTAATGGGAAGTCAGAAAAACCTCACTTGTATTAAGGAAATGACCATTTTTTGATTGCCTATTTTTTTTCCTTAGGAGTTCCTACAAAACCTGGGATACCGTCAAGGAAAATTTCAAAGTTGGCAATAATGAAACAGCAGCCAGGTTGCCGTATCTGAAAAAGAAACCTGTCACATGCAGGGCTTGTTCAAACCACGCAATTTGCAAAGCTGACTCGGAAAGAAGTAGGTCATTTTGCAGAGTTAGCTGCCATAAGATTCTGCAAACAGCTGCCTTAGCTGGAACCTACGCTTGCGAGGGAAAAATCACAGATGGAACATCTTTAAAATATGCCATAGAGTGGTGCCTGCTATTGAATTTCTTAAAGATTGCTTTATGAGATGTTTCCATACTGACTTATTGAGAAATAGGTCATTTTCCCACAAAACTTGATAACATCTGATTGGATGTGCAAACTTTCTTCTCAGTGTGACCATAAGACTTTGTAAGCCCCATTCTATTGTTGGTTGAAGTAGACTGCTATGCAAGTATGGATGTGAAACTGGTTGAATGTAGGGGAGTCCTTTTCTCCTTTTGCAGTGGTCAGCCAGCCTGTCAAGTGTATGCCCACAGCAGAACGGAAAATCCTGCCTATTTCCTATTTCCTGGTAGAGAAATCCATGATTTAAAATAGGGGCTGGCAAACTGTGGCCCAGTGACCACTGCCTTTTCTTACCATGGGTTGACTTAAATTTAAACTTGCCTCTCCTTTTTCAATCTTAATCCTTATAAAAATGCTAAAGGGTATCAAAGTGTGCTCCATCCAAAGAGGGTTTTTATCTCTTGGAGGTAAAAGTGCAATAAGACAGGTCCACAAATAACTATAATACAAAGATTAAAGAAGTAAGAGAGTTACAGAGAAAAGTACTTTGGGAGCTCAATGTGGGAAAAACTACTTTCGACTTAGGAAAATAGAAAAAGCTTTACAGGAAAAAAAGTACTTAATCCAGGCTTTGAAGCATGAATAGAATGTGAACAAGAACCTTATGAAAAGGATCATAGTCACCCATCACATATGATCTGTGAAGACCTGGGAAAATCACCCAAGGTCTTGGGTCTCCTACATCTACCTATCTATGCATTCTACAAAGAATTATTAATTTTCTACTAAGTCACATGCATGAAATTATGAAGATCCATAAATCTTCTTCTCCCTCCTCTCTCAATATCCTAGTTCTCACCTAAAATGATCCAAGGAGTATTCAAAGAGACCTATAAGGAGAAGTGGGGAAGATGGCACACACAGGCTACAAACTCCTAGGACTTTCCCCTAGATTTGAGAAGTTAAGACTAGATTAAAGGAATTTTGATGGCTAATTTTGTGTCAGCTTGGCTGGGCTGAAGGAGATTGTTGATAAAACATTATTTCTGGGTGTATCTGCGTGGGTGGCTCTAGAAGAGATTAAAATTTGAATCGGTAGACTGAGTAAAGAGATCACCCTCACCAATGTGGGTGGGCATCACCCACCCTGTTGAGGGCCCAAATAGAACAAAAAGGCAGAGGAGGGGTGAAATTTTTTCTCTTTTTGAGCTGGGACTCAGGCCTTAGGACCCCGAGTTACACCACCAGCTTTCCGGGTTCTCCGACTTGTCAAAGGTACATCATGGAACTTCTCAGCTTTCATAACTGAGTGAGCCAATTCCCACAATCAATCTCACCTTATATATCTATATTTACCCTGTTGGTCCCATTTCTCTGGAGAACTCTTGCAGGAAGACAGTAAAGGTCACAACGAGAGAGGTGGGAAGTTAAAGCACTGCACTGCACTTCCAGCATGGAGAGGTGGTGCCTAGAGAGAAGGACATGTCATTGAATAGGGGAATACTATGTGCGAATTTCACTCATCCGTCAAGAGGCAGCTGCTTCCATGGTCAAAGATGATGACATCCAACAGAAAGCTGGAAAATAGTAAGTCTTCTCCATGACATAGTGTGATTCCCCCTGATTGATGGGCAGTGTCACTGGGAAGGTCAGCAGAGCCACACCATTGACTTGAAGCAGAGGTCAAATTTCATACAACATGAAATAAAGATAACTGGTGCCCAGTTCAGTAAGTTTACCAAATATACAGGAAAAATAAGGCAGAGGTCTCCTATAGCACCCGGATTCCCATCTAGTCCAATCCAATCCAATCCAATACAATCCATACAATCTGTTGGATCCTGTAAATGATAATGAAAATATCGTGATGCTATGAAAGCATCCAGGTGGACAGTGGAGAACTTAAGGGCCCTCACACTTCATTTCACAAAAGTTAGGCAAGGATAGAAATATCTTCAATCAAGTCTGAAAACATGTGAAAAAGAAACAATTTGAGTCCCTAGGAAAGATCAACGTTAAAGGGGGAGGAAAATACAGGATCCAAAAGAAGATATCTTAGAAAAAAATAGAAGTATATTTTAGATAACATGTATTTTCTACACTCCATGGAGTGAATATAGGAAGATAGGGTGGTATCACAGTGGTCTATGGATAAAAGTTGTAGCCTGAGATAAAGGGAAAATACAAGGAAACCAATAAGCAGAGAGCAGAATTTTAAATTACATTAGAAAAACAGATCTGTGATGTATGACTTGGGAAGCTCTAGAAGGCAGAATATGAAAAGGCAATGAAAACACTGAGAAAGAATGTTGTACCTTATATCTAGAGGACAGGGAATGGAGATCCACGATGCAGAGAACCAGTTGTTGGAGAAAGACAGAGGAATAGATATTACATAATAATCAAAGACAAAATTGAATGCAGCACCCCTGAGCTGAAGAAAGAACCAGACCTACTGATGCACAGGGTTCAGAGAGTTGGGGGTAAATTTAACAGAAAGAAATGAACTCTGAGCTTTTACTATCATCTGTCATCTATCTATATCTGTATTTATATCTATCTATCTATCTATCTATCTATCTATCTATCTATCTATCTATATGTATCTATCTATCTATCATCTATCTATTGTCTATCATCTATCTGTATCAATCATCTATCATCTATCACCTATATCTATCTATCTATCTATCTATCTATCTATCTATCTATCTATCTATCTATCTATCATCTATCATCTATCTATTATCTATCTATCTATTTTAATTTAATGTAAAATTCATATGAAAATGGTTACCTACAAAAGCAGGTCATGGGGCTAGTAGTGTTTTATGTATCCCTCATGTTTCCTTTCCTCATTCCTGACAAAGAATAAATCTGTCAAGCTCAGGAGTTCATAAAAACACCACATAAAAACTCTTATTTTTCTGTTTACTCCTTTGGTATCTAAATCCCACCTGTCCGTTCATGCATACTCCCACCCAGCCATCCCCCCAGCCATCCCCCCATGCACCCATCCATCCAACATATTTATTGAGCACCTACTCCATGCTAAATGCTGGTCTAGATACTTATAGCTACATCCAAATAGAAGAGACCAAATTCCTACCTATATGGAACTTAGATCCTTGTGGGAGGAGGAAAGTATTTAACGAATATGATATATTTTGTGTGATAAGTTCTATGGAAGAAAAGCAAAGCCGACTCAACAATTAGAGAATGGAGGGGGACAAAGAGCACTTTTTTAATAAGTTGGCATTTGCCCAGAAACACAAGTGAATTGAGGAAACAATATGTCGGGGAAGGAACTGGACATGCAGTGACTTGAACTGGAAATGTGCTTGGTTGGAGTGTTTGAAGAAGAGCAAGAGGCCTGCTTGGTGGAAGCAGAGTGAGTGAGGGGAGAGGGCTTAGGACAGGAGGTAGACACATAGGTAGGTGGGAGTCACCATGAGGGCCATGGGACAATGGTGCGGAGTTTGAAGTTTATATCCAAGTGAGATGGGAACCAACTGCAGCATTTTGAGTGGAGGAGGGACATGATTTGTATTTGAAAGCAATCTCTGTGGCTGCTGTGTGCAAGACGATGGGAGGCAGGCAAGTGGACAGGCAGGGAGACCATGGGGAAGCCATTGCAAAGGTTGCAGGGGATAATGCTGGGTTCGAGCTGATGAGATCTTCCCAAACCTCCAGCAAAGGCAGGGCAGGGGTTACAGCTCCTGTCGAGTTGAGTTTCTATAAGGCTTCTTCCTCATGAGCTCCTGACCTGTGAAGTGACATCTTTCTTCACTCCCCACTGCTGGGAGCCCACATCTCTGAGATGAAGTTCTGTCTGCAAAGCAGTGATTGCTGTTAAGTATCGCGGCCACATTCCTACTTACTTCACTCTGGGTGCTTTTCTCATGGAGACGACACCTCTACAGATTCAGTCCACTTCAGTTCTCCTCTCAGATGTGCCCCCTCGGTCTCAGTGTGGAAGCACTTTGTGCAGACTTTGAAAGATGATTGACCAGTTCTCTGGCCCTTCCAGCTACCCTTGTCTCTGAGCCACGGGAAATCCTACACTGGTGAAAAGTTGTTTTACCATTTTCTGGTGTTATTGCTTTCATGAATCAACAGAAACAGAAACCCAAGCAGGCCTTTTAAAAATTATTATTATTAATCCAGATCCATTTACCCTGGAATTGACTTAAATTCTCCCCAGGTTTGGGCATTACAGATTTTGTCAGTTGGATTTTTTTTTTTTGCTTTAAATATTCTTCTTTAGTATTTTTGTACTTTCAGAGAGAAGAAAGGAGAGCCTCTATCTGAAGCTATTAACCATTCACCCTGCTAAAACAGATATAACCAAGGCTGTACTTAACAATGCAAAGTGAGATAGTAGAGGCTGTCCCCCTGAGGTCAGGGCAAGACAAGAGAGGCAACAATCATCGCCATTACGAGCATTTCCACAACAGAACGAGTTTTCAAAACAAAAATTACATACACGGAACTAATTAATTAGGGAACATAGTTTGTACCACGTGCTTGCTAGAGTTCCAGCAAAATTCTCAATGTCCTACAAACTTCCAAGGGAAAAATCTGTTGTGTAGACCAGAGACACACTTGCTTGGCTTTAGAAGTTGTGCTTTACAAGTTGAGTTTTTTTATGTTTGCATCAGTCCAATCTTCAAACTCAAGGTTAAGTATGATAGAGAATGCAAGAAATAGCTGAGTATGTAGAATGAAGAATAAGGGACTGTTTAAGTCTGTTTTAGTCCAATTTTATTTGGTATTTTTAGCTTATAATAGCAAAAATACACTCAAAGCATTTTTCTTTAAATCCCCAAAGGACAAAACATGCTGTGAATCTAAAACTCTCTAGCTCCATGGTTACTTTTTTCCAATGGGATTTATATTTATAATGCATTTTGAAACTTAAAATGTGTTTAAAACAAAATAATTCAGTTATAGAGCATACTGTACATTGTTTTAGAGCTTCTTGCCAACATAATAAAACAAGAAAACAGAAATTATCAGTATACATATTGGAAAAACAGAGACAAAGTTATTACATTTAAATAGTAGGAAAATCCTTGAAAAATCCATGAAAATCAACTTAAAAACTCTTAGGATTAATATAAAGTTTCAGTAATGTGGCCAACTGCCAAAGAAATACAAAAAAATTAACAATGTTTGTGACATGCCTGAAAAAAATAGTGAGAAAATCAAATGGGTTAAAAAGATGCCATCCACATAAGGGCCTAAAAATAAAATGTCTAGAAATAAACTTAACAAATAAGAGTATAATTCTTTTTGTTGTTGTTGTTATCATTAATCTACAGTTACACAAAGAACATTATATTTACTAGGGTTCCCCCTTCACCAAGTCCCCCCCCACATACCCCATTATAGTCACTGTCCATCAACATAGTAAGGTGTTGTAGAATCACTACTTGTTTTCTCTGTGTTGTACAGCCCTCCCCATGCCCCCCCACATTATAAATGCTAATCATAATACCCCCTTTCTTTTTCCCCACCCTTATCCCTCCCTTCCCTCCCATTCTCCCCAGTCCCTTTCCCTTTGGTAACCGTCAGTCCATTCTTGGGTTCTGTGATTCTGCTGCTGTTTTGTTCCTTCAGTTTTTCTTTGTTCTTATACTCCACATATGAGTGAAATCATTTGGTATTTGTCTTTCTCTGCCTGGCTTATTTCACTGAGCATAATACCCTCTAGCTCCATCCATGTTGTTGCAAATGGTAGGATTTGTATTCTTCTTATGGCTGAATAATATTCCATTGTGTATATGTACCACCTCTTTATCCATTCATCTACTGATGGACACAGGTTGCTTCCATTTCTTGGCTGTTGTAAATAGTACTGCGATAAACATAGGGGTGCATCTGTCTTTTTCAAACTGGGCTGCTGCATTCTTAGGGTAAATTCCTAGGGGTGGAATTCCTGGGTCAAATGGTATTTCTATTTTGAGCTTTTTGAGGAACCTCCATACTGCTTTCCACAATGGTTGAACTAATTTACATTCCCACCAGCAGTGTAGGAGGGTTCCCCTTTCTCCACAACCTCATCAACATTTGTTTTTGTTTGTCTTTTGGATGGTAGCCACCCTTACTGGTGTGAGGTGATATCTCATTGTGGTTTTAATTTGCATTTCTCTGATGACTAGCGATGTGGAGCATCTTTTCATGTGTCTGTTGGCCATCTGAATTTCTTCTTTGGAGAACTGTCTGTTCAGCTCCTCTGCCCATTTTTTAATTGGATTATTTGTTTTTTGTTTGTTGAGGTGCGTGAGCTCTTCATATATTTTGGATGTCAAGCCTTTATCAGATCTGTCATTTATGAATATATTCTCCCATACTGTAGGGTACCTTTTTGTTCTATTGATGGTGTCCTTTGCTGTAAAGAAGCTTTTCAGCTTGATGTAGTCCCACTTGTTCATATTTGCTTTTGTTTCCCTTGCCCAGGGAGATATGTTCATGAAGAAGTCATTCATGTTTATGCCCAAGAGATTTTTGCCTATGTTTTTTTCTAAGAGCTTTATGGTTTTATGACTTAGATTCAAGTCTTTGATCCATTTCAAATTTACTTTTGTGTATGGGGTTAGACAGTGATCTGGTTTCATTCTCTTACACGTAGCTGTCCAGTTTTGCCAGCACCATCTGTTGAAGAGACTGTCATTTCCCCATTGTATGTCCATGGCTCCTTTATCATGTATTAATTGACCATATATGTTTGGTTTAATGTCTGGAGTCTCTAGTCTGTTCCACTGGTCTGTGGCTCTGTTCTTGTGCCAGTACCAAATTGTCTTGATTACTGTGGCTTTGTAGTAGAGCTTGAAGTTGGGGAGTTAGATCCCCCCCACTTTATTCTTCCTTCTCAGGATTGCTTTGGGTATTTGGGGTCTTTGGTGTTTTCACATGAATTTTTGAACTACTTGTTCCAGTTTGTTGAAGAATGCTGTTGGTAATTTGATAGGGATTGCATCAAATCTGTATATTGCTTTGGGCAGGATGGCCATTTTGATGATATTAATTCTTCCTAGCCAAGAGCATGGGAAGGAGTATAATTCTTATGAAAAAAAGTGTTAACCTGACTGGAGGATGTAAAGGAAAATTTAAAAATAAACAGTCAAATAATGAAGAGACCTATCAAGTTCTTGGATGAAAATTGGAATTTTGCAAAGATTATGTCGAATTTCTTGAAATGAATCAGAAGTTTAGAGATATCCCAATATAAATACCAAAACAGCTTTTAGAGGCTAGGAAGATAACAGAATAATTTACTAGTTCATTTGTAAGAAGGCATAGGATTAAAGGCAAAAATATTTTGAGAAAGAAGTGCAATGTGATACATTTTATGTATGAAAACATATTATGAAAGCACACACTGTTGGAACTGTGTCATGCATATATAGATCTTTGAGACAGAACAGAAAGCAGAGAAATAGGTTTAAGTACAAATAAGTATTTATTACAAAAAGATGTTAGCATTTTAAATAAGTAAAAAGAGGACAGATTATTCAATAAATGACCTGAAGTAAATGGGTAACTATTTGTGAACAAAGCTTAAGTTCCATTTAATACTGTGGACTAAAATAAATCCCAAAGAGATTAAGGAATTAAATGGAAAAAATTAAAACATAAAACTGTGGGAAGAAAATGTTGGTAAATATGTAATATAAAATTTAGTTAGGGATGTTCTTCCTGAGATTCACATAACCTGAGGTGGTCTGTGACCTGGGTAGGCTAGGTTTCAGAAAATTATTTATGAGAAACTTAAAAGCTTCCCAGGAAGTGATTCAATCATTGGAAAAATGTCAGGTATGAAAACTAGACCCAGTATCTAAGCACAGTGATTGTAGTTAGGGATTTCTTGGGGATCCAGCATGATGGCTATCACCAGATTTTGTCCCCATCTAGCCCTATGGACTAATTATTAATGTGGATAGAGAGGCCTGTACATAAAAACTGGAAGAGTTGTTTCACCAAAACTTATAAAATCGTGACACCAGTAGCCCCACTTCTGTGCCATTTATAACAGAGAGAAACACAGAAGGGGTGTGTGTATGGAGAAATTGATAGATACGTTTTCAGTCAAGCAAGGCTAGAGGAGGATACAATAATAAATAATCCCAAATCTCAGTGACTTACAACAGCAAATGTTTATTTCTCGCTTACATCATGTGTCCATCATGGCTTAGCTGCAGTTCTCCAACACTGCATCTTCATCCAGCAGTCAGACAAATAGAGGAGCCTCTATGGTGTCACTACAGCCTTCAGGGCAGAGGAAAAAGAAACGTGGTAAACCTCACAGTGTCTCTTAAAGCTTCCATTTGGAAGTGACACTGATATTTCACTGGCCAAAGCCAGTCATACGCCAAAGCCTGATTCAATAGAATGAGAAAGTATAACCCTGCCACGAGGAGGGGTGCTGATGGGAGAACAGGAATCTTTGGTGGATCAGCCATTCAGTCTAACACACCCACTCTCCCAAAGACTCTAGAGTCCTAGACACTCCAGGTCCTTTTGGGAAATTGCCCTGTGGCCCCAGACCCAGCAAGACATGGAGTTTTTCTAGAAGCTGTCTGCTTGCTCTCCCCTCTCTGAGGTGAACACTCAGCCAGTGGAGCAGATGTTGGCTTCCAAGGCAGTGCCAGCCCCCACTGTGATGGACAGCTCCTCTATTTTGTTTACTCTTCCAGGCAGGGTAATAAATTCTCCTTCTAATCAGGTTCACTGTTTCTCACTCTCAGATGCACCAAACCTGCTAATGAATGATTCACTGAAGTTAGCAGCAGAGGTGCGCAGCCGGCTGCACTCCGCTCTGCCTTTGTTATGCAAAGTCATGCCCTCACATCTTCCAAACACAAAATCGAGTTCCCGAGTATGGCGTGGATAGATGATGGAGTGTACAACAGCCTCAGGTAATTTGTTCGCAGTAATTCAGGCCAGTATATTCTGTCAAGTCTGCTACTGAATACATTTGGTATAACTTGCTGCGGGAGGACAGTGCATGGAGGGAGCCCTCTGAGGATGAGCACTGCAGAGCGAATCCTGAGAGTGCCCAAGCTGTCGGTCCGAGGGGACCCACAGAGCTCGTGCCCTGAGCCTTACCACAGGGGCCAGAGGAAGCTTCAACAGTAGGGCGATCCCAGGGGCTAATGCCATGGGAACCTCAACCCCTGAACACCCTTATCACCATCGCTTGATAGAAATTAAACACAGAATGGAGAGATATTCTTTTATTTTTCAATCTGGGTCGTGCATGTCTTCAAAATTCACATTAAAACAAAACCAATCACAAAGAATTAAGGGAGCAGGATCTCAAACCATAGTACTTTTCTCTGGTCCTAAAGCTACTTTCTCAGCAGGTAGAAACTAAAAATGGGGCAGGACTGGGGCTAGGGCATCCTTGGACCCTCACAGGGGCAGAGAGAGAAATGCGCCTGGTTATGTGGCTGATTCTCTTATGGGTGACAGAATGATCAAATGCTGTGAGCTCCTGAAGGGCACGCGAATGTTGTTTGGGAAAGTGTTGGTACCACAGATGACAGCGAGCTCAGCAGTCAAAGTACAGGCAGAAGGCACAGCTCAGAGTCAATTAGGCAGAAGAGTTGTGATCACATAACTGATTCTTTTACAACCTATAGCCTGAGAGTTAAATCCCAGCCTGTGTCACCTGGTGGGCAGGCTAAGGCAGAGCGCCCACCCCAGCACTCACCTGGAGCCCAGGCATGATCGTGAACAGTCAGGGGCAACACTAAGAATGACTAGTGGGGAGACTGGAACTCTTTGGGCATTGACAGCCCAGTCTGCACAGCACCCATGATGTGTCCTTGGGAGAAAGTAGGTCAGGGTTAGACTTGATTTTGGTGCTGCAAAACACAGTGAACTTAACTAACCTGTACTGGTGAGGAACCTGAGGTTTTAGGACTTTGCCATAAGCACCAGAAGAGCCAGCAAAGAGATGAGGAGAATGTTGATGCAGGTGTGCTTGGCTGCGGCTGATTTACTGTCCGTATGTACTGTCCTGGTCCAGGATAGCTTGTCAGGAGCAAAGATCCCCTTGACCACCTTAGGTAAAAGGAATAGTTATTTAAGTGTAGTGGGTACAGATCTCAGCCTAAAAACTTGAAAATGCAAGAAATATCTTTGTGCTCTAAAACCATTAATCTCTCTCCCCAGGTTCCTGGTTCCCCGGTGGCATTAGAAAAATGTAACTAACTCCAATTCTTCCTGTTACATATCCCCATCAAAAATGTATGGCTTTAAAGCATTCATCAATAGATGAATGGACAAGATGTGGTACATACACACCATGAAATATTACTCAGCCAGAAAAAGATGGAAATTCTGCCATTTGGAACAACATGGATGGACTTAGAGGGTGTTATGCTCAGTGAAATAAGCCAGGCAGAGAAAAACAAGTACCATATGATTTCATTTACATGTGTAATGTAAAGACAAAACAAAACAAAACAGCAATAAACTCATAGACACTGAGAAGTGACTGGTGGTTACCATGGAGGAGGGGTTGGGGTTTGGCGTAAAAAGGTGAAGGGGATAAAGAGGCTTAAAATCTCAATCATAATATAAATTATTCACAGGAATGAAAGTATGGCACACAGAACAATTGTTCTGTAACTTCTTTCTATGTTGATATATAGTAACTACACTAGTTGGGGTAAGCATTTAATAATGTAGGTTACTGTCAAATCACTATGCTGTATACTTGAAGCCAATATAATAATGTATATCAACTATACTTCAGT
Organism: Manis javanica; assembly: GCF_040802235.1. Classification (NCBI taxonomy): domain Eukaryota; kingdom Metazoa; phylum Chordata; class Mammalia; order Pholidota; family Manidae; genus Manis; species Manis javanica. Next base: position 48,987,234 of record NC_133165.1, on the reverse strand, counting down.
AAAAATATATTAAACATGTATGGTTTGACATTTTACTCCATGAAGACATCCACGGGATGGTTTTGACTTTCTAGGGCTAATTTTGACTTTTCTTACTGGCTTTCACAGAGTGCTGCTGGGATGTCCATAATGTCTGTCCACATGGCCCTTTGGATTTAGGGGCTCTCTACTACTTTGTTAATACTTGAAGTGAGCTTTGGTCCCACCTGCTTATTCACACCATGGAGCCTGTATCTCCAAAGAAATAGGGCCAAGAGGATATATATAGATACATAGAAAGAGATGTATTATGAAGGTTGGCTTACTCAATTATGGAGGCTGAGAAGTAACAAGCTGCCATCCGCAAGCTGGAGGCCTAGGGAGACCAGTGGAGCAGCTCCAGAGCACATCTGAAGGCTTGGAAACAGGCTTGTGCTTGTCAAGTCTCAGTCTGGGTCCAAAGGCCCAAGATTCAGAAGCACCAAGGCCTGAGGGCAGGAGAGGATGGATGTCTCAGCTAAGGCAGAGCCTAAATTCACCCTTCTTCTGACTTTTTGCTCTATTGAAGCCCTCAATGGATTGAATGATGCCACCCACATCGATGAAGGTGACCTTCTTTACTCAGTCTACCAATTCAAATGCTAATCTCTTTTGGAAACACCCTCACAGGCACACCTGGAAATAGGGTTACACCAGCTCTTCTGGCATCCTTTATCTCAGCCAAGTTAACACACAAAATGAACCACCCCAGAACCATTTCCTCTCTGGAGTCCAGCTGTTTTCTTGCTGGTGTGACTGAGGAGGGAATAGTTTTCATCTCTTGGGGAATTCTTATTCTCTCCCTTCCCTACCTCAGACAAGGGAAATATCTAGGGCTAAACATCTGCTCTTTGCTAAACCTGAAAATACCTGGGATATTGATTTTGGAAAAAAAAAATCCAGGGCAAGAATATTTAGTAACTTTGAATTTCCGCTCAGGTGCTTCCCTCCCATAAGTCAATGAACACAGTACCAACTTCTAGGAATGAAAGTAAGGGGAAGAGGAAATTGTCTATGTGAAACCCTGCAATCACAGAGCAGGCATAAGGAAATGGGCAATGTCAGGGAGCCCGGAGAGCATATGCAGAGTGAATGTCATGGGGAACAGGAAAGCGTGGAAGAATCAAGCTTTACTTCTGGCTGGCTGGGGTCACATAGTTTCTCACCTCTGCCCTTGTTGGTGAGTCCGATTCACCTGCCTTTTTTAAAAGACTGGTTTCTTACTATTACTCATACATGGTCACCAGTGGCTGTCCCAACATGGCATCCCAGTTCTGAGATTATAGGCTCTTTGTGTAGGGAACTCATGGTAAACTACATGGAGTACCTGGCTCCAATTCCAGGTTTCAGGGAGAAAACAAGTGTTCCCGCTTGGGCCAAGCCTGACTGGTTATAGTTTAAGGAAGTGGAGGCATGTGGCACAACTAACACTCAAGTGACCGATGCTTTCTGGTGAGCACAGTTCTTAGATAGGCAGGCATGGGTTGGACAGGCATTCAAAGGAGAATCTGCCACCATTTCTCAGTGAAACTGCCGCCCCTGGGTGCTGTTCCCACAGATGTTGATTCTGTTATAATAGGAGGTGTCTAGGTCCCTCTCACTGGTAATGTGGGGAAGACGATTATTTTTTGCATTGAATGAGCTAATTGTGAACCTAGCTCCTCCATCCAATAAGTGAACAACCTTTTCTTAACTGTAGCCTGAGTTTCTTCATAGAAAATGGGAGTGAAAATAATGAACTCACAGGGCTGGTATGAGAAAGAAACTTATTTAATCCAAAGATGTCTTGAAAGACCACAGAATTTAAAATCAGAGGACCCTGTTTTGAGCCCCATCTACCACTTACTAGCTGTGTGACCTTACAGTACTTACTAAGTCTCTCTCGGCCTCAGAGACAAAGTAGTGAGGAAATGGAGAGTGATGGCAGTTATTGCACAGCATAGAGCGTGAAGGGAGAGACTTCTGTGTCAGAATGACCTGGGTTTAAGTCGGCTTCTCCCATTCTGTAACTCTGCACCCTCTCTTATTCAGTAGCTTTTGAGCTTATTATATGATCCTGTATGCTGAGCTGGAGAACCTCCGCTTTGACCTACCCTCTAGCTGCCACCTTGACTTAACTTGGGCTTCCGTTACCTAAATTAAACTAGTCCCACCTGAAATCTCACCTTTCCTTAAGCTTTCATGGATCACTGCCCTAGTCCAGACCTTCATCAGTTTTTATTTGGATGGTTTCAACAGGTTTTTTTTTTTTTTTATGTCCAGGTACCTTGAAAATCATGTATGACATACAGCTCTCAGAACATTCCCTTACCTGTTTACAAGCCTCTAATGATTTCTTCCTATTTCAAGGATTAAATCAAAACCTCATCACTTCCATATGAAGCTTTTCAAATCTGGCCTACTCTGTGTTCCCTTCTTCCATCCTTCCCTTCTCCTTCCTTCCTCTCTTCCATCTTCTTCCTAGGTACAGAATATCTAAATACATTCTTAGCTAAATTACTCATATACATGTGTGTATACTCAATGCAGATACATACAAAAGGCAAAGTGAAAATTCCCCTTCTCATCCTTCTATGCCAAAGCCCACATTCTCATCCCAGATCCCTTGATCTCAGGTTAATGTGCATCTTTCCAATTATTCCCCATGTATAATGTATCTATCTGTATCCGTAGCTATAGCTATACTTATATCTGTGTCTACATAATCTACATCTATATAAAGAATGTTTGTATATTCTTTTAGAAACATAATTTGCCTTTACATTTGTGTGACTTTTTCTTTTAACAAAAATAGCATCATAGTGTATACACTGCATTACCACAATTTACATTTTCACTTAACAATCTGTGTTGAAGATATTCCCATATAAACACATGTAAATCTACTTCATTTGTTTAATAGCTGTATAGTGATCTATTGCACGGATATGCCACCATTTATTTAGCTACTCTGGTATGGTTGTATATTTTGTTCATCTCTAATTATATGGACCACTTTGTGCCCATGTATTTCTCTAGGGTATCTTGGTAGAGTCGAGTCAGATGCATTTCTTTTTTAAAAATTAATGTACAGTCGAATTTCTTTCTTGAAGTTTTACAAGATCTTCTACCAACAATGTATGGAAAGGTTCATCAACATGTTCTTACTATTGCCTAAATTATACTGTTCTATTGAGAAAAAAACCCATGAAATACCATTGTTGTTTTACTTTACATTTTTGTTACTAGTAAGATTAAATATCTTTTCACTTGCATTTCTTCATTTTGTGCATCACTTGTTTTATTATCTGCCCGATTTTCTATTAAGTTTTAGTGTTTATATCTTATTGATTTTTGAAAAATCTTTGTATATTTGGACATCAATCCTTTGGGTTTTTTCCCCAGCTTTATTGAAGTATAATTGACATAACATTGTGTAATTTAAAGGGTAAAACATGTTGATTTAATATACTCATATATTTCAAAATGATTACCACCATGGTGTTAATGAACACCTTCATCACATATTTTCATGTAACTAATTAGCATCCTTTCATTTCAGCTTGAAGAACTTCCAGCATTTCTTGTAAGGCGGGTCTAGTGGTGATGAACTCCCTTAGCTTTTGTCCAGGAAAGTCTTTACGTCTCTATTTCTGGATGATAGTTTTGCTGGGTATATTTAGTTTTTTACATTTTGAGTATGGGAAAAGGTAAGAAACGATTTTTTTTCTGTCCAAAGGGCTAAATACTATTTACTGGATAGCTCATTTCTTCTCCACCGTTATGAAAATGCTGCATCCCCCACACCTACATGAGCCTTTTCTGGGCTCTCTATTCTATTCTATTGATCCATTTGCCTATTTCCATACCAGAAGGCTATAGCTTTTTTGGAGTTTTCCTGGAGCTTTGAGGTAATAGAAGAAAATCACTGCACATTTAACTGAAAAGATTGACATATCTCTCACACATGCCTGGATCTTTCCTCAGGAACTCTGACTCAGTCCCTTTCCTGCTTCCTGGGGTTTGGGGGAGTTTGTGCTTACCACTGGAAAATTTTTGAGCATTTTTATAACTCCATGATTGGCCTAAATGTACTAATAATTGCAAAAAGGAGAGAGAAAATTTTCCCTGTCATCTCAATCTGGGCCTGCCCCTTGAATCCTAGGGTTCAGCTCTTCCCAAGATGACAGAGGACAGGAACACATCACTGTGTGGGGAAGTTGGGGTTCCTATGGCCAGGATCCTCACTGAACTTAAACCACCTGATGATGTAACTGGCCTGTTGCTAGGCTGCTGCTTCCACACCTTTAGGCAATAAACTATTATCACACTATATAGAGAGCTCGGCCCAGTGCTCTGGGTGGAGGCAGAGACACTAGTGCTCAACCTACCGCCGGGAGAACAAGCCGGGTGATACACCCTTTCACCCCAAAGAAAGATTCTACTGTCATTTCTTTGGTCACACTGAATCTATAGTGAACCTGGTAGGGGCTGAAACCCATTGGCAAGACAACTGTGTACTTCTGGGCTGACTTTACCTTAAGGGTGCAAGCATGTGGTCTTCCAGATGGCCCCTACAGGACAATCGCACCATGGTCCAGCACCAGTTCCTTCAGAGGGTCTGAGTGTTTGGTATTAAATTATGTCACACGTGATACCACAGCCCAGGTAGTTTTAGGATGTATCAAACTATCTCGTTACAATTCAGTGTCTTATCAAGAGTTGAAAAAAAAGTAATCATGGAGTCCAGTCTCACCCAGGACCATGCTGCTGTCCATTAATCACTGGACTTCATATTCCAGCTTTTTGTTTCTAAGTCTGCCTCCAGCTCTAGACTGTGAGCTCCTTTAAGGCAGGGATAGCATTTCATGTGCCTTTGAATTTCCTCGTCCTACTTTCTAGTGCTTAGCACAGAGTCTGGCACAAAGCAAGTACCCTATTACAGTACTATTTGTCTAAATGGATTGAGTAATTAGCATTGTCCCACATTTCCCCCAACATGATCCTAACCATATAAAGCTTTTTCATCCCACAATTTCCACTTGCTCCTTTGCCTCCCGCATGATGCCATTGTGTAATTTCTTTATCTCAATATTTGCTCACTTGTCTGTGTGACCCTCCTGCCTGTCTCGATGAATGTCCTTTCCATTAAATCAGATATCCGCACCAGCACAAGACTCCTTGCAGCTTGATCAGTGAGCAATGGATCCTACAGCTGAACAGTTGATTTAATTGGCATGAATTAACTAAGCCATCTGTTCCATGGAGTTGATCTTTTAAGTGTTACTCTCTTGTCTGCTCTGAAATGTCTTGGCCACTTGGAAAGATCATGTTTGTCAGATGGCAGGTCATGAAAAATGGTTGCTTTAAGACAGCAAGGGTTTAAGGGAAGTTGAAGAATTTTATGGTGCCCTCTATCTTTAATCCTTCTTTTTCTTTCTTTGTAGCACTTGTAAGTACCTGATATATGACATGTTCACTTGATTGTCTCTTTCTCAGCAAAGTCTAAGCACCAAGAGGGCAGGGGCTGTTTTCTCTAGTTTCTTGCTGATGCCAGGGCCCAGAATACATGACCTGCCTTGATTTGGGCACCAATGAGATGGTCCTGTGTTTAATTGCACCCTGACTTGGTGTTACAAAGGTGTCTTGCCAATGGGTTTCAGCCCCCGGCAAGTTTGCTATGGATTCAGTGTAACCAAAGAAATTGACAGCAAAACGTTCTTGGGGTGAAAGGGTTATACCCAGGTTAATTCCAGGTGGCAGGTCAGTCACTAGAATCCCATTCACTCAGAGCGAGTCTGCAGGCAGTGACCCAGTCTCTGCCTCTGGGCCCCTCTGTATGCACAGCTGTCCCACACAGCCGTCCTCTGGGCCTCTCTGCACAGTCGTCCTGCACAGCTGTCCTCTGGGCCTCTCTGCACAGACGTCCTGCACAGCCGTCCTCTGGGCCTCTGTCCTTGGCACTGCCACCACTCCAGCCTCTGCTCTGCTCTCCTGCAGCCTTGCAGTCCTGCCACCATGTCATGCCCAGAGCACTGGGTGGAGCTCTTTTCAGAGTCAAATTACCCACAGGTGTGCAGTGGGTTAGTCAACCAGGGCCAGGTGAGAATCCTGGCCACAGGAACTCTCATTTTATCCACACTCCACCCCTCCAGGATTCTCTCCTCTCAATCTATGTGCCCGTGGTCCTCTGCAGTGGTCCCTGTGCAAGGAAGCTTGAACATTGTTCTTCAGCCTGTCCAGCAAAAAGTCTTGCAGACACACAGGCCAGACTCGTGGTTCTATCTCTGACCTCTGCTTCTTTGGTCTTAAGGGCTGGAACTGCTACTCTGGTTTCAGTTGTTGCCATAGTTCCAGTAAGATCCTATTTGGCTTCCTGTTTAATTTCCTTCCATCTACTCCTGCCTGTATCAAATCAACCCACATCTGGGTCCTCATAAACCTCACGGGGCCCTGTAAATTCTTTTTGTAACAGGTCTTATTTCTTTCTGGATTCTCATTGCTTCTGCCTCTCCTAAGTCTGCTACTGTACGTGTCACCTCGCTTATGGGCTGCCCTAAGTGAGGGGAAAGAATGGCCACTAGAGACCCAATGAGGGATGTAGGAGCCATTTGAAGTACAGTATTTCTCATCCCAGTAGTGAAAATCTCTTCATCTGGGTTATTATTCTCTGGACTATAGATGGCATTTTTTTATGCCTAGCTCTCATAGCACCTGTTGGAGTTCAGCATATGTCTGCCATTTAGCAGGAGAGGATGGCAGATCACCTGAACTGGGCCACACAGCACGAAGTGCAGCCATAAGCCAATCGAGGAGGGAGTGACTCCCTGGGGTCTGATGTGAATTTTGTAATCGCTGCCTCAAGGCAGGCTGCACTGTCAGGGAAGACAGCTTCCCATCTCTGATCCTGACAGAACAATTCCATCCACCCCTAAGTCCCTCAGATGCAGGAGCCAAGCTAATATTGACTCTGAGGGCTTCTGCCTAAACTGGGAGCCTGAATCCACTGGCTCAGCCTGAGTATAGGGGCAGACCATAGAGTGCTTCAGGACCTGGGGAGGGGGCTGCTCCTCTCCTTGGGGAACTTTCAGCTGCTGGGTCTTTATTTTCTTTACAACCACTGGGTGTGCTTTCAATACAGGAGGCGCCAGTGCCTCCGGCACCACCCCTTCATCCTTCCCCAGCTCCTCCATTTCTGGGGCCCATGATACCTTTCTCTCCAGTCCCCCGAGTGCCTCCTCTGCTACAACCTTTACCTTTTCTACTGTGCCTCGCACCAGCACCAGCTCAGTCTTCAGAAGGTCTCTTACCTTCAGCTCAATGCTTCACAGCTGACGTTCTCATGCCACCTCCTCATGTGCTTCCCTCAGGAGGTCATCTTTTTCCTTGATGGCCTCTTCTTCCTTCAGAACACCTGGCAACACTGCCTTCTCATCTCCAATGGCACCTTGCTGCCAGCACTCTTGTGCTGCCTCCTCCCACATCAAGGCCACCTCCTTCCTCAGGGCATCCACAGAAGTCTGCAGCTTGTGTTCTTGTGCTGCCTCTTGCAACAATGCCACTTCCCTCCTCAGGGAATCTACTGAAGTTTGCAGCGCACCTTCTTGTGCCACCATTTCTTAGGTCTCCTCTGTAGACCTTTTTAAGACTGTGAGAAGCAGCCAAGCCACAGTCCCCACTGCCTCCTGGGCACTCTGCTTCTCAAAGGATCCACTCACTCTACCAAGAGCCACCCCTACTGCCTCAGGTGTCACCTCCACTTGCCTCCAGTCCTGGGGTGGGGCCCAGTCTTCTAGGAGGCAAGCCACCTCAGACCACATACCCATTGGGGGACAATCCACTGTTTTCCCATTCACAGGGCAGCCCACTGAAGCACCCCTCCCATAAGGGCAGCCTGTCTTTTCCCTTGGTCAACAGTGAATCCTGCTGACTATGCTAATTGTCTTGCCAATGGGTTTCAGCCCTGGGCAAGTTTACTATGGATTCAGTGTGACCAAAGAAATTGACAGCAAAACATTTTTGGGGTGAAAGGGTTATACACAGGTTTATTTCCAGGTGGCAGGTCAGTCACTAGAATCCCATTCACTCAGAGCAAGTCTGCAGGCAGCAAGCCAGTCTCTGCCTCTGGGCCCCACTGTCCACACAGCCATCCCACACAGTGTCCTTTGGGCCTCTGTCCTTGGCACTGCAACCACTCCAGCCTCTGCTCTGCTCTCCTGCAGCCTTGCAGCTCTGCCAGCATGTTGTGCCCAGAGCACTGGGTGGAGCTCTTTTTATAGAGTCAAATTTCCCACAGGTGTGCAGTGGGTTAGTCAACCAGGGCCAGGTGAGAATTCTGGCCACAGAAACTCTCATTTTATCCACAAGAGGTCATTGGGAATGCCAGGCAGTTGGGAAGAGGGTACAGAAGTAAACACAGGAAGTAGTTTAATGTTCAATATGGCAACTTCTTGCCATTTTATCTCTAGTGTAAAACACAGTACCTGGAATACAAAAGATACTCAATAAATATTTGCAAAAAGTGTGAATGAAACTTCAAATATGCTTGTTCAAGTTAATACTACTCATCAATGAAATTGGGGAACCTCAGTCCAGTTCCACCCATTGCCTGGCCCACAGAAGGAGCTTAATAAATATTTGTTGACCAAATGACAAATATGGAAGGAGGTAATGGGGATATTGTCCAAACAGGCATACTGCCCTCAACGTCTCCTCTCCAGCCCATCAATTCAGCCACAGGGGTCCCGTTAACGTCTGCATCCACCTGCATCCAATGGGTCTCTGCAATGCTTTCCAAATTCTGCCTCCAGAACCACTTGCTTTGTTTTGCTTTCTCTGTTGCTGATTATCTGCTTTAGTTTCCAGTCCTTCTCTTTGTATGCTTGGTGGACCTGATGATTCTATTGCTCTGTTACTTTGCCCCACACTCTCCACTGGGAACAAGCCCATCCTCCTCAAGGAATGTTGTCTTAGTTCTTTTCTCTGTGTTGTGAAGCCCTGGACTAGTCCCATTTCCTTGCTCAACTGGTCTTTACAGACCACGGTCCAGACCAGAGAGTTGAAACATCACTCAGAAGAGGAAGTCAGCTGTTTTTTATCCAATGAGATTAATATTGCTATTTTTGACATTTAATTGGTCATTAATTAACTTACAAAACCAGAAAATAGAGTAGACTGCATTATAACTACACAACCTGGCAAAGCATTAAAGCCAAGCCTCTGTGCCTGACCAGATGGACTATTTGTGGATCAGTTACTTTGGCCACTGGCTGCTTCAGGCCTTGCCTGTTGTCATCCTCCAAGTGGCCAAGTGTGATGGTGGCTTCATTTCCTGGCAGGGTCTTGGCTATGGGAAGAATTGTGAAGAGCTGGGGAAAGCAATGGTTTATCTTCTTGGGACCTGGGATAAAGTTAGGTTTCCCACCCCACATAGCCTCTCAGCATTTTCCTCCTGTTTTATGTAAGCACGGTGCACTTTCTTTATATGCAACCCACACTCCCAGGCTTTAGCTCAAATCACTTCTTCTTTTCAAACAACACACATCTCTTTCTCCAATTTGGACAAAACACATAGAAGAATCTGAAGAGAACCTCTAGGCAGTGGTCTTCAACCCTCACTGTGTGCCTGAACCAGCTAAGTCATTTTTAACGGCCTCTGTCCTCAGTGCTGCGACCACTGCAGTCTCTGTTCTGTTCTGCTCTCCTGCAGCCTTGCAGCCCTGCCACCGTGTCGTGCCCAGAGCACTGGGCGGAGCTCCTTTTATAGAGTCAACAGCCATGTATTGCCCACAGGTGTGCAGTGAGCTAGTCAACCAGGGCCAGGTGAGAATCCTGGCCACAGGAACTCTCATTTTATCCACAACCAATTAAAAGAGTCCCTGGGCATCGGTATTTTTAAAATTCCTTAAGTGACTTTAGTGCACACCAAGGTGGAGAACCATGGATGTAGACAGTGCTTCTCAAATTCAAATGTACATAAGACTCATCCACAGGACATATTAAAACACAAAACCTGAAGCCCCAGCCCCAGAAATTTGGATTCAGTATATCTAGGGTTGGGCCTGAGAATATGCATTTTTAGCAAACCCCCAGGTGATACTATTGCTCCTCATCCACAAACCTTAAGTGAGTAGCTCTGTTCTAGCGCTTTGCTTCCTGGGTGTAGTCTATAGAGAAGCAGCCGAGGCATTATCCTGGAGCTTGTTAGAAATTAAAGATCTCAAGCCTGATCCAGACTCATATCAGAATCCATTTTTTAAAAGGGCTCTGGGAAATCTATATGCACTCTAAGGACTGAAAAGCATTAATATGTAGAGGGTGCAAACATGTAGTACCAGGGCCAAATTTAGCTGGCAGATGTATATTACCTGGCTTGCAGTGTTTTTTGAAATTTAAAATTAATTGATATCAGTTAAAAATTGGGATTTTTGGCTGCTCTTGAGAAACTGGAAGATCTAACAACACTGGGCCCCATTTGCACATGATGACAACTGAAGACAGAGCATACATGCTCCGAGCTGGTACAGAACTACCCCGCTCACTCATGGTAGCTGCCTGACAGCTGTAGGTATTTAAATTTGCAGCTCCTAGTCTGTGCTCTCACCTCTTCTCTTCCTTTCTGACTGAGAATTACTGCTTCCAAGCATTTTATCTTGAGCCAGCTCACTTTATCTCTTTGTGCCTCATTCTATTCACCTGTGAAATGGATTGATAACTGTAGGCGAAATGTAAGTTCCTCTGGCCAGGATCCTCACCTGAACATAAACTACTTGATGATGTAACTGGCCTGCTGCTAGGCTACTACTTCCCTGCCCGTGTGCAATAAGCTATTATTGACTGAGTCACTATGTAAAGAGCTCTGCCCAGTGTTCTGGGGTAGGCAGAGACAGGGAGGATTACAGACCTGCAGGCTGTTGGATGCAGACCTAATTTTAGTGCTTGACCTATTGCCATGAGAACAAAGCCAGGTAATAAACCCTTTCACCCCAAGAATATTCCATTGTCATTCCTCAATCTCACTGAATCCGTAGTGAACTTGTCCGAGGCTAAAACCCACTGACAAGACACTAACACTGATTCAGGGTTCTGATAAATGTTAAATGGAGGTAGGAGGTCATGCTTTAAGCTCTCTACCTCTGTTTTACACACGAGTTGTTCCTATACCCATTTTTTCAAAGTGTGGGTCCCAGACCAGCAGCACTGACATTACCTGGGATCTTATTAGAACCAAATTTCCAGGCCCTACCCTAGACCTAAATGCCCAGTGAATTAATTACCAGGTGTTTCATGGGTGAAGGGAAATTTGCATGGATTTCACCAGGATCAAAAGTCCATCATGGGCTCCATGATTTATGTGGAGAAAATTCAATTAAGACTCTCAGGTGGCTGAAGTTCTGTACGTGAGAGAGAGCAAGAGAAAAGGCTCTGTGTGTGGATTGGAGCCCCCACAGCTCCTTTCCTATGGAATCGCTGACACCTCGCACCTGCAGGCTCACCTCTGCTCCCGTCCTGAGCCAATGAGCTGGGCTGAGACTTGGTGTCTGGATAGCCTACCCCGAGCCTGGGCATTTATAGGCTCCCGGGACAGACTGCTTCTTCTTTAACCACCATGGCCCAATCCAGATAAAACACTGTCTGCTTCAGTTTCCCTGGCAGGCATCTGAGATCTGAATGGACAAATCCACAGCCTGTACTGACTTTGAGTCCTGCCTGCTGCCTGGAAAGCCCTGATTTCACCATATCCTCAGAGTGGGCTCCTCACATTATGACGCCTTCTCAACCTTGCCTGAAACTGCTGCTCCAGTTTAATCGTTGCACATCTCAGATGGCGCCAGCTCTCTAATGGTCCACTTCCCTGACCCTTGTCTCTCCCTGTCTACTCTGGCTGAATTCCTGGAGTCCCAGGGGGCCTGAACAGAGCCTGCCTGAGCGATAGCAGAGAACTGGGCTCATACAACCTTTAGGGAAGGAAACTGAAGTGACCACACATTGCTATTAGTGCAAGAGGAATGGCTGTACAGAGAGTTCACATCAAAACCTTCTTTCTCTTGACTGGGAAGAGAACATGCATTTCACAGTGGTGAATGGGAAGGCTAGGTGAGAAAACATTTTCCCAGTGGTGATCATAGGTATATATTGGGCTGGATTATAGAGGATTCCTTAGGCACTCTTGCTCTATTGATTTTTAGAGAGTCAGCAAAGAAGACTCAGCCATCTAGGATTCATTAGGCTTAACCATGATGAAAATAGGGATAGAGTAGGAAAAATTTCAGAATTGCTTCTAAGCAGAGGAAATCCATCAATGATGATAATAATGAGATTGACAATAATAATAGTGTCATCTTTTGAGTGACACACACTACTCTAAGTAGTTTATATACATTATCTCAAGGGTCAGCAAACTTCTGTTGTAAAGGGCCCGATAGAAAATATTTTAAGTTCTGGGGGCTACAGTTCTCTGCAACAACTCGAGCCTGCCCTTGTAGCCCAAAAACAGCCATAGACACTATGTAAACAAAGGGGTGTGCCTGTATTCCATAAAACTTTGTTTACAAAAACAGATGGTGGGTTGAATTCATTCCAAGCAAGAGCTACAGTATTGCATATTAACCCTGTAGCATGTTAAAGCTATAGTCTCTAACTCTTGTATTATGTCACTGACCCTCTTGATATTGTGAAGAAGATACTTTTATTATCCTTCAATTTACAGATAAAGAAACTGAATCTTGGAGGGAAATATCTTGCATGAGATAAATAGCAGTAAGTGGTAGATTCAGAATTCCAACTCAGGATCTCCTACACTATCATGACTGGGAGAATTCTTTCATTATGAAAGGATTTTCATCATTCTGGCTTCTCATGTCATAGAGTCAACATTCTTTGATAATTCTGTTCACTTATTTAACAATTTAATATTATTTAAATTTTGTTGACTATTATTGAACAAAATAATCCTGTTCAATTACTTAACAATTATTGGGTAGCCTCAATATACCTCTCATGGTCCACCATCCCATTTAATTATCAGGACAGAGTTCTGTTTTGCCTATTTAGAGCCTGAGGTTCCCAGAGGATAAGGTGGGACTCTCAAGGTCCACCGTCAGTGAGAAGCTGAGCTTGGAGTCTGATTTAGGTCTCTCTGGGTCTAAGCTCAGTGATCTTCCCTCCAGACCTGTTGCCTCCTGATTTTAAGACTCTTTCACAATTTTTGAATTATCAGAGTACTACATTTCTACTGTCCAGAATTAGAAGGATCATACAGATAAAGATAATGACAAAGCCACTCATTATTCACCATCCCTAAATAATCTCTGCTACCAATCTGACGTGTCTTTCCCACCTTGATCTGTGCTCATTCTCTCACACAATCACATACTGAATGAAATACCTTATGTACTTGCTACCACATAAGAACGTTTTCTTGTGTTATAAAAATTTTTTTAAATCAGCATTTTAATGATTGCATGTTTTTCCATCATAGGATATAACATCATTTGAAGCCATTTAGAAACTTTTAATTTTTTTCATTATAAATGTTGTGATTATATTCTTGTACATAAAATCTTTGTTTCTCCAGTTATTTCCTCAGGATAAATCCCTAGAAGCATTTTTACTCCTAAGGATATTAATTATTTTTAAAGTCTTTGTCCATAATTCCAGATTTCATTTTTTAGAAATTTGTGCTAATTTTCATTCCCCTGGTAGGTCATTATACTTAATCCCAAATTAGCAATGAATCTTTAAATTTGTTAATTACACAAATTTCAATGTTATAGTTTTTCTTCAATTTTTATTAAGTGGTGGGGCTTTGGGTTTTTCTTATTGAGTTGTCAGAGTTCTTTATATATTAAGGGCATTAATAGTTCTTTTGATGGCAAATATTACTACCAGGTTTTTACTTGCCTTTGAAAGGAAAATCTACTCATCTCTACTTACCTGTCGTCTTATTCATAACAAAGGATACTCAGATCATTAGCATTCAACAGATTCAGCTGCAAGATTAGTAACACCAACAAATGCTTCTTCTTTGAGTAGAATCTGCCAGGTGGCTGGAAATCACAAGCAGAGAGACTTAGCTGCAATTCCCAGATCTCTGGTACAGACTGCAAACTTGTTGGGCTGTACTTTCTTACATGTTAACTTCAGGTGGAAATGAGCCTTGACAAGAGGTAGCCAGGAGATATGAGAGGACCTTTTGAGGTTGATTATAAACAGTGAGCAAAGAGTGGCCTCTGTTTTATATGCAGCCACAAGGCACTGAACACCTTACCATTCTTTCAAATAAGTACAAGGAGGTGAAAAGTACATAATGAAAACTTCATTTAGAAGGTGATGAAATTGAAGACTGGCAAGAACTTCATTTTCCTACTTTTTGGTAAATTTAGAGAAAAGTAAAATGTTTTGAGGTCTGACCATTTTCTCTCTTCAATCCTCAAGCATATTTCATTTCGAGGAAAAATAATTCTTCATGTCAGGTAAATCCTTTCTTTGGGAAAAATAGCATTGTTTTCTATATATTGCAGTGGGCAATGGTAGTGTTTCTCAGTCTTGGCACTAATGACATTTTGGGCCAGATAATTATTTGTTGCTGAAGACTAAAGAATGAATGAATGATCCAATAGTTTGGATTTAAATATTTCAAGAATCATGATATGAGAAATTCATCTTTCCCCCTTACAGGTCCATATGGCTGAGTTAATTATAAGGAGAAATATATTGGGATCAGTGTAAGAAATCTTTGTCTTAATGAAAACTGTTCAAAAATGGAATTGTCTAGCTCCAGAATTAATGAACTCATGTTCTCTGAAGACCTTCAAGAAGAGATTGGATTGTTCTTAGGCAGGATATTCTACAAGACCCTCATATAAAAGATGAGGTGAGGGATTAAAAATTTAAGGGTATCTTCTATCCCTGAAGTTTTATAAATCTGTGTTTCTTGCTGTCTTTCTTTTTTAATATTTCATATTCAGGTAGCATTTCTGCTAGGAAACTTATTTCTTTTAAAACAGAAGATAAAATTTTCTACAGTGCTCAAGGATCATCCACATACTGCAAAAACTGCCTTCGTAGGGGCTCCACAGAGAAAGCATGCTTTAAAGAAGTTGAGTTGGGGATTTTCTGCAAAACTCTTATTTCCACTAGCTTAGAGCTGGGACTTTCTTCATGATCTCTCAGATATCATAGGGTTGAAAATGAATGATGGAGTCAATTCAGCAGTGGGGAGGACACAGCAGGGTGTGTGTGTTGGGGTGTGGCTTCCATAATTAGTGCTACAGATCTTTGTTGAGATTGCAAGCCTACCCTAAACTGAGATCTAGTTTTCTGGAGCCCTGTATCTTCTGAAAGACTGGATCCTTTTCTCTTCCCACTGGAAGCCATGGGTGATCAGAAGGCATGGTTTAGCAGGAGTTATGCAGCAGACAATATGAGTTAGCAGGAGCTGTGGATCAGCGGGGGCCAAGGGTCAGCAGGAAGGACTGTCAGCATGAACCTTTCATCAACCAGAGAAAGTCAGCAGTAGGTGGTGGGGGCGGAGGTTAAAGGCACACAGAAAATAAGTAGCACTGGACTTTGAGGTGCCTAATGACGTAAGACAGTCGGAGCCATGAATAAGCAAAAGCTATAAAGCAGCAAGAAGCTGAGTAGAAATGACCACTAGGTAACAATAGTATCAAAGTATAGAGAATAAGTCAGTCACTGTCATAATAGGGTACAGGACAGTACTGTTTCTGAGAGGGTGTCAAGATAGCATACTGTCTACAGGAACTTGAATCCCGAATGGCCTAATCCTAAGCAACATTCTAGTCTCTGAGAGAACTGGCAGTTTGGCAATTGAGATTTGGGTCTTTCTTCATTTCCCAGGTATCCTTATCATATATCCACTATCCATCACCATACAACTGAGCCATATCTACTCTTTGCCCTCCATCTCAGCTCTGGTGGTTGAAAGCTCTGACTGGCCAGGTGAAGCCCATGTCATATACCCACTCTTGGAGCCAAACGTTGTGGGAATTAATGACCAATCTCCCTCCACTCCAAGCCATGACTTGGGGGAGTTAGGGTTTTTAAATGGAGATGGAGTAAGCAGGTCAAAATGGAAGCCCACAGGCCTGTCAGGGCTTCAGGATACCCTTCAGCTGGGTAGAAGCTGTCTTTGGAAATGTTCTAAGTGGTTTGGACAGTCCCATCAGTTATTTCCATTTCATTCCTTTTCTAGAACCTAGGCTATAGTTTTCAATGTTATGATGTTGCAGGCTGGGGAAAGAGGGAATATACTTGCTTTTTACATCCAAGATGTGGAGTCAACAGAGATAAAAGTCTGTGCCTGTAGTAGTCATAGGAACAATGTGTAAAAACTCTTTTGAGGCATCATTGTAATTACAGCATAATAATCTGTTACTTTGGGGGGATGTGAATAGTTGACAACAAGCCTTCTATGGTGAGACATTCAGGAGTTTTCTGTTGAGAGCAGCCTGGGCCTGCGTCTACCTGGACAGAGCAGGTGCCTCTCCCCCGCACACGGGAGGAATGGGCACCAGTTTTGACTTAATTCAGGCCCTTCTCCTGTCTTGCTAAGTAGAGACAACTGTCCCAGATTCTCAGGAAATTTGAAGTCATCCTTCCTCCTGACTTGTTCTTCTCCTGCATTGTTGGGGATGGCTGAAACCTGAAGGGAACAACTGAGAGAGGACAGCTGAGAGACTAGGGTGAAAGAACAGTCAGGGATGAGAGAGTTTGCTAATAATAATAATAATAACAACTCCTAAATGCTGAGTCTGAGTGTGCTGAGATAGAATCTATCCTGAGGACAGAATATGCTTATTTTGAAAAAAAGTATGTCAATACCCAAGCACATGTTTCTTGATCCCTGGTTAACCTGCCCCTTCTGAGTGTGTATAAAAAGAGGAGAATAAAGGCTATATGTTGCGTTCCAGCTTGACCGGGCATCCTCTCAGAGTAAGTTGTACATTTATTCAGCTCCACACCTCCCCTTCAGACTGTTCGACTTCGACGGCAGGCACCGTCACCTCATAAAGACATTTCCAGAATATCACATGCTCCTGAAAATGTACTTCCTTGTATGTGAAGCCTGCTAGCTGTTCCCCAGAGGAGCGTTTGAATGGGTAATGAGTGCCTGGGCTCCTGGTGTCAGAGCTGGGATGGAGAGGACTCTCTTCCCAAGGTAGCATTTCCTCCCAGACAACCCCGAGGAGCAGCTGGTGTTAACTCCAGGCTGCTGTGGTTGGGAAACCACTTTCCATAAAATCTCAGTCCTCTTTTTTTCCTCATGACCCCAACTCTGGGGTGAAAAATTGAGTCTCCCATAGGCTGCTCAGAATCTGCCTTCCTTCCCTTTCCAGAGAATCTGCCTCTAAGGGGATCCAAATATATCCTCATGGACCACTCCATTTGGTGGTGGACATAGAGGTGTAATTAAGCCATGATGACACAGTTTGAAAAGTAATAATTTAAGAATAATCAAAATGCTGGTGTACCTAAGAGGTGGAAGGAAGAAAATTTGCCTAAGAGAGTTAGAAAACTCAGCAAAAGAGGAAGCATTCAAATTCAGTCCTGAAAGAATAGGAGTTTGCCAAGTGGAGATGAGAGGTGATGATGATAATAACAGTAATTATTTTTAAAGAGCTAAGATTTGTTGAGCCCTCACTGTATGCCAACCACTGTTGTAGGTGCTTCCCATGTATTTACATGTAGTACCTCTACTATTCATACAATATTTACATGTATTAACTCTTTTAATCCTCACATCACATATGAAGTAGGTGTTAATATTACCCCCATTTTGCAGGTAAGAAGACTGAGGCCTGAGAGGTTAATTTATTTGCCTAAGGTTGCACTGAAAGTATATGGTAGACTGAGATTCCAGCTGAGGCCTTTTGATTCTAGAGCTCGTGTTCTTTGCCATACTACCAGAAAGAGCAGAGGATCGATATCATCAAAGGCATGGTGGTGGTTTAGGAATATGTCCTTATTCTTTGATACTCCTTTGTACAAATGGTGGAGTCTAATTTCCCTCTCCTTGTGTGTGGGCTGGACTTAGCGACATACTTCTAATGAATAGGGTAATGTGGAAGTGCTGGGGTTTGTCTTGGAGACTAGGTTATGAGAAACACAGAGGCTATGTCCTCCCTCCTGCTCAGATCCCTTGCTCTGGGGATAGCCAGCTGATGTGTTGTAAGGACACTCAGGAAGCCCTATGGAGCGGACTACATGGTGAGCATATGAAGCAACTGGCCAACAGCTGGGCCTGAGGCCTCCTGCTAGTGGTTATGTTATTGAGTTGGGAGGCAGATCCTCCAGGCCCCGTCAGGCTTTCAGACACCGGGTGAGATGTCGACTGCAACAGTGTGACAGACTCTGAATCAGAACCACTCCAAATTCCTGACCCACAGACTGTGAGAAAAGAAATGTGGGTTGTTTAAAGCCACTAAGTACTGAGGTAATTCATTACACCACAGCAGGTAACTAATACTGGCATGAGAATGTTTTGTATCTTTAATATACCGAGGCAGGCAGTATTTGGGCGCAGAAGCTCAGAGATTTTTGAGAACTAACAAAAAGGAGGCTTGAGGATAGATTATAAAGCATTGCAGCCACTCTGCAAGCTCAAGTCCACAGGGCCTACATACCAAAAACAACTCTCTACCTCTCTCATCCTGACCCCGCCCTCACCCAGCCAGAAAATGCTTGCATTTCTATAACTCCTTGTCCATGTCGCTCTATGGCTTTTAGTACATTTTTCCTTGTTGTGCAGCCATTTCTGGACATGCCTTTCTTCCTGACTCAATGGCAAACTCCTGGGATACTGGGCTCACAATTCCCTTTATCTTCCTCCTTGCATAACATCCTTTGGTCACGGCAGGAGCCCCATAAATGTTTGGGGAATGAATGCTACCCACTTTGAAACCACATGGTTGATGGATTGACTTTTATTCAGTTCCAGCCAACGTGCTGTTTTCTTGACTTTGGCTTGGAGTATGACGTCTGTGAGTTGGATGGATTGAGACCCAAGAGGCAAATTAGTTTACAGACCAGTAGGTGTGCTGGGCACTCTCACCCAGTGTGTGAGTGATTCACAGCTATGTAAACTCAGGAATGATGCTTACTAGAACTTTTATGGTGGGCCAACAGAGACAGGGCAATAAGCCAGGGATTGGGGTATCCTTAGGGGTAAGTAAGGCTGGCCACCAAGCGTGATCCATAGCAATACAAACTATACTTCCTATGTAATGATAGTATAGTTTCTATTTGAGTTAATTCCTCTCTTCTGCCCTTTTCTTCACCATGTGCTCATTGCCTGCACATAGAATATGTTTGATACATATTTGCTTAATGAAAGAATGCTGATGTAGAGAATGATTAATATTCATGACACTCAAGTGCTTTAGGCTATTCCTACAGATCGGAGTTGGGTCTCATTTAAGAGGATGTTTGTGGATAAAGAAGGACTCCATCCAGTCCCTGGAGGCCACAGGCAGGCACATCCTAGGTACATTCTAGCATGAGTAGGCAGGCAAGGGTTATCAGAGCTCCAGGACACTGGTGGATTCAGGGACATAAAATACAAATAAGAAGAGAACCCCAACCACACCAGTTTATATAGGAGTCCTGCTGTTATGATTTAAAAAAAAATTCTCCTTCTTTTAGTAAGTCACCTGAGTTCCACTGGAGAACCACCTCTTTTCCTGATTCTAGGTCCATATGATTTGAATGGATTTAACTCTCTACTCCTGGACCCGGCCAATAGAAACTGTATTCTCCTGGTAGCAGTGATTGGTTCAGGAATGGTCATGTGATCCAGGCAAAGCCAATGAGAATCAGCTACTGGGAGAAGAGAACTTCACCTCTTTCCTACTGCACTTGAACCTGGGAGGAGCTGGCTTCAGAGGTGCTGGCATCCATTCTCCACCAAGTAGTGGAACTTGAGAGTGAAGTCAGAGATGGGAAGGTATGAAACAGAGTTTTAAGACCCAATATCAGACCCTTGAGGAGGCCATATCCCAACATATATTTGGGCTTTTAAGTTACATGTGTCAAATTCCCTTGTTATTTTAAGCTAGCTTGAGTTCAGTTTTCTGTCACTTGCATTTTATTACCCTGCCCAAGGGACTGCCTTTAGGTGCTATCCCAGTAACCAAGGGCCCACCCATGATACACAAAACAGCAGTCTCCAGGCAGCAAGACTGAGTCAGTTTTCACTGATTATTAACCCTTCTTCTGTAACTTAATAAGAAAGTTTGTTTCCTTTATGTTTTTAGCTATGTAAGTCCAATGTTTTTCCAAATGGTTAAGCAACTGTCTCCAAATTATTTTCCCCACAAACATGAAATGCCATCTTTATCATATCCGAAACTTCCATATAATTTTCTCTGGTCTATTTCTAGACTTTCCAGTTTGTTCCATTGATCTGTGTATTCCTATGTCACCAATTTACTGTCTTATAATTTGGCTATATAATACATATTAATATATATTAAATGTTCATTTCCCCATTTTTTCTCCCCTCAAAATTCTGCTATTGTTTCTGGCATGACATTCTTATAGATGAGAATTAGAAACCATCATCAAGGTGTAAAGAAGTCCCGCTGGGATTAAGATTAGAGATAATTGGAGATAACGGAGGTTTTCCATTCAGAATTTAGGTGTATGTTTTTCATTTATTGAAGTCTTTGTATTCCTCTCAGTAAAATTTTATAACCTCATCTCATTAAAAAACAACTATTTTTCTGAAACTCAGGTCATTGAATTCTGACACCCTATCCCCTCCATATCCCTTTCATCTATTGACATTCTGGACCCTGTCTCTTTATTGATTTAATTATTTTTCCCAGTTCTATTGAGATACAGTTGACATACAGCACCATTTAAGTTTAAGGTGTACAGCATAATGACTTGATTTACTCATATTGTGAAGTGATTGCCATAAGTTTAGTTAACACCCATCATATAGATACAAAAAAGAAAGAAAAAAAGAAAAACTTTTCTTCCATTTAATAAGAACACTTAGGATCTACTCTCTTAATGACTTTCAGAGATACCTACAGCTTTGGTAACAATAGTTGTTGAGTTATATATTACATCTCTGGTACTGCTTTATCTTATAAATGGAAGTTCATAACCTTTGACCACCTGTTCATTTAATTCTTGGGGCACCTTTTCCTTTCCATCCCAGCCCTTGCCATTCTCTGGGTGGTTTCAGTGGCCATGCAGGGCACCTCAGGTCTATGACTGCCTTGCCTCTCATGACCTCACCCTCCACTCCAACTCAGCCATCCACTCCGACCAAAGGCCCTAGTCATCACTCCCAGACTCTTCCACTACAATTACTAAGTCCAGCATGCAAACCTTCTGTCCTTCCAGTTACTTCCTCAAATATTTCTATTACTATTGCTCTTTCATTTATTAGGTACCTCTAGTTCAATGTTTCCTGTATCCCTCAGGGCCCATGTGAGAGAAAGAAATCATACAACTTATTTGAACAGAAAGAATTTAATATTAAAAAGTGTTGACTGGTATTAAAAAATTAGAAAGGCAAAAGTCTCCAACTTTAAGATATAGCTGCAGGAGGCAGTGGTACCATGAGAAAAGGGGGAAATGAAGGGAAGAACCTGGATTTGTTCAAACATGGACGCTTAGAGGAGGGAGCCCTTGGGGCCAGGTCCCAGATCCCTGAGCAGGGGCACTGTCTTTGAAAGGCTGTCATGAAACTGGCTCCAAAGCTGTTGGAAAAGCTGCAAAGTGTATTCAGATGCTGCTTCCAGAAGGAAGGGTCACTGGAGATGCTTTGCTAGAACGATGGTTGCAGGAACAACAGGCACGCAGGAATGAGCAAGCTCAGCCTTGCAGTCAGCCTCTAGTCCCCCCCGCCCACCCTCTCCTCAACAGAGTCAAATAGGGAGCCAGATGGCCATGCAGAAATGTCGTTTGCAGAGCACCAATCCCAGCTCCAGGTGAGTCGGAAGCCGAGACAATAGCTTCATAATGGAAACAGCTCTTCTAGTTCCTTTCTATCCATCATCCCTACCTGCCTTCACTTCCTTGTCTCTCCAGCTTGGGATTAATTACCCAGCACTTCAGTTACTCTCGGCCTGATAACATAAACTCATTTGCTTCCAACAAGCAGATTGGTATCGCAGAATACCAGCCCAACGCTGTCCATACATCTTACTCCACTGCCCTTGGCAGCTGGTTTCTGCACACTCTACCAACACTGCTTTAAATATTCTCTGTTCTTCCCTGACTTCTACCTCCTTTTCTCTTTTGCTAGTTTCTTCTTCAAAGATGGAAACTTCCTTTCAACTCTGCTGACATGCCAACACCTGTACCACACTTCCTGCCTTCTCTCCTTTCCACAGGAAAGGTGGCCTTCCTCTGGGTGAGGCCAGTCCCCTCCTGTTCTATGGATCCCATCCCATTCTTCTTTTTGCACATGTTAAGAGTCACCTGTCCACACTTCATCCTGTATCTTTGCAATCTTCCTCTTTACCAAGTCCTTGCCTTTGGCTTTTCATAAATCTTAATTTCATTCATTCACTAATGTTTGAGAAATTACATCTGGCAAAATGGTACAGCCAATTTTGAAAGCAGCTTGGCAGTTTATTATAAAATTAAACATGCAATTATTGTATGACTCAGCAATCCCTCTCCTGGGATTTACCCAAGACAAATGAAAACAGGTTAACACAGAAACCTGCGTGTGAATGTTCATGCAGCTCTCTTCATAATTGTTAATAGATATATGCACCCTATTTTTATCACTGCATTTTTTACAATAGCCAAGATATGGAAGCAACCAAAGTGCCCGTCAATAAATGAATGGATAAAGAAAATGTGAGACAAATACACAATGGAATGTTATTCAGCCATAAAAAAGAAAGAAATCTTGCCATTTGCAACAACATGGATGGACCTAGAGGGTATCATTCTAAGTGAAATAAGCCATGTGGAGAAAGACAAACATCATATGATTTTACTTATATGTGGAATCAAAACAAACAAAAAATAAATGAACAAAACAGAAATAGACTCATAGACACTAAGAAGGGACTGGTGGTTACCATGGGGGAGGGGTTGACGTGGGTGGGTATGAAAGGTGAAGGGAATAAAGATGCACAAAATCTCAATCATAATATAAATTAGTCATGAGGATGAAAGTACAGCATAGAGAATATAATCAGTAGTTCTGTAACATCATTCTACATTGAAAGATAGTAATTACAGCAGTTGTGGTGAGCATTTAATAGTGTATATAACTGTCAAATCACTATGTTGTATACCTGAAACCAATGTAATATTGTATATCAACTATACTTCAATAAAATTAAAAAAAAGGGAACTGGTACATCCATACAATGGATACTACTCAGGAAAAAAAAGGAAGGGACTCTCGATACATACCATACCACATGGATGGATCTGAAATGCATATTTCCAAGGGAAGAAGACAGACTCAGACACTGACACCCTTTATGATTCCACATATATGACATTTTAGAAAAAGTGAAGCTACAAGGATTGATCAGTGGTTGCCATCAAGAATTCCTTTGAAATTTACATAGATAACCCTTTTCCATTAAAAAAAAAAATCTCACAAAGTCTCTTTTGGATTTCACTGTCACCTGCACACTATTGCCAATGTTACTCTGACTTTCACAGGAAATTTTAGCAAAACAATTGTCTACACACACTGTTTCTACTACCTCCCTTTCCATTCACTCCTCAGCCAACATCACCCTTGCTCCCACATTATCGATTTGCTGAATATTTCTCTGTATCCGTCCTTCTCAGCCTTGCTCACTAGCATTCCAGAAGATTGGAAACTCCCCTCTTCATTTAGTTTAGAGAAGAGTCTTCCTTCCTAGATAGCATGAAGTCAGATGCTGGCTTGAATCTGCTCTGTAACTGCCCCCCACCTAGCACAGTTCGTGCCATGGGCTAGGAAAGACCCACTGAACATTTCTGGAGAGTAGCTTTGAGACAGACAGGTAGCTAGAAAAGGTGGAGCTCTCCCAAGTGTTTGGAACAATTCAGTATCTCACTTGCTTTGTACTTTATGTTTCCTTATAAAGATCTTTCTACCACTTATCCTCAACTGTTGAAGAATGAGGCAAAAATGAACCATAATTGCACAAAAACTAACAAGGCCTCTTATTTATTTAACTTCACTCCTCTACATGTATTTCCCAGAAAGAGGGACTTCTTTTACTGAACCTTGAAGAAGTCTTTTCCTTCCTGGAACGGATTCAGAGCCTGGATTTATTGCATGGTCTGTGTATCTTCTTTGATTGATTGGCACTGAACAGCTGAGCAGCAACATTAGTAATTATCCTTAGCATGTAATGCAGCTGAAGAGTCATTAACGACTCTCTAAATTTGGAAAGCATCCACTGCCAAACAAAAGGACTCTCTTCTCGCCTCAGCCAGGAGGAGAATGCACAGTCAGGTCTCTGGGGCCCTCTTTGACTCAACTTGGACTTCGTTTATGTTCTAGCAACTCCACTAATGCAGGGCATACCCCTAATTTTGCACAATGACAAAGATGAAGTGAAATGCTGCTGAAATGCCAACAGTTTATGTTTATCTGTTCTTTAGTAAGAACTTGGTAGGCTTTCTACCTTGCAGGGCATAGGGCTGCTCTAGGGCAAGCAGACGGAACTGGCTTAATCGCAAAGCAGAGGTACCCAAGTATTTCCCCCATCAGCCTGTCTCTGATGCCTAAAATTCTGCTGTTGAACATATAGTAAGTACCTTATGACATTAAGGCATTGTGACCTAATAAGAAACTGAGTGAGAGGGAAAAACACATTGAACCTGCCATATTAACTCAGATCATGCATGCCAAGTACTTGGTACAGTGTCTAGAGCATAAAAAGTGTTCAATAAATAGTAGCTGTTGTTTCTGTTACTAATGCAGCATTCACTAGGAAAATTTTTGTTGAACGTGTACTTGGTTTTGAGGTACTGTGCTAGGTGTCAGGGATACAGGCAGAAATCATCGTAATCTGTGCTTTCAAAAGGCTCACGCGATCAGGGCAATGAAACACTGAAAGAAACAATTAGAACTCAACGTTGTTAAGTGCCACCTGTAATAGGGGCACCGACGGGGAGGCAGCAGCTAGCTGCGTTTGGCTGCATGGGATGGGGAGGTGGGTTGGGAATTGCATTTAGAGCTTTGTCAGGTGAAGAATGACTGGGAGGGTGTTCTGGGCTTTTGACTCTACAGAGAAAAGGCAAGGTAACACAGAAAAAAAACAACAAGAATAACAGGGAAAAGGAATTAGTTCAGTGTGTTCAGAGCATAGATTTCACAGAGGAAGTGGAAGAAAATGGGATTGGAAAAATATCCTAAAGGATGAAATGCTATGTCAAGGTGAAGGGACTTAATCCTGTAAGAAACATGGGACCACATGCAGAACTTTAAGAAGAAACAGAGTAAAATGAACTGTTTAGAAAGATAATGTAACACAGGGGTTGGCAAATAATGGCCTGTGGGTCCCATCCAATCCCGTCTTTTTATTTTATGGCTCATGAGCTAAGGATTTTTTTTTCATTTTCAGATGGTTGAAGTTAATCAAAAGAATAATATTTCATAGCATATAAAAATTATATGAAATTCAAATTTCAGTGTCCATAAATTAAGTCTGAGTGGAACATAGCCATGCTCATTTGCTTATGCCTATGCTAAACAGTAGAGATCCTCTAAAATATTTATTAGCTACCCTTTACAGAAAGAGTTTGTCAGTCCCTGGTTAAGGGATATAGACTAGAGCAGGGAGAAATGGAGGGCAGGGAAGCCAGTGCTGAAAATCTGAGGGGAAAGATCCTTTGCCAGTTTCTCAACCTATGTAATGAACAAATACCGTCACAAAACTTCTCTGGGAGTTCTAGTGTCATTTAAATTATTTTTATTCAAATGTAAAGTGAATACTTACAAGTAGGCATCTTGGTAAAAACTCTTTGCTATTTTAGCTCTTACATAACTCTAAAACCAAAACAAACTTAAAAATTAAATACAAGCAGCTTTTCCTCTAAGATCAGGAACAAGACAAGGATGTCCACTCTTACCGCTTTTGTTCAACATAATACTGGAGGTCCTAGCCATGACAATAAGACAACACAAAGAGACAAAAGGCACCTGAATTGGTAAGGAAGAAATTAAACTGTCTTTATTTGCAGATGACATGATATTATGCAAAAAAAACCCTTAAGACTGCACCAAAAGCTATTAGAATAACTGGATTCAGCAAAGTCATATGATACAAAATACACAGAAATCTGTTGTGTTCCTATATACTAACAATGAACTAGAAGAAAGAGAAATCAGGAAAACAACTCCATTTACAATTGCAACAAGAATAAAATACCTAAGAATAAACCTAACCAAAGAAATGAAAGACCTCTACTCTGAAAATTGTAAGACACTCGTAAGAGAAATTAAAGAAGACATAGATAAGTGGAGATCTATCTCATGCTCATGGTTAGGAAGAATTAATATTGTCAAAATGGCCACCCTGCCTAAAGCAATTTACAGATTTAATGCAATTCCTATCAAAATACCAACAGCATTTTTCAATGAATCAGAACAAATAGTTCTAAAATTTATATGGAACCATGAATGATCCCAAATAACCAAAGCAATCCTGAGAAAGAAGAACAAAGATGGGAGGATTACGCTCCCCAGCTTTAAGCTCTACTACAAAGCCACAGTAATCAAAACAATATAGTACTGGCACAAGAACAGATCCATAGATCAATGGACCAGAATAGAGAGCCCAGACATAAACCCATTCATCTATGGTCAATTAATATACTATAAGGGAGCCATGAATATACAGTGGAGAAAAGACCGTCTCTTCAATACGTGGTATTGGAAAAACTGGACAGCTGCATCTAAGAGAACGAAACTGGGTTACTGCCTAACTCCATACACAGATTCGAAATGGATCAAAGACCTGAATGTAAGGCATGAAACAATAAAACTCTTAGAAGAAAACATAGACAAAAATCTCTTGAACATAAATATGAGCAATTTTTTCCTGGACACATCTCTTCAGGCAAAGGAAAAATGAATAAATGGGACTACATCAAACTTAAGACTTCTGTACAGCAAAGAGCACCATCAGCAGAACAAAAAGGCAAGTTATAGTGACAAAGAACCTATTCATAAATGATTTATCTGATAAGGGGTTAATATCCAAAATATATAAAAAGCTCATATACCTCAACACCAAAAAAACAAATAACTCACTTAAAAAAATGGACCTGAACAGAGATTTCCCCAAAGAAGAAATACAGATGGCCAACAGGCACATGAAAAGATGCTCCACATCACCAATCATCAGGGAAATGCAAATCAAAACTGCAATGAGATATCACCTCACACCAGTCAGAATGGATACTATCCAAAAGACAAGAAATAACAAGTGTTGGTGAGGATGTGGAGAAAAGGGAACACTGTTGGTGGGAATGTATATTGGTGCAGCCACTGTGGAAAGCAGTATGGAGGTTCCTCCAAAAACTAAACATAGAAATACCATTTGGCCTAGAAATCCCACTTCTAGGAATTTACCTGAAGAAAACAAAATCCCTGATCCAAAAAGATATATGCACACCTATGTTTATTGTTACATTATTTATAATAGTCAAGATATGAAAGCAACCTAAGTGTCCATCAATAGATGAATGGACAAAGAAGATGTGGGACATATACACAATGGAGAATTATTATGGCATAAAAAGAAAAATTCTGCCATTTGCAACAACATGGGTGGATCTAGAGGGAATTATGCTCAGTGAAGTAAGTCAGGTGGAGAAAGGCAAATGCCACATGATTTCACTTATTTGTGCAATATAAATACAAAGCAAAACAGAAGGAACAAAACAGCAGTAGACTCATAGACACTGAGAAGGGACTGGTGGTTACCATGGGGGGAGAGGTTTTAGATTGGGGGTGTAGAGAGCATTAGGGGAATAAAGGGACACAATAATTGGCAATTATAATATAAGTTAGTCATGGGGATGGTAGTAGAGCATGGAGAATAAGTCAATATTTCTGTAACATCTTTCTATGTTAATACTAACTGCATTAGAAGGGGTGAGGATTTAATAATAGGGGTAACTGTTGAACCACTATGTTGTACATTTGAAACCAACATAATATTGTATATACTATACTTCAATAAAAAATTAAATACAAGCAAAACTATAAGTACAGTCAATTTCACATTAACATCCTTAATTTAATCTGAGGAATGATGTCTCTGTTGCTTCAGGGTCGAAGGCTAGTCCCTAGATTCATTTGATTGTAAGCACAGGTGCCTACTACCATATCTGGGGGATGACTTTTTCCCTCACAACCTTTTCTGGGTGCAAATATTTCAGGAAACTTCATTCTTTTTGAAATAAATATGGTATCCTTGATAGACAATCTTACGAAGGTTTCACATGAACAGTATTGTGGTTTCAACATTCACCCATATTATCAAATCCATCCCCCCACTGCAATCACAGTCCATCAGTGGAGTAAGATGCTATAGAATCATTACTCGTCTTCTCTGTGCTGTACTGCCTTCCCCGTGACCTACCTATATTGTGATTGTTAATAGTAGTGCCCCTTAATCCCCTTCTCCCTCCATCCCCACCCTCCCCAACCCCTTCCCTCTGGTAACCACTAGTCCTTTCTTGGAGTCTGCAAGTCCACTGCTGTTTTGTTCCTTCAGTTTTGCTTTGTTATACTCCGCAAATGAGTGAAATCATTTGGTGCCTGTCTTTTGCCACCTGGCTTATTTCACTGAGCATAATATCCTCTAGCTCCAACCATGTTGTTGCAAATGGTAGGATCTGCTTCCCTTTTATGGCTGAATAATATTCCAATGTGTATATGTATCACTTCTTTATCCATTCATCTACTGATGGACACTTAGGTTGTCCCCATATCTTGGCTATTGTAAATAGTACTGTGATAAACATAGGGGTGCATATGTCTTTTTTTTGAAATCCTCCTGTGATGCATCCCTTTGGATAACGTCCCCCAGGTGGTTTTACTATGAATTACCATCCCCAAACTACCTGTCCTAGCTGTGTTAGTTGCCAGCTAATAGCAACACCTCAGTTAACAGATACCAGCTTGTATACCCTTGCAAGTGATTATAATGCAAAGATCTCCCATTCTTTCACTGTGCCAACACTTAACACTTCAGTGTCCCCCATTCCACCACCAAACTTGTCTTAGGTCAAGTCTGCACTCCTAAAAGGAGAAGAGGTCAGCCACAAAAAGCATCAGGCCATACTGATTCAAGAAACTAAGACTTCTTAGAATCCTTTCCTTTAGTAAGCTGAATTTTGTTTGAGTGTCTCATCACTTGAGAGATTGGTTAAGGTGAGAAACCCATTTCTTAAAATTTCTCTTTTTTTCAGTCATATGACAAGGAATCCAAACCTATGCACTTAAATTCTTAATTCTTTCCCCTAGTACCATGCTTTTACCCTGACAAAACCACATTTACCCATGTCCCATCTCACTGGGTCCCTACAACAGCCCTGTGAGGTAGGCAGATCAGGAATTACAACCCCCTTTTTATAAGAAATCTAGGGCAGCCAAGTGCCTTGCCCAAACTCACACAGCGACTGATAGGAGCAAGAGTCCCATCAGGTCTCCAGACACTAAAGCCAACACCCTTTCCATTAAATCATCTTGCTCAAGTCAAGCAGCACTGTCCAGACTGGAAATCAAAGAGCAATTGTTAAAAGGCACAAGCAACGTGCTAGCTGCTGCTGAAAGAAAGGAAATGGACCAGGGGAGAAAAGGAAGGTGCTGACCCATGTTAAGTGTGTGTGTAGATTTGGTTCAATGACTTCTCTTAATAGCCAATTGAGCAAATAAAAACACCACCTAGGCATATTTCATGTTCAAAGAATGAGTATGATATCAGCTAATTAATACTCATACCACTTGTACCAGCTGGTTAAGCATCATTATCTCAATTTGACAGATGGAAAAAGGGAGAAAGACTGACTCATAGCTACAGAGAAAATATTTGTTATCAGATTATCACTACAGAAAGTCTAGCACTTGATTCAGACACATTGGCCATGCCTCTCTGGTAAGGGGTAAACTGTGTGATAATTAGATATGAGATAACAACATAGTTAAGAAGGGGAGGAGAAAATGGTAATTTGGAGGATATACAACTGGGAAGAAGTAGCTTAAAAATTCCATCAATAAAATTATGCTGTAACACCCGGGAAAGCAGCACATAGCTCCTCAGTGAGACAAATATTTTCAAAGCAAACAGAAGTATTATAGGTCAGAGTACAGGGATCATGTGGGAAGGTCAACAGGAATCTATCATCTGGTCATATAGCAAGATTTGCTCCCAAAGCTCTGATTTGTAAGAGATTCTTATTGACTTTAAGAATTAAATTGTAGGCATATGAAATGGGTTATCAGACCAAGACTTAAGCCCAATCTCATAAAAGCAAATAAAGGCATGAAGGATGACTGATGACAAAGCAAGGACTAAAGATCACAGTAAAAGAAATGTAAAATAAGCATTTTAAAAGAGCACATATAAAGAATTGAAATAAGACATACTTAGCAAAGTAGGTTAGGTAGTCTGTCAAAGACACTAAAAGATGATGATAGAGGGAACATGATATTTGTCCTATTATATAGGTATACCTATAGGAAGAAGAGAAATATACCAAATAAACTGCTTATTTAATCAATATAGAATTAAATATATTTTCCTTTTTTTAGATATAATTTTAAGTATGCTGGTACCAACATAATGAGAATAAAAGTTTTACTACCTAATCTTTTTTATAGAAAAACATGTGTATATACATATCTATATATATTTAAAGAGAGTCCTCCTTCCCATGTTTGAGATGATTACTCAGTGGGAAGCAGTAATAATTGAAAAGGCTTCCCTCCCATATGAGGAAAGGAGATAAAATAAGACTAAGCCATTTTAGCAATGGACATTTAAAAAAATATTTTTTTGGCAATACCACTTCAGAATACAATAGTCGAAAGTGTATGGTCTTAATGTCAATGATAACATTTCAATGTCCATTTTCCACTTGGCCCACCAGATTTGTCTCCTTTTGCTTCTGTGTCACACGTAGTCTTTCCCAGTGGACAGTGCAGGTTTTGGATAGGGCCGTGGTGTTGGGTAAGATGTTGTCTTCTGGGGACAGGAGCAGCAAAGTAGGGCACCTCCCAAAAGGCACAGAGAAGCAGCAGCCCAGCCAGTGAAGAGAGCCTGACCAAATTCATACCTGGCATTGACTGGGGTCATGGGGTCATAGAACTCTTGAACAATTCTATGTCCATACCATGCTGTGGCAACCAAAATAGCCAGACCTGAAATAAGAAATATCACGCCCCCAAAGACAGCCATCCGCATCTTCTGCACCTCGTCATCTTCCATGCACTTCATACATTTCATGCCAATAGTGGCCACACAGATGGCTATTAGTCCTAGCAGCATATGTCTTTTTGAATCATATTTTGTTTTCTTGGGTAAATTTCTAGGAATGGTATTACTGGTATTTGTACTTTTAGTTTTTTGAGGAACCTCTGTATTGCTTTCCACAATGGTTGAACTAATTTACATTCCCACCAACAGTGTAGGAAGGTTCCCCTTTCTCCACATCCTTGCCAGCATTTGTTGTTCCTTGTCTTTTGGATGATGGCCATCCTTACTGGTGTGAGGTGATATCTCACTGTGGTTTTAATTTGCATTTGCCTGATGATTAGGGATGTGGAACATCTTTTCATGTGCCTGTTGGCCATTTGAATTTCTTCCTTGGGAAAGTGTCTGTTCAGATCTTCTGGCCATTTTTTAATTGGGTTATTTGTTTTTTGGGTGTTGAGGCATGTGAATTCTTCATATATTTTGGATGTTAACCCCTCATCTGATGAATCATTTATGAATATATTCTCCCATATTGTAGGATGCCATTTTGTTCTTCTGATGGTGTCCTTTGCTGTACAGATTTTTTTAGTTTGATGTAGTTCCATTTGTTCATTTTTCTTTTGTTTCCTTTGCCCAAGAAGATGTGTTCAGAAAAAAATTGCTTATATTTATGTTCAAGAGATTTTTGCCTATATTTTCTTCTCAGAGTTTTATGGTTTCACAACTTACATTCATGTCTTTGATCCATTTTGAGTTTATTTTTGTGTATGGAGTTAGACAATAATCCAGTTTCATTCTCTTACATGTAGCTGTCCAGTTTTGCCAGCATCATTTGTTGAAGAGGCTGCCATTTACCCACTGTATGTCCATGGCTCCTTAATCATATATTAATTGGCTATATATGTGTGGGTTTGTATCTGGGGTCTCTATTCTGTTCCATTGATCTATGGGTCTGTTCTTGTGCCAGGACCAAATTGTCTTGATTACTGTGGCTTTGTAGTAGAGCTTGAAGTTAGGAAGCGAGATTCCCCCTGCTTTATTCTTTCTTCTCAGTATTGCTTTGCCTATTTGGGTCTTTTGTGGTTCCACATAAATTTTAGAACTATTTGTTCTAGTTTGTTGAAGAATGCTGTTGGTATTTTGATAGGGATTGCATGGAATCTGTAAATTGCTTTAGGCAGGATGGCCATTTTGACAATATTAATTCTTCCTATCCCTGAGCATGGGATGTGTTTCCATTTATTGGTGTCTTCTTTAATTTCTCTCATGAGTGTCTTCTAGTTTTCAGGGTATAGGTCTTTCTCCTCCTTAGTTAGGTTTATTCCTAGGTATTTTATACTTTTGGATGCAATTGTAAATGGAGTTGTTTTCCTGATTTCTTTTTCTGTTAGTACATCATTAGTGTATAGGAATGCTACAGATTTCTGTGTATTAATTTTGTATCCTACAACTTTGCTGAACTCAGTTATTAGTTATAGTAGATTTTTGGTGGACTATTTAGGGGTTTTTATATACAATATCATGTCATCTGCAAGCAGTGACAGTTTAACTTCTTCCATCTGGATACCTTTTATTTCTTTGTGTTGTCTAACTGCCATGGCTAGGACCTCCAGTACTATGTTGAATAACAGTGGGGAGAGTGGGCATCCTTGTTTTGTTTCCAATCTTGCAGGAAAAGCTTTCAGCTTTTCACTGTTAAGTAGAGATGTTGGCTGTGGGTTTGTTGTATATGGCCTTTATTATGTTGAAGTACTTGCCCTCTATACCCATTTTGTTGAGAGTTTTTATCATGAATGAATGTTGAATTTTGTCAAGTGCTTTTCTAGCATCTATTGAGATGATCATGTGGTTTTTATTCTTCTTTTTGTTAGTGTGGTGTACAAAGTTGGTTGGTTTTCAATATTGTACCATCCTTGCATCCCTGGAATAAACCCCACTTGGTATTAATGGATGATCTTTTTGATGTATTTTTGAATATGGTTTGCTAATATTTTGTTGAGGAATTTTGCATGTATGTTCATCAGGGATATTGGTATGTAATATTCTTGTTTTGTGGTGTCTGTCTGGTTTTGATATTAGAGTTTTGTTGGCTTTATAGAGTGAGTTTGGAAGTATTCCCTCATCTTCTACTTTTTGGAAAACTTTATGGAGGATGGGTATTAGGTCTTCTTTAAATGTTTGATAAAATTCAGCAGTGAAGTCATCTGGCCTAGACATTTTGTTCTTAGGTAGTTTTTTGATTACCAATTCAATTTCATTGCTGGTAATTTGTCTAATAAGATTTTCTGTTTCTTCCTTGGTTAGTCTTGGAAGGTTGTGTTTTTTTAAAAAGTTGTCCATTTCCTCTAGGCTATCCAGTTTGTTAGCATATAATTTTTTCATAGCATTCTCTAATAATCATTTGTATTTCTGTGGTGTCCATGTGATCTTTCCTTTCTCATTTCTGAGTCTTTTTATGTGTGTACACTCTTTTTTCTTGATAAGTCTGGCTAGAGGTTTATCTATTTTGTTTATTTTCTTGAAGAACCAGCTCCTGGCTTCATTGGTCCTTTATATTGTTTTATTCCTCTCAATTTTATTTATTCCTGCTTTGATCTTTATTATATCCCTCCTTCTACTGACATTGGGCCTCATTTGTTCTTCTTTTTCTAGTTTAATTAATTGTTAGTTTAGACTGTTTACTTGGGAATGTTTTTATTTCTTGAGGTAAGCCTGTATTGCTGTATACTTTCCCCTTAGAACTGCATTCTCTGTGTCCCACAGGTTTTGAGCTGTTGAGTTGTTTTCATTTGTC
Source organism: Manis javanica (assembly GCF_040802235.1). Classification (NCBI taxonomy): domain Eukaryota; kingdom Metazoa; phylum Chordata; class Mammalia; order Pholidota; family Manidae; genus Manis; species Manis javanica. The sequence continues at coordinate 48,953,004 of NC_133165.1, read as the reverse complement.
TCCACAGATTGCTTTGTTTTAATTTGGTCATTGATTCATTGATTATTGAGGAGCATGTTGGCAAGCATACATGTGTTCGTGGGCTTTTCTGTTTTCTTTGCATAATTCATTTCTAGTTTCATACCTTTGTGGTCTGAGAAGCTGGTTGGCACAATTTCAATCTTTTTGAGTTTACTGAGGCTCTTTTTGTGGCCTAGCATGTGATCTATTGTGGAAATCATTCATGTACATTTGAGAAGAATGTGTATCCTGTTGCTTTTGGGTGGAGTGTTCTGTAGATGTCTATTGGGTCCATCTGTTCTAATGCATTGTTCAGTGCCTCTTTCTCCTTACTTCTTTTCTGCCTGGTTGATCTCTTTTTTGCTGTGAGTGGTGTGTTGAAGTCTCCTAAAATGAATTAATTGCATTCTATTTCCCCCTTTAATTCTGTTAGTATTTGTTTCACATATGTAGGTGCTCCTATGTTGGGTGCATAGATATTTATAATGGTTCTATCCTCTTGTTGGACTGACCCCTTTATCATTATGTTATGTCCTTCTTTGTCTTTTGTTACTTTCTATTTTGAAATCTATTTCGTCTGATAAAACTACTGCTACTCCTGCTTTTTTCTCCCTATTATTTGCATGATATTATTATTATTATCTTTTGCCATCCCTTCACTTTTAGTCTGTGTATGTCTTTGGGTTTGAAGTGAGTCTCTTGTAGGCAGCATATAGATGGGTCTTGTTTTTTTATCCATTCTGTAACTATGTGTTTTGATTGGTGCATTCAGTCCATTTACATTTAGGGTGATTATTGATAGATATGCACTTACTGCCATTTTAGGGTTTAGATTTGTGGTTACCAAAGGTTCAAGGGAAGCTTCCTTACTATCTAATAGTCTGCATTAACTCACTTATACTATTTTAAACACAATGTAAAGTTTTTTGTTTTTTTCCTTAGGAAACTTCATTCTTATCAAATGTGGTTGGCAACATTTTCTGTTAAGAACCAGATAATAAATATTTTAAGTTTTGAAGGCCCCTATTGCAACTACTCAATTTTGCTCTTATAGCTGGAAAGCACTCAGATGATATATAAATGAATGGGTGAATGGGTGTGGGTGTGTTCCAATAAGACTTTATTGACAAAAACAAGCTGTGGGCCAGAATTGGCAGGTGGGCTACAGTTTACCAACCTTTGTTTTAGATCACGGACTTCTACCAGTAAAGTGGAAAACTGGTAGGATTTCTGTTCAGCTATGGACACACACTTGACAGGCCTGGAGACCACTGTGAAATGAGGAGAAGTCACTGTTACAACCAACTGTAAAATTTATTGACAAAATGTTATTTACAAAAGAGATAAAAAACTGTGACCCATAGTTCGAAGACCCAGATTATAGAATAGTATTAGATAACCTTTTCCTCTTTACTTAACATCTGTATCCAAACCAGCTCACAGCAAGAATAATCATGTTGCCACTCTCTTTGGCCCAGAATGTGTTTTTCACCCATAGCCCCTCAATCTTAAAAGGCTCAGAGATGCCTGTAGGTCATATCCACTTGGTTCCTGCTGGAACATCCAGAAGGGCCAGTCATTGTGGAATTTGCACATTAGCCCTCAGAGACAAATGCATACTAAGAGTCTGAGCACCACTGAGATTATCGTTCTGAAACTCTAAAGTGCAGTAAGAGAGGAGATTTGGGAAAAGTCTTTTTAATTTGGTTCCTAATTTATAATCCACATTGCAAGGCATTTGGGATCAGAGTTTCAATTCTGTTTATGAAGCTCTTCTATGTATAGTATCACATCTTACCTTTGTTTTGCAACCTGACACAGCAGATAATTAATTTTATTATTACCATTGTGCTTTAAATTTAGACAAAGAATACATTTGAAAGAAAGAAAAGGGCCAGGAAAAACTACGATTTAGAGAAGAAACCATCTTGTTTATTAGTGTGTTGCTAGGGAAGAAAACTTTGCCACACATTTCCACTTACCTGCTTACTCTTCCCTTCTCAAGATTGTAAGTTCAGGAAAAAGGGGGGAGAAAATCCAATGAATCCAATGTGGTGTGTGTGTGTTTAAACTTCTCCTCCTGGTGAATGGATGGGTATCTATTCACCAACCAGATATGGAGGGTGAATTATCCTGTGGGGTCTTGGGTGTATTTTTCTGGGTGATCTTGGACAAACTGGGTTCCATTCTTATAACCATATTTAAGCATGCTGGGCTCTATGCCAGACCCTGGTAAACTGGAATCAAAGGGAAGAGGGACTTTGCCTCCAAAGAGATGGCCCAGTGTGGGCATCATGAAAAAGTGTTTGTTTTAATTAAGTCCTTACTGTGTGCCAAGCACTGTGCTAAGAGCTCTACATACTATTTCTCTAGTAACTATCGCAACAATCTCACTTAATAGATGTTATTATCTTATCTGTACAGGAATTAAGAATTTCCTCAGTCAGGAAACTAAGACTCATAAGAGTTTAAAAAACTGCCCAAGGACAGTCAGAGCTAAGTGGGAGAGTCAAGTTTTGTCCATTTGCCCTAGTCTTTGAGCTTCTCTATTGCCTCACATAGAAAGTGAACACCTAAACAGACAATTCCACAAAATTCCACTATGCTGCAACATGGAAGAGCTGCAGTAGAGGCTCTGAGAACCTGGGACTTGTAAGCATGGTGGCTAATTTTAAAGTGTTGTAGAACACTTGATTAGGACACATGACTTCTATGTGAGACATAAGCAGGACACAGCTTTGACTCCAATGGGGTACTTGGCTAAAGATTTTGTTTTAGAATACTCTGGATTATCAACAATCAACCAGGCTTTCCTCCTAAAGATGCCCCTGGATAACTCCCTCACCTCTTTCAAATCTTTTTCAAACATCATCTTCACAATGAGAGCTACTCAACCACTTCATTTAAATTTCAACCTGCCCCTCCTCTACACCCCGATATTTTTCCCTGCTCCCCTTTTCCTTTCATTACCGAACTGTTTTCACCTTCCCACATAGGGTACTGTGTAACTTACTCATTACGTTTGCTGCTAATTCTTCTTGTGCCTTACCTGAATCCTCTGTTTAGAATATAAAATCAATGAAAGGAAGTCACTGTGTGTGTTGTTCTAACTTCTACCAAGTTCCCGGAAGAGTGCCTCATATACTGAGTGTGTGTAATACATTTTTTGTTAAATGAATGAACAAGTGAATGAATGCTTGGAAAACAAACTGTGGGTGGAAGACTGGTTGAATTATTTTGGTGGCCCATCCCAGCCCTGACATCTGTTTCTGTGTCCAAGAAAAGTATCCTTCCATTTGGGATGCAGGGGGAATTGGAAAACAAGTCCTTATCTGTCTAGGTGTCTGACTTAGGCCTCACTGTGATTGTGCTTTTGAACTTGGATTAAGCTACAAGTTCAAAAACTCTCATCTCTTTTCTGCTGTGCTCATATTCATTCTAGTTCTCTGCTCTCCTGACAGGGGCAGTTAAAGAAGAGAATTCAGAGCATATAGCAAATACTCCCCACATTGCAATGGCAGACAGAACAAACTCTGTGATTTGAGTCAGAAATATTTTTTTAAAAATTCATGGGAGTGTCTTTGAGCTTGAATTAACATAATTATAAAATTTACAGGCATCCGGTGGGCTTTTTATAATGCTTCTGTAACAGATATGTCAAATATCTAGTTTTGAAAGGACTTCATAATTCAGTTACAATTTCCTCTGGGTTACATATTCAAGTCTGAGGGTTGGGGGTGGGGACACAGCAATACATCTCCTGATGTGCTATCTGAATGCAGAAGAATGCAGCCTGTAAGAAAAGCTTCCTGTTTTTCTTTTTCTCATTGAGTCATACCCTCTATTAGGATAAGGAGCAGAGTTCCCTTCTTTAAAGGTTGACACTGACTTCCAAATTCTTTCTGGAGTACATTTGGGTTTCTGTCAGGCCCACTTCCTATTGAAACTCCAGAGAGATTTATTCCTGTGTATTCAGTGGTCATCATGTCTGGAGCTCTGGTTTGACAGTTGAGGCAAAGAACAAATTTAGTGTCATTTGCTGGTGCATTCTTTCCTACTTCATGCACATCCCTCCAGTTTCCAAAGCCAGAAAATGCTGCCATTCATGCTTAATTATTCCCCCTACCTCACTCCTTTTCCTTGACCATGATTTGGCCATTAAGTTCTCTCCGTTTACCACTGATCTTTCTTGAATCCATTCATTTCTTCTCCATCCTCATTATGCCTACCCTGAGGATGGCTGCTGTATTGTTCTTCTGCTCAGGTCCAAAATCTTGAATAAGGCCTATAAATAGGGTAACCAATTCCTCCAGCTTTCCTGTGACTATTCCAATTTTAAAGCTGAAAGTTTTGCATCCCCAGAACCATCCACCCCTGCACCCCTCCATCCTGACTGAACTGGGGCTGTGGTCACCCTACCTACAAGTCTTTGTAGCTCTCTGCTTGCTCTGTTCACTCCAGCCCACTGACCTTCCTCCCTTATTTGAACTTGACCATGTTCTTTTTCACCTCAAGATCTTGGTTTCCTTCCTGGATTCCTTTTCCAATCACTCTCTTCCTGGTTAACTCGTGTGCCTTTACCAGATATTGGCTGAAATGTCACATCTTCAAAAAGCCTTTCATGATCCAGCACCCAGACCCAATTAATTTTTGACCTTGCTATAACCTCTCATTATACTCTACTTTTCCTTCAGACCTCTCTCAATTTGTAGTTATATTTTATCTGTGTAATTATATGTTTAAAAAAGTACTTCTTCATTTGAAATTCAGCTCCTCAAAGACAGAGGATATACCTCTTCATATTTTGTCCCCAGCACCTAGTCCAGGTCTGGCAAGTATTAACCACTACATGATTGTCAACAAGTTTACTTTCTCTATATTTTTCTTTTCTCCTTGACTTAACTTGCAAGATCTTTCCCTCCATCCCTTCTTCCTTCCCTTCCTGTCTCTTGCTCTCTTTCCTCCCTTGCTTTCTTTCTTTTGAGGAAACAACTCTTGGAATTATTTGTTAATTCTACTGCTTTCATGATTTTTAAGCCCATATTTCCTGCTTTTACCAATATGATCTCTTTCATCTCATTTTTCTTAGGTATAATCTTTATTTTATTTTTTGAACTCACAGGCCCGTTTGTCACCAGTCTCTTCCTCCCACCTCATTAACTAGACTGAGCCTGCATGTTTCACAAAGTCTGAGCCATTAACACTCTGTTATTCTTTCTGCCTATGTGTTTTCTTTGTATAATATGCCCCCCTTTATAATTTACAAATATTTACTGAATGCCTCCCCACTTTATCTAATGAATTATTAATTTTTTAAGACCTGGCTCAGTTGTACCTTGTCTGTAATGCTTTCCTGCTTCTACCTTCCGATGAGTTAACCCATTTCCTTGTGCCCCAGGCTTACCATTGAGTAGACATCCATTACAGCACTTACGCTGCATTATAATTTAGACCCCACCTTTCCCACTGACCTCTGAGTCCCATGAGGACAGTGTCTGACCTCTGTGTCTTTTCTTGGGAAATTTAGATTGTGGAGGAAAGGAGCATACTTAATTAGCATGGCTGTTTCTGCAGTCTCATCCCCCTAACAGAGGAAGAGATCTTTTAAAAAAGTAAAGCTAATACATCAACAGGAAAATGACCAAAGAGGGGAATAGACAGCAAAAGAAATATTGGGTCATGAACCATGTACATTTTCAAATTTATTAGGTAATGCCAAGGGAAATTTCTTTATTTGAGGCAAGCAGAAAAAAAGAGACAGTCAAATACAAGTACAAACTTGATGTAGACAAGAAAGTTTTGAGAAAACTCACACTGGATGGACTTGGTCTCCACAAAATATGGTTTTGCAGGGGGGATGGAATATGGATCTTGACCGGAGTGGAATAGGTTTGAAGTAGTTTAAGAATGTGTTATGTGGTCAACTGGTAAGGATCAAGGACCTTGGAGCTATCAAGGGTCCAGCAGATAAGTAGCAAATGACTCTTGTCATTTTACCCAATGTTGCCTGGCATTCTGCATGCTGGAGAGTGTAATGGGTGGTGGGGTGGATGATGGGAAGGCAGAGCTAGTGGAAGTTCAAGGAGGCAGGGATCAGGGATGCTCATCAGAGCCAGTGAACTGGCCAACCCGAGGCTGAAGTAAGCGGCTGCAGAGAGGTGTGCGCATGAGGCTATTGGGTGAGACAGACAGCAGGGGCCAGAGGGGGACAGAGATAAAGAGGGAGAGGGAGGAGTACTGTGACCAGTAGAGAGGATTTCAGAATTCACCCTATTCACACTGACGTTACACTTTCTCTCTGGCCAGTGCCATACCTTCATGTCATTTGATGGAAGTGAAATGCAAATTATGAGATACAAAAGAATAAAACTGGTTAGAGGTTTTATCAGTCCCTTCACTGTCTATCAAATCCACTGCCAAGTACTCTTAAGGTATTATAACCTATGCTATCCCTGTCTTCTGGCTACAGGCAGGACAGCTTTGGTCTCAGAGCTACTGTGGCCCATTTGGCGATGGAGCAGATTTTAAAGTGAATGTCCTGGCTTGCAGCTGAGCCTTTGTGGAGGGGCAGCAGGGAGAGAGGCTCCATTCCTCTTTGATTGGTGCTGTCCAAACACAGGCTTCTTTGGTTTTGTTTGAAATATGGAGGGATAAGATCCTCTATAGTTCATAGGAATATAAAAGGCAAACAAGAATGATTTTTAAACACATGGGCTTTCAGATGCAGATCTGCAGACATGTTTACCCCTTGCTTGTTCCTCCCTTTCTCTCCTTTCTGGGAGGAAACACACAGATCTTGGTGTTGCTTTTTTTCTTTAAGACAAGAGAAGAGTCAAAATAGTAAATCTCACATGCTTCATGCAGGAAGGAAAAATCAGCACAAGCTGATATAGGAGGAGCTATTGGTAGCTGAGCTGAAGTAGAGGATTTTCCCAGTGGGTCCCCATGCTGGTACTGTCAGAGGAGGAGAGACTCAGTGCAATACAAAGATCCCAGGTGTGGACAGGTTCCCGAATAATGCCCGCAGTATGGAAGTGATGGTCACATCCTATAAGGAAGCTGAGGAATTACCATCAGAAGATGATGGATATTGGTGGCTTTGGGGGTGAGGATGACAGGAGAAGAGATAAGAAGGATAAAGTTATAGGTGTCAAAGGCCAAGGTTTGAAAGTTCAGCAGCTAAAATAATGGTGGTATCACAAGCAGAAAAGGAAGGTACAGAAGTAAAAGTAAACCTACACTGTGAAAGGATTGGGTGCAATGAGCCTGCCTGGGACTGTAAACAGATGGCTTCTTGAATTACCGCTTTGATCACCTTCCAATTCCAGTTTAACAGACATCCAAGCTCCGTCTTCTTTCTTAAGATGCAACACAGGTGCCTCCGTCCTCTTACCGTGTATTGGGAAAATCAGTTTCTAAGTCAGCCACCACTGCAGCTGCCAGGGAGGGGCTGTGGTAACCATCTGACGGCCTCAAGAGCTTTGTCTTGGCTACCTTCGAATCCATACTTCCATGTATTTCCTCCACTTCTGCACTTCCATTAGCAACACGAACAGCTGGAAAGATTTTAAAGCCCTTCGTGCATGTCCAGTAGATGCTGAGGAGTCCCTTAATTTGCTCACCATCTACCAACTTTGGCATTTCAGCTTCACAGGATGTGTGAGTCCCTTTCAAATATTTTAAGTATTGAAGAGGTAAGGGACAAGGGATGGGTGTTTAAAAATATTTGCATATGAATAATTTCTAAACCATCCTGTGGGGCTCATGCCATTAGTCAATGTCTCTGCAGGCTCTTCAAATGTGAATTCATCATGTTTTATTAGTTTGTGCTATTACTATGGCCCCTAGGGGTTACATATGGGGGAAGATAACTTAATCATGGTTTTGAACTTTGAATTTTTTGGTAAATAAACCCCCAACACCCCATCCTTAACCAAATTAGTTTCACTTCAGGGAAAGGACAAGCCTGGGATTGACTTGTTGGTTCTTAAAGATGAACACAGAGTAGCATTCATACTGAGTGTGGTGGAATGATTTTACTAAAGCCTTTAAAAAATAACCCTATATATCAGGTCACACAAAGAGCTTGCTTCAGAAATGCCAGCACAGCCTCCAGGTGAATTGCTTGTGTGCAATGTCTCCTCTTCTTCTTCTTCTTCTACTTTTGCTTCCTGGAGAAGAAGTTCTTCAGAGGCCTAGATGGGGGGCTACAATGGGGCCAGTTCCAGGGGTCACTATTCACATTTGAGTCTGACCACATGATTCTGCATCAGTTAGAGGCGCAAAAATGAGAGAGAAGTTATCCTCAGTTTATGTAAATAAATAGATAACCCTCTTAAAATAAATCTTTCTTAGTGTCTTACACTAGGGCTCCTGAAAGCAGGGCCTGAGATGATGATTCTGGTGAAAATGGTCCATTGGAGGAGAGCTTTTTGAAGACGGGGTGTCGGGGGAGCAGAAGACAGGAGAAAACTCAGCAAAGGTGTGGCCTCAGCTGGAGACTAACTTCAGCCTGATGCCCAAAAGCCTGGTCCAGCAGGAGGCCAGGCAGCTGGTCTTCTATACCCTCAGCAATTATTTGCCACTGACTGGGGAGTAACTTTCCAGGCAAGGTAGCTCCACATTAGCAGCAAATTCTCTCAGCACCTGAGGAGGGAGTGTGTCACTGGTGAAGGGGCTTGGGCAGGGCACAAACAGCATCCACTGTACTTGAGGAGAAAACAAAATTAGTAAAGGAAGAAAGGCCTCTGAGTGAGCAGCTTATAAGACCAGAGGATAAATAAGAGTCGGGGTAAGTAAGAGATTTGGAAGAGAAACAAGGAGAATGGTGTCCCAGACACAGAGAACAGCATGTGCAATGGCCTGGGGTATAAAAGAAAATGTTGCTTCTCCCTTTTCTCTATTCAAAATGCTCTGACCTGATTCTGGGTTTGAGGGAGAGTGTGGTAGTATTCCCATAAGGCAAGAGCAGGACAGGCAAAGGGCTTTGTACTTTGGCATTCTGCAAAGGACCCATTGGATTTGTGGAAGAAAATACTGTGTGTACTGGGCTCTGAATATTGCTAATAGCACCTTTCAAGTGTAACCTCTGTACAAAAGTATATTTACCTGCTTTAGGGAGATGAGTGAAATTTCCTTTCCCTGGAAACCTTACAAATGTCTACAAAGGCCAAGCTGTTGGTCTGCAAGGGTGAAGACTTTTCTGTTCTCACTGGAGTAACATGGTCTATCCCTCCCAGGTGTGATATCCCTTATTGATTTATGCACCCAAAACTCAGTGAAGATAGGTAGAGACATGATAGATGATAGATATAGATAGATAGGTATATAGATGATAGATAGATAAAGATAGATGACAGCTATAGAGAGATGATGATAGGTAGACAGATGATAGATAATAGATAGATAGGTAAAGGAGATAGGTAGATAAGAGACCAGGGAGTTAAATTCATTTTCTTGCATATAAATTCTGAATTTATCAAAAGTAACACCTCCCAGGAACTGAAACACCTTACCTGTCCAGTGAAATTTAAGGTACTGGGAAGAATTTACCCTGTATCTCCTCAGTGTCCTAGCATCAGGTGTTTTGATGAGCTATATAGCAGTTTCCCTTTATCTACAGTTTCACTTTCTATGGCTTCAGTTGGCATGCAGTTTCAGTTACCTGGGAAACTGAGGTCCAGAAGCAGATGGTCCTCCTTCTGACTTATTGTCAGAAGGTCAATAGTAGCCTAACGTGACATCACAATGTCTATGCCATTCACCTCACTTCATCTCATCACGTAAGCATTTTGTCATCTCACATCATCACAAGAAGGGTGAGTACAGTACAACAAAATATTTTGAGAATGACACAGAGACCACATTCGTATATTGTTATAATTGTTCCATTTTATTATTTGTTATTGTTAATCTCTTATTTTGTCTATTATTAAAATTTATCATAGGTATGTTTGTATAGGGAAAAACATAGTATATATAAAGTTCAGTACTAACTGTGGTTTAAGCACCCACCAGGGGTCTTGGAATATATCTCCCTCAGATAAGGAGGGACTACTGTACTCAGCTCAGGTGGGACTGAGCAAGGCAAGTGGCTGCAAGAGCAACTGGTAGTGGAGAATGGGCTCAATTTTGTTTGCAGATAAAAAGCACTCAACAAATATTCATTCCTATTAAGGCCTCACATTATACCAGCCACTATAAAGCCAGGCTGAAGAAGAAAAGAAACAAAGAGAAAGACAGGACAGCAAAAGAAGGATAATGGATTAAGATAAGCTTAGAGCTAAAATTTTAAGATGAGATGAAAGAATTTCACTCAATAAACATGGTGAACTGAGGACAAATGTACACTAAGTTCCTTAAAGATGTAAAAAAAAGAAAAAAAGACCCACAACCCTGTATTTTAAAAGAATGAATTCGTAGTAATGCTAGAAAACTAGGTAGGCAGCTAGAGAAGGACATTTTGAAGAAACCATAGAAGACAGATAGCAGATGGATCTAATTAATGAGGAAAACAAATCATGGGAAGCTGTAGTCTAAACTGTTATGAGGCAAGAGGGATCCTTCCCACTGGAGTCTTTTAAAAGTGCCAACCTCCTAGTCCACAAATATAAAGGACATGGATGAGATATGGCACAAGCATTAGGTAACTGATTAATTATAGTTTGAGTCTTCCCACATGGTCTGTTTCCCTGACCTTCCCACATGGACTGTTTTACTGTTTCCCTTAGATCATTCCACTCACTCTCTCCTTTGCTCACTTACTCCAGCCTCATTGACCTTCCTTACGCCCCTTTAATGTGTGAAGTATGTCTCCACCTCCATACCTTTGCACTTGATGTTCCCTTTGTCTGAAATGTGCCATCTCTAGACTTTCTTGTGATTGGCTCTTTCTTGTCATTCAGATCTTAACTCAAACCATCTGCTTAAAGAACGTTCCTCTGACCACAACATTTAAGTTAGATCCCAACCCCATGCAATCATATTGCCCTGCTTCCTTTCCTTCATAGTGTCTTACTCTCTGAAATTGTTACTCATTTATTCCTTTGTTTATTATCATCTGAAGGCAAATGCCTTATCTACCTTGTACAGAACCATCCAGGGAGAAGTTTCTTGAACAGATCTACACAAATCCAGATGAAACGCTCATTGCCTAACAACCTACATCTTTACTCAAAAATAGAACCAACAACCAAAGTCAACAACCATGTGAAGAAAAGAAAGCACATAAATGAGAAACAAATAAAATAATTTTGTTTTTAGGAAATAAAGGTCATTCAGAAAACAAAACAATAAAAAAAATTAAGAATGACTCCTGGGAGACTGGAAAGTGTCACATACATAAGAAAGAATAGACAGCTTCTCAAAAAAGATGCCATTAGAGGACAAAAATGAATGAATACATGATCATTAAAGTATGTTTAGCATTAAAAAAATTCAATGGATGGACTGACTAAGAGAAAGGTTATGGTTAACATCCATGTTGGTGGTGATCTGGTGATAAAGTCAATGGAATTTTGCAGATCTGAGCCACAGGTAAAACACTGGAATGTATGAGAGAAATATGAAGTAGCATAGATGTCTGCCATTTCTTTAATTGGGGTTCTAGAGACAGAGAAGAGAGGTAATAAAAGGGAGGAAAAAGCCAGTGATCTATTAGAAGATTATTTCCCTGAGACAAAAGCTAGGGACCTCACTCTGAGCCTTATTATAAAAACATTATCCTATTTGTGAGGGCTCTGCCCTCATGACATAATCACCTCCAAAAGGTCCCAGCTACAAATACTAACACATTGGGTGGGGGTGGGGTTAGGATTTAATATACGTATTCAGGGGGGGATACAACATTTAGACCATAACAATGGAGCTACAGAGAAGGGTGTGATTAGTTTTGTGTAGTATCTAGGAATATTACAAAAAGGAGATGCCTTTCTGCTTGGCTTTGAGGGATAAATGAGAATTTTCCACTGAGCTAGGAGAGACAAGGCATTTCAGGCAGAAGGAACAGTATATGAGCAGAAGTAGAAAGTCTGAAATTATCAGGCAGGTTAGAGACGAAATTAATAGTCTAGCATCGTGAAAGTTTGAGATAAATGGCAGGATGTGAATAAATATGAAGCTGAGAAGATAGGCTGGTGCCAGATTATAAAGAGCTCACATGCTATTCTGACAGGCTTTTATGCCTTACACTATATACAGTTGGAAACTCTTGAAGGATTTTATGTTGCAGAGTGACATAATCACAACCTACTTAGTTCTGAGTTATGATGATAGAAAACGAGTGCCTTCTGATGAGACATTCTCCATACTCACATAAATATGAGAACTGAAGAGGAAATGGAGAATTTCAATAGCACTAGAAACTAGGAATATTATACAACAACCTCTAGAAAAATGGAGAATTTCCACGAGTTAAATCTACAAATCCTGCAGGTATAATAGTGGCAACATTAGTGGTAAATATTTCAAGAAATCTCACAAGCTTGGATTTTCTTCTATCAGAGTAAAGGAATTAAAATCTTCCTTAGTCTGGGAACTGTTTACAAGAGTGTTCAGTCTTTTCATACCCTCATCCAGCATCAGTTGTCATCTGATATCTGCATTTAGAAAGAAATGAGCTATGAAAGGGCCACAGTGAACATTCTAGGTCTTTTTTGTCATGAATGCAGAAATAGCCTATTCAGGACTAAATTCCAAATCTTGTAGAAAGACAATGAGATAATGGTATCATGATATCCCTTGTTAGAACATGAGGATTACTGTTTTAAAGAATAATTGGTTTTTTAAAGCAGAAAGTTTAGTGACAACTGGCTATTTTAATTTAGAAATTTGGCTAAAGGATGTGCACATCAAATAGTTCTCCAACTTCAGAGCAGGAAAAGGAAGAGTTTACAAAGCAACCTAATGGGTACTCAGGGGAACCAAGGAGAAATTATGTAAACAACAAATGGGAAAAAGCTATAAATTTATTGTTCCCTGATGAATAAGCAGAAGTGGAAGAAAAACAATTAGCTCAGCCATATGTCTTAGTCTTACTTTTTTTTTAAAGGTTATATAGCATGAAGACAGAAATGTTAAGCTTAAAAGTTAAGCTCAAGTTAAAAGCTAATGTTAAGAAGAAGAATCTTAATTCAATAATATTGAGTCCATTTTTAAGAAGCTCTCTCATAAAGAAGGAGATAAAGGAAAGATTAAATAATGAGTGAGAAGATTCCAGAGATGGAAGAGATTTCCATACAAGAATGATTGGCACATCTGGTGGAGAGAACAGAACAAATGGGAAACACAATATTTAAGGACATGTCAGAAAAAACTTTCCAGGACTCAAGGAAGGCTTTTATCATCAAAGGACACATCATATACTAGGAAAAATTAATGAGAAAAAAATACTGTAGCACATATTGAGAAAATTTTTAAATTTAGAGAATAAATAAAAATTTCTAGGTATATAATTAGAAATGGGAAAAAGTATCATATTGGCATTAGATGGCTAATCTTCAATTCTAGAATACAATGAAGCATTCTGTGTGCTCTTTGTGGATAGAGATGAGGAGCAAAATTTTGTGAGATAAACATTCTATAGCCAGAAAATCTCTCATTCATTATTAAGACAAATAAAAAAAATTTACACCAGTGTGCAAGGGCTTGGAAAATATACCATTCCATTTAGCAACAACATTATAAACACAGTTAAAAGATCAGTTAGACTCAGAAAAAATATTAGCAACACATAAAACAGATGAATGATTAATATCAATATTGGAAAAAGGAACTCCCAAACCCAGTTAGAGAATGGGCAAAGGATATGAATAAATTATTCACTGAGAAATAAATAGAGATGACCAATATACAAAGATTTAGAATTCATTAATTAAAAAGGAATGGGCAATGAAATACCACCTTTAATTATCATATTAAGAAAACAAATAATTCTGATAATATTATGCATTGGAAAGGCATGTGAAAATAGGTACTTGTAAAAACTCTGGGAGAGCCTTCAGGGTCTGGAAGATACTGGTCCTTGAATCCAAATCCTCCACAAGCATATAATCAACTCCCTCAAATCATACCATCAACAATGAGAACAAACAAAGCTACATATAACCAAGCCTTCAGCATTACAAGATGACAAAGAATAATATAACTTTTGAATCATCTGTAGGTTCATACATAGACACCAAAATGACACTCAGCTCCTACCTTTGGGAGAAGGTTTAAGAGGCTCCATGGAAAGGAGGAGAGGGTCAGTCAGGAATCAGATGAAACACAGATAAAATCATTGCCAAAATAGGATGTCTAACATTAAATGCTAAAATACTGAAGACGGATCTAGGATTTGGTAGTTCTCAGCATTGGCTATAAATAAGCTGCTTGAGGGTGAAAGGCTCTGGAAGTGTCAGCCCTAAGAAGCATCTTAAGGTGTCAGCCTTGAGAAGCATTTCTGTGGGAGAATCAGAAATTGGGAAGAGAGGTGGTGCTCCTTAGAGATGTGCTAATGAGGAGAAAAGGAAGTAAGGAAGGGAATATAAATGATTTTGTATAAATGAATGACAGAATACATCTCTCATATCCCAATAATTTCCCTGTACTGACAGAAGTGGGCTTTCTAAAACTAGGAACCCTGTCCATAAAATATATAGGAATAGAAGAAAAACAAAATTCCATTCAAAGTTACTGTAGAAGAAAACAGAAAAAGTGAATCATAACATCTCAGCTAATCAAAATTGTCTCCTCTGCTCTTCCAAAAACATGAAGGAGAAAAACTATAGCACAAAACTCCATATTCAATTATTTCAAACGAGCATCTGAAGATTGTAAAAAAAATTTTCAAGAATTAGGATTCCAAATACTAAGACCAGAAGTGGACATAGCAAAGAAAGAAATTCCATGATATTTGAACAATTTAAGAAAAAAAAAAGAAAAAGACAAAACCATCTTAGAAATGAAGACTAAAATTGAAGGCGCCTCAGAAAGTGTGCATTTGAATGTGAAAATTTAATGAAAACATTGAAGAAAGTCATTAAACCACCAAATGGTTGCAGTGGAAGACAGGTAAAGAAGGTACAACAAACATATAATTGGAGATGGGCTGGGAGGATGGGGGAAACAATGGAATAGAACTAGTATTTAAAACACTAATCAAAGGAAAATTTCTGGAAATAAAACTTTACATTTGTATTTGAAAGGCACCAACCACAACATTCCTGGGAAAACTGACCTGAAACAGTCAATTCTAAACCATACTTAGTAAAAATGATTAAAATTCAAAGACAAAGAAAATAATCTTCTGGGCTTCCAGGCAGAAAATAAAAATCAAACTTATTTATAAGGAGAAGAAATTAGGATGGCATCAGACTTTTTAAGAGCAATAAACAATTCTAGGGAACAAGGGACCTCTAGGAAAGGGCAAACCACAGATTTTATATTCAAGAAGCTGTCCTTCTTGTATCCAGGCTGTAGAACACTGGTTCTCAATGGAGGCAATCTCTCCTCTGGCCCCCAGAGGACATTTGGCAATGTCTGAAGACCCTTTCTGTTGTCATAAGTAGGGGATGAAGTGTTACTGGCATCTAGTGGTTAGTGGTCAGGAAAGCTGTTAAACATTCACTGTAAGCAGAACAGTCCTACATAATAAAGAATTACCCAGCCAAAAATTAGGTTTGAGGTTGAGAAGTCCTATCAAAGAAGGAGTTTTGATAGTGCAAGAATTCAGGGAATACTGTGTACACTTGTGCCCATCCTGAAGATCTATCTGAGGATAGACTTCAGCTGACAAAGAGATAGATGGGAAGATTTTGGCCAAAGGGCTAATGGTGAGCATTTAATACATTAAACTGTAAAAGAAAGACCAAAACAAGGGAGGGAACATGTGTGAAAGAATAGTGTGTGAGCATTATATAAATACTTTATATATCTTCTTCATAGTATATAAATGTAGCAATCCTGAAATAATGTTCTGTGTGATACAGGACTGTGCAAATGAGTGTGTTGATGTTTTGGGAGCCAGGAGTTTCACTGGGGAGTGGGGGGAAAGCAAGGAAGGACTTTGTGGAGTTAGACTGGAATTTGATGGTCTGTCAGTATACATTTGTGATTTCTAATATACAAATATAAACATATCATAGCTCTGTTCACAGAAAGGACCTAAAATCAATGAAATCTCACTGATAATAAACAAACCCAGGCCCCAGATCTTAGTTTCAGTCTCCACCAAAGAGAAGCAGGAATTCTTGAAGTAAGTATTAATTTCAGGGCTGGGACAGGGAAGGTTCAAGAATTTGGAACATCTTGTTATGCTAAAATGTAAGCAAGTATAAAGACAACAACAAAAACTTATTGGGAGAGGGAGGAGCCAAGATGGCGGCGTGAGTAGAGCAGCAGAAATCTCCTCCCAAAACCACATATATTTATGAAAATATAACAAAGACAACTCTTCCTAGAATAGAGACCAGAGGACACAGGACAACATCCAGACCACATCCACACCTGTGAGAACCCAGTGCCTCGCAAAGGGGGTAAGATACAAGCCCCAGCCCAGCAGGACCCAAGCGCCCCTACCCCCAGCTACCAGCAGGAGGAGAGGAGTCAGCAGGGAGAGGGAGCCCAGGACTGCTGAACACCCAGCCCCAGCCATCCAGACCAGAGTGCAGACACAGTGCATGTGGGGGGTCCTGGATACTAGGGAAACAGGGCAGCAAGACCGGTGAGCGGGTCCCTGAGGCCGGTGCCTGAGGACAAAGAAAAGTGAGTGGCCTTTTTTTTTCATTATTTATTTAATTTTTTTTGTTGTTGTTGTTGTTGTTTTGTTTTGGCGAGTGCTTTTTGGATGTCTTAAAGGGACAGGGTGGGACACTTAGTCCAGAGGCAGGGAATCTGGGGATCTCTGGGCACTCTAACCCACTGGGCAGCAGAGAGCATGGAGACCCCTCATGGAGATAAATAGCCTCCTAGCTGCTCCCCCTCCAATGCGGCGCCACCATTTTGGAGCGGCAGCCCAAGCCAGGTCACACCCACAGCAACAGCAGAGATAAACTCCATAGCAGCCGGACAGGAATCAGAAGCACTGTCTGCATGCAGCTGCCCAGCACAAGCCACTAGAGATGGCTGTTCTCCCAGGAGAGGAAGGCCAAAAACCAACAAGAAGGGAAGTTCTTCCATCCATCATTCGTTCCAGCTCTGCAAACTATTTCTATCACCATGAAAAGGCAAAATTACAGGCAAACCAAGATCACAGAGACAACACCAGAGAAGGAGTAAGACCTAACCAGTCTTCCTAAAAAAGAATTCAAAACAAAAATCATAAACATGCTGACGGAGATGCAGAGAAATATGCAAGAACTAAGGGACAAAGTCCAGAGGGAGATCACAGATGCCAGGAAGGAGATTACAGAAGTGAAACAAACTCTGGAAGGATTTATAAGCAGAATGGATAAGATGCAAGAGGCCATTGATGGAATGGAAACCAGAGAACAGGAATGCATAAAAGCTGACATAGAGAGAGAGAAAAGGATCTCTAGGAATGAAACAATATTAAGAGAACTGTGTGACCAAGCCAAAAGGAACAATATTCACATTATAGGGGTACCAGAAGAAGAAGAGAGAGAAAAAGGGACAGAAAGTGTCTTTGAAGAAATAATTGCTGAAAACTTCCCCAAACTGGGGGAGTAAATAATCGAACAGACCACGGAAATACACAGAACCCCCAACAGAAAGGATCCAAGGAGGACAACACCAAGACACATAATAACTAAAATGGCAAATATCAAGGACAAGGAAAGAGTTTTAAAGGCAGCTAGAGAGAAAAAGGTCACCTATAAAGGAAAACCCATCAGGCTATCATCAGACTTCTCGACAGAAACCTTACAGGCCAGAAGAGAATGGCATGATATATTTAATGCAATGAAACAGAAGGGCCTTGAACCAAGGATACTGTATCCAGCATGACTATCATTTAAATATGATGGAGGGATTAAACAATTCCCAGACAAGCAAAAGCTGAGGGAATTTGCCTCCCACGAACCACCTCTACAGGGCATCTTACAGGGACTGCTCTAGATGGTAGCACTCCTAAAAAGAGCACAGAACAAAACATACAACATATGAAGAATGGAGGAGTAGGAATAAGAAGGGAGAGAAGAAAAGAATCTCCAGACAGTGTATATAACAGCTCAATAAGTGAGCTAAGTTAGGCAGTAAGATACTAAAGAGGCTAACCTTGAACCTTTGGTAACCACGAATTTAAAGCCTGCAATGGCAATAAGTACATATCTTTCAATAGTCACCCAAAATGTAAATGGACTGAATGCACCAATCAAAAGACACAGACTAATAGAATGGATAAAAAAGCAAGACCCATCTATATGCTGCTTACAAGAAACTCACCTCAAACCCAAAGACATGCACAGACTAAAAGTCAAGGGATGGAAAAACATATTTCAGGCAAACAACAGAGAGAAGAAAACAAGGGTTGCAGTACTAATATCAGACAAAATAGACTTCAAAACAAAGAAAGTAAGAGGAGACAGAGAAGGTCACTACATAATGATAAAGGGCTCAGTCCAACAAGAGGATATAACCATTCTAAATATATATGCACCCAACACAGGAGCACCAGCATATGTGAAACAAATACTAACAGAACTAAAGAGGGAAATAGACTGCAATGCATTCACTTTAGGAGACTTTAACACACCACTCACGCCAAAGGATAGATCCACTGGGCAGAAAATAAGTAAGGACACACAGGCACTGAACAACACACTAGAACAGATGGACCTAATAGACATCTATAGAACTCTACATCCAAAAGCAACAGGATATACATTCTTCTCAAGTGCACATGGAACATTCTCCAGAATAGACCACATACTAGCTCACAAAAAGAGCCTCAGTAAATTCCAAAATATTGAAATTCTACTAACCAATTTTTCAGACTACAAAGGTATAAAAGTAGAAATAAATTGTACAAAGAAAACAAAAACTCTCACAAACACATGGAGGCTTAACAACATGCTCCTAAATAATCAATGGATCAATGAACAAATAAAAATAGAGATCAAGGAATATATGGAAACAAATGACAACAACAACACAAAGCCCCAACTTCTGTGGGATGCAGCAAAAGCAGTCTTAAGAGGAAAGTATATAGTGATCCAGGCACACTTGAAGAAGGAAGAACAATCCCAAATGAATAGTCTAACATCACAATTATCAAAACTGGAAAAAGAAGAACAAATGAGGCCTAAAGTCAGCAGAAGGAGGGACATAATAAAGATCAGAGAAGAAATAAACAAAATTGAGAAGAATAAAACAATAGCAAAAATCAACAAAACCAAGAGCTGGTTCTTTGAGAAAATAAACAAAATAGATAAGCCTCTAACTAAACTTATTAAGAGAAAAAGAGAATCAACACACATCAACATAATCAGAAATGAGAATGGAAAAATCATGACAGACTCCACAGAAATAGAAAGAACTATTAAAGACTACTATGAAAACTGATATGCCAACAAGCTGGAAAACCTAGAAGAAATGGACAACTTCCTAGAAAAATACAACCTCCCAAGACTGACCAAGGAAGAAACACAAAAGTTAAACAAACCAATTACGAGCAAAGAAATTGAAATGGTAATCAAAAAACTACCCAAGAACAAAAACCCCGGGCCGGTCAGATTTACCTAGGAATTTTATCAGAGACACAGAGAAGACATAATACCCATTCTCCTTAAAGTTTTCCAAAAAATAGAAGAGGAGGGAATACTCCCAAACTCATTCTATGAAGCCAACATCACCCTAATACCAAAACCAGGCAAAGACCCCACCAAAAAAGAACATTACAGACCAATATCCCTGATGAATGTAGATGCAAAAATACTCAATAAAATATTAGCAAACCAAATTCAAAAATATATCAAAAGGATCATACACCATGACCAAGTGGGATTTATTCCAGGGATGCAAGCATGGGACAACATTCGAAAATCCATCAACATCATCCACCACATCAACAAAAAGAAAGAAAAAACCACATGATCATCTCCATAGATGCTGAAAAAGCATTTGACAAAATTCAGCATCCATTCATGATAAAAACTATCAGCAAAATGGGAGTAGAGGACAAGCACCTCAACATAATAAAGGCCATATATGATAAACCAACAGCCAACATTATACTGAACAGTGAGAAGCTGAAAGCTTTTCCTCTGAGATCGGGAACTAGACAGGGATGCCCACTCTCCCCACTGCTATTTAACATAGTGCTGGAGGTCCTAGCCATGGCAATCAGACAAAACAAAGAAATACAAGGTATCCAGATCAGTAAAGAAGAAGTTAAACTGTCACTATTTGCAGATGACATGATATTGTACATAAAAAACCCTAAAGACTCCACTCTATAACTACTAGAACTGATATCGGAATACAGCAAAATTGGAGGATACAAAATTAACACACAGAAATCTGTGGCTTTCCTATATACTAACAATGAACCAATAGAAAGAGAAATCAGGAAAACAATTCCATTCACAATTGCATCAAAAAGAATAAAATACCTAGGAATAAACCTAACCAAAGAAGTGAAAGACCTATAACCTGAAAATTACAAGTCACTCTTAAGAGAGATTAAAGGGGCCACTAACAAATGGAAACTCATCCCATGCTCGTGGCTAGGAAGAATTAATATTGTCAAAATGGCCATCCTGCCCAAAGCAATATACAGATTTGATGCAATCCCTATTAAATTATCAGCAACATTCTTCAACGAACTGTTACAAATATTTCAAAAATTCATATGGATACACCAAAGACCCCGAATACCCAAAGAATAAAGTGGGGGGGCGGATCTCACTCTCCACTCCCCAACTTCAAGCTCTATTACAAAGCCACAGTATTCAAGATAATTTGGTACTGGTACAAGAACAGAGCCACAGACCAGTGGAACAGCCTAGAGACTCCAGACATTAATCCAAACATATATGGTCAATTAATATTTGATAAAGGAGCCATGGACATACAATGGCAAAATGACAGTCTCTTCAACAGATGGTGCTGGCAAAACTGGACAGCTACATGTAGGAGAATGAAACTGGACCATTGTCTAACCCCATACACAGAAGTAAATTCAAAATGGATCAAAGACCTGAATGTAAGTCATGAAACCATAAAACTCTTAGAAAAAAACATAGGCAAAAACCTCTTAGACATAAACATGAGTGACCTCTTCTTGAACATATCTCCCTGGGCAAGGAAAACAACAGCGAAAATGAACAAGTGGGACTATATTAAGCTGAAAATATTCTGTACAGCAAAAGACAACATCAATAGAACAAAAAAGTACCCTACAGTATGGGAGAATATATTTGTAAATGACAGATCTGATAAAGGCTTGACGTCCAAAATATATAAAGAGCTCACCCACTTCAACAAACAAAAAACAAATAATCCAATTAAAAAATGGGCAGAAGAACTGAACAGACAGTTCTCCAAAAAAGAAATGCAGATGGCCAACAGACACATGAAAAGATGCTCCACATCGCTAATTATCAGAGAAATGCAAATTAAAACCACAATGAGGAATCACCTAACACCAGTAAGGATGGCTGCCATCCAAAAGACAAACAACAATAAATGTTGGCGAGGTTGTGGAGAAAGGGGAACCCTCCTACACTACTGGTGGGAATGTAAATTAGTTCAACCATTGTGGAAAGCAGTATGGAGGTTCCTCAAAATGCTCAAAATAGATTTACCATTTGACCCAGGAATTCCACTCCTAGGAATTTACCTTAAGAATGCAGCACTCAAGTTTGAAAAAGACAGATGCACCCCTATGTTTATCGCAGCACTATTTACAATGGCCAAGAATTGGAAGCAACCTAAGTGTCCATCAGTAGATGAATGGATAAAGAAGAGGTGGTACATATACACAATGGAATATTACTCAGTCATGAGAAGAAAACAAATCCTACCATTTGCAACAACATGGATGGACCTAAAAGGTATTATGCTCAGTGAAATAAGCCAAGCGGAGAAAGCGAAATACCAAATGATTTCACTCATCTGTGGAGTATAAGAACAAAGGAAAAACTGAAGGAACAAAACAGCAGCAGAATCACAGAATGCAAGAATGGACTAACAGCAGTTCCTGTGTGGTGATCTCCAATAGGTTCTTCACAATGATATAGGGGCATGTCAAGGTGTGGATAAGGGGTTTGTTTGTGTTTATACAGAGGATCAAAGCCTAATTTGGCTACCCAGAAAATGAATTAAGATACGATATGAAGAAGAACTTCCAATATCAACATATTCTGGAAGAGTCATTCCAGAAGATGATCATCAAAAAACTTCAACAAAGATCCTGGCGCTGTTGCAGTTGTAGCTGCATCATCCCACCGGTTCCTGGACTTGCCATTGGAATGAAGAAGGAGATATCTAAGCTGGCCTGTGCATACGGTAAAACAACAAACTTGACTGGATCTATACTGTTGGAACTCAACCACGAATTAGAAGTGCAAGTTGCAGTGCTCCAAAATCTTGCCACTACAGACTATCTACTGTTAAAAGAACATATGGGATGTGAACAGTTCCCAGGAATGTGTTTTAATTTGTCTGATTTTTCTCAAAATATTCAAATTCAGTTAGACAATATCCATCATATCATTGATAAGTTTTCACAAATGCCTAGGGTGCCTAACTGGTTTTCTTGGTTTCAAAGGAGATGGCTGGTAATTGTAGGTCTGCTTTGGTTGTGTAGCTGTATTCCTATTATGTTAATGTGTGTGCACAATTTAATTAGTAGTTTAAAACCTATACATGCTTATACTACTCTACAAGAAGATATATCAAAGAAATAATCAATCTTCCCATGTTTTCTTCTGACTGCTACTTCTATAGCTTTTCTTCTTCCTTCCTAATTACAACCCTTAAATAGAATTCGTGCCTCATAATGAAATTACGGAGTATCATAATTCTTCCAAGTGGTAAAGATACCTCAAGACAAATGCTGGACATAAAAGCCACAGGGCATAAATCTGCAAAGAAGTAAAAAGCTAACCTTTTCAAACAATATTGCTTCTCTCTCACTTACCAACTTTACATTTCCCTGTATGGCCCCGGAAGATGACTGGTTAACCAGAGACGGGTAAGATTCCTCAAGGGAGGAACAACCTAAGACAGGCACAGTTGCAGGGGGGACATCAGGTGAGAAATTGGGGATCAACAGTGGTGAGGCTTAGAACCTCAACCCCACTATTTTGAGAGAAATCTTCTGCATCTGTGGATGTTTTATTGCCCTTGTCTAGCTTGGATTAACACATAGTCTACAGGCACACACCTGATCATCTACATTTGCTCTCTTACAACACTAAACTATGTTTTCTACCTTTATCTTGCATCTACCTACCACTTCAGCATTTTATTAAAAAAATAATAATAATAATGATAAGGGAGGAATGTGGGATTCACATATAAATCAAGTATAAAAATCAAATGAGTAATCATATTTGACCTGACTGTTTATAGTTCATGATGCGTGATCAAAACCGAAAGTTTCTGTGATATGACTGCCCTTGCACTGTTCACCATGTAAGAACTTGTTTGCTATGCTATAGAAGATTGGAGACTGTTGAGAATTAGGCTTGGGGTTGATTAATGATTGTGCATTGAGTCCCCTATACAGAATTTTATTGTTGTTAACAACCATTTGATCAATAAATATGAGAGATGCCCTCTCAAAAAAAAAAAAAACTTATTGGGAGTTTCAAAAGGATTAATGAGCGTGTGTAAGGGGGATCCCACTGGCTAGGTCTGGGGCAAATTGAGTATCACTTTCAGTAAGGACAGTTATGTATTATAACCCAATGAATTAAACGGTAAAAATTTTCCTTCTACCCTCCTAGGTCCTTTGACTGGTCTGACAAGCAAATTCGCACAAGACCTATTAACAGGAGAAAAAAATTTATGTATGTATGAGGGTTCCATAAAACTGTAAGACCTGAGGACAAGCCAGACAATTAAGACTTACATGCCTCTTCAGTTAAGGAATGGGATGGGCTTGGGCCTTCAAAGCAGGGGAGGGTGACTCAGAGGACAATACGAAGAGCAGACGTTTGGTAATTAGATGTTTGTCTTGCCATACAGATAGGTCATTCAGATAAAAATGTTTTATCTTGTTAATAATGCTCTTTCTGGGTCAGGCCCCCTATATAAACTCTTTTTAAGTAGCTTAAGGGAAAGGTAAATGTTTTTCTTGATGCTGCTGGGTCTTGATTACCTTCAGCTTAAAATAGTCCACCTAGCACATTTTAGGGAGACTTGTTCCAAATTCCTTCACTAGACAACACTTCTATCAGATGAGAAAAATTAACATTACTAATGAGTTGTTAAATGGCTTTAATGTGCCTCTAGATCTAAGTTTCTGAGAACATATCATTTTTATAGTATTCTAGCCAGGAATGTAAAATATGAATTTAATCCTGAGGAAACATCAGACCAATCCAAATGGAGGGGCATTCCATACAATAACTTGCCATGTTTTCAAAAATGTCTAAGCCATGAAAATAATGAATGGCTAAGGACCATTTCCAGGTTAAAGGAGACAAAAGAGCTCTAACAGTTAAATGCAAAATATGATTCTACCTGGGTCCCATGTCAGTGGGAAGAAAATGCCACAAAGGACATTATTGGGACAACTGGCAACACTGGAATATAAACCATAAAGTAGATAAAAGTATTACAACAATATTAAAATTCCTGAACTTGATGAGTGTACTATGGTTACATAGCCTGGTTTTTGGAAAATATATGATGAAATACTTGAAGATAAATTGGTATTATATATGCAAACTGCTCTAAAATCAGAAAGAATGAGAAAAAAGAGGGCCAAGAATGATAAAACAAATGGCAATGTGCAATGTTAGCAACTGGTGAATCTCATTAATGTTACTTGGGAGTTGTATGTATTAATCTTATAACTTACATACATTTAGTATTTTTTTTTCAAAATTAAAAAATTAAAAATAACTGTGGGTGAAAATATAAATTATCATGGACTTTTAGTTCTTCAAATTATGAAACACATATGCCAGTTGGCACAGCAATTCTACTGCTAATATATGTGTGTGTGTGTGTGTATATACATATGTGATATACATATATGCAATATATACACAATGTGTAATATACACTATATATGTATGCAATATATATGTGTATGTATGTATACATATACTCACCTTTAGGAAATCACCTAAATGTACATCTGTAGAATTGTTTAATATGGCAGATGAATTTCTGTATTAACACATTCTGGTCATTAAGAGGAATGGGATAGACTATATGTACTGATAAGGAAAGTATCCTGAATCTCTATGACAAAATGAATTTGATATATAATATTATTTATTGTATGATCCATTTTTTATTTATTGCAGAAAAAAAAGACCAGTGCCTATCAAACTGTTAAATTGTCTATACTTTGGGATAGATTAGGTTCTGAAAGGATATTTGTAAATCCATATGTTTTCAAGTCCAAAGTAACTTATGGGATTTAAACTTGTGATCCCCATTGCATTTCTGCTTAACAGGAATGTGAATCAATTTCTTTGAAGCTTGAAAAGCAGGCATATTCTTTTCCCTCTTACATATATATTTTCTAGCAGATTTATTTTCCCCAAAGAGATAAATTTTGTCTTCCTTGGAAATCTGTTAAGGCAGGTATTTGTTTTTTGCTGCATAATCTTTACTAGTGTCGTACATTATTCTTTAGCATTGCAGTCGTGAGTGCAGGCTTGCTACTCGCAGGGATGGTGTGCTGATTCAGATATGTCTTGAACTCTGGTGGGAATAATCTGTAAGATAAAATCAGCAGCAGCCCTCCAAGACCTTTGTCCTTGAACTCCTCACTACTTGGATGGTTGGTGGGCTTCCTACCTTTACTCAGTCCAACAGTCTTTTTCACTTCTTGATGACTACAGTTGATTTCATGGGCACAATTCACTTCTCATCTTGCATGATTCATTCTTCAAAATCAGTCACCCTCTCACATGATTCATGCAGGGCACATGTGCCACCTTCTTCATCTTCTTGACTCCCATTTCCAGAACTCACTTTTTTCTTCTTTCTAATCATGGGCCCTTTCTTAGTAACTTTTCAATATCCTTGCTGCTTTTTCACTTATCAGATACAATGGTTTCGACAATATTTGTAAAATATCTGAACAGTCAGCATAATGATGGCAAATATGGTCTAGACTGAACAGCAGCAAGAAGACCAGAGGACCGAGGATCACATTATCTGTGAGCCGCAAACTCTAGGCATTTTTGACTTTGAAAAGTAGCTTTCATTATATTTATGAGAAATTGCGAATTCAATATTTAATAGAGGAGCTCCCAATTACATCTATATTCTTGGATTTATTTTTTGCTAAGTGTACTACTAGGTATTCATATTTTACTTTGTAATTACAAAAACAGAACATAATAGAAAAGGAAGATGCCATATAATTGTGTTATCTACTGGCAAGCAGAATTGCATTTTTGCACATTTTATCCTCTCATGAAAAGTGTTTTTTGTTTGCTTCTTTGCCCTGTTGTGATCTAACCATGGTTTGAGAGTCCTTTGAATCTAGCAAAACTACTGACTCTGATCTTTATATAAAAGCACACTACTTAATTGGGGGGCCATCCAAGTTCTGGCCCTAATTTGAAGCTCACACTCTGTGGAAAGATACATTCCAGGAAACAAAGAGACAAATCAAAATACTCTAAGTACAGGGATAGTAAAAGGACTGGAATGAACAATTGAGAGTTTAACAAAGCACACCTTGAGGATAAGTGATTATATAAAAATATAGTTTGAAAACATGTGTAAATATAGAAGATAATACATAATGTTAAATAATGATTCAGCGATGATAATAAGCCTGAATTCCAAAGTTTGTACCAGAACTTGGTAAACACCTTAATCTTGTTTCCAAGGTATATTTCCAAATAGTGTATGAAGTACATCTATCATTGATAGGATGTGAGAAGGCACTTCACCTCTGTGGTCTTCTCCCCAAAAACTGTAGCTCCAACATAATCATGAGAAGAACATCAGACAAATCCCAAACTGAGGGGCAGTCTACCCAGTACCTACCCAGGGGCAGTCCAGTGGTCTTCAAAAAATAAAAGACAAGGAAAAATTGAGAAACTGTCACACTGTTGGTTGGCAACCTCAAGAGTTTCCTGGGTGAAATCTGAAACTAGCCCCATAAATGGAGGGAGACAAAGGAGAGGCAGGCCACTCCAGATTGGTAGGTGGCATGTTTAATACGCAAAAGATCTTATATATGAGGCTTGTCTTGGGTGGCTGGAAGATGAGTAGATCTCGGTGCCTGCCAGAATCTTAAAAGTGTATTTAGAGTTCTTATGGAGTGGGTCAAGTAAATAACACAGACGGTCTCAGTGAGACCTTACTCTCTCAAGGCTGCATCCTCGAAGTGGCTCCTAGTGCAGGGACCAGGCTAGAATGTACCTTTCCCTATTGGGATTGTGTTTGAAATTACTCAGAATTTATTGACTAAAGGTGAGAATGTTATCTTTGCAGTACTGAGTTTTTACTTCATACATACATACATACATAAATGTATAGGTTTTATTTGTTAACATATATATATTTATGCTTGATATGAGTTGATTTGTGTCTTCCAAAAAGACATGGTGAGGTCCTACCACCCAGTACCTATGAATGGGAGTTTATTTGGATATAGGGTCTCTGTAGATTTAATCAAGTTAAGATGAGGTCATTAGGGTGGGCCTTGAGCCAATATGACTGGTGTTTTTATAAGAAGGGACAAGTGTCACGTGAAGACAGGGACACAGGGAGAATGCCATGTGACCACAGACAGAGATTGGGGTGATACAGCTGCAAACTAAGGAACACCAAGGATTGATAGCCACCACCAGAAGCTAAGGAGAAGCAAGGTAGGATTCTACCCAGAGCTTCAGAGGAGCATGGCTCTGCTGACATCTTGATTTCAGACTTCTGGCCTCCAGAGCCGTGAGAGAATACGTTTCTGTTAAACCACATAATTTGTGGTGCTTTGTTTTGGCAGCCCTAGGAAACAAATGAAATGCCCCTCCAAAAAGTTGTACAATTTTGTCTATAAAGGACTTAAATGGATTTTATTGTAGTTCTAAACAGAATCTTCTTATAAAATTATATATTCTAATTGTATTCTGATTATATATAAGAATGCTGTTATTCTTTGCCTTTTGAATTTTATTTGGCAAGCTTGCCAAACTCTTTTGTTTGTGATTTTCATAGATTTTCTTTTGCCAACAAATGTAAAGTGTGCAAATAATAATAATTTGTTTCTTCTGTCCAAATTCCATGTCCTCTATTTATCAAATTTTCTTGGCTTATTGAATTAAGTAGGGATCCCAGTTTAATGCTGAATAACAGCTGTGGTGGAAGGCACACATGTCTTGTTCCTGCCTTTAAAGGGTTCAGTTCTAAGACTTTGTCATGTTTTATTATAATGTTTGCTGTATAAGGTTTTTGGCAGATATTCTTTTTCTCTTAGAGAAGTTACCTTCAATTTAGTTTGCTAAGTGTATTTATAATGAATGAAGTGGGTGAGATGTTGCACATACTAAAAATAATCTTCTGCCTTACCTGGCTTAATCCAATTTTCCCTTTTTTCTTGGACTTAAATGTCACTTCCTCTGTGAAGGCTTCTCTCTTGCCTGCAGGCTAAGGAAGGTGCACTAATAATGTGCTCCATGGCACTCTGCATTTTCTCTCTTTTTGTACTTGCCTCACTTTATTAAACTTGCTTGTATAACTGTTTCTGCATTCATGAGCACAGGAAGCTTGCTATCTATCCTCTCTCCTACTACTACCTCCCTGTCTAATCCAGGGCCCAGAATATACTAGTCACTTCAGAATGACACCCAAAAGAGTGGATAAATGGACGAAACAAAAAAAAGGTGAGAAACTTTATAAAATTGAGCACAGCAGAATTAGCTTATCCAGACAGAGATTTGCACAAGGTTTATATCAGTAAAATTATAGAAGTCCAATAAGAGATATAAAGGAAGATTGAACAAATGTAAATTCAGTTTCTATATTTCTGGATGAGGAAAATCCAACATTATGGGCTTATTACATAACATTTAAGTTTCAAACTGTTGGCAAATAACTAGTGCTAGGAAAATGAAGAAAAAAAGTTAGATTCATGAGTAAAATCATATAACAAAATAAATTTTACAATGTTTAAACATGTGTAGAAAATAAACCAAAAATGTACTAGAAGAAAATGTAGATGAACATTTACCTATTTCAGGGACACACTATTTTCCACCAAAAGTAAAAACTACAAAGGAAATAATTGAGAGACTGAGTATAGAAATATGAAAAACATGTTTAATCAAAAACACTAAAAACAATTTACTGGTTAAAGCAAACTGGTAACTCAATAAGTAGAAGATACATGATAGAGAAAAAATCTGATATCCTTAATGTATAAGAGGCTTTTATGAGTCAGTAAGAAATAGTAACTAAGCAATAGAAAACTAATAAAAGTACAAATACAAATACATGGTTTCATAAGTGTGCATTCACACTCAACATGAACATGAGTAGAGCTAAACAAGTGGTCCCCCACTGGATAGATTTCTCTATTTTCTGGGTGATTCTGGGGCAGAGGAGGTGGAGGAGGAAGATTCTCGTTTAACTATGTAGTTCTTGCCAAGGGAGGACACTGATGTAACGACTATATATATTTTTTGGTTCTTCCCACGGCACCTCAACTTTCTTTTTTCCTACTTGATGCCGTAGGCATAAGAACAAGCCTGCAATTTCAAGGGCGGGAAGAGGGGTTATTCCTAAGCAAGTCCCTCTTATGGGACTGAAATCCTATCTGATTAGGGTTCCACCATTATGACCTCATTTTAACCTTAACTGCTTCCTAAAGACCCGTCCCTGTATATGGTCACATTGGGAATTAAGGCTTCAACATATCAAGTGTGGGGACACAGTTTAGTCCATAGCAAAAAATTAACAGAAAATAAACAAAGGTCTGGCACTTATCTCTATCATTTCCTTTCCTCCTGACTTTACTCTCTTGTTCTTTTTCTAGTGTAGCTCATTTGTTTTCCATTTTTTTCTTCTTTTTGGGTAAGCCTATTGAAGATACCATCTTTCTTACAAGCATTGCTTAATTCCATCCACCAAATTTTGTTATGTCGTGCTGTCATCTCTAAGTATTTCCCATTTGAGAACTTTTTCAATGCAAGGTTCTCAAAGTTCATGGTCATTATTATCTTTTAATATTTTGCTCTTTGTACAAGCATATAATCCTCTTTGTCACGATGTTGGTTTTATCTGGAGCTTTATCTCCAGATTTGTATAGAAATACTTTTCTACTGACAGGTAAGAGACAACTTGGGGAAATATATTTGCTATATATGAGATAAGGGTTCTGTCTACACTTCTGGGACAGTGTAGACTTGTAATCTATCACTTAGCCACCTCGGGAAAAGAGAATTCTAATATTGCCTTACAGAAGTCATTTTGGCCAAAAGCAGAGGAAATAATTCAATGTGTTTTCATCAGTCAGATAGTCTAGTGTGTATTAAATTCACAATCAACACCCAAGTCTCAGGAGCTGACAATGACCAAGGTTTATTTCTTGAGCATGTTACATATCATTAGGGGCTGGAGTTAAATTATCCTTGGTTCATGTGGAGGATTGAGTAGATGGTGGCTAAGAGACACTCAATCTAACTTCTTCCACAATTGCCAGGCAGGAAAAAAACACACTTTTATTGGTAAATCCTCCCCTGTCTGCCAGAGCTTCTGCTTGCAAGAAGCTCTCACTTCTGTGTTACTGCTGCTCAAGTGTCATCAGCCAGAGTGCCACATCGTCACACCTAACTTTAAGAGGCCAAGGGAATATATCCCTTCCGTGGGCCATACAAGCGCCAACAATACCTGGAGAATTGCAGCAATGACTCTTCATGACTCTATACCCTATGCCCTCTATTGTCCTTTCCAAAGCCTATTTTTGCTTTTTGTTTGTTGATTTTTTTAAAACATTCCCTTTTATGTGAGTTATTATACATCCTTCTAGTAAACTTCTTTAATAATAATAATAAAGAGAAGCTAGCCAGAGGTCATTTCTATCACTTCAAAAAAAATATGTATATATATATATATATATATATATATATATATATATATATATATATATATATATAAGGCATTAGACTTGGCATCATAAAGGCTACTGAGCAGCTTATGAAACTGAATGTCAGCTTATACTTTGGACTGATGTGAAAACAAGGGATGCACATGTGTTTGATGGAAAAGGTTTTTATAGCAAAAGAAGCAGGGCATGGCATGAGCCAATATTGAGATTCAGATAATTGTTGGTAGCCATCACTTGCCAGGTAGGGAGCCAGGTATATTTACATATACTATCTAAGTCAATTTAATTTTTTATAAAAACAATTTGAGGTGAGTCTTATTACCCAACATTTATACAGGCAGAAACTGAGGCTCAGAGGGGTGAAATGACCTGTCCAAAGCCACATATCTGGCAAGAGACAGCTTTGTTTTAATTTTACTGTTCGACCGCACAGAGGTGAAACAGAGTAACACATGTAGGTTTGGATGGCATGCACTGTTTGATAGGACTGTGAGATACAGGAAAGGTGGGAGGGGACCTTGAGTGCAAAGGTAAAGAGATTGGAGTTTACTAGTTGAGCAGTTAGAGGAAGGTTTCTGAGTCAGAGGGGGCACTGGTGAAGCTAAGTCTCTGAAGCATTTATCTGCTATTGTCTAGGATGAATAGAAATGGGGCACCCCAGAGACCTGGAGACCAGTGAGAGGAATATTGTAAAAGCTCAGATAGGGCTGAATAAGTATGGGTGTTGGCAATGGAAATAGAAAACGGTATTTCATCTAGTCTTTAGCCCTTTGGGAATTGCTGAATGAAGTCTCAGTTCTCCCTATGTAGGTGACTCCTACTTTCCCTTATAGATTCCTCAAGAACTTGCTCCCAGGAAAAGCCTGGATCAAGAATAGAAATAGGCAACTGACAAAGGAGTCTACAAAGCTCCTCTCCCCAAAACCACCTCTTTCCCATGAGTCGGGGGGGGGGCTGACATTTCACCTATGGGTGTCATTCTGTCAGGTCTCTTATTAAAGCATGACTGTTTGGGGATAAGAGGGAGAATGGATACTGGAAGTTTTTTCATTAGCAGCATCTAAGCAGGTAACAGAAAGGCATGGGGGCAATCTGCATGGGTACCACCAAGAATGGGGCACACATGCTCCCCTGAAAAGGGCTTCTCAGCTCTGGCTGAGAGGTCCAAAGTGGCTGGGTCTGCTATTTCAACAGAAACTGCTTATCTAGGATATTTTGGGGAAAACCTGCAGTTTAAAAATATTGCAACCAGTTTAAATTAGCTAATATCTCTGTGCTGGCCACATTCACCTCTCATTTGGTTGCCAGTTTGTCTCCTCTAGGTTAAGCTTTAACACCATTTTAGGAAAACCTTTGCAAACTGGGAAGTACATCTTTGGTAAAACATCATATAGAGCAGGTTCATTTGGGTGGTTGAGAGGCTGGATGGAGAAGTTTGGGCGCTAGGCACATACTGCAGGGAGGCCCTGGGGACAGGGAGGCCATCCTGCTGCCTGGGCCTTGAGAAGGAGACGGGCCACAGCCGTGGCAATATCTGCTGCCAGCAGGGCCTCCTGGCTGGCCATCCAGAGCTGGGCTTGGAGCAGAAGGAGGGACAGGCAAGGCTTGTGTTTCTCTCAGCTCCAGTTGGCCCCTTGCATTAGCATTACAGCAATGCGGTCCTGTGGTGTGTGAAAAAGCACCCCTAGTTACACGGAATGATTTACAGGACACCAGACTCTGCATTTCAGAAGTCTCCAGGGTACCATAAAAAATATATTATAAAGGAATAATCTTTATCTGAACTAAAGCTGCAGTGAAGGAAACTCATGTCCAGCTGAGAGCAGCAGTGAGCTTTTGTTCACTCAGGGAAAAGTCCATGTTCTTCATTTTATTTGATTAACGTTTTTTTTTCCTCTTTAGCACTAGATATCTAGTTAATATTTAGACGTTATATACCTTTTCTTTCAACTGTTGTTCTTATTATGTGATCAAACAGAATCAGAGATGTTAGCTGCATCGCTCCCCTCTCCCCCAGGTGAAAGCAGACCCGCTGGGCACCCAGCTGTGGCTACAGGGTAACTGGGACTCACCCTGGCCAGCGCCTGGGAGACAGTGGCTGGAGGCGTGCGCAGGGCCAGCCCCTGGCGCCAGGACGCAGTGTCCGCTCGAGTGTCTCAGCTGATTA
Source organism: Manis javanica (assembly GCF_040802235.1). Lineage (NCBI taxonomy): Eukaryota > Metazoa > Chordata > Mammalia > Pholidota > Manidae > Manis > Manis javanica. The sequence continues at coordinate 48,919,651 of NC_133165.1, read as the reverse complement.
CTCTGCTTTGTCCGCCCATTCCAGCTTCCCATATCCAATACGTCTCTGAGCAAAAGGCAATGGGAAGCAGAGTCTAGTTTTGAATCTTCCAAAGCCTTCTGATGTTTACCTTTCCCCCAGGAGAGGGTGAGGGATGGAGATCTTTCTCCAGAGAAAATACACTTCATTCTTCTTAAAAAAATTCAACGAAGCGATGCACAGACACCCTACAACCCAATTTGTCTGTGCTTATTGGGTGTTTAGAGTGATAAGGACCTTAGTTTCTTTCAGTCCAGGGAGACCTGAAATCCTTTATTGGCAATGTCCTCAAGGGACGAAGGTATAAGGGTGGTGGAAAGGGAATAGTCTCATCTTTGGGAGCAGAAAGCACATTTACCCGCTGGTGGGTCAGAAGCAAAGTGTCTGTGGCAGGGAAACCTGGGGGTTGGGTAAAAGATCCATCCATTGGGAGCTTCAAGATAATAAGAAAGGGAAGGCTGGAAAGATGTCAGTTGGCATGGAAAGCTTTTGTGGGGAAGAAATCATTCCCTGGCCAAAGTCAGGAGGAGGCTATCCAGGGTGACAGAAGGCGGGTCAGGAATGGGCCGAGTTTGCCCGGAGTCCTAGGGGAAAAGGGGAAGCGAGAGCTTGCCACGCTCTGGCCCTCAGCTCCCTTGAGCGCCTCACCCACGCTGGCGTCGGGCTCCTGGTCCCTAAAAGTGCTGCGAAAGGGATGGAGAACTCGGCGTCCCAGGCTCCCAGGGGAGGGGAAGCACGCGAGCCTGGGAGGGGAACAACCTCCAGCGCCTGTGTGTGTTCAGTGGGGGGCACGATCTCCGCTTTCCCGGGCGCCCCAGCCCAGGCGCACGCCCCCGCTCACGCGCCCCCCTCCGCAGGCGCGCGCGAAGTACACCCTCCCTTCCCTCGGCGGCGCGGGGCGCGCGCCCGGCCCCCTCCTCCTCCCTCCGCGCCGCTCCGCTCTCCCGGCAGAAAGTTAGCAGCGGGGAAGGAACTCGGGGCTGCAACAGTGCGCGGCGGCGGCGGCAGAGGCTGAAGCAAGAGCCGCGGCGGCGGAGCCGGGGAAGCGGGGGCGCTGCAGACGGAGCAGGTGCAGCCGGAGGGTCCGCGCGCCCCCCTCAGTCCCCTTGCCAGAGGCTGAGGGGGGGCGGTGGGGGGCCACCCGGACTCAGCGGGAATAGTGGGGAGGGGGGCCATGCGGCCGGGCTTCCCCCGGGCGAAGCGGGACAGCGGCCAGGGCCGGGGGCGCAGCGGCGTCGCCTCATGCAGCCGGGGCGGCTGGGCAGCAGCGGCGGCGGCGGCGGCGGCGGCGGCGGCGGCGGGGGCGGCGGCTGAAACCATGTCCGGGCAGCGCCGGGGGCCGCCGCCCCCCCCGCCGCGAGCCGGGAGCCGCGATGGCCCCGTGGCCCGCACCTCCTCCGCCTCCGCCTCCGCCTCCACCTCTCGCCGCGCCGCCGCCGCCTGGCGCCTCTGCTAAGGGGCCGCCGGCGCGCAAGCTGCTTTTTATGTGCACCTTGTCCCTGTCCGTCACCTACCTGTGCTACAGCCTCCTGGGCGGCTCGGGCTCGCTGCAGTTTCCCCTGGCGCTGCAGGAGCCGCCGGGAGCCGCCGCCGAGCCCCCGCCGAGCCCGCCGCCACCCTCGCTGCTGCCTCCCCCCGTGCGCCTCGGCGCCCCCTCGCAGCCGCCCGCGCCACCGCCGCCGGACAACGCGAGCCGCGGGGAGCCGCCCGAGCCCTCCGAGCAGTCCGCCTCCCCCGGGGCCGACGGCTGGGGGTTGGCGAGCGGCGGCGGGGGCGCCCGGGACGCCTGGCTCCGGGCCCCGCTGGCCCCCGGCGAGATGATCACCGCGCAGAGCGCGCTGCTGGAGAGAGAAGCGCACGAGTCCAGCACCACAGACGAGGAGCTCGCAGGCCGGCGGGCGGCCAACGGGAGCAGCGAGAGGGGCGGCGCCGCCAGCACCCCCGACTACGGGGAGAAGAAGCTGCCCCAGGCGCTGATCATCGGGGTCAAGAAGGGAGGAACCCGCGCGCTGCTGGAGGCGATCCGAGTTCACCCGGACGTGCGGGCGGTGGGCGTAGAGCCGCACTTCTTCGACAGGAACTACGAAAAGGGGCTGGAGTGGTACAGGTAGGACCTGGCGCGGCGTGGGGGATGGACGCGTGGGGAGACCCGGAGGGGAAGCCGCCGCTTTCCACACCCCTGGAAATCCAGACGCCACCGTCCCGAGAGCCCTCCGCCCCACGAGGGCTCCGCGTACCCTGGCGCTGGCGGGGCTGCTCCTGGGGTGCGGCGGAGAGGGCTGGACCCTGACCGAGAAGCACTTTATTTCAGGGTTAGGGTAGATGTCACCCTGCTCTGCCTGCCGCGGGCTCCTCGTCCAGGGAGGTGCTCTGTGAATCTGGCCAGCTCCAAGCCGGGGAATCCCCAGTCCTCGTGCCCGTGGGGTTTTCCTAACCCAGGCACTGGCGGGGCTCTGCGTTTTTGTGTTGAGGACGCCGCGGAACGAAACAGGATAGCTAGATTGATCATTGGGGAATTTGAGATCCCCAGAAATCTCTCAGAATCGCCCTCAAATGTATTTGCGTGGCTGGAGTCCAACTTCAGTATTTTCAGGTTAGAGCAAAATGAACAAGGAACGGTTGAAAAGGTGATGGAGGCGAGATTCGGCTTTCTAGTAACGACTGAGGCTGCTCCCCCTCTCCAGAACTTTCTGTCCCCCTTGGCCACGTGAACACGGAGTCGATTTTGCATAAGGAGCATCACTGTCTACATGACAGTTGGCGCCCTTAGAGTTTGTATGCCGGGCACCCGTGCCCTTTCCAACCCGCGCCAACAGATTGGGCTTATGTCTTGTGAAATGTTCATCTCCCTCCTTTTCCACACTCTGCCCTTGGTGAGAGAAAGGAAGAAGAGAGATGTGGAAAGTTAAGTGCAGCTAAAATAAATTAATAAACCAGCTTTCTTGCTGGCCATAGCACCTAAAACAATACTGGTACGGATGCCCCAAATGCAAGTCCCCTTTCCTTCTTTCGTTTTGTATCTCTTTGGAAAACAGATTTGGAGAGCTGGCCCCATCTCAGTTGCATCTCAGTAATTAATTGTAATTGTCAAACGAAAACACAGGCTTTGTCAGCTGAAGTGATTCTATCATCTTAACAGAGACATTAGGTAAAATAAGGATGGTTTCCTGACAAGTCGCCTTCCTGTTGAAGAGATGTGCTTTCTAATTTTAAATTACAGCCTGAGAAAGTTTTAGAAATGACTTAAGAAATATAAAATAGAAGTGTGCATTATGAATGATGTCTTCCACTTTAAAAAATATGCCTTATGCTTTCAAAGCTTCAGAGAAGTACAGTTAAGCATACACATTCCGGCACATTAAACTGAAACAGCAAATGTGTCTGTTAATGCCTTGTCTGTTTTAACAGAGAGAACTAATTGCAATATTTTAAGAGGCTTCAAACAGCCCCTTCCTATCAAAACATAAAACAGCAAATGCCTAATTTAACTGGAAAATCAGTATTTATAACATCACAAGCCATGGCTTCCAGTTTGTGATTATAATTAAAAAGGTGTTAGGATGATTAATGCAACAGCAAAAGAAAGAAGGGCTATGCTGTCTGGGAAGGTTTCAGTTGTTTAATTGTTGGTTATAGGAATATTCTGGTTTCTGCTGTGGGACAGCTTTGGCCTTAGGAGGGTAACTGTGGCTTTTTCCAATTCTAATTTTAAAGTTGTGTATCTTGGGAGAAGTGTCAAGTGCCCTTTGGTGGAGAGGGAGGCATAAAGATAGAATCTTTCCAGTGTGTCTGGGTTGCTTTGCAGCAGCTGAAAACAGATAAGGGGGTATTTTATTATCCAGATGATTTAAAATAAAGTTGAGGAGGAGTGCATGGTGGAATGCATGTCAGGCAGTCCCATTGAAGGGGCTGGAGAATTTTCTGAATGAAAGGATGGAAGATGCCAGATTTTCCTATGTTCTTTTATACTGAGGCTGGGAAAAGAAGGCCTCTAAACTGCCTTGCTCCTATGACATGGCCCTTGAAGCTATTATTGCAGCACAGTGGTGCTCCCAGCCATCACATGTGTGAGATTTAGGGTTCAGTGACAATATTTGGAGCCAATCACCAAACTGTTATACAGAAGAGGTGGGGATAGAACTAGATTCCCTTGGTCCTCACTGAGGAAGACCATGTGACACCTCTGTGTCCCCAATCCCCTACCCCAGCGTCTAGCCCATGGGAGATCCCTTGTACCACTTAGTGGTGCAGATTGGACGTGCTGGAGAAGAATCTGTCCGGTATGGAGGACTCATTAGCCACTCAAATCTGGCTGTTGAGAAGACTCCCAGACACCCATTTGACCCAGTGGATACCTCTCCAGCCTTACCAGGGACAGATGTACTGTGATGGATTTTGTGGGTTTTCGTTAGCTCCATCTATACAGGCTTCCTTCTTTCTCCCATGAAGGAAGGTGGGATGAGAATAACGTCACTTTTTTCTAGAAAAGGAAACAGTGGCATTAATTCAAACCAATAACAGAAATATTTCCTCTTGGTTCCCAAGTCCAACTCCTTTTAAATGGTAGAGTCTGTGTTTAATGGTTATGCTTCCTCCCCATGCACCATGTATTTATTCTGCCTGAAATCTTAGTCTACTGTTTGTCTGATTAGAGATCCACAGGTTAATTAAAGGTTTTGGTCCCCATTATTTATTTGTTTTGTCTTTGTTTTTCTTTTCGATGTACCTCCTAACAGCCTACTAATTCTGCAGGCATTTCTGGCGTTTGTGTTTTCAGCAAGAGGAGGAAGCAAGAAGGAATTGGGGCTGTTCTGCAGAGCCAGCTTGGGTTTTTCTCTTCTCCAGCTAAGCAGCCCTAGCAGTTTTATTTCCTTGGTGTCACTCCAGTTATGTCTAAATCTGGGTTTTGCTTTCTCCTGTGCTGTTGATCTAATGTGATGTAAAAACACATTTGAGATTAGAACATGTGCATTAGATTTTCAGGGCAAGATAGACTAATGGATTAGGATGCGTGTTAAAGCTGTGAGAAAGCAAGCCACACTTGGTGGATTGGCACAGGCCAATGATTAATAAGTGGGGGTAGATTAAACCCACCTTTCCTCCCTCCCACCAATAAACTAAAATAAAATGGCAGAGTCACAATACCCTTTTCAGTATGAGCTGATACAATGTCTGGGCAGAGGCCTTAAGCTCTTCAAAGCAATGGGACACTATGGCAGCTTGCCACAACAGAACCCATCAAAGTGACAGAGGGGACTTGAGCTGTTGCTTCCTTGTGGTTTACAGACTGTACGGAACCCATATCCACTTTGCTTTGGAAACCACTTGGCTCCTGGGAAAATGGGAAGTGACCCTCCATGGTTTCAAGTTGTCTTCACTGGTAAAAGTTAATACATTTGTCCCATGAGCTAGGGAAACCAGTTTCCCCAGCCATGCTCTCCAGAGGACAGAGGTGAGCTGTATTGCATGGTGTCTGGAGAGGTGGCAAAGGAGGCTGATGGAGAGGCACTGGCATTTATTGGACACCAGTTATTTGTGGTGGTTGGAGCTTTAGAGATGTGTAAGCACATTCGAGTGTTGTGATGAGACTGTGAGCTAAACAGCAGCATTCCTGCTTTCCAGGCGGCTCCTGGAGGGTAAAAGAGGGGTGCAAGGTTGCTGAGTTGGGAGATGTAGCTGTGAGCTGGTCAGGAAGTATGGATCTGCAGGGCGATGGAGTAATGAACTTAACACCCTTAAGGTTGCACGAATCACACAGTTTATTTTGCAATTTCCTTTCACACAACACTCAAAGGGGGAATAAAGCATATCTGAAAATCACACATACCACAAATCAATACATCTCATACTGGTCACAACGGATGGTTCAGGTCTGGGCTGTCCCAGCCAGCCTCTCATCTGTCCCAGGGGGAAGGCGATACAGTGGGGACAGTTCCAGTGGAATGATGAATCCATGAGGGAGCAGGAGCAAGCCTCGGTGCACCTGTCTGTGGTCCAGTGGTCATGGTGTGGGCATTCACCGGCATGCCATTTAGGGTGGGGTATGTTTACAGAGACAGTCAGTGAGAAAGCAGGCAAGCCTGATATAAGCAACTCCATACTGAAGACCTGACATATGCAACTCCATATTGGATGCTCACATCAAGTGGTCGAGCTGACCACATCTGTCCAATTTCAAAGAGCTGGTTTCTTTCCCTTTACTACACTGCCTGCCACTCATTAAGTGTCACAGGGTTTTTTCCTTCCTTTATTCTTCCATTCAACAAACACTGAGTAATTATTACCATGTACCTGGTACTGTTGTAGGTAACAGAAATAAAGTGGTGGATGGGATGAGCAAAGCTCCTGTTCTCCTGGAAGCTAACATTGTAGTAGGGGGCAGGGGAGATGGCAAACAATCTTTCTTTTTGTTTTTCTTAACGTGCGGCTAGAAAATTTTAAATTACCTGTGACTCACATTATACTTCCACTGGACAGGGTTCCTGTAGAGGGGTGCTTTTCAACTTTAAATGTACATTAGTCACCCGGGATGTTAACATGGAGATTCTGATTTAATAGGTCTTGGTGGGGAAAGGCCTGAGAGTCTGCATTTCTAATTTCCCAGGTGACACTCATGCTGCTGATCCCTGGACCTCACTTTGAGTAGCAGGGGTCTAGAGAGTAACCAGTTTTGTGTGCGTGTGCGCGCATGCACGCATGCGTGCAAGCATGTGCATATGTTATTTTAGATCAAATGATTAGGGAAAACCTCTCTGTTGAGGTGATGTAAATGAAGTGAAAGAGTAAGCTCCTGCCATGTGAAGATCTGGGTGGAGAGGTTTCCAATAGAGGGAACAGCAGATGCAAAGGCCCTGAGGTAGAAAACCTCAGAGCTTTGCAAAGTGCTCTTTCATTATTCCAAAAGCATTATGTTTGTAGCTGGGCAAAAGTGGATTCGAAACCTGGCTTTGCAACTTACTAGTTGGATGATCTGATGTAACATCACTCACTTTCAGTTTATTTGAGAGTAATTCCTTTCTTGCAGGGTTGTGGTGGAGGAATAAATGAAACAATAAAAGTGAATATATTTTCTAAAGAAAAGATGGGTGGGTATCCCACAGCAGAAATCCAAATGGACCCAACTACTGTGTTTTTCCATTTCTCAAATTATTTTGGTCTCCGTATGCTTTCCCTTCTGTCATAATATTGACCAAAGAGTCTCTTATTTGGGATATCTTTCAAAAAAGTCAAATAATGATTGGCTTTGCAATCTACATCTGCTTAACCTTTTAAACCCAGGGTCGCCATCTCAGATGCCTTTAGGGCCCAGGTGGATCATATAAATGAGTGAACTAGACTAGATGGGGAGAAGCTGGGTCTTCTCTATTTAAAGGGGCAGACGTGCTATGTTCCTGCTGTGTCCCTGCTATATACCCTTTTACATGTGCAAACGTGGCGTCAGGTTACCAGATATTCCACTTTTTAAGAGGAACTGGAAATCCAGGTTTTGATGTGAAATCTCCCGGTTTTTAATGTTAGCAACAGATTGAAATTTCTTAAAAGCATCGTATGGGCAACACTGCAGGACGGACAAAACACATCTGTGGGCTGGAGACAGCCAGCTGGCTACCAGTTCGCGACCTCTGGTTTAAACTCATTTCAGAAAGTCACGGGCATAACCACAGCCTTTGCAGTTGCCAGAATTCTGGCTTACATGTGCTATTTCAGTTCAGATTTTTTCCCCCTTTACAGATTTTGCAACAGCATGGGGGAAATACCTCACAGATATACCGCAACAAAACAAGAGGAGCTGGATATAAACAAGAACATTGAGACAAAAAAAGACAATTCACAAATAAATTTTCCTTTTGTTCCCAGTGAACATTTTCCTGAAGGTGAGAACATTCTCATTGTTCACTCATTAAGCAGGAGCATCTGTATTTGATCCAGATAGATACATTATGCTTTTAAAAGAGACTGGTCAGGTGGATTGAGTAAGACCTGAGAGGTGGAAAAATTGATTCACCACATACTAGTTCTGATGGAAGTCAGGTCACTTAAATCTGTTTTTCCTTCCTTCCTTCTTCCCTCCCTCCCTCCCTTCTTCCCTTCTTTCCTTCCTTCATCTCTGAGGATATATGGTCTTCAGAGAATCCATGTGAAATACTTTAGTACTAGAACAAAACTCTGTATTATATTCTTTAAAGGGAGGAATCTATTAGCTTCCTAATAAAGTAAAACCAACATTGTTTGGAGTACGTCCACCCCCTCCCCCCATCTCTGAGTCAGAATCTACTGCATCCTCATTCTGTGACCTCGGACAAGTTACTTAATATCACCAAGCCTCAATTTCTTCATCTGCAAAATGGGCTCAATGTTACTTCCAAGGGATTGTGTGTGGATGAAATGGGAGAATTTGAGACAGTGCCTTTCTCTCTCTTTCCTCTGTCTTCCTCTCTCCCATTTTCCCTTTTCCCCCTGGCTTTTCTTCTTCAATCTCCTTCAATTTCTCCCTTTTATCGTGCCTATCAGTACTGAAGGCCCCAAAGAGAAAGCTGTAATGCATTCTTCATTTGTATATAGTCTTTTATTTCAAGATTATGTCTGAACGAGGGATTTCAAACCCTGAAGCAGCTCTTAAGTAGCTCTCCAGAGAATAATCAAACCCGGATTCCAGAATTTGGTCTATTGTAACTTGAGCTGAAGGAGGAGAAGTCTGATTTCACGAGGCAACTGGAGCCAGACTTCTGCGCCGCAGGGACGGGGTGGGGACGTGACAGGCACTGTGGGCTCCCGCACTCTGTTGTTTTCTGGAACCGACAGTAGGAATTGATGCTGCTTCACCCTGGATAGTCACAGTGGCACTTAGAATGCCAAAAGCATGCTTGCCTTCAGGTGTTCTGCAGAACTGAAGGCATTTGAGAAGGCAGGACTGTCTGGGAAGACCCCGGACAACTCCATCTTGCGGTCTGGCTGCTTTCACTGGTGTTCAGCTGCCATCATAACATGATGTATTTATTTTTATTTTTGTAGGTCGTACCAGGCATTTTTACTTCTAACTTGCGTCCAGAGAGGGGCCCTGAGATTGCAGGTGAATGAGAGATTGCTCGGTGTTAGAAAGTTTTAAAGATTTTGGTTTTGCATAATGGATGATATCTCTGTAACTGATTGAACCACTTGCCCTGTTAATCTCTTGATTCCATTGGTTTCTGTGGTTTAACAAGCATCTCTATAATTGTCTTGGGAATTTCAATCTGAAATTATAATTCACTAAGGGAGCTTTTCAGCCTGTCTGCTATTAATTAAAAGCAGGCAGTTGATTTTTTTTTAAACACTGACTAGTTAGGATTGCCTTCCTTTAAATGTTTTTTTCAACCTTTATTTAAGAATATATGAAGCCTATTTACAGGGAAACAAAGTAACACATGAATTAGATAATATTTTTTGTTGCAAGTAGTAGAAAATTTAAAAAATGATTAAAACAACAAAAAAGGTCATTTATTGGCTTACATAATCGGGAAGTCCTGAAAACGCTGGATCCAGGGGCTCATATGATGTCACTCGATCTGTCTCTTTCTCTTTTTTTTTTGCCATGTTTGTCTCTACCTTGCTTCATTCTCAGGTTGTCTTACCACATTTTAGGCAATATGTTAAGCAGCAACCCTACACAAATATATGTTTATCAATTCTTTTAGGAATAATTTTCCTTAACAGCTTTTGTAAGAAATTCCTATAGATGCCTTCGGCCTAGGCAGCCAGGTCTGTGTGATGTAGCCGCCCCTTTGAGTTGGGGTGGTGGTGGGAGTAGGGAAGTGGGATTTTCCCCACTGAAACCATAGGGAATAGTTTACCAATAGAGAATGAAGTTCTATTGCTAGAAGAAGTGGGGCCATTTAAACCATATGTGCATTAGACATATAAAGATCTACTCTGGGATAGGTACATGATCTCTCTGAGTATTTTAACCCAGAAAGAGGTACAAAAGGTTAGTTTGGGGAAGTCCAGTGTACTTGACATGTTAGTTATTCATTCATTTATTTATTCATTAAACATGTATTGATTGGTAACCATGTGGTAGAGGGATCAAACATGAATCAATCAGGGCTAATGATCTGAAAGAACTCATGGAGTGTGGAATTGGACAAAAGTAACTGATTACATTACAATGCATTAATAACCCTTACAAGGTGGGATTTATTCCGGGAATGGAAAGATGGTTTGATCTTACAAAATCAAATAATATGACTTACTCTAAATACAGGCAAATGAGAAAAATCCTATGATTTATTTTATGGATGCTAAAAAGACAGCTGTAAAACAATATTTAGACCTGATGTTTAGAACACTTGCTGAAAGAGTTATACCCAAAGCCAGCATCATCTTTGATGGTAACACCAGAAACATTCCCATTAACTCCAGAACAAGGCCAGAATGCCCATAATAATCACTATTACTTACCATTGTTCAGGAATTAATAGATAATGCATTTGGATTAGAAAAAGAATAAGAAAGAGGGCGGTGGAATTATCACTACCTGCCAGCAATTTCATCTCTTTATGGAAATTCTCAGATAACCAATCCCACCCATGAATCTATTAGAAACAATAATAGGATTCATTAAGGGGACTGGTAAAGAAATTATTATGCAAAATATATAGTTTTTCTATGTGCCTATGCTAACCATTTTGAAAATATAATGAGAGAAAAGAGTCTATATATAGAAACAACCAAAGAGACAAAATAACTAGGAACAAACTGAGCAAAAATTGCAAGGGACTTGGTAAGTACAAAATTTTAATACTTTACTGAGAGGCATCAGAGAAAAGAGGCATTAAATGGAAAAAGCCCACTTTCTCTTGGATAGCACTTCTTTCTTTTTCTTCTCTCCCCTTCCCTCTATCCCTCTTCTTCCTTTTTTATTGGGATTCTTTGCTGCTAAATTGAGGTCAGTTGTGTTTGAAGTGGTCTGAAAATCCTGTTATGTGAACATGGCCACCATGCTGTACTCGGTATGTAGGATTTCCTTACTTTACACATTTTATTTGACAGGAGAGATGGTGGTAAGACAACTGTTGTAGTTCAGATTCATAAACAGTGTTATATTTCCTGTGGGACTAGGGGGGTGGGGCTGCTGACTGTTTTATACAGCCAAATGCAGGGGTGGTTGGACTGTGCCAAGGTGTGGATTAACTGTTGAATTGGTGTAAATTATTAAGTGTAGATGCACAAAGCAAAAACCAAATCAGGGACAAGTGATAGTTACTTTTAATAAAACAGAGAAATGAGGATTTGGATTGGAAAGAATAAGTACCTGGTAGAGAGAATAACAGTCGTACTGGTTGACACATGTTGTATTCATACATGTTGGGCTACGCTCCAAGCCTCAGATACCTTTTTCACAAGAACCTTGTGAGATAGTGTGGAGAAAATGAAAGTTCCTATGGCCAGGATTCTCATCTGACCCTGGTTGGCTCGCTCACTGCACACATGTGGGCAATAAGTTTTCACTGACTTTATCAAAGAAGCTCCTCCCAGTGCTCTGGGCTGCACAGCTGCAGGAGAGCAGAGGCTTGAGTGAGCACCGAGGATAGAGACTGAGATGGCTGTGTGGGGCAGAGAGGCCCAGAGGCAGAGACCAGCTTGCCGTCTACAGACTTGCCCTAAGGTGGATGGGATTCAAGCCCGTGACCTGCCACACTGAGAATAAAGCTGGGTATAAACCCTTTCACCCCAGGAGTGTTCCATTGTCATTTCTCGGTCTCACTGAATCAGGAGTGAACTTGCCCGGGGCCGAAACCCTCCAGCAAGACAGGGCTCTGGGATGGGCCACGTTTTCCAGGTGAGCGAATGGAGGCACTGAGAGGCCAAGTAACATGTTCAGAATGAAGAGCTGGGATTCAAACCCAGGTGTTTGGCTCCAGATGTACAGTATCTCCTTTGATTTGTCTCAGAGCCCTTTTCCAGTGGAATTATTGCCTTTCAGCGTCCTGGGAGTGAGTAATAATTGTTAGCCTTTCCCTGCTAGAAGCTCTTGATTTCCTGTGTGCAGGTGGCCTGGCCTGCCTACAGGACAGGCTCATGGGGGGTCTTGTCCCAACAACAAAGTGAAAGAGGCTTCCTTCCTGTTCTGGGACCAGGCTGGTTTCCACTTTTAGGGCCTTTTTTTACTCCCTCCTCCTGGAATAGTCTGTCCCAGATCTCTAAACTGCCTGTTTCCTAATCCAGCAGGTGTTGGCTCACTTTTCACTCCTCAAAAAGACGTTTCCTAACACCTAAAGACCACTTTTCACTTCTGAGCTTGTTCTGTGGTTTTGTTTACTTTCCAAGCATGTACCACTCTCCCGAGCCATCCCAACTCCTCATCTCTCTTAATGATTGCTAAACTGCCCAGGAGCAGGCGTCTTGTCCTGTCCATCTTGGCCCTCATCAGTGCCCAGAACAGTACTTGGCACACAGTAGGCACTCAATAACGGTGGCTAGTTAATCAGTAGTTGTGAATCAGTGAACTAATGGATGAAAGGAATACCTTCTGGGTGCTTAGTGTTCTTGCAAAACTCCAGGCTTCTGAAAAATAACACATTTCTTAGGAACTCTGGCTAAGCATTGTTCTAAGCTTTCCTATGGCTATTTTTGCAAGACTATTTTGGGTGCAAGAAAGAGAAACCCACTCAAGTAATTTGTGCGGCTGTGGACCAGACGGTCTCCCCAGAAGTTCCCTACAGCACCTCATTCATTCCTCACAGCAGCTTTATGAAGTAGATATTTTCTTATCCCAATTTTATAAGTAAAGAGAATGAAACTTCAGAAGGACAAGTGACAGTCCCAGGGTCACACAGCAGGCTGTCACCAGCAGGTATCTTTTTACTGTAACATATGGCTTTTGGGAACTTTGTTGCTGTCACTGCCAAAGTTTCAGAAGAGCTTAGATTATTTCTGATAGACCATTATGCTCCAAGAATAGTTTGCATTATGCTTCTTTGAATGCATGATTAAAATGATGGAGTTGCTATCAAATCAACACTTAACAAAGAAGCTCCTGTTTGACTTGTTACCACTGTAGGTATAGATACACCTGTGCCTCCAGGGTGAGGCTTCTGCAGGGGCTTAGAGGTTGGGTGTTCCTGGAGCTGAGGAAATGGGAGTCAAACTGCCTGAGTGCCTCTATCATAGGGCCATTTGTTTGGAGCTATGTGGCTTCTTGGAAAAAAACAAAAACAAAAAAAACTGAATCTGGAATCAGAAATTAAGGATTGGAGTCTGAGTTCTGCATCTGCCTTGCTTTTTTCACATGGACAAATACGTAGCCTTGGAGCCTCTGTTTTCTCATCTCTAAAATGGGTATAACAGCCTCTAATACCTCCACAGTGATTCTGCAAGGATAGAATAAGGCTATTGCGCTGGATCTGCTTTGTCTAAGTAAGTTAGTTGTTATTAATCCATGCACGTTTTCATGAATTCCCCCAGGTAATTGGTTTTCTGGAATGTTGCACTCCAGGGAGTACCTGAAATACAGGACAGGCACTCTTATCATAAAGTTAGATTAAGAAGTTTAATTTACAGAAACTATTATATAGCATGGATATCAAACATTGTGAAGGCAGACTGCATAAAGATGCTGAGAATTCCTGGACAACCTGTCTGTGTAACTCTTTCCCAGACTCATGACCACTGATGTATCATTCTTTTACACTGAAAATCATAAAAAGCGATAGGGCACATTTGCTTCTTGGAATTGCCTGCAGTTGGTGGCCTTTGGAAGTGACCAGAAGATTCTCTCATTTTGCTCTCAACTGACCTGTCATCTCATTTTCCTGTGCACCCTGTGTTTCCCAGATTGTCCCACCTTCCTGTTGCCTGACTATCCTGCATTTTAGCCTATGGAAGGCAGAAAAATACTCCCACCCCCCAAGTGTCCACGTCCTATTCTCTGGAACTCGTAAGTACATTAAATATGTGGCAAAGGGGAATTAAGGTTCAGATGGAATTATGATTGCCTAACAGCTAGGCTTTGAAATGGGAGATTATCCTGGATTATCTGGAGGGGCCCAGTGTAATCACAAGGGGCCTTTAAAGTGGCAGAGGGGAGGGGACCGGGGAGGTGGCAGCATGAGAGGGGCTCACTCTGCTGGTGCTGGCTTTCAATGTAGAGGAAGGGACCATGGGCCAGGGAATTCAGGCAGCTTCTGGAAGCTGTGGAAAAGGGAAGGGAGCTGATTCTTCCTGTGAGCTTCCAGAAGGAATGCACACCTGTTGACAGTTTGATTTTTATCCCAGCGAGACCCATTTCAGACTTCTGACTTGCAGAACTGTTAAGCCAATCATTTTGCAGTCATTGTTGGACAGCAGGACACTCTGCTCTGATGTCTGTAGCAGTCAGGGTCTTGTTTCTTTTCTTCCCATGGCTTTTTCTGCCCTGCTGGGAAATATCACCTTCTAGCTTTTTAGGTCTCTTGACAAACTAGGTAGGTTAAAAGCTAAACTCTGGAACAAAGAGACCCCAACACACAGCAGCTTATATAAGACAGAAGGTGATTTTTCTTCTACAAGTTGAAAGTTGATATTCATAGTTTGTAGCAATCAGTCCTGCATGACGGCCAGCCAGGTGGAGGAACACAAGCTGGGAACAGTGAGGTCAGGGGTACAGTGATGGAGTAGCAACCTTGTGTGAACCCTGCAGCCCGTCTAGCCTGTGGGGCTGCTGTGCTCCAAGAGATCAGAAGCCCAACTTCTATTCTTTCCATCTGCCTTCCTCCAGGGAGCTTGTTAGACAGGCAGACTCTTAAATCCCATGTCAAACTTTCTGAAGCGGAATTTGCACTTTTAGATGCTTGGGTAATTTTTACACACAAAGGTTGAGAAACATGGCTATAGCACGAGGTTTTTCAACTTCTGCGCTATTGACATTTTGGGCCAGGAAGGTGTTGTAGGGGGCTGTCCAGTAGTCTCCTCCGACGGCCCCAGCAAGATGCCAGTAGTTATCCCCTTGACCCCAATTTTTATAGCCAAAAATGTCTCTAGACATTGCCACAGGTCCCTTGGAGGGCAAAATTGCCTCTGGCTGAGAACCCCTAGCTTAAAGAGCTTTTTTCTTCTGCACAGTAGAACCAGGATTCCACCCAATCTACATTCCACCAGCAGTTAAGGCACAGTGCAGAAATACAAGGAGCAGTTTGCTCATAAGCAAGCGAGGCAGAAGTGACTCTCATAACTTCCATTCACTTTTTTAGGGTAAGAATTTCGTTGCATGGCCACATCTGGCTGCAAAGCAGTCTGGGGACCATATTGTTTGTGTTTGTGCCCAAGAAGGAGGGGAGAAGGAGCCTGGGGGACACTCAGCTGTCTGTTAAGATAACTAACACAAAGATAGGGTCATGCTGTATCTCTTCTCTTCTATCGAGAGGTGAATCTGGTTGGAAGGGTGAAATAAATTAAGTAAAAAATATATATATATATTTGCAACTAGAGCACAGAACTCTTTTAGGAGACCAGAGGTTATTTTAGAATAGCACTAAGTTTACCTGGTTCTCTAGTGGTGTTATTTTGATGTCGGGTTTGGCATCTTCTCCCCTACACCATGTGTTACTCTTGCAGGTTTGTTTTGCCCTGTAGTTGTACTTGCCTACATTGATTTTTTTTACATGAAAAATAATAATTTTCAATATTTGAAAACTATATCATTACTATAAGTGTGTTTGATGAGGCAGAGATATACATGTACACACATTTATGTATGTATCTGTGTATCTATGTATGTTATGCATATACCTTTATGCATGTATGTGTGTGTATATATGTATGGATGTATGTATCTATCTGGTACTTCCTGCCTTGGTGCCACCCTCACTCCTGCCCAGCTGCTGCAGTAGACTTCTATTTTTGTTCCTGCTGACACCCATGCCCTGCTGTAGTCTGCTCTTTACACAGTGATTAGAATAAGTTATCCTTTTAGAATATAAAGCAGACCGCATCACTTCCCTACTTTAAATTTTCTAGTGGCTTCTTTTGAACCTAGAAATAAATTCTTAGTCCCGATCATGATCTACAAGATCCTGTAGGATCTGACTCCTGCCCACCTCTTCAACCGCATTGATTTGCCTTCTCTTTGCTCCACTGCTTGTCTCCTTGCTGTACCTGAGAAGCCAAACATAGCCTTGCCTCAGGGCCTTTGCACTTACCTCACCCTCTACCTGTAATGCTTTTACCTTAGATAATCATATGGCTTGCAACCCACCTTCATTCAAGCCTCTGTGCCACCATCTCCTCCATAACATGACCTTTTTTTGTACCATCTGGACTCACCTTGTGCATTCCTTGTTGAAAGAGCTCCACTCATTGGAAAATGCTGGTAAATGTGGTGTTGTTCTTAATATTTACTCCACCCCCACTGAGATTTCTGGTGTCAAATTTCTTGGTCTTAATTCCCCCATTCTAGATGGAAGAGCAAACTTTGGTCTGGTGCAACAAAATTACATTGATGTTGCTGGGGTCAATTTAAAAGATGTTTATGTAACTCTCGGCTATCCCTATTATTCAAGCACACCGGCACTAGGTGGTGGTGAGGTGACATATGCGGAGGCCAAGCAAAGCGTTTCCTGAGATGTGTTGAGTGGCTCCTTGTTCCTTCCAACCTTGGTTAGCCCTGCAATTTTGCCCCTATACCACAAGAGGTTTATAGAAGGTTCACTTTCAGGAGACACTAAGCAGACACCAAAACAGATGTTCAGGGCATGTTTAAAACAAACTCAGATAGCTGAGTGTCTTTTTTCTCTATGCCCTTAGCCAATTTCTTCATTTGTGTTCAGATACAGAGAGAATATCACCAGGTGGCATCTTTCTCTCTTAGCACTCCTTGACTCTCTGCATGTGGGTAAACAATGAACATAGCATGTTACCATAAACATACATTAAGATTTAATATTATAAAATGTTACTAAAACACACATGCAAGATATTAAATGAGTACACACAATCCATTTCCAATCTGAAAATTGTGCAGTGATTTCCAACCCCAAGACTTCATTCACCCAGAATGACTGATTTCCTTGCTTAGAACACAACAGGGAGTGAGTTTGTTCTCATTCACTTATGCATCATTGTTGAATGCTCCTGCTTTCCATTCACCGTGGCCTTGGTGCTTCTGGGTTTTCTCGGGATTGCATATTTTTTTCTTCCATCTCTCAGCCATCAAGAGGAAGAAATTGCCCTAAATCACAATATATTGGAGCTTGTTTAAAGAAAATCTTTCCAAGTGGCTTGACACTTAGTTTCAGCTCTTTTGGCTGGGATTCTTCTGGTTATAACACACAGAACTTCCAGGTAAAATCTGATCTAAACATGAACCAAAATGGAATTTAGTGGCTTAATATCTGTGAAGTCCTGGGTAGGGGTAGCCTAATCATGGCTCACACAGTATCACCAGACAGCTGACTTTTGGATTCTGTTGCCTCTGAGGTGATTGGTTGCTTTCTTAAAACCTGTGGTTTTAAATTTAAGTGGTTGTAAGTTGTGTACAGCCCAATGTTTTCCCCTCCAATGCAGTAGAAAGCCATCTTTGTTCTAGAAGTCTCTGCTGCAGTCTTACTGAAGCCCCTTGGTTTCCTCTTGAGTCCCGGGTACATCCAACAACTGGTTCTTGTTGCCAGAAAGGGGGTGAGGCTTGAGGCTCTTCCTTTCGGGAGCAGAGATGGAAGGCAGTTCCTCCCCTTTGCAGAGGAGCTGATGGGGGGCATTTTCCCAAGGCAGACCAGGTCGCAGTGATCA
Organism: Manis javanica; assembly: GCF_040802235.1. Lineage (NCBI taxonomy): Eukaryota > Metazoa > Chordata > Mammalia > Pholidota > Manidae > Manis > Manis javanica. The sequence goes on along the minus strand of NC_133165.1, from coordinate 48,901,894 downwards.
AAGAAGGGAAGCGGAGGCTGGTGCCAGGACAACAGATGTCTTTCAAGACTCTTCTGTTCATATGAAATCTTTCACCAAAGTACAACTGAATAAAACAGACACCCGGAAGAGGTCCTGGCTTGCTTGGAGATAGAAGGGTTGTGTCCTGTTCTATGTCTCTCTACCAAGGTGGGCACAGCCGAGTGGCTCAAAATCTCCCTCTCCAGTTCACTGCTTGAAGATTCATCATCTCTTCTTTCACACAGAAAGATAGGAAGGAAAGGAGGAAGAGAGAGAGAACAAGATAGGAAACGTGTCTAGTCTCTGCACCTCTTATGTATTAAATCCTGAAAAAAAATACTCAAAGAGCCTGCCCCTCAGATACTGCTAATTATTTATTTAGAAAATTTTCTATTTCTATCTCTTAGCAACTCCTGGAAGCTGCCATGGAAAACTTAAAGGGATTGTACGTCTTATACAAGAGTTCTTCAAATAGCAAGTGAAACCATTTAATCACATTTAAGTCTTCCCAGATTCACTTTAAGAGAAGGAGAAATGATTTGGCATTTGATTAGTCTCAATATAACAACTAGACAGCCCAGAATTTCTAGAATAGGCCTGATTCTTAATCATTTTACTTTTTGTTTAAGTTAAGGCCTGTGTTATAGAATTAACTATGATTTTACTTTTTTAAGCTTTTGCAAGACATTTTATGGATAAAAAATACAATTTTTAGAAATGAAAGTAAATCCATCCTCAGGGGGAAAAATTCCTTTGACAAATCTAGTGTTTTGATGTTTAAAAATCATTGTCTTGTGTATTGCCTGGGGATTCTCATTAGCACACGATGATGTTTCCTTTCTCAGTGAAAGTGTGTGTGAGACATTGGTGTCACAAAGGATCTTCCTGAAGGTTCCTCAGCAGGGATGCCTTAGACACTTGTGGACCTTGGGTTTATAAAGCCCCAGGGTCAGTGATTAAGTCCAGGCCCATTTCCCCTGGGGCCCTTGAACTTGTGCTTCCTGTGCTTCAGCCTCCAGCTTTCCCAGAAGTCCTTTGCCTGTGGATGCCTACCCCGTCCTGGCTGCGGAGGGGGAATTTAGGGCTATACTCATTTCCTCCACAGAGGAAGATAGCCACAGCCCCTTTCCCTTTCAGGGTTTGCCTGCTGAAGGAGAAAGAGATGGAGGAATTAGGTGCAGTAACAAAAATACTTCTTGCTGCTGGTCATCCAGTCTCAAGCAGGCTGATATATTTGAACGCTTATCTCTGTAAGAGAGTGGTCTTCCAAATTTCTTGTGACTTCTTTTAAGATTCCAAAGACTTCTTTAAAATTCTCTCTTATTTCAGAAAAAGGTGGAATCCTAAGTGGAAGGGATGAGGGAGGAAGTTAATTTTGGTGATTTCTACTTTCCAGCAATTATGCTTTGCCTAGTATGCATGCTTAATAATAGAGTGACTTCCTTGGCATTCTTGTGATGTTAAAAGAAAACCCCAGTGTGTCCCTGTCCCTCCTTTCTCTTAATTCTCCCAACAATCCCTGTTGATTAGGGTACTGCATTGCATGTGAAGGTGGGGGCACAGAGAGTTGAGAAATGTTACTCAAAGATGCACAGCTTGCTGGTGGTATGACCCGGGCATCAGGTGCATTCTTGTAGCCAACAGGCTGTGCTGCTTCTGTGAGAGAGAAGATAAGGTGTTCCGTGCACAGTCGCCCCAAGGACGGTTGTATCTCATGCCTGTCTTCAGACAAGAGTTGTGATTCTCTGGAAACCTCCTGGGCAGCTGAATCCCACTCATCTCCGTCTTAGAGAATAGCTGTTGTTGCGTTCTGAGACTCTTTGGGAAATAAACCCACATCTCCTAGTTCTGTGAAAGACTGTTGACAACGTCTACCTGCTGTAGTTTGGTTTAAAGGTCTCAGCACTTTGGATGACTTCAGAGAGAGGTACTGATTTTCCAAGCCCAGCTGGGAGCTGGCAGCTTCAGAGCTGCAGTGACTCAGCTTCCCCTTCTCCACTTGGGGCAGCTAAGGCATGAGAATTGCCCTGGGCAACTTTTTTTTTTAAAGAATTATTTTTAAAAAGAAAGGGAGGAAAACAATCCCTTCAGCCCAGGCTACCTCAAGGCAGGGGCAGGGGTGGAAAGCAGCGCCCCTCCGTCATCTTGCCCCGGACTGCTCCTGATAGCTGCGTTGGCTCTGGGATGTCTGTGGGGAGGGGCTGGTGGCAGGACTGGGTTTTGCTTAGTGACATCATGTCCACATTCTTGTTCCTGATGAACCCCCACCCCTGCCTCTGCTGAAGCTGGTAACACGGGAAAGTGTTTTCATAAATGGTACTTGGCTTGGATTTTGGGAATAATGTCACCCCCTTGTTACAGAGCACTGTGACACACGTGCTCCCGGTTTTTGTAAAGTGCAGAACTACCTGGCATGGAAGAGAAGGGCTTCCAAAACCCAAACCTGGCTCCTTCCTAACCCTGGCTTTTTTCTTGCCCTGCTGTCTTCGCCTTATGAACCACAGCTATGGAATTTCCTCCTGTCCTGATGTTGGACTCCTGCTGTTCCTAGGGCTTCACTCTTCTTCAGAGAAACATTATGGTGCCACTGGGTAAATAGTTTCCATTCAGATAAATGCCCACCAAGAACTACATGCACTTGCTCCTCAAACCCCCATTCTCATGAGCTCCCCCAGAGAGAGAGAGAGAGAGAGAGAGAGAGAGAGAGAGAGAGAGAGAGACTACTCTTCCCCCATCTCACACACCAGGTGACTAAGGTAGGCAAAGCTCAGTCATCTGTCCCAGGTCTGTTAGGCCACTGGGGCTGCTGTAGCCAAGGACTGCCTGCTGGGGCTTAGACTACGGAAATTCACTTCCTCACAGCTCTGGAGGCTGAGAGTTCAAGGCTAAGGCTGCTGTTTTCTCAGGCTTCTCTGTGCCTCGGAGATGCTGGGCTCCTCACTGGGTCTCATGCGGTCTTCCCTCTGCGTGTCTGGGTCCACACGGGCTTCTCTGGTAAGGACATTAGTTATACAGGATTAGGGCCCATCCTAATGACCTCATTTTACCTTCATTACCTCTTGAAAGACTGTCTCCGAGTACGGTCACGGGCAAAGGTCCTGAGGTGAGGCCTGAAGCACGTGAACTTTGAGGGGACACAGTGCAGCCCACAGCACAGCGCAGAAGCCAGGTGGGGAGCCTGGAGGACGCGCCTGCAGGTATGGGTCTGTGGGCCACGCTTGCCTCTGCTCCTTGAGCTGCTTGGATGCCCCCACCACCTCTGCTTTTCCTGTGCTTCCTGAGCTGCCAGGACTCAGCAACTGCCCCAGCCCCAGCCCCTAGGCAGTCACATGCTGTCTTCAGGTATGTTCGCTATTTCCAGTCCAGCTATATGAGCCCCGAGGTTCAAAGTCTCCTTCTGGGGACTCTGCATATCTGTACTTCAATCCATTAAGAGACACCATGAAAGTTTAATTCTTACAAGCCAATCTTGAAAAAAAAAATTTATTGTAAAAGCACCATGAACTGGTATTAGAAGGAAAAAACACCAGCAAGTAAGTGAAAATAAGATGAGAGTTTGCCTCTCTCCACACTCACATCTTGGTTCCTGGGCTGCAGCTTCATTTCCAGAAGGGAACCAGTGCTCGCCGTTGGGTGCATCTTCTTCCCTTTGAGTGGCTCAGGCAGTAGAGGAAGGTGCGGCCCTTGGCTAGGGTCTGATGTCTCTGAAGAGATGTTACTGACTCCTGCTAACACTGGCATGGCCCTGTTAACACTTACCCATGCCAGCTCACCATCCATAGGCCAAGTGTGGTGCCTAATTCGTCCACAACCCTATGATGTGGCCCTGCTCTCAGCCCATTGTCAGATGCACAGACCCCAGCCTAGTGACGTTGAGTAACTTGCTCAGAGTCACGGAGCTGGGACACACTGAAGGCAGGTCTGACTTCAGAGCCTGTGTCTGCTTTGGTTACTCTTCATTAGATCCTGAACGCTTGCCCATGACACTTCACAGAGGCCGAGTCCGTCATTTTGTGATCTCAGGACGACTGTTTCTGCAAGGAGGTGGCCTGATACACTTAGCCACTCCCCTCTGAAGGGCCATCTCTGTGGTTTCTGCCTTTTGATTCTACATTAAGGCTGCAGAAGATATACTTGTGTTCTTGAATGCATATGTCTTGTAGAGAAAATGAAAGGTGTCTGCATTTGCATTTGAAAAATTTTGATACACTTTGATATATTTTGATAAGTTGTCAGAAGGCAATCTTATTTCCAAGTTCTTGGGAAAGACCTCCATGTCGTCTTCAAGTAATGATATAGATTTAGTAAAACTCAGTCTCTTTGTGCCCCAGGCACCTACTGGCCCTTGATAAAAACTTTTAATAATAAGGCTGGTGATTCCACATACAATTACCATGAGATGAAAGAAAATAGGCAATTGGAGTGTGGCTATCACTCTTGGATGCTCTTATTTAGAGTTTAGTTTCTGTCATCAAAATAATCCTCAGTGCTCCTTTCTCTTCTGCATGAAAAGAGAAAAAAGTAAATACTTCCTTTTTCTCTTTGAACTGCTGCAGATTCATTTTTCTGTAAGACTTGAGAATTCACAGTGAGGCCAAAGATTCCTTTTTTAACTTTTCCCGAGTGACTTTCAGTGGAGTGACAGGATTGCTCTCGCTCTAAAGCAGGATTATTGATTTCTGAGGCGGTGGTTGGTGGCAGGCGTGGGCGCCCTCAGTGTGTCAGGTACAGCGAAGCCAGAGCCCTCCAGTCCGCCACCTGCCCAGTGGGGCTTCTGCAGGCAGAAGACAGCCCTGGGGCTCCCTGAGGAGTCCAGCCTGGCACCTGTTGGCATCGTGCATCATTCAGACAGCAGATCCCGAGGCAGGTGCTTGTGATTGATGACGGGAAGACCTCTGAAGGCCTCTCTCCCACCATAATCAGGGAGGAGATGCGGAGAACTTGGATGAGACCAGAGCTGGTCACTTTCACTGGGGACGTACAGCCATGGATCAAGAAGGTTCACATCTGGTATGGTGGCGGTGATGGTTTTCTTTAAAATTCAACAAATGCATTTCTGTGCCTTTTACTGACAAGAAGATAGTGCTTCTGCAGTCTCATTTGCCTATATAGTCTTTTATGGAGGTACTCCTTGACATAAAATGCCCAGTTGCCATGTAAGAATTTTCCTTTCATTGTCTTGTTGTGAAAGAGGCTGCTGTGTGTCTCTCAGTTTTTGTTGGGCACATGACCATCTGGAATATAGACTGTATTTCCCAGCCTTCCTTCTACTTGGTGTGACTGATGAGGTTAAGATCAGGTTAGTGGGATGTGAGAGTAGCTTCCGGGTGTGAATTCTAGGAAATGTCTCAGCAAGGATACTCTACCTTTGCTGTTGATGGGATCTGGCACGATGGTGAGAAAGGCCCCTCTTCAGAATGATGGAGCAACAGAACAGAAGGAATCCAACGGGAGCCCTATGAATAAGAGAGAGAAATTACTGTATTGCTTAAGTCATAATATTTTGGGGTTTCAGTTGCTCTTGGCTAATGGACACATCTGCCTTCTGGGTTCCAGGAATTGTGTTAAGTACTTTAGGTTGATCATGTTATGAACCTTTATTGTTGTCCATATTTTATAGATGAAGAAACAGACTTACAGAAGGGACATTACAGGTGACTTATTCAAGGTGACACACCTTGTATTTCGACTGAACCAAGATTATAACTTGCATAACTCCAGAACCTGTACTTTCAATCTCAGTTGCTAGAAACCATTGAGACGTTTATGTCTCAATCCATACTGACTGCCTCCCCGTGTGCCAGGCACTGTGGGTGGTGTTGGGGATGTGTAGGTAAGTAAAAGCAGTTGATTCTTGCTCTTGGCACTTGCTTGCCAGTGGAGAAGAAAGGCATACCCAGTCCAGGTAAATAAAGTTGAAAAAAAGAGTAATGAGTACTATGATAGGGTGGTGCCCCGTACTGTAAGAGAATGTAACAATGAGTGTAGTTTGACCATAAATCAACAGATCTACCTCTTGGAGACTTGGAGGGTCTGGAGAGACTCCCCTGAATAAGGGGTGTTTGATCTGCAATCTGAAGGAAGAGTTGGAGGTGAAGGTGTGTGTGTGTGTGAGAGGGCAGTCCACCCAGAGGGAACAGCACAGGCAGAGACCTCATGGCAGGAGGGTGGATGCATGTTGGAGAACCTGAGTTCTTCCAGGACACAATGCTGGGGCTCAGTAAGAGAGGAAGGCATCTTTTAGAATGAAGTTGGAAAGGATAGCTCTGCAGGATTGGTAGGACATGTTAAAGATTTGGAGCTCTCTCTTAGGAGAGGTGGAGGGCTGTTTGATGGCTTTAGCAGACAGGTGATGTGGTCAGGTTCCACTTTGATCAGCCTGGTTGCTGTGTGGGGAGTGGACTGGAGGCACGAGGCTGTGAGTACAGGAAGGAGATGAGTAGCCCAGGAGCGAGGTTTCTGGTGGCTTAGACCAGGGAGATGGCAGTGAAGATGGAAAGGACTGGATGACTTTGAGTGATATTTGGGAGGTAAAATTGAAAACACAGAATATTGGCTTGCCTTTGGGGGATACGAGAAAGGGAAGTCAGCAGGTGGCTCACGGGACTGTATGGGAAAATGATTCCTTGACTCTGTGAGTCACCAAAGTCACCATAACTTCACAGGGAGAAGAGCAAGCTTGGGATGGATAGAGGGCATATGCTCAGTTAACCTGCCCAGCACACCTGTGCCCTCCTCCTTTGAACTGTTAATCCAATCATATGGGTTTTGGTTAGATTCCCCTTCAGAAAACCAGCTTCCCTGGCTATAGCATGCTATGCCTCAGTGTGGCTACATGCTTGGTATAGGTGTTGGCCTAGTGACCAGGTCTTGGACAATAAGATTCCCTTTTGAGGGAAGGGAAGGACAAGGGGCATTGTCTTTGGAGTCTTGGCACAGGAAGGCTGGCATGCTATAGATGTTTCCAATCATGTCTCCTTTCCATGGTTTAAGCTGGTTGGCAGTAGAGGGGGAGAGTGTGTCAGATGGAGGGGAACAGAGATAAGAAACGGAGAGACCTTTTCTTGTTTAAATTCCTGAATCCAGGCACACCTGAGACCAGCTCTGTCCAAGAGACTTCTTGTTGCTTGAGCCAATACATTTCTGTACTCTCTTAAGCCACTGGAGGTAGGCTTATGATACCTTCACCTGGACCCTGGTTAGTCAGGGGAGATAGTGAGTTCAGTTTCATAAATGTTGAGTTTCAGATGGTTTTGATATGTATGTATTATTTACCAACTAGGTAGTTGGATTTATGTATCTGAGCTCAGAGGAGATGCAGTGGCTAGGAGGTACACATTTGGGAGTTGTCAACATAAAGGTGATGAAGCCGTGGTCAATGATGGTCTGCATAGAGATCAAGTATATGGTGAGAAGAGAAGGCTTAGACTTGGGCTGTGAGACTGGGTAGATAATATATAAAGGTGAACTTGTAAAGGCAACAGAGAGGTAAGAGGACATTGAGCAAACAAAATGCAGTTTTATAGAATTGAGAGTTTTGAAAAGGAAGTACGTTGAACTGTCCATTTGATTTAGATAAAGCTTGAGGAAGAGTTGACTTTTTAAGATATCCTAGCATTCTGACAGCTGGGAGACACCAGACCCTGTATCGAAGAGATCTCTAAAAAGTTCAGAAAGAGAGAAATGGCTCGGCACTGAGTTTTAGGTCTTGGGAACTTGGGGAGGCAGAAGGGAGGAAATGAGTCACTCACTCAACCAGTGGCTGGGGCATCCCATTCTTTGCCTACTGCTGTAGGTGCCAGGGAGATGGTAAGTAACAAGGCACTTTTATTCTCGTGCAACTCGCAGTCTAGGTAGGAAGACAAGCAAATGCCAATCACAGTTCAGGTTAGTAAGTACAGAATGTGTCAGTCTGCATGCTTTTGGCTGTAAGCAAAAGAGCACATAATGAATAGTGATTTAGGATATTTAGATTTGATTTAGCAAGAAATTCAGATAGGTGGTCCTGGGATAGATTCAGCACTTTACAAGTGTAAGACGGATTCAGGCCGTTTAACATCCTTCCCTTCTGCACCACGAAGGGAAGGGAAGGGGCAGATTGTGAAGGTGACAGCTGAGGCTGTAGGCTTCCCATCCTTGTGTGAGGACATGCAAAGAAGGAAGAGAGGAAAAGGGCACAAAAAGGCCTTTTCTTCAGGCAGCTCTTGCCTTTTGTTGGGGAGAAAACTCCATCCAGAAGACCCCAGTGTATTTCCTCTATACCCCACTGACCATAAATGGGTCATAGTCATTTACTACATTATCCATTAAAAAAAATCTGTTCAGTAACTACTCTGTGCCAGGCACTGTCATAGATGTGGGGCACATAGTGAATAAAACAAGGGAAGTCCCAGAGGAAGTGACAATTAAATTGAGACCTAAGGGACCTGCAAGGGTTAGTCATTTAGGCTAAGAGTCACTGGTGAGGGCAGAGTGCTTGGGGCATAAGGAAGAGACTGTGCAAAGGCTCAGAGGACAAAGACATGGTTCATAAAAAAGTCCTGTGGTGAAATGACACGGTTCTTTTTTTTTAATGTGTCTGCAGTGGGGATTTATTACTGACATGGGTGGGAGACTTCAACAGCACTCTGCCCTTGTGGAATCCCTGAGACTCCCTCAACACGTTCTGGATTGAAGGTTGCCTTGCAGCTGCCTTATAAGGGCTAGCTGTAGTCTTGCTTGCTTTATTTATGTTTGCCTTCTCCTTACCCCTCCCCCAATGGCCCACACGGGCATAACAGCCAGGCACTCTTCCATCACCTGAAGCAGTGTCTTTCACAAATCACATCCAACTGAATTAACATTCCCAGCTCCTGGGAGGCACTAGGCAGGCAGAGGTCCTCTGCCCGGCCAGGCTGGTCCATTTGGCCCCTGCCTTGTAAACCAATGCCCGTCTGGGGGTTTTTGTGCAGACAACCCTTGAGAGGCCGGCGTCCCCTCCATTTTCACAGGGACATCTGTTGAATCATATCTGGCATTCTGTATATAGGCAGATGCTCCTGCAAGAGTGGAAGGGCAAGAGGAGGAGCAAGTGTCACAAGGTGACCGGGTAAAGGCGCTGTGTATTTTTACTTGGATGATTGTTCTGGAACCTCTTTTCTCTGAAAAAAAAGACTGGGTGTATTTGTTTTATGATTCAAATGCATATTTTTATTGAAGGTTTCCTTTTCTTGACAAGAGCATCAAGCAGAAAGGAAGGCATGGAATATGTGGGGAAGCTTTTATATGTCCCCTTGTTCATTTGTGGCCACAGTCCTTTCATGTGCCCGTTTTGTTAAACTCCAAAGGAAGGTTCTGACCCTTCATGGGCAGCATTGTGTCTTGGCAGTGTGTGGCCTGTTCAGGAACTCCAGTTTATTAGGAGGGATTCTGTTGCCTGAGGGATTGTCCTGGGAGTGAGCTGACAAAGCCGGACTTTTTTGGAGAATAAAACTAATCACCTAAACACCCTAAAATTAACCTACTACCTTGTTCATCCTACAATGCAAATTGTTTTCATTAAAACCTACAGACCTCTATGGATCTTGGAAGGTACAAAACATAGAACACAGGGCACCTTGTTATGTCTCTGAGACTCCAAAAGGAGGGTTATCTGGTCTACCACGGGTACCAGGTAACCGAGCTATGTCCTCACTTGCCTGCCTTTATTAAAACCATTTTATTTGTTTATGTCCAATACACAGAGTGCCCAAAAAACCTCGCGTGTTCCTTTTCTTTTGTTTCATTTTACTTTGCTTTTCAGCTAGTGAGGAATATGAAGCTAGCCTGGTGGGAAATTACCTTGATCTCCCAGATGATCCTCCCCAAGGACATGTGGATATAGGGCAGCTTGGGGAAGGTCATAGTATTTTAAGAATCTATTCAAGTGGCGTTTGAAAGATAGAATTAAGGGGCCATCTGCCAAACCCTAGACTGCATTGTAAGTAGGGGGAGACAGGGCAGCAAAGGCCCGGGAGCCGGCTGCTTGGCTCTGAGTATTGGCTGCATGACCTGCTGGCAGTGTGGCCCTGAGTGAGTTCCTGAACTGGTTTTTGACTTAGTTTCTTCATCTGTAAAATGGGGGCATTAATAATACTGCTTCACAGGAGAATTATAAGGGTTAAATGACATACACAGGCAAAGCTCTGGAAAATAAATACTAATAAAGCAAAATAGCTAATGTAGAAATTTTTAAAAATGAGAGGTCATTTATCTATGACTATAGACAGGTTTATCCAGGTGCCTTTGGTAGGTGTTTTTGTTTCTTTGTTTCAACCAGATGTGCTACTTAGGCATGTATGTTTCTTATATCAAATTCTTACTAGATTCCACTAACAACCAAGCAACTCTATTATCTAATAGTGGATAATTATTTTATAACTGTGTGCTCTCTCCTGTACTTTGTAAGATGCTAGGAATACATAAACAAATCATAAGACTTGAAAAAGCAGTATAAATTTTGACCAGTGTACTCTGAAAATGGTAGATGATCAGTGAAGCTACTGTAGTTTGGCTCCAAATTTTCACAGTAAATCCAAAAGGAAGGATGGGTTTGTCCGTCTGCCAACAATTTTGTACTTCTTGTTCCCAGAACAGAACTGGTGAAGTTCAACTGCTTTCCTTTCTTCAGCTAGAAGTGATTTTACTCTTCTTGAGTTAGCACACTCTTCTCCCATTGCTCTTCAGATTTTGTGATTTGTGTCTTGTCTGAGTGGCAGTAAGGAAGGGTGATTTTAATTCTTAAACACCAGCATTTCCATTAACAAGCATTCTCTTCCAATCTGACCAGACCTCTAAAATCATCGACTCAGTAGAAATCCTGGAGCTGCCTTCATCTCCCCCAGAAAGTAAACATCTTGAGGAGAGGGTCGTTTCTGTCCTCAAGAAAGACCTGGGAAATGATGGAGTGGAAATCCTATAGAAAAGCTGCCGCATCCTTGTTTTACCTGGATTGCTTCCAGCAGCCATGTGCCATACTGGGGTATCCCTGGAGGGGAGCAGGCCATCAAATATATAAAGTCACTAACGATTTTTTTCCCATACTAAAGCTGCCCCACCCTTCTAAAATGTTAACTGTGTTTCCCTGATGCTGAAGCCACCACCTGGGCGGGAAGTAGAATTGGCTCATAATTCCTCATTCAGTTTTCAATGAGGTCAGGTCATTGGCCACTTCATTAACTCATGATGAATTAAAACAGCGAGTTTATTGAGTGCTTGGGCATTTTAAAATTTCATAACCTCAGAAGAATATTTGGTGGCTGAAACCTCTGTCGTGATGTGGAAGCTTTGCTGAGATTTTCCCTGCTGAGGTATCAAGACGAGGTTTCTTTATTTTTTTCCTAAGAATTATCAGATATTTTTGGTATTTTCTTTTTTATTCTTCCTCTCCTTTTATTTATTTCCCTCCCTCTCTCTGTTCCTCCCTCTTCTCTCCCTCCTTCCTTTTTTATAGAAACAACAGCCGCTTTGTGTGTTGTTAAATCGTAATACAAATGCTTTTACTTCTGAACTGTTTTATTTTTCATGTGCACCTCTTTATAGCAACAGGCTGTGTGCCCCACGCATTGGTACGGGGCATTTCTGAAAGGTGACTTTTTGTAGATGTGTATCAGAGGATGGGATGGCTGTCTGTCATTCTCTTCATTGATGGGCATCACTGACTCACTCTTGGGAGCCACCTTAAGGTTGTGGCTTACTGAATGACGGACGCATTTGGACAATACCAGAAGCACATGGGGAAAAATTACATTCTCCCATAATCCAGATGAGGTTCTTTTCTGTGAGGGCACATGTGCATATTTATTTGATTATTGGTATTATTTCAAATTTGGGATTACGCTATATAATTTTTAACACTTTTTTTCCATTTAAACATAGAATGTTGACATATTACCATGCTACTGATTTTGCATTACCACAGTGACTTTTAATTTTTTTACACTATTCTATAGTAGAAATACATTTTCTATAATGACCTTGTATAGACACGTATGTATTTTTAAACAGTTTCATGCAGCCCATACTTTCTCTTGCTTTGTGTAATGCGCTCTGGTACCTTCTGTTCTATTTAAAAAGCTGGCCATGGCCCACAGAACTCATTTTGTGACCCACAATTTGAAAATTGCTTTGCCCCATGGATTTTATTGGCTGTGTAGTTCATTGTATGGTATGGATGCATTAAATGTATTTGATGCCACACAGTTGGGCGTTTACATTGCTTTCAGTGTTTCTCTAATCTTAAAACATTGCAATGGACATGTGGGTACAGAATGCATGTGTTTGTACATGCACACACACATACACATTCTTGGGATGGATTCCTGGTACATATGGACATCTAATTGCTGGGTTAAAGGGTGAGCAGTGAGCATGATTTTAAGGCTTTTGGTGCACATTGCTAACTTTCCCTCTAGGAACCTTCTACAGATATTTACATTCTCACCAGCTGTGTATGGGAATGCCCCATTGTCCCTGCCCTCACATGTATAAACCACATTCCTTGAGCTAATTTAGAATCTCAATCATAGATGAAACTCAGGGCATCACTCAATGATGACTTGAAGAATGTTTTTGGGAGCAAGTGGTCTGATCTATCACTGAAGATTGCTATTGTGTCTAAATTGTATGATGTTAATGTTCCATGCAAGATGTTTTTCAGGTGAGGTTCAGCATGTCTGTTTCTCATGTATGCCACCAGGAAGAAAGGCTGCTTCAACATTGCACAATGCTTTTTAGATCCTGTACATCTTTCCATTGTCTGTGGCCATGGATCCTTTGACTTTGTGTGGAGTAGTGATGCAGTAACCATGCACTGCACAATCTTGAGGACAGATTTTTATCTCAAATGCTCATGTTTTCCATTGGTCTACTTACATTTCTCCTTTGGTGTCCTTCCTTTTGGGTTGGGACTACCACCTCTATAAGAACAGGTGTGTATCTGCAGCTGTAGCAACATGACTCTACTCTCAGTGTGCAGTGATCTCAGTTGTGTAGCAAAAAGGCATATGCCTGTTGTTTTATTTTTAATGGTGAAATACTGGAAACCACCTACATGCAGATCAGTATGAGACTGGTTCAATCAGTTATGACAGATCCACAGAAGGGATACAATGCAGTTGTTAAAAAAAATGAGACAGTGCTGTACATACAGGCATGAAGCAGTCTCCGAGATCTGTTGGTGAGAAAGACGAGGAGCAGAGTGGAGTGTAGTGGAGTCCTTTACACCAAAAACTTCTCTCTTTTTTCTTAAGAAAACTACATGGGTGTATTATTTCAATTAAAAATAGGTAATGGAAAATAGGAAGGTTTAGCAAGTATCTTAAGATAGTTAAGAAAAACTTCCATCAGGAAAGCAACTCAGTTGTCTAATATCGGTACTGTGTTGTTTCTGATTGAGAATTCTGAGCTGAGCTCTTCCAGGGTGGAATCAGATAGACACTGAGAAAGAGTTAACTTTACCTCCAGGGATGCCCCGTCCACCTCTACTTGGCTTACACCTAGAGAGGCCCACATCATTCAGTCAAACTTAATCTACTTAGAGGGAGCTTTTTAAAGCTGAATTATGCCAGTTGGTACACCTCATGACTAGAATCATGATTGGTTTCTAGGGTTGCTGATCATTCAAGTGTTTTATGGAAGACTAAAACTGGGAAAAAAGTATGTGCTCACACAGACATCTATGCACACACTTTAAAATGGTAAAGTCAGTATTTATTACTTTACCATTATGGACTGTGGAAATGCTGGGATGAGCTTGAAGAGAGGAGCCCCTGGAAATGTGCGTTATACACGTCACACAACTTGTCACCTGAATTTAATCCTATACTTCTATTCTGATTGGATTTTTAGTAGTTTTATATTCAGGGTTTTGAGTCATTCTGACCCAGGCTCAAGTCTCAGGTCTGCCAAATTCTAGCTGTGTGACCTTGGGCTAATTGCTTGGCTTCTCTGAACTTTATTTTTTGATCTTACAAAGTGGAGAGTATAATAATACCTTTGCCATAGGGCTGTTGCTTGGGTTAAAGGAGATGAATTATAAAAAGTGCCAACATGATGGTAGCCCCTTGGTAGATAGAGTTATTAATATCTGTTTCTTTTTGTAATGATGTTCTGAGGGGAGAGGCTTTCTGTTAGGAAGGTGTTAGTGGGAATTGAAGAAGGCCTCTGGGCTGTGAAGGACCAGGTGGGCCAGACAACACCTTTAGGAATAAAGAATCAGAGACCCAGTACAAACCAAGATTCCAGAAGAGTCTCCAGCTTTTGTTTCTTTGCGTTTTCTGTTTCTCAGTAATGATAACTAGTTGAATGCCAAAAAAGTTTTAGTCCTAAGGATTGCTGCAGGAGGGTCAAGGAAGAGTCTGGAAAGATGGGGCCACACTGAGGAGCCAGCTGGGAACAAGACACCAAGGAATTCAGTAGGGGAAGTAGGAGTTCCTTCCTGAGAAGGAAATGGGACTGAGTGCTTGGGAAATGACCCCGGATGTCCCCTGGTGTGGAAGTCCTGCTGTTTCCTGCATTGGCTATGCCCTCCATATATATGCATATGAACCCTCTGAAATCCCAGCCTTGAGCAACCTATAGAGCACACCTGCGTCCTTCTGATTCAGGAGATGCTGAAAGCTTGGAATAGATTCAGGGTCCATCCTCGGGCCTGGATTCCCAACCTATCCTATCGTTTTTTGAGGAAGTGTAGTTAGGTTAAACCATACCACCTGGGCAGGCAGAGACCTCCAGAGAGGAAGGAACTCTCCAGGATTTGCATCCCAAAGACAGATTTCCAAGTACAAATTAGCGATTCCTTGTATTGTAAGAGACTGGAAGCCTCGTAGTGTCGCTGGTTTCCTTTTTCTTCTTTTTGTCATGGGGACTCCCTCCTTTTCCCTAAGTTATTGCATCTTGCATTTCAGCAAAAATTTTATTGCTTTGGGACCTTCGAGTCTCGTGTGGGACATTTCTCATGGCTCACGGTGTAATACACAGAGGTAATTTCTTTCAAATGATTTTTGCTTGAAGTGGTTTTCAATGAATTGAGAAGGGTAAGAATATGAATGGAGGACTGAGTTTCTAGCATCGGGTCCAGTCTGGGAGCGTGCATACCCTGAGCCTTGCCAGAGCAGTAAATGTGGGCTGTTTAATTGCCCTGGAGGCACATAATTAGGCAGCAATCCATTTTAGTCTCTTGTTTGGCCACAAAAAGAGAAGAGAGGCATTATTTAATGCTATAATCTGTTTAAGTCTCTTCCAGATCACTTTTGAAAGTTTTATTTTATTCCTGAAATGGAATGTTTTTATCAAGAGGGAACAGTTATGACTTCTCAAAGGTGGAGGTCAGTTGTTGTACTGGGGAAATGGTTGGACAAAGTAATCTCAATGATGGCATGGCGGAGTGTTAAATTATGTCCTGGCTGTTGTACAGGCAGCCTCCAATTTTTATCTATTTTCAGTGTCTTCCAGGGCTCTGTGTACATGGTATTTTCTTTTTTGATATTACTTGGAGCTCAAACAGTAAGAGATTTGGTGCAATTCCTTGGGTTGTTTTCTTCTTATTTCATTTTATTCCTATCCTTTCTTCACTCCCTCCCATCACCCTCCTCCTGTCCTTCCTCCCTCTCTCCTTTCCGCCCTGCCTGAGTTGGAGAGGGGTTGGTTTTCAAAACCTCCTTCAGGTTTGATGATTTGCTAGGACTTACAGAACTCAGAAAAGCTGTTGGACCCACAGTTATGGTTCATTACAGTGAAAGAAATCACATTAAAATCAGCAAAGGAAAAGGACATAGGGGAGAGTCCAGAGAAGCCAGACCCAGGCTTCCAGTTGTGCTTGCCTCAGGGAATCGCAGACAGCACTAATACGCCCAGCAACAGTGTGTGCCGGACATGCTAAGTGCCCAGCACAGAGGCTCACCAAGGGTTGGCATCCCGGGATTGTATTGGGGATAATTGCCAAGGCATGGTGTGCCCAATGTGCCTGACCTTAGCCACACTCAGTCTCTATGTCCCCCACCCACTAGAGGTCAAACTGCTGGGGTGTGGCCCCAGGTCCCAGGCAAGCAAAAGCAGATGCTCACTATAAATCATAACATTAGATAAACTATTTGGCATTGTCCCATGCCTCAGGTATACAGAGACACTTACCAGGCAAGGGATGAGAGTCTATCTCCCAGGACATGGTCAAGGGTCAGTCCTTTCTTTGGCATGTTTAGGGTTTGGACATTCCAAACCTACTGAGTAAACCTTTTAATGCATTACTGCTGCCCCAATACAGGCTCCAGGTTAGGCACGTGCAAGCTGCTGGGAAAATCAAGGTGCTTCCTTATATTGTATGCCAATCTGAAGACCAGTTTGAGACTACTAGATTTATCTTTCTTTCTTTGATGTCCCACAGCAAGCAAACAATTTTGTCAGAATCTACCTTGGAAGGATAAACCTTTCCATATAATGTTGCAAAGGAGTAGTTTAATCATATTGCTGCGTTTCCAGCTGGCTCTTCCTGATCCAAGATTGGGGTTGAAACATTGCAAAACTCGTAAGGGATGTAACTGCAGATGGCCTGAGCTCTCTTAAAATCCCAGGAACAAGTTTCAGTCATGGCAACTGGACCAGACTTTGCATTTTAAAAATGTATGTCTTTAAAACAAATATTCTAAAACAAACATTGTAGTTTTCCCCCCACTTTGTTTTCTTCTGTAACCCCCTTCTCTCAGCCCTCCACCCCCAAACCCAGGACACCAGGTAAGCCTTAGAAAAAGTGCCAAGTAGTTGGTACTTTTTGGAGGCAGTTTACATCAGCTGCCTTTTTACATTGTATGAATTCTACTGACATATGTCTGCTCAATACATCGATATTCTCATCCTGACTGATGCATTTGATGAGCCACATTGATATGCCATCTCTTAGCCTGACCCTTGTACCATTTGTCTCCAAACAAAAAGAAATGTGTGATTATTTTCATGCTAACAAGCACTGGAGAGCAACAAGCATTTCCTTTTCTAGCTTTTCAGAGGGACACTCACTGACCTTCATCCGACTTTCTGAGTGTCACTATGGACGGTCAGAGCCTGGGTGATCCTGTGGGGCTCTTAACACTGTGAAGAAACCTCAAGAAAGGCCTTTGGCCACCCAAACCCCACCCCGACCCCCGCCCTCCTGAAAAATCCCACTATTTGAATGGGACCAATTACATTTCTGGAGGGAGGCAGCATATCCTGGGTTATTGGAGGCCTGGTGTTTTAACTGCTGATCTTGCTCCTGTTACTTCCTAGCTTTGGGGTTTAGTCATGTCCTCTGACCCTCCAGGCTTTCTGTTTTCTTATCAGAGGATAATAATAGTACCTACTCTATGGCATAATTATGTTGATTAGGAGGATGGAGTGTGTAAAGCTTCTAGCACTGGCTTAGCATGTAGTCAGTAGCCATAAAATGGCAACATTACTATTGTCAACACTAGTAGTAATAATAATAAGAATACATTCTGATATAGCTACAGATCTCCATATCTACCCTATAGATTTATGGGTGAAAGGTGCTTTGCCCATAAGATTGTCTCTGAGAGCCATCCCGCGTGGGGATTTCTAGAACCTTTTGCTTAGACTTCTTCCTCCAGGATATGGGGAAATGGGAATAGTGTGTATTTTTTAAATTAAATATATTTGACATATACCATTCTATAGATTTAAGATAGACAGTGTGTTCCTTTGATGCATTTGTATATTGTAATATGATAGCTATTGTCATATTAACAGCTTTACAATGTTGCCTGTGTTTGTTGCGCTATATATTAGCTCTCTTTGGCTTTTTTATTACTTGTTGCAAGTTTGTGCCTGTAAATGCCATCAATGTTATTTCCCCACACGCCATCCCATGGTAACCTACATTTTATTCTGTTTTCTTAGTTTGACTATTTTAGATTCCGCACGTAAGTGGTATCATACAGCGCTTCTCTTTCTCTGACTTATCTCACTCAGTATCATGTGTTCAGAGTCCATCCATGTTGTCACAGATGGCAGGCAGATGGCAGGGTGTCCTCCTTTCTCATGGCTGAATAATATTCCATCATGTATGTGTACCACAACTTTTCTTCTCCCTTCATGCATTGACGGGCTGGAAGATGTCTTTTAGGGATTTTCTAGATAAAAGCACATGCATCTTATTTTAAAAGGGCTAATAAATTGGTATCATAGGATACTTTCGGTATCTTTGGTTACTATTCAATGAATAATCTTGACTCTTTCCATCTTGGGCCTAGGCTTGGAGATTTGGGTTTGTCAGATATTCTCCTCTGTTAGGCATCTAGGTGCTGGGAGACCGGAGTTCACTGGGAGTCCCTGTCTGCCAGTAGCCCCGGGGCATGAGCTGACACTGACTAGCCCTCTGTATTCTGGTCTGTTTCCCCATGGGCCAGAGCATCAAGCCTGGTCATGTGGCATCCCATTTTACAAAGCAGTGAGTGAGACTCTCTAAAATGACTCGGTTCTCTTAGTTCAGAAAGAAGCTCTGTGAGAGTTTAATTCCAGTGTAGGGCCCAGGGTTAAATGTAGGAGTAAGAGCAATGGGCTGGGAGTCCATTGACTCGGTGGGTTCGGGCTCCTGTTCTATCCTGATTTTTAAAATGAAATTGGTACAAAAAGAATTACTTCCCACCTGTGGGTCTCAGTTTCCCATTCTAAGAAATGGTGAAGCAGGGGAGAGTGGATTAATTAACAGGTGGTGTAAAAGTCTGCATGTGGGTTTGGCTGGGTGCTTACCATTGTATGTGATGAATACATGCAGGCTGCCTGAGTTCCAGCCCCAGTGGTTGCTTACTGGCTGTGTGATCTCAGACAAATTACTTAGCCTTTCTGTGCCTCAGTTTCCTCTTTTTAAAAATATGGATACTCATAGTATTTATCTCATAGGGTTGCTATGAAAATTGGGTTAAATAAATATAAAGTGTTTAGAATGGTAGCTGGCACATACAGTAAAAGCTATGTGGATGATGGATGCAATTATTAAATATATGAAGATTAAATTCACTCCTATAAAGAAATGTGCCCTCTCTAAAAAATTTTCAAACATGGCTATCTTAGTTTCTCTTCACAGATATTTCTTTACTAAATGAAGAGAAATAGGGTCATGTGATCATAAATGGCAGCTGACATTTGGCCTTGGTGCAGGGATGATGGGGCTGTGGAGGGTGGCAGGTTTCAGGTCTCATCCAAAGGGGCAGCCCTCACTCTTCTTTGGCCCATTGCCTCCATGTGCAGTGTGGGCTCATTGTTGCCAGAACTTCCATTTGCAAGAAAAACCAGAGACCTGAATTTTTATATGGAATCTCCCAGTTTTTTTGATTGCTACAAACATGTGCATGGGATGGGCTGCATGAACCAGTCCGTGCAGGATTCTCAGCTTTGATCTCAGGTCTCGGGGGCCCACCTCCTCATTTGTTACAGTGAGGACCCAGCACACAGCCTCGGAGGAGGAAGGAATGTTCCCCAAAGAAAAGTGGGGTGCCAGAAGATCAAAGAGTAAAACCAAGGCAGAAAGTCTCTGATGGGTCAGATCCTGTGCCTGTGACCTCATAGCAGTTTATTCCCTTTAATCACTAAGTTCCATCCAACTTCACAGTGCCTCTCTCTGCCAGTGTCCTAATCCAGGTTTTCATCCTTTCATGCCTCCATATTGCTTCCCATTGGGTTTCCTCATGGCATCTGAGCAGAGGTCCAAGGCTGTGTTAGTCATGGTTTTTCAGAGAAACAGAAGCAAAAGCTATAGATCTAGCTATATCTATCTATCGAGAAAGATTGATTTATAATAGGAGTTGGGTCATGTAATT
Source organism: Manis javanica (assembly GCF_040802235.1). NCBI lineage: Eukaryota > Metazoa > Chordata > Mammalia > Pholidota > Manidae > Manis > Manis javanica. The sequence goes on along the minus strand of NC_133165.1, from coordinate 48,882,068 downwards.
ATGGAGGCCAGTAAATCCCATGATCTTCCATCTGCAAGCTGGTATCCAATAAAGCTGGTGGTGTAATTCATTCTGAGCCCAAAGGCTCAAAACCCGAATGTGGTGTCCCACCTCAAGCAAAGAGCAAATTCACCCTTCCTCCATCTTTCTGTGCTACTGAGGCCCTCAATGGATTGGATGATGCCCCTGCCTCCCCAAGGGTTGGTGAGGGTAGATCATCTTTCCTCAGTCTACTGATTCAAATGTTAATCTATTTTGGAAACACCCACAGATAATGTGACACCACCTGTCTGGGCAGCCTTTAGCCCTGTCAAACGGACATGTAAGATTAGCCATCGCAAAGGCATCGTGGGGGAGGAAGCTAATGGAGTGACCATCCAAAACAGTGCTGGAAGAACTGTCTTTGAGGATGTGGCCAGTCTTGGTTGTCCTGTCTCTGTAGAGAGACCTTGGCCTTCTAAATATGGGATGTGATTCATCTGAAGTGAGAAAAGAAAATGCACTACAGGAAGTTGCTTATTAACATCTGTAAGGTGGAGTTTATCATATAGATTTTGAGAGTGTTGCTGTGAAGATCATGTGCTGTAAAGTACACATAAGTTCCTGGCACTTGCTGCATGCTTAGTAGATGTTCTCAGATTTCCTCAAATCTATAAGGTGCTCCCTTATTCTTAGCATCAATAAGAATAAAGCATTGCTAATTAAACCATGACAATACTTCATATTCAGAATTTAAAAATTTTAGAGTTACTAAAAGAGCATCATTTTTTTTTGATTCAAACTGTTTTTAATAAACATAAGTTTTGCCTATGTTCATGAAATAAGATAAAGATAATGTTCATGAAATGGCCTAACTGGTTTTGTTTGCTCAGCGAATTTTTAAGCCTGGTCTCCATTTTATTTATTTATTTATTTATTTTTAATTTAAAAAAATTTTTTAATTTTGGTATCATTAATCTACAACTACATGAAGAACATTATGTTTACTGGGGTCCCCCCTTCACCAAGTCCCCCCCACATACCCCTTTACAGTCACTGTCCATCAGTGTAGTATGATGCTATAAAATCACTACTTGTCTGCTCTGTGTTGCACAGCCCTCCCCGTACCCCCCGCCACACTATACATGCTAATTGTAATGCCCCCTTTCTTTTTCCCTCACCCTTGTCCCTCCCTTCCCACCCATCCTCCCCAGTCCCTTGCCTTTTGGTTACTATTAGTCCATTCGTGGATTTTGTGATTCTGCTGCTGTTTTGTTCTTTCAGTTTTCCTTTGTTCTTATACTCCACATATGAGTGAAATCATTTGGTACTTGTCTTTCCCTGCCTGGCTTATTTCACTGAGCATAATACCCTCTAGCTCCATCCATGTTGTTGCAAATGGTAGGATCTGTTTTTTTCTTATGGCTGAGTAATATTCCATTGTGTATATGTACCACATCTTCTTTATCCATTTATCTACTGATGGACATTTAGGTTGCTTCCATATCTTGGCTATTGTAAACAGTGCACCGATAAACATAGGGGTGCATCTGTCTTTCTCAAACTGGAGTGCTGCATTCATAGGGTAAATTCCTAGAAGTGGAATTCCTGGGTCAAATGGTATTTCTATTTTGAGCATTTTGAGGTACCTCCATACTGCTTTCCACAATGGTAGAACTAATTTACATTCCCACCAGCAGTGTAGGAGGGTTCCCCTTTCTCCACAACTTCACCAACATTTATTGTTGTTTGTCTTTAAAAGCATCTTTTATATTTGGATGTTCATCTTCTATCACTTTCATGCATTCTTACATCAGAAAAAGAAAGTGAGATTAATTGGTCCAAGTATTCCTCACATTTCCCATTCAAAGTTTGACCCTTCTCTGTCACCCCTGCTTTGCAGTGTCCTCCCCTTCTGCCCTCCCACCCAGGCCATTGGTCTAAGGGTATTCTTACAGAGGCTCCATTACTGTCCACAGGATTTTATTCCAGGCTTCTGCTACTGGTTTTGATGCACAGGCTCAGGCAGTGATGGTCTGTCATGACCAGAAGCCAGTGGTGGTTTTGAGACACATTCTGATGTACATTTTAGAACTGATGAAATATGGTAATTTGCTTACTTTCCTCTGCCTTCTCCCATTGTTGCTAATGGCAGCACCAGGGCAGCAAAACTCAATTTAATTGCTCATAGACTTGTATCCCCTTTCCTAATATGGGGCAGAAGGTGTGTGGGTAATGGGCTTCTGCACTCTGCTCATACTAACTCCTCCAGGAAGTCTTCTCAGCTGACAGCATGGAAACACAGTAAACCGCAGCCAAGTGTTTATCACTTTAAACTCGACTCTTGTCTTGTTCTCCATCCCTCATTAGATGCCAGACACACTGGCCTTCTTGCTCAGCTCCTTGGACTGCCCAGGCTTGTTGCTGACTCTGAGCCTTGGCCTTTGCTCTCTCCTTTTTCAGGGGCTCTCAACAAGGGGAGTTACAGCCCTTCCTCTTGGGAAGTGAGTGGGAGCGTCTTCAGCTGCCTCCGTGACTAGGGAGGGGACCCTCCATACAGGTGTTAGGTGGGTGCAATCAGAGGATGCTAAATATCCTGTGATGCTTAGGGCAGACCCACATGAGAGAAACCATCCTACTCCAAATGCCAACCCCCTTTGAGAAAAATCTGCTCCTCTGTGGCTCTTGCCCTTCACTTTGGCTGGCTGGCGTCTTCTAGAAGCCTGCTCCCTACAGCCCAGTCAGTCTCTCTTACCACCTAGTTTATTCCTGTTGTGGCACTTGGCACTGCCTGAGGTTACCTGGCTTGGTTATGTCCTTACTTTATTACTTTTTGTTTGAGTCCTTCCAGTAGAATATACCCTCCATGAGAGCAAGGATCCTGCGTATTTGTTTACTCCTGTGTCCTCAGTACCCAGAACTGAACTTTGCACTTAATAAATATTTGTTGAGTAAGTGAGCAAAGGAACAGCCCTTAGAATTAATCTGCTAATTTTCGTAAGGCTCCAGTCAGACAGGCACTTATTTACACTTGCCCACCTGTCTCCACCTCAATGAATGACGTGCCTAAAAAACCCGAAACAAACAACTCAAAGGACTCGCCAGTAACTGGCTGTCATAGTGACTATGATTCCTGTTCCTGTTTCCTAAGGAACAGTGACACTGCTCATCAGTGTCAAAGTGAATTGGACAGGTGATGTCTTCAGCTGATTGTTTCCTGAAAAATGTTTCCTAGAGCAGGACTCCCAGGATGTCTCTGTCTATTTGGGATGGCAACACGTGAGGGAGATTATGATGTTGGTTATTGAAAGATGTCCTTTCCACTTAAGCTTTCTTTGAGGTTCCAAGAGCAGGCCCATAGACCTCTGATTACAGGGGGATAAATGCCGTTATGGGCCTGGCATCTTCTTGTGGTTGAAGTGATTACAGCAGTGGCATCTCTTCAAGGTTTCCTCCAGGAAGGTAGAGGTGAGGCGTGGGAGAGGCTTGTAGCCAGTGCTCAGGGCTCCTTCCAAGCCAAGGGCACATTTCTGACTGTCCTCTTAATATAGGTCTCTGCCTGCTCTGAACAGGTCTGGTCTCTTAGGTGGCATGAGCCTCAAAGATCTTGGGTTCCAAATGACTCCCTTCCAGCTGGTGAACAAGCTTGGTCAGGTGGAACAAGTAGAAGCAGGGCTGTGATTACCGAGCAGGTGTTCTGGTTATGGCCCTACTCAGGCAGAAGAGTCTTGGTGGTTTTGTGGTGGCGTATTTGAAACATGCAAAGTGAAAGGATGAAACAACACTCACTTTATTGCAGCAAGCACTTTCTATACCATTTTCTCATTCAATCCCAACAACTACAAGGGTACTACTATGTTCCCTCTCATACAGGTGAGGAAACTGAGGCTCAGAGAGGTGGAAGGATGTGCCTAAGGCCACAGAGTGGCAGAGCCAGGGACTCATATACCTACATTCTTAATTGCTGTAATGGATGGGTTTTCCCACTCCCTCCACTGTTTACTTTTTAATCTTTCTGTTTGCTAGGATCCATGGAAAGAAAGGGTTTATGAGTAATTAGAGCTGAAAGATATGGTGAGAATTTCTTAATCCTGGACCTATCATAGCTTTTTAGTTTCTGTGAAGAATATACCATACACACTGTGTGTATGTATGTACTTTATTTTTGCAAAAAGTGTTTGGATTGAAGGGATTTCTAGTTTCAAGTCATTTGTCTTCTTTCCTTCCCATGCAGGAAGGACTTTGGCAAATCTTGCAAGATTCATTATACACACAGACATTTTTCCATCCCAGTTTGCATTTGAGCATCAGAGATGGATCATAAATTGTTTTTTTTATTACTTTAAATGATGTACTCCTCAGTTTTTTTTGTTTTGTTTTGTTTTTGTATAAAAGACAGCATTTACCTCGGCAAGATTTGATTTTAAGTACCAGCACTACATTTCCTTAAAGGATGCATTCGAGAGAGAAGGGAAAAAAAAAGGCAGTGGGCCCAGATTTGGACCATATGTAGCAGAACAAAATACTTTAAGGTCACCTTTTCTCAGTGAACTTGGTTGAACTTCAGATTCAGTAGGTTTTGAAAATAGATGCCATTATGTCATCTTTCTTTGAAATAATAGTAAAAAAATGCTCTGCAGCTTGAAACACCCTGTTACCTCTATTATTTCATTTAATTGATTCAAATTAATACAGTGAATTTTGGTTCTACTGTGAATGTGCTTGGCCTGGGGCTAGATGATGCCATATGGGGGAAGCACATTTCTTGCTCTCCAAGAATTATGCTGTAATAGAGAGGCCTGGACACATAAAGGAATGTATATCTCTGAAGCATAGTGGTGATATATTGGCCATCATTTTCAGTGGCAAGTGACAGAAACCATCTGAAAAGGAGAATTTATTTGCTTATATAACAGGAGGTATAGGTAAATTTTCAAATAGCTGGACCTGGGTCTGTAAATACCCCCCTTCCACCAACCAATCCCTTGGTTCTACTTTCTTTTATGTTGGTTTATTTATGGGCAAACTCTCCTCATAGTGGCAAAGATGTTCCCAGCAGCTCCATTCATTCATCATACTATCTTAGATACCCTGGGTGGTAAAGAGAAAGGATTTCTTTTAATAGTTCCACCAAAAGTCTCAGTATTTGTTCTCCCTGGACTAATTTGGCTCATATGTCCACCATCAACCATGGTAATCAAGGAAATAGACTAAATGTGTTGACTTTGTCTAGAAACATGGGCAATCTTGGATTTGGGGAATGGGGTCAGCTATACCAGGAAAACATGATGGAGGGGGTGGCATCTAGAGGAAAAGTGGGTGCTGTTAGAAGAACAAGGGGAGTGGATTCTGGACAAGCAAAAGCAACTTCCCTATCATTCACCTTTGAAAGTCTCACACACAATCTTCTGTAGCATTAGGCTGTTTCCATGCTTAGCAGTCACTGTCTTCTCTTTCCTTTCTCTGTATGTAGTGTATGGCTCATGGTTTGAGCCTTAGCATCTGCCATCCTCAGTCTCTGCCTTCTGCCTCCTCAAATGTGAATGCTTCATGGCTTCAGCTGTCACATGACCAAGGCTGATTTCAAATCCTTTTCTCTAATCCTGTCTCTTCTGACCAGTGTGTGCCTCTAATTTCTAATGCTTCTCTTGAGCTACCTTCCAGTAGGGTTATGTTTACATTACATTTTACATGCCACAAACCCAACATATCAACTGTCCCACAAAATCAGAATCCCACTGAGCTTCCCCAAAGCCCTAGATCTTTGATGGTATCAGAGAAGTCCACAATACCCAATTACCATCTCAACATTCCAGACAGTTAACTATTGAGATCTGGTTTCACTAGAAGGGAAGGCTTGTTTCAGGAAGAAAGAAGCAGCGTAGTTTTCTGGTGATGAACACATGGGCTCCAGAACACTTGTCTTTCAGTCTTGACTTTGCATCCATGCTCTTATCTGTGTGACCTTGGGCAAGTTATTTAATCTTTCTTTCTCAGTTTGCTCATCCATACAAATAGGGATAATAATAGTAACTACTTAAGAGTGTCATGTGAATCAAATGAATTATACATATAAAGCACTCAGAATAGTGTTATCACATAATCACTTTTAAAATGTTAGATATTTATTTTGGGACAAGGTGAGGTGTAAATCAATCAATTAGCATATTAGGGAAGTCAATATTTTGTAAGGCACCTCATTTTTTGGTTTAATATTACCTCTTATACTGATTCTGACTCTTACATCCTATTACACTTGTTTCTTCTATAGCTACGTGTAATGAGTCTTCTTGTTCTAGATCATGGTGGCTTTGCAAATATTTCCCATCATCTGTATCATCTCATCTCAGTGTTCCCTTCTCAAGTTTAAATAGTCCAAATTCTTCAGTTGATGTTTTCTAGGTCCTTGACCACTCTTTCTATTTCATTATGGAATACCTCAATTTTGTCAGCATTCTTATTTAAATGAAGTATCCAGAAATGATTTCAATATTCCATGTGTTTTATGAAAGTCTTTTGGAAGGTGCATCTTCTCTGTTCTTTATACTCTACCTCCATTAATATAACCTGGCATTGAATCAGCTTTTTAAAATCATGCACATCACAAGATTGACTAATATTGAGTCCAATGGTCAACTAAGAACCCCAAGACACTTTTTTACTTGTCCTAGTTTTGACCAGATGTCTTTTTTAATGGGTTTAGAAATGTGCCTCAGGTTTGAAACTGCTACTTAGCACATTGGAGAGTGAAGCTGCTTGGTGTGAAATGCAGAATTAATGTCACCTATATGACTTAGGATTAGGTTCAGCTGCATATAGCAGAAACATCCCAAATAACAGTGACTTAAAATAAGGCAGAAGTTTATTTTTCTCTTCAGTATAAAAGAAGTTCAGAGGTAGGCTTGATCTAATATAGTCTGTAATTTCTCTATGCTCATCAGGGACTCAGGATCTTTTTAACAGGTGCTTCTCCATCTTTAATATGTTGCCTCAGGGATTAAAGATGGTTGCTAGGGCTCCAGCCATTGCATTCATATTCTAAATGAAAGAAATAGAAAAGACACTAAAAAGGGCACATTTTTTCCTTTTAAAGGAGTTTTACTGGAAATCCAGAAAACCACTTTTCATTGGCCCAGAATAAATTACATGTCCATATCTAGTTGCAAGAGAGGCTGGGAAATATATTCCTTTGACTGGGGTTCTATGTGCCCATATAAGAAGAAGAGTTCTATTACTAAAGATGAATAAGAGAATAAATGGTGAGTTTAGCAACTGGCAGTCTCGGCCACACATATGTTGGTGTTAATATTTTGAATAAGAGCAAGCATTGGGTCATGTGTCATAGAATTAGAGATCTTCCAAAGTAAGACTTTAAGCAGATGGTCAACGCATCAGTATTGCTGAAATGATTATTCTCAGACAATCCATATCAGATTTCCTAGAGATCTTATTATTAAAGATGTAGTGTCCTGGGCATTAAATGTTTTTTATTTCCTCTAAAGTTACTTTTATTGAAGTATAAACTACATTCAATAAAATTCCCAAAATTTAAGTGTTAAATTGATGAGTTTGGTGAATTTATACACTTATATATACCATCAAGGTATAGAATATTTCTACCACCCAAAAATGTCCCCTTGTGCCCCTTGGCAGTCCCTTCTCCTACTCTGGCCCCAAGAAAAATTCTTAATGTCATTTTATTTTTGCCTTGTCTAGAATTTCCTATAAAAAGGATCATAGAGCATATTATTTTATATACTATTAAAACTTGAGATTCTTTAATCTACATGTTCTTGATAAAGATAAGCCTTGACTTGTCCTAATCATTGTTTCATTTGGCTCTAATGGCTTCATCTGGTCTCTATAGTATCATGGAACAATTTGTCAGCTGTTATGTTTGGCAAATATTGAAATCCAAATGCCTACTGCATACAGCCTTTCCCTTCATTTTCACCCGATTAAGTGATCCCCCAGATCTTAGTGTAGATTCTACTTCCACTGGAGAGTCTTCTTCATTTGTTTCTTTGTGGACCAGGTGCTTGTTCTATACGCTACATTGTTCCATGGACTTACCTATTAATCCTAAGCCTACTCTAATTCTGCTTCTCTGGACTGTGAGGTTCCTAAGGACAGTGTCTATTCTTTGCTCATCATTGAATCCCTAGTGTCTGTGACAAAATCTGGTTTGGTGATAGTACTTGAAAAATATTTTCAAGTGAATTAATTGAGCCCAAAATGGTGTTACAAGTGTTATAATGTGATATAAAGGTGCTATAGGTCAGCAAAGGAATATGGCTGAGTAGATTCAGAGAATGACTTACAGAGGTTGTCATCCGGAACTTGAAGGAATTTGCTAGGCAAAGAATGGGACTAGAACACCCTGAATAAAGCAGTTAGTGGTTGCAAAAGCATGGAATTATGAGTAAATATGAGGCATTTTCAGAGGGAAGAAGAGTACAAGTGTTCAGAGCATAGGTGTGTAGCAAGCAATTTGGAGATCAGGCTGGGGGTCAAAAGTTGATGTTAACTATAACAATTAGAAAGAAGTATGAAAAACTTGATGGCTGATACGGAAAAATATCCTATGCATTATTCTTTAATACTGGTGTTACTCCTCTTGCCATAGAGTTCTGGCCATTAGAGGCTGTGGGCGGGGTAGTCAAACAACTGTGAGTGCTATTTCAGAAGGTAGAGATGTGCCTCATTTTCAGAACCATTCCTTATGGACAGCGCTTGCTGTACCGTGGAGCTTTTGCTGCCTTCCATAGGCCAAAAAACTTGATTTGTCACCGTGTAGTCAGTCATGTGGCACAGCAAGATTCTCAGCCTGTGGTGGCAGAACATCATCAGTACTCCAGAACCAAAAAGTAACAGGTACCCTCACTGGCACAAGGACTATGCATAACCCTTGCGTTTCCTCATCTAACCGTCACAACTTGTCTCAGGCAGCTATCATTTCTGCTTCTCTTTTATAGGCACAGAGAGAAGAGGTGAGTGGCAGATCCAGGATTCACGCTTGCATCTTTCTGACACCAGTATCTGCAGCTTAGCCTCTTCGCTTATATTCCAGTGGGTACCAATAGACTCCTGTGGAAGTTTCCAACTTCCTTCAGACATTCACGCATGGTTGACTCTTCAGTGGAGAATCAGCATTACAGATAATTCGCAGCTGGAATCTTGCTCGAGCCAGCCAGTAATGCCAGGAATGGTGGGAAGGAGGAAGGGCTTTTCCTAGCTCATTCCCTTCCTGAGTTTGAAAGGACGCTCGCATAGAAACATGTCAGCTGGCAAACAGGTGTGTGCATCTGAAATGTTCTAGCAATTGCACCTGTGAAAGGGAAGTTAGTGGAATTCAGGAATTAGGTCCCTCACACCAATAGGAGTTTTTGGAGCTCCAGTGGAAAAAACCCGTGGCTACTTTCTCACTCATTTCATTTATAATTATACTTCCTTAGCGGTTGGGACCTGGTCAGTGGGGGGGTCCATCTCCAAGTCTGTGGGAGAGGCGTGTTGAGCTGTCCCCAGAGTCGCTGGTTCCTGGCCGAGCGTGGGTGGGCGTGCTCACATATGGCATAAGCATTTCTTTCTTAATGGGTGCATGCCACTCCTCCTCACTTTAAAAGGAGCCCATACTGTGCCCCATTAGCTGAAATTGACGTGATGGTTATTTCCAATGCCATTTTTTTTAAAGAACTCAGTCTCCCTGTGCATTGCTAGCTTGGCCCCCTTGCTAAATGGAATGAAGAACCCCTGGGAAAGTGTGGTGGCAGCTTTTCAGAAGCAGCGGAGCCCGGCTCCTCTCTTCTCATCCTCACATCCACAGTTCAGAGAGAGCATCACACATTATACAAGCATTAAGGATTCTTCCCTCAAACGCAGAATACTCTGGAAATCTCAGAATCCAAAAGCTCTGTGATAAAAATGGATGAAGCAATATCCTTATTGGTAAACTTACATATCCAGCTGAGATGCTGCACATGATAATGCAATTTTCTATGCAAAAAGGGTTTATCTCCATCCAAATATTATTCCATATCATTATTCATTCCGGAGGAGTGATTGCTGTCCTAGGTTAACTGATTAAACTTTTGGAACCAAAGCTCCAAGCTTATCTTACCGGCTATTGCCTGACTTCTTATAAATTGCCTTAGATTGGTAGAAATGAATAAATGTACACTCCATTAGGAAATATTAAATTTTTTATACTGGTTTAGAATAAAAACAGGATTAAAAGGGGGGGGCATTTCTAAGATTCAGTACAGCATGAAATTGAAATCTTTTTGGCATATGAAATATACAATATGAATATTCTTCCTGTTTCCTGATAGCTGGGGGATTATGAAGAGTGGGGAAACCACTCCAGAATTCCCCTGTAGATGCTGAAACAGGAGAAGTAGGAAAAACCCATTTTGGTGTTTCCCAAGTCTACCTACTGATTATCAGATTCTTAAATGATAAGAGTGATAATTACAGCAGTAAAACATTTCTTAAGCGTCAATCTATGTCAGGCCCTGTCTTATATGCTTGTTTATCTGTAGGGAGATTTTTAGAATGGTTAAGAGCTTTAGCTCTTCAAGTTCATGTTTTGCTTCTCACTGTGTGAATTTCGGCAAGCTGCTGTTTTCTCTGTGCCTCGGTTTCCCACTTGTAAAAGGAATAATAACAATTTTCTACCTTGGGAGGTTGCTCAGAGAATTAAATTATCTAATATATGTAAAATGGCTCCTGAAACAAAAGGTGTAATAAATGTTGGTTACTATTATTATTATTAGTAGTAGTAATAGTGTATTTTGGCATCTCTTCAAAACACTGTGAGGTAGATGTTTTTTTTATCAGTCTTAGTCCCATTTTCCAGATGCTGAAACTAAGGTGAATCATGGAGAAATCGATCATCTCCTGAAGAAGCAGTGGACATGAACCACATACTACTCTGCTTTGCTGTGTTGTGTTGTAACAAACTCGCAACATGGTGCGCTGTGAAACAACCCCTATTTTATTAGGCTGTGGGGAGGAAGGGAATGACACAGCAAAGTTGGTTTGTTTCTGTGCCACAGTGCCTGGGGCCTCAGCAGGGAGCACCCAGGTGGCCTGTTAGTGAGATCCTTTGAACACTTCTTAATTCAAATGTGTCAGGCCTGGGCTGGTATGGTGCAAAGGCTGAGGTCCGCTGGGATGGCTCACTGTAGTGCCTCCATGGGGCCTCCTCACAGCATGGCGACCTTGGGGCTGTCAGACTGATCACATGGCAGCTCTGGGCTTCAAGGGCAAGTGTCCTGGTGACAAGGCAGAAGTTACAAGGTCTTTAATGACCCAGTCTTGGAAGTCATGTAGCATTGCTTCACAGTTTAGGGGTCAAAGGTGTTGAGCCTGCCTGGATTCAGGAGAAGGGGACAGTGACTTCTCTTTTCCAGGGAGGAAGGGTCATGGACTTTGCAGCTCTGTTTTATAGCCACTGCACATCCTGTTGAGACTTGATGTTACCTTGTGTCTGGATGTAGACTGGTGTCATCTGCTCCATCTAGTACGGTAGCTCTTGAACGGCTCCAAGTATGACCTGCTTGAGGAACTCTCTCAGTACGTGGAAGCCCAGCTCCTTGGCTGTGTTGCCGTCTTGGAAGCTGTTTGCATTCACACATATGCAGTTGCTCTCCTATGAGTATTCAGGTTCCCACTCGCTGGCCCTGCCTGTGTGTGCATGTGTGTGTGTGCGCACATGCTGTATCAGGCCCCCATCTCCATCATTCCATCATGTTACTTCACCTTCCTTTCCCTCTGACTTCTTTCTTTCTGGTGGATTCAATTAGCTCTCTTTGCTGCTTTAGCCATAAAACAGTTCCCTCCCCAGCATTAGAATGAGTCTGTCTCATTATTTTATTTAGATTGTTGTTATGTTTGAAAACTTGAGGGCAGGGCAGGCAGGAGGAAAGGAATGTTAATTTGCAGGGAGCGCCTGTCGTGTCGGGGGAGATCTGCTCACGAGCAGCCAAGAAGCTGCCACTTGATGTCTTCATGGACACATGAAGAATTGATGAAGGATGCTTAAAACTGCACGACCCTGGTGTCTGCTCATGCTGAGACCCGCGACCGTACAGGAGGTGGCAGCTGTGTAGATCCTGGCCAAAGCCTGATTTTAAGTGGCTGATTGCCACAGCTCCTTTGTCCACTTCAGAGGGGACATTTCTTCTGAAAGTGTGTGTGTGCCTGTGTGCACGTGTGTGGCTTCATTAGTGTTTCCTTCATACTCTTCAATTATGGAAGCCCTCTTTCACTGTGACGATCACTGGGAAAATGCAGTAGGTAGCAGAGACAGGGCCGAGGATCCTTATAATTTGACTCACAGAATGTCAGAGAACATCACACAAAGCAAGGAATTAAGCTCTGTGAGTGCCAGAGCGACATTGATTATGTAGGAATGGCATATAAATAATTACAAAGCTTTCAGGGCTTTTGTTAGTAATCTGTGTTTAGAGTCCCCTTTCAGGAGTTTGAAATGCCATCAGATGGCTGCATAGTGCTAACAGACCTGCGTTTCATTCCTGTTTCGTGCTGTGCTACACGGGAATCATATTCGTTACTACACTGAAGAGCATCTTAGTGAAAAAAAAAAAAGGGCTGGTGGGGAGTAAGCAGGACTAGATTTAAATCTAATTGCCTTTCATGTTTTCCACTGCTGTTTGGCTTACACACAGGGGTAGTATTTGTGGAAAATGAGGATTAGACTGTTTGCTGGGAGGTAGATGAGAAAAGGCTGGTCCTGCTGCTGACAGTAGTGATCTCAGCCCAAGATGGATGAAAGGAAGCCCCTAGGTTGTTGTGCATTAGGTGGTTAAAAAAATGGCTTTCCCACTGTGTTTCTGTGACTGCTATGCTTTAAATCTGCTCTACTGCTTCCACTTTCTTTTCTCCTCAGATTGAATCTGGGATTGTTTGAAAGCTTCCCAATGAGGGAATGATTCAGATCAGCTTTTGAAATAGGGTGGAGAGTGGTCTAGGAAGGGCCTTCCTACTTCCATGTACTCTATGAATAAATATGACAAAAAAAGACAAGTTTCATGAAAGACTCTGGGGTCGCAGTCACCGATTGTGCCGACTAATTATCCAGTCAAGGTGCTGGGCTCTTCTCCAGCATTGCTCAGCTAACTTTAGACAGATTTTGCAATTGCAAATGGCCAGATGAATGGGCCAATTGAAAGCTCTTATTAATAACCTGGAGCCATAAAGCAGAGGAGCTTTGTGGGGGGGCTGCAGATATGTGTACCTGGATAAGAAAGGCCATTCTGCACATGAAAAATGAGACTTTAGAGTTGTGCAAGAATGAGGGAAAAGTTTAGTGATTAATCACGTCAGTCATAATGAGGAGAGGAAATCAACTTGGTAAAAGGATTTGTCTGAATGGATTATAGGCAAATTTAAACGAAGGAGAAAAAAAGCAACAAAGGGCATTGCTGACTTGGGAATTGGCCTCTTTCACAATCTCAGTCATTCTCTAAATCAATTCTGCATTTCCTCAGTACCACACACGTGAACCACAGCTCTCTCTTCATTGTCTCAGATGAACCACTGTGAGCCATACATTAGATGAAGTATTGAGTATTTGTCTTCCAAAAATACACTTGAATGTGGTTTATTCCCCTGATAGGTCTGCTATGATGCATTTAGGTGCCATATTGCTAAATACATACTGTACTTTAATATCTGCACCAGCTAGTCTCCAACTGCTTAGGAAGCAGCTGTGCGGGGGCCCCACAATTACAGATAGAGTTTTTCTCATAAACTGTTTAATTGTTTGCTTCTGGAAACAATTAGACTGACGGTATTACAGAGTGAGTGTTGTATTGCAGCCTGCAATCCTCTTTATGAGTTGTCTTAGCAAAATACCATGTTGACATATGCTGGGCCCACAAAGAAGATTCAGTTATATGAATGGCCTGACCTCCAAGGAAACTGTGCTTGGTAGATGTCTCCCTGGGAGAATGGCACTGCCAAGGGGGAGTCAGTCTGTAAACAAAGGATGTCCTGGCATTGTGCATGGACACCCTCCCCCTCTGCAGTGGGGGGAACCCCAGATCTTTCTTCAAAGCTGCATGGACACAGAATAACATGTGATGCATCCTCCATGACATTGGTCCAGCCTAGGAGGCTGGTAGTTTGCAAAGCCCCAATATATAAGGTGCTTTGGGAAGGAGTGTGTGCTGATATCTTTGTTTCACAGGCTGGGTCTTGGGACACAGCGGTTAATGGGCTGGATGGCTCTGCAGCTCCTAGTGACGGTTTATTCTGTCTGGGTGTTAAGTTTGTGGCAGACTTGGCTCTGTGTGCTTTTCATGCATGATGGTCTTATGTAATCCTTACAAGCACACCTTTTTGAGTTTGTGGTGTTATTCTTTCTGCTTGACAGATGGAGACACTGGGACTTGGCAAATTAAGTGATTTGTCCGAGGTCAGTTAACAATGACAAATGGCAAATCCTCATCTCAAACCCAGGTCTATCTGTCTCTAAACCCTATGCTCCTAACATTTATACCATATAGCTTCCTAGGAGAAATCTTAATAAGGACAAGAGATTTCTTATTCCCAGTGGGGGTTTTTTTTTTTGGCCACTCTAAGTACCAATAAAAGCACCAAAGAGGTGAGTTTCCATCATCATTTAATTACTTCCTCTTTTAGGAATCAATTTATTCTGTTTTACCATATTTATTCAGCATCTCCAATATGCCAGACACAATGGTGGACATTAGGGATATAACCACACCTTCATGAAGCTTTGTTGAGGAAGTGGGTGGGAGGCATAAAATAGGTAAACAGAAATATAGACAAAGCAATTTCAGGCAGTGAGAATTACTAACAAGCACAATAATGTAATAATTGTTGACTTGGTTGTGGTTCTTGTGATTGAGATGGTTGGAAAGGCTTTTCTGAGGAGTTGAGGCCCATCTGCATTGAAGCCCGAATCATGGGAAGGAGCCAATCTTGGAAAGAGCTGGGGAAAGAACAAGGTCAGAGTATCTGGGAAAGGAATGAGATTGGTGTGTTGTAGGAACCAAAGTAAAGCCAGGGTGTCTAGATTAATCCCTAAAAGCTGTACTTGAGGCCCTGGTGAAGAGCTTCCAATCACATAGTCCATCCGCCCATCCATCCATCTATCTAGCATTCATACTCCATCCATCATACAATCATTTATCCATTCCAAAACTATTCATCCATCCATGCATCCATCACCCATATATCCATCCAATCATTCATATAGCCATTTATCCATCCAGAAACTATCCATTCATCCATCCAGCCATTCATCCAGCAAGTGTTCATAAGCCTACTCTACAAGTGCCATTGCTAGCACTGGAGCCACAGAGATGAATAGGGCATAATTCTTGCTTTTAAGAAATTCATATGCTATTAAAAAAGACAGAAATTAATACAAATAATGTAAACAGTGAGTTCACAATATAATGTTCAGGGTGCTAAAGGAGCCTAGGAAAGGCAGTGATAAACTCTGTTAAGGGGAGTAAGGGGAGGCTTCACTGAGGAGGTGACATTTGAGGCAGGCTTTGGAGGAGGAGTTTAAAAAAGGAGAAAGAGGAAGCAGTATGCCCAAAAGGCCAAAGGTGGGTAAACCATGGTATGTGTGGAGGGGGTCTAAGGGTGAATGGAGCAAGACAGCGTATTGCTGTGTTCTAGGTCAGGGGTCATAAATCAGAAGCCATAGGTTATATTTGACTTGCAGCTGTGCTTTGGAAAAGGACTGAGGTTTTGAAAAATACATCCATTTCATAGTCTTTAATTAGGAGGTCTTCCACACACAAATCCAGATTTCCAGCTTCTCTTGGAAAAATCAGAAAACTTGGCAACACTGGGCCCCACTTCCTACATGGTAACTTTGGCCATCCATCCAATCCGGGCTGCCCTTTTCAGCTGGGGCATGTATTCCCCAGTTTGCCTCATCTTGCCCTCCCCAGCTGGAGCCCCAACAGTGGGGCTGTGTGTCAGTTTTCTTTTAGCATCACATTGCACCATTAAACCATTTCCTTTTCTTATGTTTCCATTAAAACAAGGAAAACAAAAGCTAGACTGAGAGGTCTGTCTGTTTCAAGAAAAGTGAGAGAGAAAACATATTTCTTTGTGGAAGTGATGACTCCTTCATTTTTAATATGCAAACAAAGTATGTCAGTGTGGGAAGGATACAATTCTAGGTGCCATTATAGAAACACACACACACGCACATACACGTGCGCGTGTGCACACCAATGCACATCTGCTTCTTTCCTTTATGTTACCTGTTTGGCCCTGAAAGACGTCTCAGTCTATAACATTTCCTGCTGGAATCGGGGAATCATGAAGAATTCAGGCAGAGATGTGACCTAGGTATGGTTTGATCAGTGATTTAGTGAAACCACTCAGGCTACATACAGTGGGGAGGGCTGTTGATGATGATGGTAAGGGTACTGGGCAAATCTACAAATAGAAAGGATGTTACAGTCATCCAGTTGAGGAAGGATGTGAGTCTGAATTAAAAAAGACAGTGGCTGGAGGAGTCGAGAGCAGGGGCAAGATTGCAGATTTAGACAGGACAGGAAAGGGTTGAGTCGCAGAACAGCCCCTGTGCCCCTTTGCCAACTTTCATTTCTCCCCAAAGAAGCACCCAGGTCTTTAAGTACTGACCACAAACCTTCCTGCGGAGGCAGAGGCATCTGCAGCCTCTCGAAACCTACAATATATCCTTGTGGTGAAACTGCTTTGTTGATGAAAATGATCCCTGTGTGAAACAGATGTCACTAGTGCTGGAGCAGAAAGATGAGGGAGGATAAAGAATTATAATGGAGTTGAAAAACGCCATAAAAAAAAAAACCTTAAAAGTGTAGTACAGCAAAGAAGCAAATCTGCTTTGAAGCTACATATCTTTCCTGCACCTGATGGTCAAAGCCTGTAAAACTTCATACTTAATTGAAAGAACTGAAGCAAAATTTATTATAGAGCTTCCTTCACTTTTCATCCTATTCATGTGGCTTATCTATTTAATAAGATCAAGAACAGCCTGAGGGCAGGTACCTAGCCATTATGTTTCCTATTATTTTAATAACCCCTTACCTATGTTTATAGTTTAATAAAATCAGTTTCGCACACATTCAGGGGTGCCATAGAAGATGGAGCAGGTTGTGCACTCTACGACTCTAGGAGGACAGGAGTCACATAGATCCCAATGTGAATGGTGCTCTTTAGATTTATACCCTGTTCAACTGCACAGCTGTGCTTAGTGGCCCTATAAGATTAAGTTAATTCTCTTTCCACAGTATTTTCACTTCTGTAGCTTTGAAGGATGTTTGACATTGGGAAGTGGGAGTCCAACTTTATCCTAATATAACTTTCTAAAACCTGGAGTTGAATCTCTGCTCTTACACTGTGTTTTAGCTTATATGATCTTGGAAAAATTATTCAACTCCTTTGAGCTTTATGTTTTTTAACTTTAAGCAGGTACAGTTATGATAACTACTTTCACCCTGGGCTTTAGAGCCAGACTGCTGGGTTTGAAGCCACCTTCTGACTGAGTGACTGAGAAACTTCACTTAAACTCTTTATGCCTTAATCTTATCATCTGTGAAATGCGTAATAATAGCATATATTGTTAGGATTACATGAACTAATATACAGTACATGTTTAGAATAGAGACCTGCACATAGTAGGTGTTGAACAAATGCCAGCTCTTACTATGTCGTTTGGTGCAGTGTCTGGTATACAGTAATAGATCAATAAAGATCAGTTTTCTAACTCAGAGAGTAAAATATTGCTTGTTTTATGCATTTCAGATATTGTGTCCTCCATAGAACTTGCTCCCTGCTCTGTAGGGCCTGGAGGAGATCCCAGGGCCTGACACACAATAGGTGTTCAATCCGTTGAATGACTGCTATATGCTACACAAGCATCGGGTTTGGAAAAGAGTGAAGTGAGGAAGTACCAAGCACCTGAGGCCAGAGATCACTTTTCTTTGCTAGAATAGTGATAGGGTCCTACTCTGTGTAAGAATAAATGTTTTCTTTAAAACTCTTTATACTTTGTAATTTGTTGCATTTCATGTGTGTTTTAAAAAACAGACTGTATTCTGCAATTTTAGATTCACAGAGAAGTTGAGAAGGTACAGAGGTTTCCATATGCGCCCTCCCCCGCATATGTACAACCTCCCCTATTATCAACACCCTCCACCAGAGTGGGATGTTTGTTACAACTGGTGAACCCACGTCGACGTCATTATCACCCAAAGTCTGCGGTTTTCATTAGCGGTCACTCTCTATATTGTGTGTTCTATGGGTTCAGACAAATGTTTAATGGCATACATCCACCATTATGGTATCATACAGAGTATTCCCACTGCCCCTCAAATCCTCTGTGCTCTGGCTGGTTACCCCCTCCTCCTCATCCTTGGCAACCACTGACCTTTTTGCTGTCTCCATACTTTTGACTTTTCCAGAATGTCATACAGCCCTGGAGCCTTTTCAGTTGAGCTTCTTTCACTTAGTGATATGCATTTAAATTTCCTCCATTTCTTTTTAGTGCTGTTATTCCTCTGTCCCGATGAACCATGTTTATCCATTCACCTCCTGAAGGACACCTTCATTTTTCCCAAGGTTTGGCGCTTATGAGGAAAGGAGGCTGTACATTTCCATGAGCAGGTTTTTGTGTGGTCATTAAATTTTCAACTCCTTTGGATAAATAAATAGCAAAGAGCACAATTGCTGGATTATATGGTAGGAGTGTGTATAGTTGTAGAAGAAACTGCCTGTCTTCCAGAGCTGCTGCACCATTTTGCACTCCCACCAGCAGTGAATGAGAGTTTCTGTTGCTCTGCATACTCACCAACATTTGGTATCGTCAGTGTTCCAGATTTTGGCCATTCTAATAGGTGTGTAGTAGTATTTCATTGTTGTTTTAATTTGCATTTCCCTGATGACAGTGATGTGGAGCATCTTTTATTGTCCACTGTTCATTCTGGTCACATGTTATAGAATCCCTGTCTCCCTTTCCTTTCATCTCCTCAGATGTCTAATTTAGGGGGAAACTCAGACCCCTCCTTTCTTCTAGCCACTAAGATGGAGATTGTCTGGGTGCAGGTATGTATGCAAGAGAAGCAAAACCAGTGGGAGCCAAGGACTGCACCTTTCTTGTCCACTGATGGGCCCCCGGCCCCTGTTATGGCATCTGCAACATTGCAGAATCACAGTAAATGTTGGGTCTTTAAATGGAGGGTAACTTCTGTTCTACAGAGAAATGTTATCTTCCAAGGGGCACACAGTTCCTTTGTGCTTTCCCTTGCCTCTCTCCTGAGTCCCACAATAATTTGCAATGTCAGAAAAAGGTTCTCTGGCACCCAAAATGGGGACGTAGGGATACATTCCTCCTTTGACACCGCCTTTATCATTTCCTCCAATTCTCTCCACCCTACAGGTGAACAGAGCAAGTACTTTCTGCCTCTTTTACCTATTTAAACAGTGTCCTTGCTCTGATCATTATGTCATTCCAATCTATATCAGTGTTGATCATATCATTGATCCTCTTTTTAGTTATTCCTAATTGGTTACAGGCGTTAATCATGGTCTCTGCCTAACATTGTATCTGCTATCAGTACCTGTGCTCAAACTGCCATTGCTCTGTAGATGTAACCCACTGCAGGATTCTTTGAGGGCACCTAAATTTGTGGTCTCTCATGTTGTCATTGAACCAAGCCTGCTTCTCTCAGAGTCCTTCTTTCTACATGGATGTAAATGCCAGGGTCTTCAGGAGGATCTAGACCATCCATGGGCCTGTCCTGTCCTGCTTTTCTGAACTTCAGAATGGGTAATCCATGTGCTGGTTCACATCCCTACAAGGATATAGTGACCCACTCTGCTTGGAGCTCTGCAGCCACCTGTGGGGCTCTTTTTATGCCATTTGAAGGCAAGTGGAGAAGTGGACGATTCGGGTGCTAATAATTGCCTACCAAGCTCTGAGTAGTTGGTAGTTGTAACCAGGGAGAAAGAGAAGGGCCTTTGGTGTAAATGAAGGGGCCTGGAAGGATTGGTGTGGCTCACAGACAACCTGCATAGGAATAGGAAATGAGAGGCTAACAGATCATTCAGGTGACTAGTAAGCAATCAAATGATTATCCATTAATTAAAGCAAGTCACTACAAGTGACAACAGCCAGTATTTGGGAAGAGCTTGCTCTCCACTGGGCATTGTGTGAAGTGCTTTCTATGCATTATCTAATTTAATCTTCCTAGTGGCCCTTTAATTTGTTCATTTAACAGCCTCTGTCATGCTCTAGGCTCGTGCTTGGTGCTGGGGATGAAAACATGGCCCCTGCCTTGCAGAGCTTATGGTCCAGTTGTGCAAACTGGTGTTAATGAAATCACTGCACTCAGTGGGGACAGGTGCTAGGAGAAGAGAGGGCTACTGTGCTGCCTGAGTGGAAGGCAGGGAGGGCCCTGAGCTTGTGACAGGTGGACATTGTTTGTGTCTGCTGAGCCGAGATCTGAAGGATGGCAGGGTTCCATGGCTGAAGAGGGGAGGAAAGACTTCCTGAGTAGAGGAAATAGCTGTGGGGCAGAGGGTGATCAGTAGGAGAGATTGCAACCCTATAAGACAAAGGTGTGCTTCTATTCTCTATGTCCTAATCTCCTTTTACAAGGACAGTAGTCAGATTGGATTGGAACCTGCTCTAATGACCCCTTCTTAACCTAATCACTTCCTTAAAGTCCGTATATCTGAATACAGTCACATTTGGATTACGGGGACTAGAGGTTCAACGTAAGAATTTTGGGGGTGATGCAATTCAGCCTATAGCAGCGACCCTTCCAAAAAGAGGGATTGGATAGTCTAAGGAAGGGGGAGCTGCCTGTAGGGATGGTGCTGAGTCATGGACTAAGTAGAAGGATGACAGGACCTCCCTATGTGTGACTCTGAACAGGGGTGTATGCAAACGGCAAAAGCTGAGTGGGACAGGGGAGAGGGTTGCTACTTGCCAAGGTAAATTAACGTGAACAGACTGGCCTCCACATTGGACACCAGAGTCAGAGAGAGCCAGGTCTCAGCCAGAGCTGTGCCAGGATGAAGCTCGTGTCCTGGGGAAAGCAAGCCTGGTTGGGACCCATCCATGGGTATTTCCTGTAGTCACATCTTGCTCTTAAATACAAGCAGATAATGACTGTGCATCATGCCCTAGGTTCCATCTAACTCAGACGGCCCTGCACCCACCCTGTTCAGCAGCACTTTCTCAGATGACGTGATGGAGTGATTCCCTGTCTGTGCCACCCAAAATGGGGCCACTAGTCTTCTGTGGCTCTTAAACACCTGAAATGTGTTTATGTGCATGACTGACAGCTGAATTTTAATTTTATTTAATTTCAAAAGCTTAAAAAGTTTAGAAAGTCACTGGTGGCTAGTGGCTACCACATTGGATATCATGGTCCTGGACAGTGCCACCTCAATCTCAACTGAGTGGTAGACCAGCCAGGAAGGACACAGGGTCCCCATGAGCCAGGCCTGGGTTGAGCCCCTCTGAGAGTTGCATGTGTCCCCTGGAGTAGTTTGTCCACATCTGCTTGACACAGAGACCGAGCTGAGAGCCTGAAGGGAACCAGCCCTTGTGAGCCTGCCCTCCAAAATGCCATTCTAAATAAGAGGCCGAGCTCCCTCCCTCATTCATTCAATGAGCATTTCTTAAGTGCCTACTGTGTGCCTCGGTTCAGCATCAGTGCTGTGCTCACAATACATGGCATAGCAGTTATTATCTAAGTACGCAGTTTACCAAGGGTTCCCATGAGCCGGCTGCACACACTTTATTTGTATTAATTTAATTCATAGGAATCTTCTCAGGTAGCTGTTATCTTTCTCATTTTATAACAAAGGAAAGTGGGGTTCAGAGAGGGTGAGAGACTTGCCCAGGGAATTGGAAGCCCAGGGATTTGAACCCAGGGTGGTTTGGAGGGTCCCAAAGAGCACGTCTTGTCAACTTCTCAGAGGTGTGGTCACTTGTGAAACCTCATGTGAGGGGGAAGCTGGGGACAAGGCATCCAGAGGCATCTGCCCGGGAGTTCACTGGAGCGAAATCCAGGGAGAAAGCTGGCAGTGAGAATGCTCCACCAGAAGGGGTGGGGCCCCAGACACGGAGATCTTGAGTCTGTTGGGTCATGACATGCAGGCTGGGGACAGGGACAGATACCCAGGGCCCAGGAGGCAGGGAGCGTATGTGGAAGCTGAAGAGCTGGTCTCATCCACCTGCCTTTGGTCACTTCCTACACCCTTGCCCCTTTGGCTGCGGAGCCATCTGCATCCACCTTAGGGCAGCAGGAGCTTGGGTCCGGGCTGCCCAAGACGAAGGCCGCTCCCAGCGCAGGCAAGGTCGTCGGCAGCCCTGGGTTATGGCAGGAAGCTTCAGCTTTATAGGAGAGACTTGCCTTTGGGGAAGTACTAACGACTTGTAATTTCCAAGGCTGTTTTGCTTTCTGCTCAGCTGCTTCTCCAGGATGGAAAACAGCCCAGGCAATAGGAAATGCCACCTGATGGCCAGCTCCCAAGTCTCCCTCCAGCAGGCTTCAACCAGATTGTGAGGATGGGGTTGGCAAAGGTAAACTCAGCCAAGGCCTCAGGGGATCCTGAATAGACATTTTCCTGCTACCTATAGGTAAAGCATTGAGTGTCAGATTATTCATTTGTTCACCAGATATTTACAAGCACCAGGCTTGGTGGTGGGTGCTGGGATATCAGCATAGACAGGACAGACACTCTCTAAGTCAAATATCAGAAGGACAGGAGAAGTTAGCCTGTTGAGGAAGTGTGGCTGGGGGAGAGACATGGAGCAGAGGGCAGAGGGAAAGCATATGTGCAGAGCTCCAGAGGGTGCATGCAGAAGACAGAAAAGTCGTTGTGCCTGGATCTTAAAAGCAAGGAATGTAGAGAATCAGAAACGAAGGGCTTCATAACCCATGGTATGTAAACAGATTGTATTTTATGTTGAAGGCGGTGATGAGACACCAAAGATTTCTAAGCAAGGGAGCGACTTGCTCAGATTTAAAAATTTAGAAAAATTGCTCTAGCCATGGGATCAGAGAAAGGATTAGATAGATGTGGGTTTGGAGAAAGGATTAGATAGGGGCAAGAAAGGATTCAGGAAGAGCAGTTAGAAACCTAGTACGGGGAATGGCCTGGGTGGGATTAAGGATGCAGAAGCAGGGATGGAAAGAACTGGATGAAGGCAGGAAGCGAGGAGGCAGGTTCTGAAGGACTCAGTGAAGGTGGTGGGTGGGGGGTGCAGCACCCAGGCTGGCTTCCAGCTCTGGCCCCTGAGTGGAAGGAACTTCCCAGCCGGTGATGCAGGGAACACAGCACGATGAGCAGGTGTGTTGGGGAAGATGATGAATTCTATTGGGGACATATTGGGACATCAGAGGGAGGTGCCCACTAGCAATCAGACTAAGAGGACTGGAGCTCAGCAGCTGATCTGAACTGGAGGTGATATGCAGAGCGGTGGGAGGAGGGGAGGGCCTATTAGCACTGACTGCAGTCAGGTACTTCCCCCAATGGCTTTTCCTTTAATACACACAATGCAATCATTTTACAGATGGGAAAGCAGAGGCACAAAAAGGCCAAGGATCATACACAGCTTCATATCCAAGCTGAGATTTGAACCACACCCGGTATGTGTGTGTGTGCACGTGTGTGCACATGTATGTGTGTTTTCCCCAGTAGATGGTCTGTCATCGCTCTTCCCTGTACCAGCCAGTGTTTGAAAACATTAGTTGCCTTTGCCAACTTGACGCATATCATTGCCTTAATTCTATGGGACATCTAGTGTTGACTGCCACTGGAATAGGGATAGCACATTGATCCTGGAGCTTAGCACTCAAATTAGTGCTAGTTTCTTGGATAGGAAAACGAAGGGAGAATAATGTAACCATGAGTGGTGAATGCTAGATTTAGAAGGCTCTTTTATTGCACCCTGCCATATGGGCAGCTGCCATGGCCATGAACATACATCTTGGTGAAATCTATTTTCTACTGAAGAAGAAGAGATCAGAAAATAAGTCTGCTCAGAGCTGTGTGTGCATGAACTTGCCATGATATTATTTGAGGTAAGAGTAACCTTGCAAAAGGCCACCTTCTGATCCTGCTGGCTATCTTCTTTACCTGGAAAAAAGCCTAGACATAAAAGAAGAGAAATAGCCTAAGGGGAAGAGATGGAAGAGAGAAGAAGGAATAAATAGCTGAGATTGGTAGTACAGCCATGTTTTTGAGAACCCTTAGCTGTTGGAACATGGCAGAGTGAAATCCGTGTGAAACATTTAGTGAAATAGCAGAGAGTGAGGCCACAACCACTGGGCTTTCAGAGGCTGTAACCTTATTAAAGGATGTTTGGATCCTTGGAAGCAGACCCTTCCTCTCTCTCTTTTTTTAATGAAAAGGAAACAAATCCTGGTGTGAAATTCTGTTCCACTGCATTTATTCTGAATGATGCTCTTGTTCAGTGGGCCAAAGCATTTTGAAACTTCAGAGCTGCTGCTGAGAAGCCGATTCTAAGGGATTCCAATCACGCCCCAATCAGGGGACCTGGTCACCACTTGCCATTGTTAGAGCTGCCCTGGCGCCGAAGAGGCTGTGCCCCTGAATAAGGGCCAACCCAGATGGGGCTTGGAGCCAGGATGAGAGCACATGGACTAGATTCTAAATCAGATCCAAAGACAGGGCGGTGGTCACTGCTTTGACCAGAGATTCAGCGGGTTCATGCCACCCTTCTGTGAATAGGCCTCAGCCCTGGAGTGCATCCTCAGCTAAGGGCTGTGGCAGTCTTCTTAGGCCCTGCATGGGCACTTGGCTTCTCCATATCTCTCATTGAATTTGCTGGGGCTGGTCCAGAGGGCACCCTCACTGGCTTACCTAAGTGTCACTGCTCCCAAGGGGCGAGACCCCTCTGTAGCAAGGCTCACGGTAACTGTTGGCCAACCCATGGATGTACCTTCTTTGAGTCAAGGGCCCTGTTCTCTTCCAGTCATGACCAATGCACACAAAGCTGTGTTACGTTGCCAGGTGGGAGGTGCTGGGTGGGGAGGTGTAAGTGCCTGGGCTATGGCTGACTTGCCCCAGGCACACTCCCACTGTCTGTTGTCATGGGGTAAGGCTTGGTTCGAAGTTGGGTGACCAGACTGGCTAACAGAGTGTTCATCAGCCACTGTGTTAGAAAGTGGGACCAGGAAAAGTGCCTGAGTAGCAAGCCAAGAATCCTCAAATGATGCAAAGACCCTCCCAGGCTCCCCTATTCTGTCAGGGGCATGGGACTATTTCTGGACTGGGGTCCAAGGGCAAGTTTCAAAAACAGGCACCGCCACTTAGTAGCTGTGTGGTCCTGAGAAGCTTGATTAGCCTGTCAGAGCCTTCACCTCTTGTCCTGAGAGCTGGATGAGCAGCAGTGCTCACCTCCCAGGATTGTGAGAAGAGGCGAGACAAAGGTGCCTGCCCTACTCCCTGGCACCCAGGGGCATGAAACGACACTAGTCTCCTTATGGTGGTATACCAGTGACCTTCCAGTGTAGAGTGAATTGTAGAAGCCCAGGGCCAGGTGAGCAGGATACAACTTGTGTAAGGAGTTTAGATATTGTAGCCAAAAGAGCTTGGCAGTCATGGCCAAACCCTCTAGGTCAGCATCCAGAGAGCAGAGATGTACAGGGTCTTAGCTGGTGTTAGTTCTGTTTCCCTTTCCTGCTGGCTCACTCGCCTATTACTTTCTCTCTCTAAGATTCATCACTTTGTTTTACCCATCTAGCCACCCATCCATTTATTATCTCTTTATTATTCCATCTGTTGGATGCCTAGGTACACACACATCATTTTTTAATCAAGAAATACATATGGAATGCCTACTGTGTGTCAGGCACCAGGGATACAGGGGCAAAGGAAACAGGCACCCTGACCTCACAGAGCTTACATTCAGGGTGTGGGTGCAAAAGGTGATACATAAAAGCAGACTCATTGCAGATGGTGAAGGACACTGAGCTTCTCCGTACATTGCCTCAGTTTATCCTCATGACATCCCTGTGAAGTTAAGAGGGTCTTATCATCCCATCTTATAGATAAGGAAAGTAAGACTGTGGGAG
The DNA here is from genome assembly GCF_040802235.1 of Manis javanica. Classification (NCBI taxonomy): domain Eukaryota; kingdom Metazoa; phylum Chordata; class Mammalia; order Pholidota; family Manidae; genus Manis; species Manis javanica. The sequence goes on along the minus strand of NC_133165.1, from coordinate 48,855,975 downwards.
GCACATGGATTTCAGCAGGTGCACACGGCCAGTCTATGGCAGAGCCTTCCGACTCCAAATCCTGCATTCTTTTGACTTCCTTATAATGTAACTTCTGGGGGAAGGAAGAAATATGAACTGACACAAAAGAGAAGGTTTTCAAAGTAAGAGTTTGTAAATCAACTCTAAGAAGTTCCATGAATTTCAAGGGGGAAAAAATAGCTCACTCTGTTACTTTTATTTTCACTTCTAGTTTTAAATTCCCATAGCACACTTTCTCTGAGTGGTTCAGGGCACTTTAGCTCCTTGTGTTGCCAGGCAATATTTATCCTTATGGATAAAGCAACGCTATAGTCATTGTCACCATCTTATTCAAAAAAATCTCCCCTTCTTCTGGAGTTTGCACTAGCTTAGCGTTCTTGATGATTCTTGTCCTCTCTTTTTGGATTTGTCCAAGAGCAGCAAGGCAGATGCCCCGTGGGGCCAGATAGGCGTCCAGTGAAAGAAGGGGCTTGGTGGGAATAGTGGTGAGCCCAAGAGGGAAAGGGCTTCCTCCAAGGGGTGCTCACTCAGTGCCATCCAACTCCTGTGGAGGGCTGGGGGTGCTCAGTATTGTCAGTGATTCTCATTTAAAAGACACAAATCAAATTTTTATGCATACTATCTTGAATTTAAATTTTAGTTTAGTTTCAGGAAAATGAAACAATACCTGCAGTGTGGGCCAGACTAATACACCTGCAGGCCAGGCCACTGGGGGTAATAGGCTGAGAGTTTTCATCACTGAATTACAATATGCTGGATGGCTGGTATCCTCTAAGCGCCTACTGTGTGCTTGATAGCTTAGCAATGCCTGGCACACTGTGGATGCTCAATAAATACTTCTCAGTGGAGATGGGAGCCTAGAGAGGTTAAGCCACATGCCCAGGGTTCCACAGCTAATAAGTGATGAAGCTCCCACTCAGACTCATACTGGTTGAGCCTTACAGTGAGTGCTCTGAGAGATTAGTTCATTCACAATGTGCTGTGTCCCTCAAACTTACTTATGTGGACTACTAGAATCACGTTTGTGTTGCTGTGTTGCTCACAGTGGGGATTGGAAATGTAAAGCTTAAGGCCCAACCTTCCCATCTTCCCCGGGGAGAAGCAAAGGCCCAGGTTGATGAAGGGGCTAGTCCCATGTCATGTGTGTGGGGTGGAGCAGGATGCAGAACTGGGTTCCTGAGGCCCATGCTTGTTCTAATACGCAAAACATGTGGCTTTCTTGTCTGTTTTTCACCCATGCATGTCCAAGTCAGCATAATTGAAATCATACCGTACTTTTTTGTCCATGGGTCATACCCTGCCACAGCCATTTATTTTTCTCTTTACATCATCACAGCCCTTCTGTTTGCAGAAAAGGAGAGTGTATCTCCTGGGAAAATCAGACTGGTCTGGAGGCCTGGGAGGGCAGCTGTGTTACCTCTCTCTCTCTCCTTCTTGAACAAGCACACTGATCAGAAGACTAGCTTCTGGGTGGTAGAAATTCATGGCTGGGGATCCCACCAGGTGTGAGCAGGCCAGGAGCAGAAAAGCCAGATGTTGTCTGGGGTGCAGACTGGACATTTTGCAGCCCAGCTGTGGAGGAGAGCAGGGCCTGCCAGTCCTGTGGGTGAGCTATCTATGGCAACTTGGAATCTGAAGCTGTGAGGCCTGAATGGCTTCCCTGTTTCTTGTATCATGCAAGTTGGCCTAAAAGCTCCCCACCGCCACAGCTTGATGTTCTTAGTGAGGAGAAGGTAGGGGTTTGATTTGTTTGACCCAGAGGGTTCTAAGATAATTTCAATCAATGAATAATAAAATTTCAATTCTTTTAAAATTGGGAGATTTCCAATAAAAATTCAGGTTTTGGCTGCTATTAAAGAAAGCATGACTTTCTTAAAAAAAACACAAAATATGAAACACTGGGTCCATATTCTTATCCCATCACAGTCCAGTGGTGCTGAGTGGGGGCAGTCCCTTTAGACAGGGGCTCTCTACTTTGCCACAGTCCCTACCACTCCCAGTTGCTGACTTCTGACCCACTTCATTTACCCGTGTGAGCTCCCTGGCTCCTGTTGGCATTTGAATTTGTGGTCCCAGGTTCAAATCTATTTTGGGTTAGAGCGTGAGAGAAGCATTCATCCTCAGCTGACATCAGTAAGGATGGGCAGCGAGCACCAGAGTGCCAGCTCTCCTCCCTGCTGGGATCTTCCCATTCCTGGATTTGTTTCCTTTTTACCTGCACCTAGTGGCACGTGTGTGTGCACGTGCATGCACGTCATGGAGGTTTGATCTTTCTCACGTCTCCTGCTGTCTTCCCCTAGTAGGCAGTTATCTCTGCAGCCCTCAGCACTGGCTCTCAGGCTTGGGAAGCAGCCCCGTGCTAACTGGTGCAGGGAGGACCCAGCATCTTTGCCCTCATGGTGGCTGGCAGTTTTGGCTTTCGACCCACTGTTCCCCTTTCACTATCATTTTCCATTTGTGATGCTCTGCACTCTATAGCCGTCTCCTTGAGATACGTGTGTTCAGCGGGTGGTCCCATTCAAAGCTTTATCCCTCCCTTCTGCCACCACTGCCCTCCTATGAGAGGATTTGGAAAGGAAATCTTGACTTTTAGATTGGTTTTTAAGATAAGCACATATTTAGCGGTTGATGTTGGAAATGCAGGCTGGATTATATTGTTCCAACAAGCAGACGATCTTCTAATTGACTCCACTCCTAGATAATGAAGACGCCGTCCGCGGGGAATTCCTCACTACCCTGGGGACAAACCTGATATTTACAAGGCTGACAACAGCATAGGGTGGGGAGAAGACAGTGCTGGAGCACAGATGGAGCTGTCTGGCCTCTCCCCGGTTCTTCCCGGACACTCTTGTCCTGCCCCTCCTACTCTCCTCTGGTCCCATTGCCATGGTTTTGGTGGTGACTCCAAAGTTTTTTGGTTCTACTTCTAATTGCAAAATGCAAGCAAGGAAGTATTGTTTGGTTGCTAACCTAGTGGAGTTGCCAGTAAAGATGATGGACAGACTGTTTAAAACAGGAAGAGAACTTAGAAACTTCAGGATTCATAGTTGCCCCCTACCTGGTGACTATTTTTCTCTGCTTTTACTAGAGTTGTCTGGAATCTAATGTGCATCTGCCAAGAGATGAATAAAAAAGCCCTTGCTCCTCCATCCGGGCTTCTTAGAGTGTGAGAAAGAAGGCATACTCTGTGTTCCTTCAAGTGAGGATGGCCTTAAAGATACTAAGTTAACCGCCAGTGTGTACTGACCACCCCCTGCACACCAGGCGTTGTGCTGGGCGCTTCACACCATCATCTCATCTCATTCTCACAACCACTGGAGGACGTTGGTGTTCTTATCATCAGTTTACAGATCAAGAGACTGAGGCACAGAGAGGTTTAGTAACCTCTCTCAGGCCACACAATGAGGAGGACGGGGTGCCTAATTTGAGCTCAGCCCATCCTCTTAAGTGGAACACACTCTACATTACAGCCTATTTTCATCCAGCTACATGTTTCCTTACCTTTCTCTCCCCCAGTGAAAGCATCCATGGAGGTGGAGGTGGAAGGTCATCACTTAGCAGAGCAGTTTGTTTGCAGGACGTAACTGGTCAGCCCTGATATGATAATATTAGCAATGCAAGTGATATTTATTCAGTGCTGAGGAGGTGTCAGGGACTGTGCTAAGCGCTGTACATGCATTCAACTTTTGGCCACTCACAAAAGGTGGGTATGAAAGCCATCGACCATGATCCTACTTCCAGGATTTGAACTGGGGTCGATATAGATTTGAACCTATGGAGCTTGTCTGCAGAGCCTACCATCTAGCTCACTGTGTTGAAACTTCATTCCCCACTGTTCCCCCTCCAGTACCCTGTGGCTGCAGCTGTAGGGTGGCTCCTCCCTCCTGTTTCAGCATGTAAAGTGATTTCCTACCTCAGGACCTTTGCACAGCCTCTCCTCTCTGCATGGTGCACCTTTCCTGCTATCCTTTTGGCAAGCCATACTTAATACCCAGAAAGCTTTGCTCATCTTCTGTGGGAAGAACTAGCTGGTTCTTCCTTCCTCCTCCTGGGGAAGCTCAGGGTCTACAGAGTCTCTTCCTGCTCTCCTTACCCTGTGTGGGTGTCATCTGTATATCCCATGTAAATTCTTTGAGGTGGAGATTATGAGGGATATTATCTCATAGAATATACTGTTTATGTTTATCACCATCTCCCCAGCACCTGCTAAAGTGCCTGGTACATATCAGATGCTCAGGCACTCAATAAAAATTTGTTGGGTGAGCGAGTGTCTCCCTCTTCAGTGCCTAGCCTGGAGGATGTTGCAGTCCCATGGAGCACATACAATAGGTGCTTGTATTAGTCAGGGTTTGCCAGAGAAACAGAGCTGATACGGTATATATAGAGATACTTATAAGAGGATATTTATTATAGGAGTTGGCTCACATGATTATGCCATGATCTGCCATCCACAAGCTGATCAAGAGCTAGGAAAACTGGTGTGTAATTCATCCTGAGTACAGAGGCCCCCAAATCAGGAGCTCTGAGGTCCAAGGGCAGGAGAAAATGGATGTCCCAGCTTAAGGGGAGAGAGAGAATCCACTCCTCCTCTACCTTTTTGTTGTATTGGGCTGTCAACCGATTGGATTGTTCCCATCCACACTGGGGAGGGTGATCTTCTTTACTCTGTATACTGACTCAGTCTGGATACACCCAGAAATAGTGTTTGATTGGTCATCTCAACCCCCCCTTAGCGCAGTCAAGTTGACACATAAAATTAACCATTGCAGAGCTCAGTGCATTTTCATTGATGGTTTCTCATCATTCTGTCCCCTCTCCCACCTCTCTGTTATCTTCTGGCTTCAAACAGCATTGAGTGGAAGATGGAATAATATTTCTTGCTCAGGGATTGGCAAGTCTTTTCTGTAAAGGAACAGATATTAAGCATTCTAGACTTTGCAAGTCATGTGATCTTAATAAGCAATGAACTCTGTCCTTGTATTGTGAAATAAAACTTTGTTTATAGAACATGGCAGCAGGCTGGATAATGGCACACAGACTGTAGCTTGTAGACCTCTGTTCTAGAGGATTCTTGTCATGACAAATATTGGAAGATGGTAATTGGGTTTCTCTTCAATGAAGATAAGCTTAGTTGCCTAAGCTACGATCTTAAACTGGGCCTTGAAGAAAGGATTATTTTTGACATTATGCATGGATCACTCTGAATGCATTAGTGCCAGCCCATTTAGGTATCATCTTACTAGAGGGTTATAGTAGAGAAGACCTATGCTTTCGAGTCAACTAGTTTGGTATGAATTCTGTATTTGAGCTGAGAGATCCTGGGTGAGTTACTGAGTCTCTCTGATCCTTAATTTTGTCACCTGTGATGCTTAGATTGTAATACTCACCCTGCAGAAGTTTAATGGACTGAAAATAGTTGGTGTGTTTCATGCGCCTAATAGAGATAAAGCAAATATTAGTTACTTTGTCTTCTTGCAGTCTTTTATACAAAATTTCAACCTTTTAGCTGAAATATGGAAATGTAAACTGTAAAAGTCAGAGGAGCCTGGGGAGGTCTGATGTCTTTAGAATTCTAGAAAGAGTCTTTGAAAAGTGAGAGACATTTAAGTCTGAGGAATTCATCGTTTCTAACTGTCTCACCACTCACTCTGAGATGGAGCGAGGAAAATTTGACATTTCCTTTTCACACCTGTAATGTTACAAGTCTAATGCAAGCCTGGGAACCAAAGGTGGCTATGACGTCAGGGGACAGGGAAACAGCGGTTGCAGGGTAAGCATTTGGCAGACCGAGGGCAGAGATGCTGTGTACTCTCTGCCAGGCAGGTAGATTTGATACCTGGAAGGTACTAAAGGGATTCTTATGCAAATGGGGGATCAGAAGAAGCAAGTTTTGAGATTCCCCATTAGGAAAAGGAAGAAATTGGATCCAGCCACCTTACGTATCTGTAAATGCTGCGTACTTTAAGCATATACGCTCCACAACTACTTGCATATGGTATCGGGCAACTAAATGTCACAGAACTGTCTGGTTCCTCATCTGCCCACACTTCCCAGTTCTGTTCCTAGACAGGATCTCTGCAAGCGTTCAAAATGTCTCTGTCTGGTCCAGACGGACTTCCGTGCTCCTAAGCTGCAACATCTTCCTGTTTTTACCACTGAAGTTTGGCAATCTTTTATGTCTTACGTATGATCTTTTATATCTTACCCTATACCTGTGGGGATGGGTCTCCTATGACCTGACCTCTCCCCACAGCCCTTTCTGTGCAGCCCCCTAGCATTTTGTTCCTAAAACCACAGAACACTTAAAACATGGAATTCACCTTCATTGTGAATTTACCTAATCTGTTAAAAGGTCCTTGAAGATAGGGGCTTTATGTTTTTATTTTATTATTTTTTAAATTGAAGAATAGTTGACATGATATTATAGTTTCAGGTGTACAGATAGTGGTTTGACATTTATTTGCATTATAAAATGCTCACCACCGTAAGTGTAGTTCGTATGTTACCACACCAAGATATGACAGTATTATTGGCTGTATTCCCCAGGCTGTACCTTTCACCTCCATGACTTGTTTGTTTTTTAATGGAAGTTTATTTCTCTGTATCTTCTTCACCTCTTCCATCCATTCTCAGGCCATCCTTCTTCTGGCAACCACAAGTTTGTTTTGTGTATTTATAAGTCTGTTTCTAGGCTTTTGTTTGTTTTGTTTTGTTTTTTAGATTATAAGGGAAATCATATGATATTTGTCTTTGTCTGACTTATTTCACTGAGCATAATACCCTCTAGGTCCATCAATGTTGCTGCAAGTGGCAAGATTTCATTCTTTTTTATGGCCAAGTAATATTCCATTGTGTATATGTACCACATCATCTTTATCCATCCTTCTACCACTGGACACTTAGGTTGCTTCCATATCTTGGCTATTGTAAATAATGCCACAATATACATAGGGCTGCATCTTTTTGAATTAATGTATTTGTTTTCTTTGGGTAAATACCCAGAAGTGGAATTACTAGATTGTGTAGTATTACTATTTTTAATTTCTTGAGGAATCTCCATACTGTTTTATATAGTGGCTGCACCTGTTTCCATTCCCACTAACAGTGTGTGAGTGTTCCAAGGGCCATATCTTATTAATCCTTTTAGTTCTTGTACTTAGTATGATGGGCACTTAATAGCTGTTTGACAAATATTGCTCAATTTGACAATAGGAGATTATTTATAAATTTGGAGATATTTGCAAGTGGACACACTGACAATGTCTTGAAATGCTGACTGTCCAGGAAAAAAGGTTTTGTGCTGACTTCAAAATTGGGTGGCCTACCCTTTTAAACCAGGTTTGCTCAGCTCTTGAATCTCAGAGTATCTTGGTGACCAGAACAATGTCAGTCAGAGAGCAGTTGTGACTGACTCTGTTGCAGGGCACCTTGCCATTCCAGATGTCAGACTTACAGAGCTTGCCTGGCTTTTTGACACTGACACAAGTCTGTGACCATGTGAGTAGATCAGTAGGAGGTTTGATACCCAGTGTGATTGAAGGGCAGGGCAAGTGGGTTAAATGGGGCACTTCATGCAAACTGATTGATGTGTAATAGCATGATCCCTTAAATAAGCATAAACAGCCACAGCAAGAGCCCTTTGGATGTCTTCTCAGTTTGGGATTTTACATATACCTACTGGCTGCCTGCTGTGTGCCACACACTCAAGGTTCAAGACCTCCTGAGACAAGCACTGTATTTCCCAGTTGGGAAAGTCAAGTCTCAAAAGATTAACCAACTGTCCCAAAGACAGAGCTACGGTGCTGCAGCAACTGAGATTCAAGTTCAGGCCTCCTGCTTTTGAGAAATGAACCGTTAGGCAATGGGGGGCTAGACCATGAATTCTAAAGCCAGACTGCCTGGCTTTCAGTTCTGGCTCTGTTGCTTGTGAACTGTGTGACCTTAGACAAGTTACTTAATCTCTCTGTGCTTTCGTTTCGTCACCTTTATAGTGAGGGTAATAACGACCTACCTCATTGTGTGGATTCAATGATGTATAATGTATACATGCCATGAATGGTGTCTGATGCAGTCAGTTTGTTACTATTAATACATGAACATTTTATATTACTATGTAATAATAATAATATGTTATTGAGTATTATATTAACGCACAAGTGTGTGTTATTACATAGAACCACTTCTTCCACACACAGTCAGTAGTTTGTTGTGTAGTTTTACATTAATCTTCTTGATGGGCCAGTTGGCTGGCAGTACAGTCTGTTTGCATATGTAATGTACTCTTCACCCCCATCCCTTTCTGAGGCAGCGCTGAGTTTCCAGGGACACAGAGACCTAGCTGCATAATGCCCCAGCTTGTAGCTTAAAGTCTGGTGACTTTATTATTTTTGCTTGGCAATATTATGCATCCCAGGGATTTCTCTTTTAGCAATGACTAAATAGGATATTATTTATGTGGAGGCCTTGGTGACTGAGCGGCTGTCATACTCACCATGTTTATGTAGTTTGCGAACTGGCAGATTGATCCATCAAGGGTTCCAGGAGCAGAGTCACACTTTATTCTGTTGTTTTGTGAGGACCTTGGCCATGCCGTCTGTTTGATGTGCTGGAGGGTGGTGTTGCTGAGGGCCCTCACCTCATGAAACATTAATATTGAGGATTCTAGAAGGTGGATCTGAACAATGAGTGTTGTTGGCATGTGTCTGCAAGATGAGCAGCTGTTGCCTGCCTCTTGCCCTCCCATAAATGAAGGCAGCATCTGACTGCAGACTGTTGTATGGCTGAAGGGACACAGATTGTGTCATTAAAAACACCAGGACTTGTTATGTGGTTTAGTGAGAAAAACCCTTTCCACACCAATCCGATTGTCTCACCTGCCTGCTTGCAGACCTCCTCTGGCTATCCATTAGGTACAGAATCCACTCCAAAGTCCTTAGCATGACACATAAGGCCTTTGTAATCTTAGGAGCCCCATCTCTAGCTGTGTGCAAAAGCCACCCCTCTTTTCCATGTGCAACCCCATAGGCACATCCACTGAATTTCCTGACTTGTATTTGGATATTTGTATGCACTCATAGCTTTTGCCTTTGCACGTGCTCTTGCTTTTGTATGAAATGCCCTTCCTCCTCTTTTCCAATGGCAAACTCCTCCTTATCCTTCAAAACCCAGCTCTGATAACTCTTCAGAATGGAGAAGCATTCTGCAAGGTGCCTAAGCCAGACTACTTGCCCACTCTTCTGCCCTCTTCTCTGATATGATAATGAATCCACTTACTTTTTGTTAGTTCTCTCCACCAGCCCATATTCCTTGAGGCCAGAGATCATTTATCTCTGAACTCCTGCCATACTCCTAGCCCCTATTTATTATAGGAATGAAACATGACTTAGAAGTCTTGGCTTAAAGGAGTCTGGTTTCTACGGGTCATGCCTACTTGGTGAGCCTTAGCCTAGGGTTGAGCAGCAGCGATAACTTGTCAAAGAAGCTAGCTGCCTCTTCCTGGTCCAGAAGGCTGGCTTTCACTTGAATTGTAAGCCTAGTGCTGATGGCTGGTTCTTCAGGAGACTCTTGCATGCTGTTCCTGCTTGGAGTTCTTCGACACCACAACACAAGGACTGGGGCAAGAAATAGAACCTTAGTCCTTATATGCTTGGCTTAATCACACTGCCTAGGATCATGCTCCAGGAGAAAAAATGGTCAGGTCCTTTGCTCAATAGATTCTCAATGCATGTACTCAATAAGTTCCCTTTTATCTAAAGTCCTTGCCCACATGTTCTTCAGCTCTTTCTTAGTTTCAGCATCTGTCGTGGTTATGAGAATGTCTCAACTCCAAAATCTCTTCTTCTGTATCATTCCTGAGTCTCTACAAATCTTGGTGACTGAGACATGGTTTGGCTAAGTTACGTTTGTCTAATTCTACTGAGTGAGTGCATTCTGTTTTCAGCAAAAAAATATAACAAAAAATCCCCAAATATGTTCTTTGAGAAGCATTAGGTGTTCCCCATGTGACCCTGAAATGTGGGTGGGGATTCTCTATTGACTCAGGCACATTAACCACTGCACTTTGGCCAAAGAACTTATGTTGCAATTGGCACAACCTCAGAATGAACATTCCTGTCCTTTATCTGTTTGATTTCTTTCTCTAATCTATTTTACCTGAAACTTGCCAATATCCTTCACACCTCCATAGCTTTGCCAGAATTCAGCAATTACTCATTTTTCTCCCAGCAAATATTTGTTGTTTGCCTTCCATATTCCAGGCACAGCTCTAGGCTTTGGGGATACAGCAGAAAGCACAATTTGTCCCTTATTCATTGAAAACATAAATAAATTAAATACTCTGATAGAAGACTAGTATGGAGCAAAATGGAAGTCAAAGAATAAGCCTTGCAGATATTTTGGAGAGGAGCATTCCAGGAAGAGGAAACAGCAGGTACAAAGGCCCTGAGGTGGAAGCGGGCCTAATGGGTATGAGGAACATCAAGGAGGCAGATCATAGAGGAAATGGATGATCGTTGTAAAGACTCTGGCTTTTATTATGAGTGAGGTGGGAAGACGTGGTGAGTACTGAGTGGAGAAACAGGACTGACATCATGTCCTGACAGCAGCGCTCTGGCTCTTGTGTTGAGATTGCTGTCTGAGACAAGGGTGGAAACCAAGAGATCAATTAGAGGGCTGTTGGAGTCATCCCCAGGACAGATTGCAGAGGGTCGGACAGTGGCTGCAGGTTTGTGAAGATACCCTTGTCTCTCCCCCATCACCAGCCTGTTGTATGCTTTCTCTTCTAAAATCCAGGGCAGGGGCATTATCCTTTTGTAACACTTCCTCAGACTTTCTTCCTCTGCACTCACCACATTTTGCTTAAACTCCTGTACTGGTGATCATCGTGTGGTATAGGCATCACCGATTTTTTTTTTCTTTTATACTTGTTTTACTTCACTTGGAAATCCTCAGGTGCTTGTTCATTTGTGAATTCCCAGGGACTGGCACAGTGCCTGGGACACAGTAGGCAAATTTGGGGGGCAGGACACATTGCAGAGCTCCCTGATGGAAACACGAACACCCATGCTCACCACGTGTCATCATTATAGAAAAGAGCCTGTACCGTTTTCTCCTCTGACTTGGCCACTCTCATTCAGCCAAGCTGGCTAGACAAATGTGTGTTAGGAAAAGATGTGCCCTTGAGGGTGATGTAGAGAATGTTAGGAGGGACTGACTTTGAATTGATAACCTTGAGCTAAGTACTATGCTTATGTTTCCCCCTTTCATCCTCATACAACCTCATGAAGCATCATCTCCATTTTGCAGACGAGGTAACTGAGGTTCCACGGGGTTAAGTCACCCAGGCAGCAAATGTCAGAACAAGGAATCCAACCCAGATCTGTGGGCTTTGAAGGCAAAGTGTGCTCCCCCAAGACAGACGATTCCACTCAAGCATTAGGAAACAATTCATCATTCCCGATCATCTTAATATAATCAAACCTAGCAAAGAAGGCTATACCCATTATTCCTGGGTCTTAATCAAACTGTCCGCAAAGGCATAGATGAGTATTCTGAGTAATTTCACTTCCTTATATAATAACTGTTTTTCTCTCTTTTTTTTTTTACTTACTGCATGCTCTTCTAAAAATTTCACATAAGGATGGATAATAGCATAGTATATTATATCAATGACATTATATTAATACCATTATATTAACATAATATACAAAAATGAAGCACACTGTGTATAGTATGTTTCCATTTGTTTAGAAAGAGGCACATACAGACCATGTTGGATATGCTTAGGTACTCATGGAGGATCAGGACAAAAATGTGAAATAGTGCTTGATTCTTAGGTGGGGTGGGGGAGATTTTAGGTCATCACTAGGAGGGAGATTTATTTTTCAATAGATTTTTTAATGCTATTCGATTAAAAAAATATAAGATACATATACATACATATAAATATGGTGTATATATATATACATATATATATGTAAATATTGACAATCTTTTTATAAAATCTAGATAATTTAAACAAAACAGGATTTCCTGAGTGCATCTGACATCTTTATACACCATTTCAGAACCTCTTGGCCTCACCAGATGCCCTCCAGGGACTTTGGCCATTTGGTTTGGGACACCCACTTCTGAGGCCGTCAGCTCTGTGCAGGCCATCTGGCTTGCTGGGGCTGCGATCCTCCCGTGCCTTGCCTCATGTCCTCCTTTCATGCCTCTTATCTCTGCCCTGAATTTTCTACTTGTACATCCTTTCAGGCTTAAGTACAGCAGGAAGGCCAGTCCCTGCTTCTCTTAACAGCTTGAAAGAGAGCTGAAATTGAATTTTATTGGCTGTTGGGATGGTCAATTTTATGTGCCAATTTGGTTAGGCTATGGTGCCCTGTTGTTGATCAAACACCAGTTTAGATGTTGCTCTGACGGTCTGCTTTTAGATGTGATTAACATTTAAATCAGTAGATTTTGAATAGCAGATTACCCTCCACAATTTGGGTGGGCCTTACCCAATCAGTTGAATGTGCCTATATCTATATCCATATCAATATCTACATATCTGTCTTTCTATCTTTAGCTCTATATGTGTCTCTGTATCCTCTGTGTCTATATCTCTATCTTTTTACCTCTATCTATCATCTATGTCTGTACCTAAGTCTATGTCTCTGGAGATCCCTAACTACTAGCTGGGATTGGCCTGACTTGAGTCATGTTCCTGCCCTGATGCATTACTTTCTCTGTAGGAATACAACACGTTGGCTGGCCTTGGCCTTCTGTGTTCACACCTGGGCCCTGGGTCATGTTAGATCCATCCAAAGGACTATGGTACTGCAGATGGTGGGGGGGAAGGGTTGCCAACCCCAAATCAGAGTGTCACAGGGAGTAAAATAAATGGAGGCTGGAAGGAAACAAAACAAAACAGAGAACAGAAGTTCATCACTGTAACTGTTATTATCTCCTTTACAAATGAACCGACAGGCTCAAAGAGGTGAGTGGCTTGGTCAGAGTCACACAGGAAGTTGATGATGGAGCAGGATCCTAGCCTAAGTGGGTCTGGCCTTGAACTCTGTGTTCTTGGCTCTGTACCAATCATTTCATTCATTCACTCACTTACTCATTTCATCAGCCAACCCACATTAAACTGATATGTGCTAGCTGCTATGGACAGGCATGGACTCTACTGGATTCTGAGGAATCTAAACCATCCAACCTTAAAAGTGTCCCTCACATAAGAAAACATATTTCCCCTGCTGCAGACCACTTTTTGGATATTCGAACCAAACCCACTTTTCCTGAGCTCCTCAGAGCAGGCACATTGAAATCCAGATTGCTCTTCAGAGAGGAGCACAGACTCTTTTTCCACCATGCTGACTCGTTTTCAATTCACGACATGAAGTCAGGCAGAGAAACAGGAGGGTAAAAACAATAACGGCGACAATAACAGCACTGCTGTTTCCAAGAGGGAAGCATTCCTGATAGGTCAGTGAAAGACATATGGCACCTGTGTGCCAGGGTTGGCTTGGCATCTTGGCGAGCTGTGGATTGATGGCTCGGGCATTGTCAAAGGAGGGGTCCATTTCCCCGATTTCATTCCGAGGCCTCCGGGTTGGTTATTGCTCTATTTCTTCTTAGCGTGAGTGATGAGAGAGTCCTAGGAGGCAAGCGGGTGCACAGGTGTGAACTGTTGTTTCATGGATTTATTGTTTATTCTCTACTTGATTCACTCCCCTGGCTGCCTGTGAATGAGCTCCTTCCTCTGTGAGCACAGGTCTCAGCCGCTGCTGTGGTACTCACCCTGCGCGCTCCTGCCTCTGGCCTTTGCCTGACACGCCCTCCCTGTCGTTAGAGGTCGTTCCAAGTTCCTGCCCCTCCATGCGGCCCAGCTATAACAAAAGCAATCCTGGTCCCTTTGACATTCATGGAGCACTTTATAAACTATAAAGTGCATTCTGAGAGGCAGTAGATCACCTTGGATCAGACCATGGTTTTTGCATCCAAACTGCCTGGGTTCAAAGCCCCGTCCGTGTCAGAGGCGGGATAGTCTAGGGCCACCTACTCTCTCTCCCGTGGTTTCTGCATCAGTAAAGTGTGGACAATCATGGGGCTCTGAACGGTGGAGAGTAATTTGAGCGAATCCATTTAAATGACAAGTTAAGGCCTAAATAAGTGATAATTATTATTTTTATTTTATTGTTTAAGTCATCCCCAAAGGAGGAGGAGAAGCAAAGAGTCGTCTGACACCCAGTAAATGCCCAGCGGACACAATCATTTTTCATGATTCCTTTGCACCTTAAAACATTTAACCACTATGTCAAATGAGCCTAATGTGTGTGATGTAATCCTAAAGGGACTTTATTTTTGTCTTCTGTCCTCTCTTAGATTTACTCAGTGGGGCTGGTTCTGTCGCTACCTCTGGATGAAAATTCTGGAAGGCCCTACTGACTTTCTGGTACATATTCAGTATAGAAGGTCCTGCAGCCCCTGTTAAGTCACAAAACTCAGCTGCGCATGAGTAGTGAAACTACCCAGTCATCCAGCTCAGTTGCTAACACTTTGAACTTGGTTTCTGGGGCTTGTTGTCAGGAAACGGAGGCGACCGGCTTCTGTTTCCTCCCTCGTCCTACTTCGGTTTCTGTCTCCTCCAGGGCTGGGGAGGGCCCATCGGGGCGAGGTCAGGGCCAGTGATTGTGCTCACTTGAGTGAAAGTGCTGTTATTACAGGGAGGGGTCCTTCTCACCCCTCCTTCAGGGCACTCCAACAAGGAATGCAAACAAAATGAGAAGGCTAGAAGACAGTTTTATTTAGCAAGGCGAAGTACACTCTGGACAGGAGAGCAGGCAGCCTAAGAGGTCAGGACCAACCATGTTTATCTGAGTACTAGGTTGTACAAGAAAGCATGAGGGGTGGGTTAAGGGCGGGGCTAATTGATTGACAGGTTTAGATTATATACCTGCCCTGGCTCTGCGCATGCTCTTATCCATGATGCCTACAGAAAACCCACGGAGGGGTCATGGTGAGGGGGTGGAAATGCACATGTGAATGGGCCAGGGTTGTTCTCTGACATGTCTCAGACCCTCTTTACAGGCATCAGTTTTGGGGACTTCTCAGCTCTTACTTTTTCATTTGGGCAAAGAGTGGATGTAAACCTACCTAGGAAGTTTCCCGGCTTCCACCTCTCCCTTCCTTTTTGCAGCTCCTATCTCACGAGCTGCCTGCTCTAACACTGTGAGCTGGGATCAGCACTCTCTGGAATTGGCGGATGTTTTTTGGGTTTCTTTGGAGATTCCCATCCATGTACATATCCCTCATTGCTGGAACACTCTTGATGACTAATTGCATCTCCATTTCTGCACTGTCACTTAAGGGCATCTTCCTCAGCCCCTAGGAAAGCAGGATTTCACTCCCATCCTCTTTCTATTGAGATTCCAATTTCCTTCTAAGTCGTCCTCTTGGACAGAACCTTCTCTCATGTGGCTCACAGCTGGTCCATGGAATCATGAGCTTCTCCACGAACTCATGTAACCTTCACCAGCTGGGAGCTGCCATTGTCTGCATGGACAGAGGCAGAATTGCAGGCATTGAGCATATGTGTGGTTTATCCAAGATCTCACAGCTTGTGAGGGATCAAGTGGAGATGTGACTCCCTAGCCCAAGGTTTTGACCACCCGTACTCAAATTAAAATTTAGTAGTATTGTTTCCTTTCCTGCCTGAGAAAAGATGTTTAAAGATGATGAACAATTCTCCCTTCTTCTCTTCTTTTTGGTGGGATGGGTGGCAGTGGTAATGGGGCTGAAAACATTTTAGTTATGATCATCTAGTGTTTTCTCCTTCCTGGCTTCTCCCTCCAGAAGATCTAACCATACTGAAGAATTAAACCAAACTTGGCCACCAAACAGAAACATCCCTGTCTTTTGCTGGCGTCCATTTTCTCAGCATCATGGAACTTGGCTCATGGGCTTGGCGGCACAGGGTCGCCTTCCTACAAGTGGGCTCTCTGCCCCCTGCCTTTTCTGCATGTTTCACACCAATTCTCTCTAGTTCATGCTTAGCTTTTCTCTACTGTCAGATCTTAACAGTTTATTTGAAATTCAATTTGTAAGAAAAACATACTAAACTTGATCAGATTAGACTGCATACTCTCAGTTTACTGGCATCTTTGATGTCTAAGTCTTATTTCAAAGCAAACTTGATTTAAGGCAGTGCTAGATTACAGAACGATGCACCTTGTGGCTGCTTGGGTAGTCCATTGTTCTTTAATAAAAATATTGGGATAATCCTGTGCCAGTAAATCAAATATCCTCCACTTGTTTTTGTTCATGGTCTGACCTCATTTAAAATTAATGAGATTTTATTAAATTAGAGATCCAAATAGGTTAAAATAAAATTGATTCATGCATTTTTGCAAACATGAGCACTTGAAGTCAAATGATCAGTGTTATTGGTTTAATAGCTTAAAAATACTTCTCATGGATTTTTAGTTCTCCGTGGTAATAGCTTGTCTGTTTCAATAGTATTGGGTCTCTTGTCAAATGCTTTCATTGCAATCAGCATTTGCTTTCCCACTTAACACAAAGAAAACCTGATATGCCCCTCATTTTTGTGCTTTCTTTGAAAAAATCGAGAGGATGGGGCTGTTGAGCCAATCTGCTTTGCTCCAATTTTTCATAGCAGAGGAATCCTGTGCTTTTTCTCCTTCAAATTTTGAAGATTGCAGATATGTTCGAAGATGTCATTGTCAGTGAAAGGATTGTTTTTAATTGTTCACTGTTTCCTTTCACTCTCTAATTATCTCTTTAACCCACTGCTGCTTTCCTTTGTAGCTTGTGTCTCCTCTTCCAAACCATCTCACACGTTCCAGAATGGTTCAAGTTTTAAAGCTACTGCTGATTGCCCAAATTTCCAGTTTTTGCAGTTAGAACTGTGGGGGTTTGGCTTCCCTGCTCTCTGTTTTAACATCAGTTCCATTGATGGCAGTTGTCACTGAAAATCACATTTCTGCTTTCCACCAGGGCTTTGATAATCGAGCCAATTCTAGGTTTTTTCTGCCCTTGGCATAATGGCAATTTCCTGCTTTCTAGACACTTAAGCCATTTTGAAGCGCCAACTACTCTTGGGGAGAAATTTGTTGTATTGAAGGATAGGGCCAGGTGACAGAAAAATATGATTAATAAAGAATTTGTGGTAATTCACACACTGAGTTTCCTTTTTTGGACACTCAGAAGAAAGTTATTTATGATCTTTTTTTTTGTTGTGGTAAAATATGCATCACATAAAATTCACCATTTTAACCATTTTTAAGGGTCTGATTTAGGGGCAGTAAGTACTTTCATAGTGTTGTGCCGTTATCACCACCATCCATTTCCAGAACTTCTATAGATTTCTGAGATTTTGAACTACTTGGGTGACAAAACTTGCTAAACACTTTTAAAGCAGTTTTTAGAGCATTGTATCTTTCTTATTTGTTCGTTAAGATACATCTTTTCATTCATTTAATGTGTATCTGTTGATTATTTCTGCTAACCCATGCATAGGTCTAGGTACAGAGGGCTGTAGTGGTAACCAGAAAGGCAGGAGGCTCGTGACCTGATGAGTGGGCTGGAATGATGAGTCTTATTTAGCTGTTCAGCATTTATTTATTGCATGCATGTGCGAATTTGTTATTCTTTTTAGAGAAAGGGAATACACCTCATAGAAGACCTGCATCCCCTTACTTCTCCCTCCATTTTGATCTCCACTCCAGCCTTCCTCTCAAATCCCAGCCTGAAACTGTATATGGATTATAGCATCTTCATTCTTTTTCTGTATGGTTATCAACTCTGGAACTCTGTTCCATGGGTGTTCAAACAAATGATATTATATGTATTGCTGAGCAATTTGCTTTTTTACTCAATAATATTTCTTGGAAGCCAATCCGTATTTTCATATATAAGTCTCCAACAAATGCTGGTTGAATCCCTGTGGGCTGGTATCTTCATCTCTCTCATTTAACCTTAATGACAATCCTGGGAAGGAAGTGTGTTGGCACCATCCTCATTTTCATATGAGCAAACTGAAAATCAGGGAGTTCAAGTATTTTGTTCAAGGTCACACAACTAGGAAGAAGAGACAGAATTTGAACCCAGGTCCTTGACTGAGAAGCACGTGTGGTTGCCATTTCACTGGGCTGCCTCTGACTCGTTAATTCAGAAATGTTCAGTCATTCAGAAAGGACTAGTTTCCAATTGGTTCAAACAGATGGCCCGTTAATCATGTGGTTACACACAGAAATAGAACATTGCAATTGTGGTAAGTGTTTCAAAAGACAGAAGCATTGTTCCCTGAGAGGGGTTTGACCTGGTCTAACCCTCCCTGCCTTAGCTTCCCTGAGGAAATGAAAATGAGCTGAGATTTAAGGGTGAATAGATGTTAACCAGGAGAAGAGGGAAGAGGGAACAGCATGCACAGCAAGTGCAATCAGAGGGAGCCCAGAGCTTTCAAGAACCAAAAATCCAGTGTGGCTGAGGCACAGACGGGAAGAGGGGATGTGGAGAGACAGCAGGGAGGGCAGAGTCCCAGGCAGGCAGGGTGCAGGGCCTGTTACGCCATGTTATGGACCCCAGTCTTTACTCTGAGAGCACTGGGAAGCCATCAAATGATTTTGAGCAGGAAGGGTGGCATTTGTATTTCTAAAAGACCACTCAGCCATACTGGACACCAGTTGAACATGGAGCAGGCCAAAGGTGGAGGCTGGTGCAATTTGGGAGAAATGATGGTGGCTGGCATAAGGCTGGTGGTGGGGGTGATGTGGAGAAGTAAATTGATATAATTGCTGTTGAAGAGATAGAATGAGCTGGTCTGAGAGTTGCATTGAACTTGGGCAGGGAGGGAGGCAGACTATGAATCAGTAATGGCTTCTGGAATTTTGTCTTGATTAGTTAAAGGAAGGTGTTGTTGTTCACTAGGCTGGTGAAGACTGGAAAATGGTCAGATCTGGGGGGAGAGATCAGGAAGTTTGCATCACTGCATAGAGTAGAAGGTTGGGTAGCTGATTTCAGAAGAGCCATCCATCGTTATAGGCAGTGAACAGTTGAGTGGTTAAGAACATAGTCTCTTGCCTTAGACGTGGACTAGAATCCATGTTCTGAAACTTCCGGCAGCTTACAGTCATTCCCTTGAGCCTTAGTTTCCTTTGTAGGCAAAGGAGTATTATCAGTACCTGCCCTAAAGGGCTGAGAGGGTTAAATACAAAACAAACATGAAGCATTTAGCCCAATGTTCCATGGACAATAAGTACTTACAGTAGGTACCTAGATCATTATAGTTACCACCGTTGTTATTATTCTGAAATGATTTGTAACTAAAATACTAAAGGCATACTAAGAGAAACTAAGGGCATCAAGGAGATAACTCTTTAATATTCAGTTATGCCAATTAAACCTGCTTCTTGACCTAACAGTGGACTCCTTTGAGCAACACAATCTTGTCCCCCATAAAATCAATTAGGCACACTGTGGCCTTTGAATGCATATTGTACAAGAGCCACAATACATAATTGTAAAGGTTACTGATGTCAGATTTTAAATTAATTTTTTCCTTTCTTTAATAGTTCAGATCAAATTCTTGATTATATTGTTATCCCCTCCCCTCTCAAAAAACACCCTGTAATTTCAGAGGCTGGTGTCTGTCTCAGGAGTGACAGCCCTTTGGCTGTGTTGTGAAAGGATGTTCTCAGCAGCATAAATGGAAAAAATTACTTTTATGAACACCAGATTCTCAGGGGAGGACCCCGCCTCTGACATGTATCAAGAAGGAGCTGCCAGATTATTCTCTTCTCCATACTTGCTAAATTAAAAGCAATTCAAATATGGCTGGTTGAGGTTGAATCTTCGAGGCTGTTAAAAATGTCACGTAAAATGTGAGTGTACCTATTGGAAAAGGGTAATTTTCTTTCTAGAGATTGCATAGGTAAAGCTGTCTGCTTTTCAGAAAGTATAATATGGTTTCACTAAATGAATATATACTGATGCTCTGTGCCTTATCTGTATTTGAAAGGAATATCTTTTATGAGAAGACAAATACTGGGTTTTGGAGAATGGATGTTAGCAACAGTGTTAAGTAATGCCCGTGTCTTAGATGGAGAAATAGGAAGAATGTGTGTTCAAAATAAGAGGTGGGGAAGTGGTTGTGCCCAGACTTTACGCATCTTGCAGATGTGTTTGGGCCGCATGAAGATTAAAAAGACATTTCCAGGTTGCAACAGTAGAGTGAAGCTGAGTGTCAACTGCCCACCATGGACTGGCTTTCTTCTGTTTCCTTTTGCCTTACCTGCCTGAACCCTGTAGGAATTTGTGTCCTTAACATCTGTGTTAAATCTGTTCTTTAGGCCAGGGATATGCTGCCTGTAGGGGATGTGGTACTGCCTGGGCGGCTTGAGGACCTTCAGAATCTATGGCGCATATTCTTAGATTGTCAATTTTACCTGAGAATTTGGAGGAAATATTTTCATATAACAGAGTAGCTAGAAAATTCACACGATTTTCTGTTTTTTTTGAAAATAATATGAGACTCGTAAGAAACATAGAACTTGCTAGCAGAAGGGCTTGACTCCTGAGTGTATTGTTTAATCTCTGTCACCTGTGAGGGATGCTTGGCTGGAAAATGCATTGCCTGAGTCATGGACTTAAAGCTGAAAGTGCCCTTGGAAATTTTAACAGTCAAGGCTCTTGGCCACAAGTGACAGAAACCCAACTTTTGCCTCAAGCAAAAGGGGGGATTTATTGGCTCGCAAAATTGGAAAGTCCAAGATTGGATGTGACTATATTCAGGTTCTCAAAAATATGTCATCACAAGTCAGTCTTTATGAGTAATCTATTTCCCCCTCCTTTCTATCCATCAATCACTTATGTATTGTCTATGTCCATCTGTCATCTCTTGTCTGTCCTCTGTATATTTATCCATCATCATCATCATTACTGCTTTTCTCTACTTTTTCCTTATTCTCATGCAGAATCTCAGATTGTAATGACAATGCCAAGGATTATGTTCACTAGTTAGTCATCAGTCTCAATGACAGTTTGTTTTTCTTGTCAGATAATTCTATCAAAAAGCTGTCCTAAGATCACTGATCTCATTTGGATCACATGCTCATTTTTTAATCAATCAATGATATGGCCAGGAGATGGAATACTGATTGGCCAGGCCTGGGTCATGGGGAGGTGGGGGTCAATTCTACCCGTAATTCATGATCTGGGAGTGAGAGCATGGGTTTTTCCAGCCAGAAGTTGAAATGACAGCTACAAAAGATCTTACTTAGTTCTTTCTCATTTTACTGATAAAAGAACCCAGAACCGGGGAGATTTTTCTTTTCTATTGTCCCATAACAAGATAATAATAAGCAGAACTGGATTTTTTAAAGTAATTTTACATGGAAATATAACACATACAGAATTGTGCATAAATACTCAGTGTACAACATGATGAATTGTCCCTGAGTGAATATATCCATGTAACCACCACCCACATCAAGAGATAGAACACTACCCAGAAGGTCTCAACTTGTGTCCCTCACTATCACTGCTGTCCAGTCACTAAGATCACCTGAGTTCTGTTACCACACATTGATTTCGCCTCTTTGAACTTTATATATATGGAATCTTAAGGTGTATAGATTTTGTGTCTGGTTTCAGTAGCTCCACATTATGAGACCCATCCTTGCTGTAGCTCATCATTTCCAGTCACTATATAGCATTCTATTGAATAATTATGCAAAAATACTGTATCCAGTCTACTGGTAATGAATGTTAGGATGATTCTGGGTTTTGGTGATTATAAACAGTGTTACCATGAACATTCTTGAACATTCCATTGGAGGGCATATATATATATTCTACTATTTGGAATATAATCAACAGGAATGTGTGTATTATATTCCAAATAGTAGAATTCTTGGTCATTATGTATGCTTATATTCAAATTTAGGTGGTATTATAAAAAGTTTTCTGAAATTTGCTACTAACAATTTAAATTCCCACCAACATTGTTTGAGAGTGTAAGATGCTCCACACCTTCACCAGTCCTTGGTATTGTTAGTTGTTCTTAGCTTTTTGGTTGTTGAAGTGTATCTTCTTGTGGTTTTAATAGCGTTTTTCTGATTACTAACAAGTTGGAGTACTTTTCCATATGCTAACCAACACTGGACTCTACTCTTGTGAGTTGCATTTCCAAGTCTTTTACCCATTGCTTTTAATGGTTCACTTTTTTCTTATTGATTTATTGGTGTTCTTTATATTTTATGGATTTAAGTCCTTTGTTGGATATATTTACTGAGTATGTCTTCAACCAGTCTATGACAGCCTTTTTACTATTTTCATGTTGTCTTTGTGAACAGGAATTTTAAAGTTTTATATAGTCTACTTTATCAATATCTTTCTTTATAAGTGCCTTTTTTCATCTGCTTAAAAATTAAGTCTTTATCTCAGGGTCATAAATATATTCTATGTCTTCTTAAAGGTTTATTGTTATATTTTTCAATCGTAGATCTGCAATCCATATATGATTAATTTTTTGGTAAGGTGTGAGGTAGCAGTAAAGATGTGTTCCTTTTATTTATTTATTTTTTCTTATAGGGGTATCCAGATGACAGAGAACCATTTTTTGAAGTACACTTTCCCTCCACTGCAATGTAATGTCACTTTTGTCACGAATCAAGTGATTGTATATTTGTGGGTCTATTTCTATACCCTTTATTCTGTTTTGCTGGATTATTTGTCTATCCTTGAGCCAATTTCACACCATTTTAATTCTTGTAGCTTTATAATAAGTCTTGCTATCTGAGAGTCTAAGCCCTTCAGGCTTATTCTTTTTCTTCATGATTGTTTTGTTTTGTTTTGGCTCTCTGTGTTTCTATCATTATATTTAGAATCATTATATCAATTTCCACAAAAGTAAGCTATTGGATTTTGATTAGAATTACATAAAATCAGTAGCCTAATTTGTAGGAAAATTGTCATCTTTATTTAATAGATTTCTTTGCCCATGAATATGTTATATTCTTCCATTTATTAAGGTGTCTTTATTTATCTCAATAATGTTTTATAGTTTTCTAGTGTAGAGGTGTTGCACATCTTTTGTTAGCTTTATTCCTAAGTATTTGATGGTGTGGCAAATGGTATGTTTGAAAAATTTTCATTTTCTTTTCATTTCTTACTAGTATATAGAACCATAACAGACAGTAGATCAAAGTCACTTTCATTTCTAGTAATTTAACCATGTATTCTTTTGGATTTTGTGTATGTATAAGCCAGTGAGCTGTGAATAATGAAAATTTTATTTCTTCCTTTCTAATACTCTTATTTCATTTTCTTGTCTTATGGCATTTTATCACCTATACATTGTTGGATAACAGGGGGGATAGCAAGCATCCTTGTCTTGTTCCGTATTTCAGAGAGGAAACTGTCAACATTTCAAATTTAATTATGATAATTTCTTTAGGGCTTTTAAGTTGCTCCTGATCAGGTATCAGGTAAAGGAAATATCTTATTAACAATTTTCTTATAAATGATCACGAATAGGTATTGTATCTTATCAAATGATTTTTATATATCTATTAGTCTGATTTGTTTACTCTTTTTTCTGTTAATATGCTGAGTTACGTTTACTTTTTAAAAATCAAGATGTATCACTACAGTAATTGACAGGATACATTTGGTAATTTTTATTTAATATATTTATATCGATGTTTTTTAGAGAGGTTGCTCTGTAATTTTCCTTTCTTGTACTAGTCATGTCAGATTTTGGTTGTTGTTAAATGTAATTCTGGCCTCACAGAACAAGTTGGGAAATAACTCCTGTTGTTTTTTTTTTTATTCTCAGGAAGGTTTTGTGTAAGACTGGTCTTATTCTAACTTCAATGTTTGGACAAATTCACTACTGAAGCTATCAGGTCCTGGAGATTCCAATGTTTTGAAGTTTTTATTTATATTTAATTTCCCTAAATAAAATAAGACTATTATAATTTCTTCTTATACCAGTTTTCTATTTCACTTTTTCTCTACTTTCATATTAAATTTGTCTTTACATTTTTTATTTCTTTCCATTTCTTCATTTTATTTGACTCCTCTCTTTATTTTTTGAGCTAGATTAGTAGATAATCATTTTTGGTGTTTCTTCTTTTCTAATAAATGCATTTAAGGTTATAAATTTCCCTCTAATTACAATTAAGGTACATTCTACCAATTCTATTTTCATTTATATTCAGAGGAAAGTCTTTTCTAATTTCCATGTTAATATGTTTCTTACCCATGGTTATTAACAATTATGTTGTTTAGTTCCCAAACATTTTTTGTTTCTTAGTTTTTCTTTTATTATTGATTTGTTGCTGAATTCTAATGTAGTCAAACAATGTATTCTCAATGATATTTGCTTGGGCTTACTTTATAGTTCAGAATGTGATAAATTTTAATAAACATCCAGATACACTTGAAAATTTTGTGTATTATGTCATTGTTAATGGAGCAGTCTCTCTATTTCAATTGGGTAGATGCAGTTTATCATGTTAAGATTTTAAAAAATTCTTCATGATACTTTGCTGTGCTGTACCCAGTAACTGAGTCACTGGAAGAATTGTTCAAGTCTTCTATCATGTGTGTGTTTAATTATTTCTATTTCTTCTTTTAGTTATATCATCTTTTGCTCTATCTACTTTATGTTACGCTATTCATTGCAGACAAATTTAGAATGTTTACAACTTGTAGGAGGTTTGACCATTTTATTAGAATGAAATGTTGTTTATCTTTAGTTATGTGTCTTGCCTTAAAGTCTGTCTTGTCCTGTATTAGTACAGCTATGCCGACTTCCTTTTGTTTACTGTTTGCAAGGTATAACTTTTTCTAACACCTTACTGCCAACCTTCATTTGTTCTTACATTTAAGATACGTGTCTTATAAAATCAGTATATAGTTTTCTATTTTAATTCAGTCTAATATTTTAAGTTGGCGTATTGAGGCTATTTGTATTTAATTTAGTTGCTGATATGTTGCAATTTTTATATAACCATTTATTTTTTTATTTTACCACTGTTTTATGTTCTTTTATATTCTGTGTATGTGTGTGTATGTTTGCTTTCTTTTTGGTTAATGCAACATTTTAAAGTTGTTTTATTTTCCCTTCTACTAGTTTGTAGATATTCTTTTAAGGGTTCCCTAGGGATTAAAACATGAATCTTTGGATTTTTATGGCCTAATATTAACCAATTTACAAATAATGGTAGGAATACGGAACATTTTAGCTTCTACGCCTTTTAGCCTTTCGTGTTATTGTTGTCATGCATTTCAACTCAACTTTACATATCTTACACACCATAAAACATTACACTTCTCTTGTACAGTCAGTGTTTTATTCAATTTTTTATCTATTTAAACTTTCTTTATTCCCATCTGCATTTCCTGCTTCTGTCTGGGATCCTTTTCCTCCTTCCTGAGTAATACCTTATAGTATTTCCTCAGGACATGACTGCTGGCAGTGGATTCTCTGAGCTTTTGTCTGTTTGGAAATGTTTTTATTTCACCTTCACTAGTGAAAAATATTTTCTCTGAGTATAGGATTTTAGGCCGGTGGTATTTTCTTTCTCCATTTTAACTTTGCCATTCATTGTACTCTGGCTTCACTATTTTATTGAAAAGTCAGTTGCTAGCCTAATTTTTGCAGCTTTAAAAATACATGTCTTTTCCCTTCCTGAATGCTTTGAAACTTTTCTGTTTCTTTCTTTTTTAACAGTTTAAAAATGAGGTACTTTGGTGCTGTTTTCGTTGTAGGTATCCCTGTCAGGCCTTGTATCACTTCTTGAATCTGTACCTTGATATCATTGATCAGTTTTAGAAAATTCTGAGTTATTACCTATGTAAATATCGATCTGGTCCTGTTCTCCCTATTTTCTCATATAGGAGTCAAATTCTATATGTGATAAACCTATACCCCTTTCATGCTCTTTTCCATACTTTACAGCGTTTTAAATTAAAAAAACAAATTTCTGTGCTTCAGTCTGGGTATTTTGACCCATGCATCTGCTGGCTCACTTCACTTTTGTCCTATCTGCTGTTTAACCTATCTACTTTTCAGTTCTAGATTTTCTAGTTCATTTTTTAAAATTTCTATTTCAGTTATTTGGTCAAATTATCTAACTTTTCATCTGTTGTGGACCATTCTAATCAAAGTTTCATATGTGTTATAACTCCAGTAACTGAGTCATTCATGGGTCTCTTTGTTATTTGCCCCTTGTCCCATTGACACTACTTTTTGATGTGTCTGGTAATTTCAGTCAGATGTTGGACATTGTGGATGTCAAACTGAGAAGCTCTGGATGGTGTTCTTGCTCTTCAGTGAGGATTCACCCTTTTCTATGGCAGGCAGCAGAGGATAGATCATCTCATACCTTCATGGACAGAGCTGACTCGAGGGTGCATTGTGTTTTTTGTAAGGCTCTGTCTACCTTTTGTTAAACCTCAGTCCTAGAGTCTCACCCTCTGTGTGTCCCAACTTAAAGGCTATGGCATTTCCTAGAAAGCTTCCCCTTGGCAGCTCTTCCAGTCTGTTTTGTCTCTTCAACATTGTGAGACTGTCAAAACTCTTTCTTCTCTTCATCCCTTTTAGTTTGGCTTCTTAGCCTTCTGCTATGTGATACTTCATAAATAATGCCTCCAGAGAAAACTGGCGATATTGTATGTCTCACTTCTCTGTTCTTTCCTCATATCTCTGATCTTTGCTCTCAAGTTCTGGCTAACTTGGCAGCTCTGAACCCCAAGTTATTTTAACCCTAGCCCCATGAAGTAGCCTGTCTCTTTGCTGGCTTCCATCCCTTGTAATAGTTGCCTTGGCCTACATTTTCAGCTTCTTAACCCATGCCAATAATTGACAGATGTCCTGTGGAAGGTATCAGCATGCAGGTGTTTGGCTCATTTTTGTGAGCATTGCTTTGCTCTGGGGTCTGGATTTTAAATTCTGGCTGCCACAGAAACTCTATGATGCTTTCAAATAAATGAATTTTGATATCATTGACTTTTATCATTGCTGTTATTGGGAGTGTTGGTCTGCTACAAGCTACTCCACTTTAGAGGAAACTGGATGCCCAGAATTTGGCATTATACTCAGAATTCCTGTTTGTGGTCTAATAGTGTTGGTCAATATCAGTTCACTGCTGCCATTGAGCAACAAATTATAGCACTGCAAAAATAAATTATTATAAATGATACTCATTTAGTATTTTGGAGTTTACAGTTGTTGTTCCCATCTATCACCACTTTCTGTCATCATTGTAAGTTTATAAAATGAGAGTCATTATCCTCATTCTATAAATAAGGTAACATCTTTCAAGAGTGATTGTGTTGTCCAAGATCACACAGTCAAAAAATGCCAAACAAAAACCATCAGGCAGTAAGTTTTTCTACTTTATCCATTTTACAGTTTTTTTGGAAGAAAAGTAGATATGGAAGAACTATCAAATATTTTTATTTATTTATATTTTTAATTTCCAGCAGTATATTATGGTTTGGACTTCGATGAAGTCAAAATCTTCCATTAAGTAATGATAAAGATAACTTTGCAAGTTACCTTTTTAATCTTCTATTTTGTCATCATCAAGAAAGATAAGAATGGCAAGAAAATGCTTATGAGGAGCTTGTGTCATACAGCAAGAGCTCATATTAGTTATTACATTTAGTAAGAATAGCATTATTATTGTTTTACTATTATTAACAATGCCTCTTGGCCATTCCCAATACTTCCTGTGTTTTCAGTTACTTCTAAGCCTTCCCCATAGTAAGTAATAGGTTTGCATTGGTCTAAAAGTACTGTTCATAAACCAGTCAGAAAACAGATGCTGGCATTTATTGCCAGTGGCAGCTATGCTTTACTGTCAATGGGTAGACTATGAATAACAGCTGGAATCCCAGATTCTTGGAAAACAGTGTCACTCAAACTGAAAATTTCTTTATGCAAAACTTGAGACACCAAGAACCCTGGAAGATACTGACTGAAGCAAGAGACCTCCTGTGTTGTCATCTTTTGGTTGCTGTCTGATGGCCTTTTTGACTCTGCGGGTGAAGGTATCTATTGCTTCCCATATCCTGATGTCACAGGAGTGGCAGAGGCCATATGCTGTACTGGAAGAAAGGAGAGGTTTTTAATATAAGTATATGGTGAGCTTGGGGTTGGAGTAAGGGGCAAGGAAGTCAGCCTGCCACTCCATTCCATAGAGGGGCCAGTGATTCAAATCCAAAGGAGAGTAAAAAATTCCCTCAGTTCTGAGAAGGAAGATGTACTCAGGCCAACTTTTCTGTCTCTGAGAATGTAGTCACAGAGCTTTTAGGAGGAGGTGATTCTAGGTGTTACATAAGAGTCCAAGTATGAAAGCAGAGCTGTAGTAGTGCATCGGTTTTTACTAAGATATGCTGCAGTAACAGGGATTATGCCAAAGTCTCTGGCTTACAACCACAAAGTTTTCTTTCTCATATTTCATGTCCATTTTAGGTCAACTGTAACTATGCTACACAACTTATTTACCCTGAGATCCAAGCTAATGGTTTTATAGCAGAGAGAAAAGAGAGCAGAGCCAAATACCATCAGTGTACAATGACCATTTACGTTTCTAATTAGAAGTCCTTATACGAAACTTTCATTACATGAAACTTTTATTTTGTTGACTAAAGAAATCCATTTGGACAATCTTGATATCAATGGAGTGGAGAAAAATTATCCTTTTACAGGGAGAGTCAATGAACATTTTGAACAATAATATAATCTACCACAAGGACAAGTCCATCCACAACGGGATTGGATACCCTATGATGGCATGATTGGAGAAATCTGAATATCAAGGCCTGGCAGTTGGGAAGTGCTAAGTCTTTACAGCACCCTGATCTCAGATATTTGTTTCTAGATATATTGTTGGACCATGCAATTCCAGTATGATATATTCTCACTCAGAGACCGGTATTCATCAGGACTGCCCACCTGCTTACTCTTGCAGCACTTCCTTGGACATTGAATTGAAGTTGTTTGTAACATAGCACAGATACTGTATATGGGATCCCTCTTATGAGCAAAAAAATGCCTTCTTAAAGAATCCAAGTACAGTTGACTCTAGAATAACAGGTTTGATCTGTGTGAGTCCAATTATATGTGAATTTTTTTCCAATAAATACATCAGAAAATTTTTTGGAGATTTGTGACAATTTGAAAAAACATTCTCTTTTCTCTTATTGCAGGGATGCAGTATATAATATACTTGTAATATATAACTTACAAACTATGTGTTAATCAACTGTTTATGTTCTTCAGAAAGCTTCTGGTCAACAGGAGATTATTTGTTGTTAAGTTTCAGGGGAGTCAAAAGTTCTATGCAGATTTTTGACTGTGCAGGGGGTTGGCACTCCTCACCCCGGCATTGTTGAAGGATCAGCTGTATCCCGTCTTGGTGTTGTGTATGAAGCAAGAAAGTTCCATGCGATCTGAATCCCCTTATTGTAGGAGTATCTCCAGTGAGGAAGAGCTGCATTTTCGTTTTCACTAGAACTGCAGTTTCCCTGAGCTTTACTTTTGTTGAGAGCTGCTGTCTTGAAGTGCGATGCTGGGTGTCGTGAGTGGTTTCCATGCCACCCACACTCAGATTCTCCTTGTTACCTTATAGTACCATTTCTTTTCATAACTCCATTCCTTTCCCTGGTTCTTTTTCTGCTGGGTGGAGGTTTTAGGGCTTACACTCCTAGTGAACTCTTATTCATTCCTTTTTGTTAATAGTTAAAAAATATGTCTCCAACTAAATACTTATCACTTACATAGCACAAGTCATATATAATCTCTGGAGACAAAAGAGAAACTAACAGAAAACTAAATTTAAATTACCTTTAATTCCATGACCCTGAGATCATGATTTTTCATGTTTTAGTGTTTAATCTTTCTTGGTGAACATTCACCAACAATTTAAATATTATCATGTGCATAGTGATTACCTACATGGATGCTGGAGACAGGTGGCTTAGGATAAATCACAAGTTGGCCCCAAGACTCTTAACCTGGTGGTCTTGGGAGAGTTAGTGGAACTCTCCAAATATGTTTCCTCACCTGCAAAATGGTAATTTTACTTTTACATATTGTTGTTTGGAATTATTGTGAATTATTTTTATAAGGTTCTTAGAATACTGCTTAACAAATTAAATGCTTAGTATTGATAGTTATATTTTACTTGATAGTGTGTTAATATTTCTGTATCAGTATGTTTGCACTCATGCCATCCTTTTTAATGAGAATTATATTACAGTAGCAGTGTATAACATAACTCTTTTAATCGATTTCATACTGTAGAATGTTTAAGGTATTTTCAATTTTTTAAAATATTTGTCTACAAGAAATTCCTCCAATTCTGTCCTATTTTACACCTTTTGGTATAAATTTCCAATGCTCTCTTTAAATATAGTATTTTCCAGAGGTTCTTCTCCACCTTGAATTCCATTCAGTTGTATTATTTTTCTTAACACTGTTTATCTGATGAGTGGAAAAAATCAAATTTTAGTAAAATGTCTTTTAACTCTAATCAAATTGAATGCTTAAAACTTACATTTACATCTAGGAATTTACCCTAAGAATGCAGCACTCCAGTTTGAAAAAGACAGATGCGCCCCTATGTTTATCACTGCACTGTTTACAATAGCCAAGATATGGAAGCAACCTAAATGTCCATCAGTAGATGAATGGATAAAGGAGATGTGGCACATATACACAATGGAATATTATGCAGCCATAAGAAAAAAACAGATCCTACCATTCGTAACAACATGGAAGGAGCTAGAGGGTATTATGCTCAGTGAAATAAGCCAAGCGGAGAAGGACAAGTACCAAATGATTTCACTCATATGTGGAGTATAAGAACAAAGGAAAACTAAAGGAACAAAACAGCAGCAGAATCACAGAACCCAAGAATGGACTAATAGTTACCAAAGGAAAAGGGACTGGGGAGGATGGGTGGGAAGGGAGGGATAAGGGTGGGGAAAAAGAAAGAGGGCATTACAATTAGCATGTATAGTGCATGGGGGACACGGGGAGGGCTGTACAACACAGAGAACACAAGTAGTGATTTTACAGACTACGCAGATGGACAGTGACTGTAAAGGGGTATGTGGGGGGGACTTGGTGAAGGGGGGAACCTAGTAAACATAATGTTCTTTCTGTAATTGTAGATTAATGATACCAAAATAAAAATTTAAAAAAAAGAAAAAACTTACATTTACAGGAATTTTTTTGCTTTTTAATGGGAATAACATCACCCACTTAAATCTCTTGTCTGGTTTTCTACCTGCCAGTTATACTTTCCTCCTCTCTCTTTCCCAATCTTCTCTCTTTCTCCCCATCTGTCCCTGTCTCCCGCTCTCTCTTTCTTTCTGTGATGGAAATAACTTTTTCCTTTTTTAATTTCAAATACAATACATGTCAATTGGAATATAGGTATATAAAGGAGGAAGTGAAATCGACCATGGAACTATACCCAGAAACAACTTTTACAGTTTGGTACCTATTTGTCAAGATTTGTCAATGGTTCTTAAGCTAAAGTGTGCATTAGAAATGTCTTGGAGGGGCTTTTAAAACAGATTTCTGAGTCCCATACCTTAAGTTTATGATTCAGTAGTTTGGGGGTGAGGCCTGAAAATTTGCATTTCAGACAAGGGCCCAGGTAATACCAATGCCACTGGTCTGGCAACCACAGTTTGAGAACCACTGTTGTGTATACACAATAGACAAGACATCCATACTACTCAGCCACTTGAGTCTTTTTCTAAATTTATCTCAAATATTCATGCAGTCTGACCCAGCAGCTAGGCAACATGGTGCGTATTCCATTGTGCTGATGTACTCTAATTTATTTGATATCAGAGGCATTTAAGTTGTTGAAATTTGTTATTCTTATGATAGCAATGCATCAAGAATCCTTGTTCCTACTTGTCTTGAGTACAGTATTTATACAGGCTCTTCTGTAAGACAATTTCCCAGAAGCAGAATTGCTGGTAAATGGGCATGCACATATAAAATTTGACACATTTCATTGCTCTCCAAAAAGACTGTACTAAAATTTATTTCTGTTTACTGGTGCAGGAATCCCTGTTTTCTTACATTCTGTCTGAAGACAGTATATGATCAGACTTTTCCAGTCAGAGGTGAGACAGATTACATTTCACTCTTTATAATTGCTTCTGTTATTTGTGACATTAAACAACATCTTAAATGTTTATTGATCATTAACATTTTTTTCTTCTGGGTGTCATTTTTGCTCATCTTTTGTTCTTACTGTTTTATAAAGGCTAGTTATTTAATCATAGATATTCAGCCATTATAATACAGGTTGCAAATCTTTTTCCAATCTGTCATATACTTTTATTTCCCTTTTTTAATGTAGTGAAAAAATTAATTCACCTTATATTCTATATAAGATATATTTTATATCTTTTCTTTCACTTAACTTTCCTTTTTGATTTTATGCTGAGACAGACTTTTTCCAATCTGGTATCATTTGTTTATTCATTTATTCAACATGTGTTTTTTGCTTAGCTATTACATACTAGAAATGTTCTGGGATCAACAGTTAAAAATCCTACCCTCATGGAGCTTGCTTTTTAGTGTGATGGTACAGACAGAGAGCAAAATAATAAAGAACCGATATAATATTTTAATACTGATGAGTGCTATGGATACAAATGAAGCAGGAAAGTATAATATTAACATTTGCTTAGATTTTCTTCAGTTCATTTTTAAATTCCATTTCTCAATTTTTAACTTTTCATTCATTTACAGATTACCTTGGTGTAAGGTATAAGGTGATATTTAAACCTTTCTTTTATCTAGGAAGATGTGGTACATATATACAATGGAGTATTACTCAGCCATGAAAAAGAACAAAATCTTTCCATTTGCGACAACATGGATTGACCTAGAGGGTATTATGCTCAGTGACATAAGTCAGACAGAGAAAGACAAATACCATATCATTTCACTTGCCTGCAGAATCTAAAAACAAACAAATAAAATAGAAATAGACTCATAAACAGAGATAGGTGGTTTCCCTAGAAGAGGTGGGATGGGGGATTGGTGAAACAGGTGAAGGGGATAAAGAAGTACAGAATTATACAAAGTTATAAAAGAAATTAGTCCCAGAGATGAAAAATACAGCAGAGGGATTATAGTCAATAATATTGTAATATCTTTGTATGGTGACCGATGGGAACTACACTTACTGTGGTGAGCATTTAGTAATGAATGTACTTGTTGAATCACTGTGTTGCACACCTGAACCGATATAGTATTGCATATCAACTGTAGTTAAAAGGAGAAAAACCCTTCCTTTCTTCTAAATTTATTTAATATACTGTTCTTTTCCTACATATCTAAAATATCAGCTTTAGAGTCCACTAAATACTTATACATTTGGTTCTCTTCTTTCCTTTTTATTCTCTTTTTTACCACAGATCTATATCTGTAATGGTCTCAGAAACAGTTTTTTAAATTATTCCCTTATGTTATTCTCTAATACTGCAACTTATCCCTCCTTTTTCTTTTCCAGTATTTTTTGGACTATTCTGATCTGCTTATACTTCCTGAAGAATTTTGGAATCATATTATCAAGTTCCAAATAAAATCCTTTTGGGATTTTTGCTAATGATACTAAATTTGTAGATTAGTGTTCAGGAAAAAAACCCCACGTAGTATTGAGTTGTCCCATCTAAAACTCTGGTTTGTATAACAATGTATTCCATTCTCTCTCTATTCCCTATCAAAGGGTAAATATTTTTTATTTGGGTCATGTGCATTTCTCTGTAAAGGTGTTTTGCATTTTTGTTGTTATTGTGAATGTAATAATCATGTATTCTGCCTTTTAACTGGGTATTATTACCATATAGGGAAGTTTGTGGATTTTACATTATATATACAGTAATTTAGTATGTAATATTAATTATATATATATATATATATTATATGCTTAATATGGATAATATGTCCTGTACCCCTACTGAATAATCGTAATAAGTTTGCAGTGGAATCTCTTGGATTCCTAGGTAGTGTAGCCTGATCCACAAATAATGATATCATTGTCTCTTGCTTTCCAAGATTTATACAAATATTGCTTCATCTTATATTTTCACACTGCTGACAATTTCCAGAATGATGTGAAATAAAAATGGAGCCAATTTCCTTTTCTTTTTCTTGATTTTAATGAGAATTCCTCCATTGTATCATCATTAAATATAATGGAGTAGATGTTTCTTGAGTACTTAATATATTCCAGGTGGTGCAATGCGCTAGGTGTCAGAAGTCAGAGTAATTTTGTAGGTAGGTGTTTTTAATACTCAATTCCTGTCTGAACCCAATTTTTTTTAATGCCATGCCCTACCCACAAGCAAGATTTTTGTTCTTGTTTTCAAATTCATTCCTTATTTTGCTGAGTGTTGCTAGAGACTTTTCAGAGGTTTTTTCCTAAGAAAGGTAAATGAGGGTGTCATTTGCTTGGTCCTTTTTTGTCAGAGAATTTCTTTTTGGTTGCTTTCACAAAGCAGTTTCAATTTGCCTGCATATACAATCCCTGGGTTACAGCTGTTTTTCATCAGAACTGCATACTTTGTTGACTAAATTCTGACATCTAATGCTGAGGTGGAGGAGATAGCCACCAGTCTAATTTCTCTTTCTTTGCACTTGACCAGGATTCCTGCCCCTTGGGTAGAACTGAAAATATCAAGGTGTGCCTAGATGTTGTTTTATTTCCCCTTTTTCTCCTTTGGTAAAAGAAGGAGCCCTTCCATTTTGTATTTTTAGTTCTTTTCTCTCTGTTCCTTTCTTTCTCTCCTGAGTGACAGAGGTGTCAATTCCACCTTCACTCCACAGGCTTGATAAGCAAGTTGCTAACTTGTCTGGCAAGTTAGTGAGCAAGTAACTAATTTACCCAGACCTCAGTTTTCCCATCTGTAGAATGCATGTAAAATACCTGCTTCATATGTATGAAGTGAGGACTAAATGTGGTGATTCTAGTTGTGGCTGTGTAGTGTATGTCCCATTGGCCTCGTGTCCTTCCTCCGGGTTTCCAACTTGTATTTTCCATCACCGTCATCAACATATCTATAGAAAATACTATAAAAGTAGTTTCTAATTAGTTTTATCTTGTTTTCCTTCTCCATTTGCATTCAGAAAGAGCTGTGTCAATTTGTTTTACTCAACAGCATGTTGAAATGTCCTGTATTGTCAGTTCAGTTCTTCACCACGTTTAATGTTTTAATTCTGTAAATCGTTCTTTCTTTCCTTGAATTAATTCCTTAACTCTATCAGCTTCTTTTTTATTTTTCCTTCTGTAAATTGCCTTATTATTTCCCTTTATTTTGCAGGGCCTGTGGTTTCTATGATTTCCTTGAGAGTGAAAGCAGATGGTATCTAAAATTTCCCAAGCAATTTTTCTTGAAAATACACTCCTCCTCTGCTTGTTGTACGTTACGTTTAAATCCTCCTTCCAAGTTACAAGTTTCCACAAGCTTCTTGTGGTGGAGAGGTGTATTTGTTTTCTTTTAAATTTATCCTCAAATGTGGACAGCCATGTTCCAGCTTGGTAGCTGCTCCAGGATTGCACAGCATTTTTCTAGAGTTTTGTTCAGTCCACCCTTAATGCCATGGGAATCCTTATCACTGAGCTTGTAAGACTGTGTGCTGTGTGATGAAGTGAGAACAGTGTGTTTATGAGCTTAATTCATTGGCTGACACTTCATATTAGCACTTAATAATTATTCGTTACTATTATTGTTATTACAGTACTTTCTCAAGCTGGAGAGGAAGACGACCTAGGTTGGTATCCAAAGGTCAGGGAGACCACAACTTCAGGTAGGATGTGAAGGGTTTTGGGACCAAGGTGGTCCTGACAGGAATTTCTTTTAGTGTCTGTATGGTTGCTTGGTGGCAAAGTGGTAGGACCACATCTGGCCCCTTTCTGGATGCTACTGGCTACTGAATCGAGCCATGTGGTACTGAGCCTCCCATCCTGTGTCCCTAGGGGGCTCCCTGTGGGATGCCGTTCCATTTCCTTCACAGTGCATATTGTTTCCAGTACTTTCCAGCAAGGAAATTGTCCATGGGAATGTCTGTGTCCTTAGTCTGCAGTGAGTGTTGCCTACGTTTCTCCAAATATTGACAAGTAGATGGCACCCTTCTCTAGATTCAGTGCTGGGACAGTTTTCCCATTTGGTTGTTCTCTGGCCACTTCCCCTCGCATGTGTGCCCGTCCACATCGGAGACAGGACATTAGTCCCATCCTCACACCTCCAGAAGTCCTCTACTCATAAAGCACCAGCTCATATGTCAGTGTGGCATCTGCTGAATCCCGTGTTGATGGCCTACACTTGTACTCTGAAACTTATCATGTTCAGTGTTAATGATTTCTTTAAATGCTTGTTCTTTCCAGCAGACCATGAGCTTCTAGAGTGGAGAGTGCCCTTATTCATTTTTAAAAATTGAGCTTTTTAGTTTCAAATCATTATAAATTCACAGATGGTAGTAAGGAATAATACAGAGAGGTTCCACCTATTTCTTATGCAGTCTCCCCCAAAGGCAGCCTGGTAACATCTTGCAAAACTATAGTACACTGTCGCAACCAGGATATTGCCATTGATATGATCCACCTATCTTGTTCAGATTTCCCCCATTTTACTTGTATTCTTTTGTGTGTGTGTGTGTGAGTGTTTGTATGTGTGTGTGTACATGCTTATTTGCACATGTTTATTTTGTGTGCACATGGTTATTTAGTTATGCGCCATTTTATCACATGCTTATGTTTGTGATACAGAAGTTTCCAGGATTACAAGGATCCCTCATGTGCCCTTTGTAGCCACACCCACTTTCCTCCCAATACTTCCCCCCCTCCCCACACACACTCTCTAATCCTTGGCAACTACTGATCTCTTCTCATGTCTATAATTCTGTTATTTCAATAATGTTCTATAAATGGAATTGTGCCACATGTAACCTTTTGAGGTTGGCTTTTTTCACTCAAGTTGTGTGTCATCCATTTTGCCATGATAGCACTAAATGCTTACTTTATAAAAAAGGAATAATCTCAAATCAATAAGCTAAATTTCTACTTCAAGAAGCTAGAAAAAGAATAAAATAAACCCAAAGCAAGCAAAAGACAATAATAAAGATAAAAGCAAAAATCAGTGAAATTGGAAATAGGAAAACAATAGAGAAATCAATGCTTCTTTGAGAAACATCAGCAAAATTGATAAAAGTCAAGAAAAACTGACAAAAACAAAAAGAGAACTCACAAATCACCAATATCAGAAATGAAACAGGAGATATGACTACAGATCCTGGAGCCATTAAAAAAACAGTAAGGAAATGCCATGAACAACTTCACACTCATAAATTCAGCAATTTAAAAGAGATGGACAGTTTCTTAAAAACCACTAACTACCAAAAACTCAGTGAAGATGAAATAGAAAGTTTGAATGATCCTATAACCACTAAAGAAATTGAATTCATAATTTCAGGTAGATTCATCCAAGTTGCCATGTGTATCAATAGCTTGTTGCATTTTATTGCTGAGCAGCACCTCATGGTATGGGTGTACGCAAATTGTTTACCTGTGCATCTGTTGAAAGACTTCTGGGCTTTTCCCACATAAGCTACAATGAACATTCATATACAGGTTTTCATGTGAAATAAGTTTCCATTTCTCTGGGATAAATGCCCAGGAGTGCAATTGTTGGAATACATGGTAGCTGCGTGTTTAGTTTGATAAGATACTGTCAAACTGTTTTCTGGAGGGGTGGTACCATTGTGCATTCCCCCCAGCAAGGTGTGCGTGATCTGGGTTTTCTGAATTTTTTCCAGCATTGGAGTTGCTTTTTAATTTTATTATTGCAGACAAGTGTGTGGTGATCCTTCATTGGGGCTTGAAATTTTATTTCCCTAATGCTGAACCATGTTGAATATCCTTTCATGTGTTCATTTGCTATATGTATATCTTCTTTGGTGAAATATCTGTGCCATTCTAATGGCATTTTTTTATTCTAAATGTTCAGTTTTGAGAGTTCTTTATACATTCTAGGTGCTAGTCGCTTGAGTGATATGTGATTTACAGATATTTTCTTCCAGTCTGTAGTTTGTCTTATTATTTTTTTAAGGGGGCCTTTTGCAGAGCAAAAGTTTTTAATTTTGATGAGGTCAAGTTCACCAAAATTTTATTGTGTTGAATCATGCTTTTGGTGTCAAGTCTAAGGAATTCTTTGTCTAGCCAAGATCTCAAAGATTTTTGTTTTTATTCTAAAAATGGTGTAATTTTACACTGAAGTACATGATTCATTTTGAGTTAACTTTCTTGTAAGGTTTGAAGTTTTGGTCTATGTTCATTTTTTTGGCCTATGCAAATCGTCCAATTGCTCCAACATCATTTGTTGAAAAGGCTGCTTTTCTCCTTTGAGTTGCTTTTACACTTTTGTCCAAAACCAGTTGGGCATATTTGGGTGGGTCTATTTCTGAGTTCTCTATTTGTTCCATTGATCTGTGTGTCTGTTCCTCCAATAGAACCACACTGTCTTGAGTACTGTAGTTATGTAATAAGCCTTAAAAAGTGAGTGATTCCTCTCATTTTTTTTATTTTTCAAGATTGTTTTAAATACTCTAGGGCCTGTTCCTTGCCATGTAAATTTTAGAATACATTTGTCTACTTCTACAGAAACCTTGTGTGGATTTTGATAGAAATTCATTAAATCTATAGATCAACTTGGAGAAACCTGACATCTTTGTTATGTTGAGCCTCCCATTTCTGAACATGATATATCTCTCCATTCATTTAGATCTTCTTTGATTACTTTTATTAGCATTTTGTAATTTTCAGCATACAGATCCTATATGTATTTTGCCAAATTTATAACTAGGTGTTTTATTTTCTTTGGAAAGTAATAATCAGTTGTAAATGATATTGTGTTTTTAATTTTGGTCTATACATATTCATTGTTAGTATGAATATGCAGTTGGTTTTTCTGTGTTGATCTTGTACACCGTAACCTCGATGAACAATTAGTTCTAGATGCTTTTTGGGGTGGATTCCTTAACATTTTCTGTGTTGACTATCATGTCATCTGCAAATAGGGATAGTTTTATTTTTTCCTTTCCAATATGTATAGCTTTTATTATTTTTTCCCTTCCCTTGAAGCAGTAGCTAGAATTTCCAGTATTGTGTCAAATAAGAGTGTTAAGAGTGTAATCCTTACCTTGTTTCTGATATTACAGAGAAAACATACAGTCTTTACCAACAAGTATGATATTAGCTGCTTTTTTTTGTAGATGATCTGTATCAAGTTGATTTAGTTCCATTCTATTCCCAGCTTGCTGAGAGTTTTTATCATGAGTGATCTTGGATTTTGTCAAATGGTTTTCCTACTTAATTTTTTCTTCTTTAGCCTGTTGTGTATGGTAGGTAGATTATGTTGACTGGTTTTTTTGAGTTGGCTTGCATACCTGAAATAAATCCCACTTGGTCATGTTGTATGAAGAAACAATTCTTCTTATACATTGTTTAATTTGCCAGTATTTTGTTAAGGATTTTTGCATCTAAGTTCATGAGAGATACAGATCTTTATTTTCCTCTTACACATTGTCTTTGTATTTTTTTTAGCAGTGTAATACTGGCCTCATAAAGTAGTTGAGAGGTGGTCCCTTCTCTCCTCATCTTTTTTTGAGAAGAGATTGTGTACAATTGGTGTTTATTCTTTTCAGTGCTTGTTCGAATTTTCCAGTAAAACCATATGGGTCCAGAGATTTCCTTTATTGGGAATGTTAAAATTATGAATTCAATTTCTTTAATGGTTATAGGATCACTCAAACTTTCTATTTTATCTTCACTGAGTTTTTGGTAGTTTGCGGTTTTTAAGAAACTGTCCATCTCTTTTAAATTGCTGAATTTATGAGTATGAAGTTGTTCATGGCATTTCCTTACTGTTTTTTTAATGGCTCCAGGATCTGTAGTCATATCTCCTGTTTCATTTCTGATATTGGTGATTTGTGAGTTCTCTTTTTGTTTTTGTCAGTTTTTCTTGACTTTTATCAATTTTGCTGATGTTTCTCAAAGAAGCATTGATTTCTCTATTGTTTTCCTATTTCTAATTTCACTGATTTTTGCTTTTATCTTTATTATTGTCTTTTGCTTGCTTTGGGTTTATTTTATTCGTTTTCTAGCTTCTTGAAGTAGGAATTTAGCTTATTGATTTGAGATTATTCCTTTTTTCTAAAGTAAGCATTTGGTCCTATCAGTTTCCCTGCTAGCATTGCTTTAGCTGCATCCCACATATTTTGATACGTCTTATTTTAATTTTCATTTAGTTCTGTATATTTTTATTTCCTTTGGGATTTTCCCTTGGACCGATACATGATTTAGAAGTGTGTTGTTCAATTTCCAAATGTTAGAGGTTTTCTCTGTTGTCTTTTATTGCTTTTTCGTTCAGTTCCATTGTGGCCAGAGAAAATAGTTTGTATTATTTCAATTCCTTTAAATATATTGAGATTTATTTTAGTCCCAAAGTTTTATCTATCTTGGTAAATGTTCAATGCTGCTTGAAAAGAATGTATATTCTGTTGTTGGGTGAAGTGTTACGTATGCATGAACTGGGTTCTGTTGGCTGGTTATGCTCAGATGTTCTGTATCTTTGCTGATTTTCTGTCTATTAGTTCTATCATTTGCTGAGAATGGGGTGTTAATGTTCCGAACTCTAACTGCCAATTTGTCTACTTCTTTTTTTAGCACTATTAGATTTTGATTCATTATATTTCAGACTTTGTTGTTTGGGGAGTTTGTATTTAGGATCACTCATTTACTTTTTTATATTTCTAATATATTGCCCAGCATATAATACATGTTTTTGGTAAATATCCCCAGAATGACTTAGCTAGTTAAGGTTAAATAAGTATATAAGTGAAAGACAGAAAAAATTTTACTTTACTTTCTCAAGCTATGATTTCTTCCCTCTCTTTGTATAAATTAGGCATCATTTAGTTTTCAGTTAAATCTTCTCAGTTCCTCATTTATTTTTTTAGCATTGATTCAAAAAATGTTAGATTTGAGAAGCAAAACTTAGTAGAAACACCATGGACTTTTGAGTGAGATGAATTTGATTTTAAGTATGAGCTGTATGACCAGACTGATAATTTACCCTTTATAATTTTCTGCTTCTTAGTTGGAAAATAAAAATGATGGTACTCTGTCAGTTGGGAAACTGTTGGTGACAAATGACAGAACTTTTGGCTTTAAATAACAACAAAAAATTGTTTTTTTTTAACAGAAAATTTCAGCTTCATTTTGTCATCAGGGAATCTAGTTGCATTTCTTTGTGATTGTCTAAATTTGGTCTACTTTGAATGCCAGTTTTATCCTCAGAGTGGCTTCCCTCATAGTAAATAAAAGGACTTCCATTGTTCCAGACTTCCCAGGTTCTCACCTCCCCACCACAGGTTACTTAGAATGAGTGAACATCTCTTTGGCCAGTGCCTACAGACCTTTCTTCCCAAATGTACCCCACATATTTTCTTGCGGCTCATTGGCTTTCACTGGATCACATGTCTTCCCCTGAACCAATCGTCATAACTTGTAAGATGGAAGTGAGGGTGGTGGCATTTCCAGTCAGACCACTTAGATGAGACTACGGGTCTTTATGGGTCTAAGTGGGAAATGGATGCAGGGGAGTCCGACAGCATATGTCTGTTATAGTTTACAATATTTCAAGGTTGTTATGAAAATAAGAAATAATATGCAGAGGGTATCCGTAGTGCTTGGCATTATTAGTTACATGCAGTAACTCTTGATATCAAAAGGATTATTGTTATTATTAGTAGAGTTCAGTAATATCGGTAAATGTCTCCAGAAAGTTCTTAGTAGGACAATTTTGTAGGATAAATTGAGCCCAGAAAGTGTTTTTATTAAAAATGACACTAACTTCTATGGGCCAGGGAGATCTAAGGACAGTGAACTCTTAACTGATCAGACAATGAACCAAACTGATCTTTCTGTGTGTTGGCTAGCCTCCTCAGACTGTGTCTTTACTGCCTCCAAGGTGAAATTCCTGACCTATGATTTTAATCAAATCACCCCCTGCACAAAGTTTCAGATAACTCTCGTCGGCTATAACAGTGCCTCTCAGACTTTATGTATATGTGCCTCCCTTGGAGTATTAGCATTCAGTTTGTGAGTTGGTCATTTCTAACAAGCTCCCAGATGAAGTTTCTATTGACACTCTGAGGATTCACCTTGAGAAGCTAGGTCTGTAGGACTAAGAGCAGACAGTCCATATGGCAAAGACCCTTAGTAATCTGACCTCACCTATATCCCTAGCCTCTTCTCCCTCCATGCCTCAGGGTGTACCACACACTGCAGCCTTGCCTAAGAACCACAGACATTTGCATCCCATTGACCTTTTAGGTAGCCTGCCTTCTGTCTGGAAAGGCCATCTCCTCTGCCATCTTACTTTCCAGTGCTTACTATTGCCTGATAATCTTCAGTCTTCTGTTGGGAAGTTTATCTGACATGTCTTTCCATGTTAAATTAAGAGCTCTTCTATAAATTCTCAGAGCACTGGGTTCTTCTGGCTTCTCCCCTCCTATAGAGATACTATTTTCTTCATAATAGTTTTGCTTGTTTTTGTGTTAGTGAAAACAATAAACACTGTTCATTATGTACTGGGTCCTATGTTAAAGGCTTTCCATGTATTATCGCATTCAATCTCCTTTAATCCTCACATCTACCCTGTGAGGTAGGTATTTCTTAATGTGTTAATCAGGTCTCCCACTTGCAAAGGACAGAGTCCAGAGACACTGTTCAGTTGACCTTTAAAAAAAAAAGAGGACTTGATTGGTTCATATCTCTGAAAACTCCTGGGGTAGGTATGGCTACATATATGGTTCAATCCATAGACTGGATAAACAATATTCATAGTACGCCTATCTGACAGAGGACTCATGTCCAAAATGTACAAAGAGTGCCTGCAAATACACAAGAGCATTAAAATGAGCAAAGGGCTTAAACAGATACTTTATGAAGGGAGATAAACAAATAGCCAGTAATTAGACAAAAAAATATTTGATGCCATTAGTCACCAAGGAATACAAATTAAAATCACAGTTAGATACCATCCTACAACTGTCAGAATGGCAAAAACAAAGCAAGAAACAAATTGGCAAGGAAAGCATCAGGATATGGAGCAGCCACTGGAACATTATGTTGTTTGCTGGGGGAAATATCAAATGGTATAACCATTTTGGAGAGGTATAAACTTTTTATAAAGTTAGACATCTATTTGCCCAATGAACCAGAAATTCCACTCCTAGATATTTACCCAAGAGAAGTGCAATCATGTGTCCACAAAAAGACTTGCACAGCAATGTGAAGAGCCCTGTATTCATGATAGCCACCATGTAGAAACAACCCAAATGTCCATTACTGGGTGAACGGATGCAGAAATTGTGGCATCTGGTCACACAGTGGAATGGAATTCAACGACAAGACAAGCAAATGATGCCTACTACAGCATGGATGTAGCTGAAAGACATTATGTTGAGCAAGTGAAACTAATCACAAAATGGTACGTCAGTATGATAATATGTGTATGATAGTATTTATCCTTGGTGATAGAAATAAGTATGATGATGATTATTATTTTTTAACTGGTTTAGTTGCCTTTATAATTTTTTTTTTGAGAGGGCATCTCTCATATTATTGATCAAATGGTTGTTAACAACAATAAAATTCTGTATAGGGGAGTCAATGCTCAATGCACAATCATTAATCCACCCCAGGCTAATTCTCTTCAATCTCCAA
This sequence comes from Manis javanica, assembly GCF_040802235.1. Lineage (NCBI taxonomy): Eukaryota > Metazoa > Chordata > Mammalia > Pholidota > Manidae > Manis > Manis javanica. The sequence continues at coordinate 48,812,110 of NC_133165.1, read as the reverse complement.
TCTTCTGAAGCCTAACAAATAAGTTCTTACATGGTGAACAGTACAAGGGCAGTCATCACAAAAACTTTCGGTTTTGATCACTCATTATGAACTATAAACAATCAGGTCAAATATAAATATTTGTTTGGTTTTTATACTTGATTTATATGTGAATCCCGCATTTCTCCCTTTATTATTATTATTATTATTTTTTTAATAAAATGCTGAAGTGGTAGGTAGATGCAAGATAAAGGTGGAAAACATACTTTAGTGCTGTAAGAGAGCAAATGTAGATGATCAGGTGTGTGCCTGTAGACTATGTGGTAATCCAAGCTAGACAAGGGCAATAAAACATCCACGGATGCAGAAGATTTCTCTCAAAATAGGGGGGGTGAGGTTCTAAGCCTCACCTCTCTTGATCCCCAATTTCTCACCTGATGGCCCCCCTGAAACTGTGCCTGTCTTAGGTTGTTCCTCCCTTGAGGAATCTTACCCATCTATGGCTAACCAGTCATCTTCCGGGGCCATACAGGGAAATGTAAAGCTGTTAAGTGAGAGAGAAGCCATATTGTTTGAAAAGGTTAGCTTTTTACTTCTTTGCAGATTTATGCCCTGTGGCTTCTAATGCCCAGCATTTGTCTTGAAGTATCTTTACCACTTGGAGGAATTATGATACTCAGTGAATTCGATATGAGGCACGGATTCTATTTAAGGGTTGTAATTAGGAAGGAAGAAGAAAAGCTATAGAGGTAGCAGTCGGAAGAAAACATGGGAAGATTGATTATTTCTTTGACATATCTTCTTGTAGAGTAACTTAAGCATGTATAGGTTTTAAACTACTAATTAAATTGTGCACACACATTAACATAATAGGAATACAGTTACATAACCAAAGCAGATCTATAATTACCAGCCATCTCCAGTGAAGCCAAGAAAACCAGTTAGGCACCCTAGGCATTTGTGAAAATTTGTCTATGATATAATGGATATTGTCCAACTTTACTTGAACAGTCTGAGAGAAATCAGACAAATTAAAACAACCTATTCCTGGGAACTGTTCACATCCCATATGTTCTTTTAACAGTAGATAGTCTGTAGTTGTAAGATTTGGAGCACTACACCTGCACTTCTCCTAATTCTTGGTTGAGTTCCAACAGTATAGATCCAGTCAAATTTGTTGTTTTACCGTATGCACAGGCCAGCTTAGATATCTCCTTCTTCATTCCATTGGCAAGTCCAGGAACCGGTGGGATGAATGCAGCTAGAACTGCAGCATTGCCTGGATCATTGTGGAGGTTTTTTGATGATCATCTTCTGGTATGAGTCTTCCGGAGAGTGCTGATGTTGGAAGTTCTTCTTCATATCGTATCTTAGTTCATTTTCTGGGTAGCCAAATTAGGCTTTGATCCTCTGTATAAACACAAACAGACCCTTTGCCCACACTTTGATATGCCCTTTATACCATTGTGTAGAACTAATTGAAGGTCACCACACAGGAACTCCTTTTTTTTTTTGTAAGAGAAAGGAATATTATCAGAAAAGTGTACCTCTATAGCCGATCATCTGACACCCTTTAAGTGATCAAAATTAAGGATATTTAAAGCATGCATTAATCATTGGTTTACAGTTAGTTTTATCCTATCAGGGAGTAATCCCCCTTCTCTTTCATTCTTTTTTTTTTTTTTTGTTATCAGTAATCTACACTTACATGAAGAATATTATGTTTACTAGGCTCTCCCCTATACCAGGTCCCCCCCATAAACCCCCCTACAGACACTGTCCATCAGCACAGCAAAATGCCATAGAATCACTACTTGTCTTCTCTGTCTTGTACAGCCCTCTCCTTTCTCCCACCCCCGCTATGCATGCTAATCTTAATACCCCTCTTCTTCTCTGCCCCCCCTTATCCCTCCTTACCCACCCATCCTCCCCAGTCCCTTTCCCTTTGCTACCTGTTAGTCCATTCTTGGGTTCTGTGATTCTGCTGCTGTTTTGTTCCTTCAGTTTTTCCTTTGTTCTTATACTCCACAGATGAGTGAAATCATTTGGTATTTCTCTTTCTCTGCTCGGCTTATTTCACTGAGCATAATACCCTCCAGGTCCATCCATGTTGCTGCAAATGGTAGGATTTGCCCTCTTCTTATGGCTGAGTAGTATTCCATTGTGTATATGTACCACATCTTCTTTATCCATTCATCCACCGATGGACATTTAGGTTGCTTCCAATTCTTGGCTATTGCAAATAGTTCTGCGATAAACATAGGGGTGCATCTGTCTTTCTCAAACTTGATTGCTGCGTTCTTAGGGTAAATTCCTAGGAGTGGAATTCCTGGGTCAAATGGTAAGTCTGTTTGGAGCATTTTGATGAACCTCCATACTGCTTTCCACAATGGTTGAACTAATTTACATTCTCACCAGCAGTGTAGGAGGGTTCCCCTTTTTCCACAGCCTCGCCAACATTTGTTGTTGTTTGTCTTTTGGATGGCAGCCGTCCTTACTGGTGTGAGGTGATACCTCATTGTAGTTTTAATTTGCATTTCTATGATAATTAGTGATGTGGAGGATCTTTTCATGTGTCTGTTGGCCATCTGTATTTCTTTTTTGGAGAACTGTCTGTCCAGTTCCTCTGCCCATTTTTTAATTGGATTATTTGATTTTTGTAAGTTGAGGCGTGTGAGCTCTTTATATATTTTGGACGTCAAGCCTTTATTGGATCTGTCATTTACAAATATATTCTCCCATACTGTAGGGTTCCTTTTTGTTCTATTGATGGTGTCTTTTGCTGTACAGAAGCTTTTCAGCTTAATATAGTCCCACTTGTTCATTTTTGCTGTTGTTTTCCTTGCCCAGGGAGATATATTCAAGAAGAGGTCACTCATGTTTATGTCTAAGAGGTTTTTGCCTATGTTTTTTTCCATGAGTTTAATGGTTTCATGACTTACATTTAGGTCTTTGATCCATTTTGAATTTACTTTTGTATATGGGGTTAGACAATGGTCCAGTTTCATTCTCCTACATGTAGCTGTCCAGTTTTGCCAGCACTATCTGTTGAAGAGACTGTCATTTCCCCATTGTATGTCCATGGCTCCTTTATCAGATATTAATTGACCATATATGTTTGGGTTAATGTCTGGAGTCTCTAGTCTGTTCCACTGGTCTGTGGCTCTGTTCTTGTGCCAGTACCAAATTGTCTTGATTACTATAGCTTTATAGTAGAGCTTGAAGTTGGGGAATGAGATCCCCCCTACTTTACTCTTCTTTCTCAGGATTGCTTTGGCTATTTGGGGTCTTTGGTGTTTCCATGTGAATTTTTAAATTATTTGTTCCAGTTCATTGAAGAATGTTGCTGGTAATTTGATAGGGATTGCATCAAATCTGTATATTGCTTTGGACAGGATGGCCATTTTGATGATATTGATTCTTCCTAGCCATGAGCTAGTTTCCATGGGATGAGTTTCCATTTGTTAGTGTCCCCTTTAATTTCTCTTAAGAGTGACTTGTAGTTTACAGAGTATAGGTCATTCACTTCTTTGGTTAGATTTATTCCTAGGTATTTTATTCTTTTTGATGCAATTGTGAATGGAATTGTTTTCCTGATTTCTCTTTCTATTGGTTCATTGTTAGTGTATAGCAAAGCTACAGATTTCTGTGTGTTAATTTTGTATCCTGCAACTTTGCTGTATTCCAATATCAGTTCTAGTAGTTTTGGAGTGGAATCTTTAGGGTTTTTTTATGTACAATATCATGTCATCTGCAAATAGTGACAGTTTAACTTCTTCTTTACTGATCTGGATTCCTTGTATTTCTTTGTTTTGTCTGATTGCCATGGCTAGGACCTCCAGTACTATGTTAAATAGCAGTGGGGAGAGTGGGCATCCCTGTCTGGTTCCCGATCTCAGAGGAAAAGCTTTCAGCTTCTCGCTGTTCAGTATAATGTTGGCTGTGGGTTTATGATATATGGCCTTTATTATGTTGAGGTACTTGCCCTCTATTCCCATTTTGCTGAGAGTTTTTATCATGAATGGATGTTGAATTTTGTCAAATGCTTTTTCAGCATCTATGGAGATGATCATGTGGTTTTTGTCTTTCTTTTTGTTGATGTGGTGGATGATGTTGATGGATTTTCGAAAGTTGTACCATCCTTGCATCCCTGGGATGAATCCCACTTGGTCATGGTGTATGATCCTTTTGATACACTTTCGAATTTGGTTTGCTAATATGTTATTAAGTATTTTTGCATCTACATTCATCAGGGATATTTGTCTGTAATTTTCTTTTTTGGTGGGGTCTTTGCCTGGTTTTGGTATTACGGTGATGTTGGCTTCATAGAATGAGTTTGGGAGTATTCCCTCCTCTTCTATTTTTTGGAAAACTTTAAGGAGAATGGGTATTATGTCTTCTCTGTGTGTCTGACAAAATTCCCAGGTAAATCCGTCTGGCCCGGGTGCTTTGTTCTTGGGTAGTTTTTTGATTACCGTTTCAATTTCTTTGCTCGTAATTGGTTTGTTAAACTTTTGTGTTTCGTCCTTGGTCAGTCTTGGAAGGTTGTATTTTTCTAGGAAGTTGTCCATTTCTTCTAGGTTTTCTAGCTTCTTGGCATATAGGTTCTTATAGTAATCTTTAATAATTCTTTGAATTTCTGTGGACTCTGTCGTGATTTTTCCGTTCTCATTTCTAATTCTCTTGATTTGTGTTGATTCTCTTTTTCTCTTAATAAGTTTGGCTAGAGGCTTATCTGTTTTGTTTATTTTCTCAAAGAACCAGCTCTTGGTTTTGTTGATTTTTGCTATTGTTTTATTCTTCTCAATTTTGTTTATTTCTTCTCTGATCTTTATTATGTCCCTCCTTCTGCTGACTTTAGGCCTCATTTGTTCTTCTTTTTCCAGTTTCGATAGTTGTGATGTTAGACTATTCATTTGGGATTGTTCTTCCTTCTTCAAGTTTGCCTGGATCGCTATATACTTTCCTCTTAGGACTGCTTTCGCTGCGTCCCACAGAAGTTGGGGCTTTGTGTTGTTGTTGTCATTTGTTTCCATATATTCCTTGATCTCTATTTTAATTTGTTTGTTGATTCATTGATTATTTAGGAGCATGTTGTTAAGCCTCCATGTGTTTGTGAGCATTGTTTTCTTTGTACAATTTATTTCTACTTTTATACCTTTGTGGTCTGAAAAATTGGTTGGTAGAATTTCAATATTTTAGATTTTGCTGAGACTCTTTTTGTGGGCTAGTATGTGGTCTATTCTGGAGCATGTCCCATGTGCACTTGCGAAGAATGTAAATCCTGTTGCTTTTGGATGTAGAGTTCTATAGATGTCTGTTAGGTCCATCTGCTCTACTGTGTTGTTCAGTGCTTCTGTGTCCTTACTTACTTTCTGCCTGGTGGATCTATCCTTTGGGGTGAGTGGTGTGTTGAAGTCTCCTAAAATGAATGCATTGCAGTCTATTTCCCCCTTTAGTTCTGTTAGTATTTGTTTCACATATGCTGGTGCTCCTGTGTTGGGTGCATATATATTTAGAATGGTTATATCCTCTTGTTGGACTGAGCCCTTTATCATTATGTAGTGTCCTTCTCTGTCTCTTGTTACTTTCTTTGTTTTGAAGTCTATTTTGTCTGATATTAGTACTGCAACCCCTGCTTTCTTCTCGCTGTTGTTTGCCTGAAATATGTTTTTCCATCCCTTGACTTTTAGTCTGTACATGTCTTTGGGTTTGAGGTGAGTTTCTTGTAAGCAGCATATAGATGGGTCTTGCTTTTTTATCCATTCTATTAGTCTGTGTCTTTTGATTGGTGCATTAAGTCCATTTACATTTAGGGTGACTATTGAGAGATATGTACTTATTGCCATTGCAGGTTTTAAATTCGTGGTTACCAAAGGTTCAAGGTTAGCCTCTTTAGTATCTTACCACCTAACTTAGCTCACTTATTGAGCTGTTATATACACTGTCTGAAGATTCTCTTCTTCTCTCCCTTCTTATTCCTCCTCCTCCATTCCTCATATGTTGCGTGTTGTGTTCTGTGCTCTTTCTAGGAGTGCTCCCATCTAGAGCAGTCCCTGTAAGATGCCCTGTAGAGGTGGTTTGTGGGAAGCATATTCCCTCAGCTTTTGCTTGTCTGGGAATTGTTTAATCCCTCCATCATATTTAAATGATAGTCGTGCTGGATACAGTATCCTTGGTTCAAGGCCCTTCTGTTTCATTGCATTAAATATATCATGCCATTCTCTTCTGGCCTGTAGGGTTTCTGTCGAGAAGTCTGATATTAGCCTGATGGGCTTTCCTTTATAGGTGCCCTTTTTCTCTCTAGCTGCCTTTAAAACTCTTTCCTTGTCCTTGATCTTTGCCATTTTAATTAGTATGTGTCTTGGTGTTGTCCTCCTTGGATCCTTTCTGTTGGGGGTTCTGTGTATTTCCGTGGTCTGTTCGATTATTTCCTCCCCCAGTTTGGGGAAGTTTTCAGCAATTATTTCTTCCAAGATACTTTCTGTCCCTTTTCCTCTCTCTTCTTCTTCTGGTACCCCTATAATACAGATATTGTTCCTTTTGGATTGGTCACACAGTTCTCTTAATATTGTTTCATTCCTGGAGATCCTTTTATCTCTCTCTATGTCAGCTTCTATGCGTTACTGTTCTCTGGTTTCAATTCCATCAATGGCCTCTTGCATCTTATCCATTCTGCGTATAAATCCTTCCAGAGTTTGTTTCATTTCTGTAATCTCCTTTCTGGCATTTGTGATCTCCCTCTGGACTTCATCCCATTTCTCTTGCATATTTCTCTGCATCTCTGTCAGCATGTTTATCATTTTTATTTTGAATTCTTTGTCAGGAAGACTGGTTAGGTCTGTCTCCTTCTCTGTGTCTCTGTGATCCTGGTTTGCCTGTAGTTTTGCCTTTTCATGGTGATAGGAATAGTTTGCAGAGCTGGGACTAGTGATGGCTGGAAGAACTTCCCTTCTTGTTGTTTTGTGGCCTTCCTCTCCTGGGAGAATAGTGGCTTTTGCCGGGTAGCTGCGCACAGATAGGGCTTCTGCTTCCTGCCCAGCTGCTATGTAATTCATCTCCACTGTTGCTGTGGGTGTGGCCTGGCTCGGGCTGCTGCTCCAAAGTGGTGGAGTTGCGTTGGAGGGGGAGTGGCTGGGAGGCTATTTATCTTTGTAGGGGGCCTCTGTGTTCCCTGCAACCCAGGGGATTAGAGTGACCAGAGATCCCCGGATTCCCTACCTCTGGACTAAGTGTCCCGCCCTGCCCCTTTAAAACTTCCAAAAAGTACCCGCCAAAACAAAACAACGACCACAAAAAAAAAAAAAATAGTGGCTGCTCGTTTTTCTTTATTCTCCAGCACCAGCCTCGGGCACCTGCTCACCGGTCTTGCTGCTCTGTTTCCCTAGTATTGGGGTCCCTATCCCTTTAAGACTTCCAAAAAGCACTCACCAATACAAAACAACAAAACAACAACAACAAAAAAAAAACAAAAAAAAATGGCCACCCACTTTTCTTTTGTTCTCCGGCACCGGCCTCCAATACCCACTCGCCGGTCTTGCTGCCCTGTTTCCCTAGTATTGTGGTCTCTGTCCCTTTAAGACGTCCAAAAAGCACTCGTCACAACAAGACAACAACAACAACAACAAAAAAAAAAGGTGGCCACTCACGTTTCTTTTGTTCTCCGGCGCCAGTCTGTGATACTCGCTCACCGGTCTTGCTGCCCTGTTTCCCTAGTATTGGGGTCCCTCTCCCTTTAAGACTTCCAAAAAGCACTTGTCACAAAAAAACAACAGAAAAAAAAAAAGTTGGCCGCTCACTTTTCTTTTGTCCTCCAGCGCTGGCCTCCAGTACCTGCTCACCGGTCCTGCTGCCCTGTTTCCCTAGTATCCAGGGCCCCGCGCATGCACTGTGTCTCGGCTCTGTTCCAGCTGGCTGGGGCTGGGTGTTCAGCAGTCCTGGTCTCCTTCTCCCTCCTGCTCAGACCTCTCTCCAACCACCGCGTGCTGGGGGGAGGGGCGCTCGGGACCTGCTGGGCTGGGGTTTGTATCTTACCCCCTTTGCGAGGTGCTGGGTTCTCACACGTGTTGTTGTGGTCTGGATGTTGTCCTGTGTCCGCTGGTCTCTATTTTAGGAAGAGTTGTCTTTGTTATATTTTCATAGATATATGTGGTTTTGGGAGGAGATTTCCGCTGCTCTACTCACGCCGCCATCTTGGCTCCATCTCCGATATGATTATTTTTAAGGGGCAAGGAATTAATATGAAAGGAGATTAAAGGGGCTTTCTGTGATGATGAAAGTGTTCTATATCTTGTTTTCAATGAAGGCTACTTGAAGTACCCAGTTGTCAAAACTCATCAAGCTAAATACTTAAGAACTATACTTTATTGTTTAAAAGCTATACCTCAATAAAAATAATTATATAGTACAGTGGAAAATTAAACAAGAAAGAGAAAGATTTGCAAGACAGAAAGAAGCAGAAAATACTTCTGTCATCATGAGCATTTTATCCTAGAAATAAATTTGAACTCAGGTCAAGTGGCTTGCACAAGTTCACATAGCTGGTAAGTGGTATGCAAAGGCTCCAACAGCTACTCCTTAACCACTGTCTTATGCCATCTTTCTGGCCTCTACTACATGATCTGGTGTATAGTGGGAGTGCAATAAATGATTGTAGAGTGAATGGAAGTAATTGTGATGAGTTATGCTTTACCCAGGTGTTAGAGCCACAGATTCAGGATGTGTCCTCATACTAAGATTGGTGCAAAGGCTGGTCTTGACACCTGCAACTCAGTTCACTTGTTCTGTGAGTGAAGTGTGCGTGAGTAATTAGACTCCCAGGACTTGCTGGATTAAGTGTGGTGATGGGTGGACCACAGGGACCACGTGGTGATATGTCTGTGTCTGTATGTGGACCGTGCAGGAATTCAGTCTGAGCCACATCACCTGTTTCACTGCTGTGGAATTGGAAATGAGAAACAAGAACATTTATCTCCTTGAGAGGATTGCCCAGTAAGTTTCTGCATAAAGGGTTGTGTCACTTCCTTGCTTTAAACACACCCATATATCCCCCACTGTTGAAGCATGATTCTCGAGTTTATGGGGCCTTCAGTATACAATTTGGGGACCCTCTTTAAGCAAAATGGAATATTTCAAATTTAAAAAATATGACCGTATGTACCTGCTTTAGGGCTTCTCTCAAGGTCTTGGATTGGCTTCAAATATGTAAGGGACTAACTGAAACTTCAGCTTCATTAGTTTCAAGGTAAAATTGCCTTTGTGCTCAAAGATTTTCACATAATCTGCTTCCTCCTGTGTCACTAAGCCTGGCCTCTTATGGCTCATATCTCCAGCCTCATGGAATGTCCCTCTACTCCCTGAATTTACTAGGCTAATCGTTCTCAACATCCTTTTGGTTCAAAGACCCTTTTTATAACAAATATTTTGTAGGACCTCCTGAAATGAAATTCTTAGATAATATGACCAACCCACATGCATAATTAAAATATCAATATGACCTAATTGTAGTACAAAGGAGGAATAAAAATGAAAAGAATTTATTATAAAATAATACACATACCAGTATGTAAATGCATGGCTGTGACCACACCAAAAGACTAACTATGTGCCCATGATTTACTAGCCCCTGTTCCTCCCTGTGCTTCACAGGACTTGGTACCCTCGGTGCTGGGAAGCATTGCACAATACCATTTCTGACTCTGGCTTTAGAATACCCTACACCTTCTCTCTGGACTGCCTTTTCATATCTTCTAAATCCTCCAGAACCAAGATTTAGATGGTGGCCCTCATCACATCCTTTCCAAAAGCTAATTGCACCAGAGGCGATCAATACCTTTGCTATCCATACTCCTGATGTCTGTCCAGACTTGTGGTTCACCCTAGCTACACTGATGTCCGATCTGATTAAAATGATCAATCATTTATGTCCAAAGTTAGTGTAGTGGCAGAATTACAGACTTCAGGCAGGGATAAGTCTAGAAGCTTATCTGTTTAAGATGCCAGTGGCTAAAATAGAAAGGTGAGGAAGAGAAGCCAGAGGGTGAGTCTCTGCCTATGTTGATTTCAGAGGCCTTGTCATCGAATGTGAAAGCTGATTTGCATCTCAGCTCCTTTTACCAGCTGCATAATCTTGGGCAGGTTGCTTAAGCTCCCTGCATCTCAGTTTTCTTATCTGCAAAGTGAGGTTGATAACAGTACCAACATCCTAGGACTACTGATGAGAGGTGCTTGCAAAGTGCTCACACAGGAACTGTCATCTAGTAAGTGCTCACTTAATATGGCTGGGATTTCAGAATCCATGCTCCCGGTTCCAGGAGATACTAGTACAGGGCTTGGCAGACTTTTTCTATAATAGGCCAGAGAGTAAATATTTTAGGCTTTGCTGTCATATGGTGTCTGTTACAACTACTCAACCCTGCTGTTGTTACATGAAAGGAGACATAAGACAGTATGTAAACAAATGCATTTCTGTGTTTCAATAAAACTTTATATACAAGAACAGGCAACAGGTTGTATTTGGCCCATAAACCCTAGTTTGCCAATCCCGATACTAAAGGATGGACTATCAGGATGGTCTGTGTGCTGGAAAGAGGCAATAGAACATAGCAGCTAGAAGCCGGAGCTGTGTATATATGTCTTCTATTATTTTTTCAATAAAAATAGGAATATATTTTGTACTTTGTTCTGTACTCTGTTTTCTTTCTGTTTATCAACATACAGTGGATGTATTTTAGGTAAATAAATGTAATTTATGTAAACTCATTTTATTGCCTACACTAGTAATTTCTTGTATGTGGATGAATCATCATTTCTTGGCCATTTCTCTGTTGCTGGAGATAGAGATGCAGTTTTGCTTATTGTGGTTTATAATTATATACTTGTGATGTTATTTACTCAGTATTTTTGTCCTGCCAGACTATGTAGTGTATGAAGGCAGGAATTAGAGAGTACTGCCTGGAACTTGGGAGTCATGAAATGCTCACCTTGATGCTTGCCATCTTGGGGAAGTCACTGGAACTTCTCAGCTGAAGTTTCTTTACAAGTGAAATGTGGACCCAGGCAGAGTTGTCTGAAGGACACACACCTCAATGTTTGTAAAAGACTGGAGACTGCAGAGTAAATGCTTTACCAGCGTAAAGCACCACTAGGATGGCAAGCATCTTTTTTAGCTTTAGTATGTCTTTTTTGTTTTCTAGTTGACCAAGGGGAGAATGTGCCCATTTCCCATGAGAAATGCCAGTTCTATGTCAAGAGAGGAACAAACAGTGTTGCTCTAAGAATCTTCGATACAGAAGTGGGAAAGTTAGAAAATAAAAATAAGAAGAGAAAGAAACTATCTGACATGTAGCCACCGTGTGACTCTAAAAACTCCTGATACTATGTCTGATTATTCAAGTAAATCTTAATTTCTTTCTGTTTCATTCCCACTTTCTACTTTTTTCTTTCCCATCCAGACATGTTCTCAAGAGTGGTGATAGACCCATGGTGACACCTGGGGGTGTGTGAAGAGGGGATGGATTGGATGGATTTAAAAAAAGACATAGAAGATAGAGCCCAATCTTTCTGTGAGAAGGTAACCTCAGACAGCTGTACAGGGTATGAACTTGGTGGCCATGTAGGCTGGGGTTCTGTACAGGACTCTGCATGAGAGACAGGAAAACAGAGGAACTGGCATCTATTAAGTGCTCACTTAATATGGCTGGGATTTCCAGCTCTTAGCTGGATGGACCATCATCTCCCCAGGAGGATTTGTCTTAAACGCATCACGGGCCTGTTTCACTGCTGGAGGCCTCAGAGTCTGCAGTCCTGCAATGCTGGGAAGAACCAGAACAGGTACACACTCATACAGTGTTTTGTACAAAGAGTTTTCTTTCATCACACACTGTAGTCTGGGCCTTCACTCTCCTACAGTGGTCAAGGCATATTTCTCCAGGCTATGTCTCAAACCACAAAGGGGCATGATTCCCCTGCAGCTCTGGGCGGTTTTTGTTGACATACATCTAGCACATAGAGAGGCAGCTTTCTATAGATGAAATGCACTAAGAGATCACAGCTCTCCCCCCAGAAGTGTTGTGTCTGTTTTTTCCTAATTCCAGGGGGACTGTTGGATTGGCTTCTGCCTGCAAAAATAACATGGCCTGTTATTCTGTGCAGGTGAATCTATGGCCATTAATCCACAGAATATAGCGATCATTCACAGAGCTGAGATCCCAGGTGAAATTTCAACTGTACTACACACATGCTCTGGAAGGAAGCGATTTGTCATTCATAATGCAGAGACTCTGCTAATGCAAACGATGTCTTTCATTCATGCCGTCGGTTGGCGATTTGTAGAACAGATGGGCCAAGGGATTCGACATTCACTGAGTGTGTGAGCTTGGCCTGGAGTCCTCAGGAAATGCGGGTGAAATAAGAAGGATTTGAAGTATCTCTTTTCTTCCTTTGAATGTTTAGATCCCTAGAAATGCACCATTCTCCCATTCCATCAGCTCATGATGATTCTCATGAAATGTGCAGAGGGAGGGATGGTCAAGACCCCAAGTTTAACTGGCTGATAATTGCTTACTGGACCACCTGTGTCTTCCCTTCCCTACATATTGTTGATGTGGTATTGGTGCTTTAGAGAAGGCTCATCTGAGTTCAAATACTTGTTCTGCTACTTAGCAGCTGAAGGAACTTAGGCAAGACAGAAAACCTTTTTTTTTTTTAACTGATTTTTAAAATTCACTTACCTGATGATTCAGGATCAATGCAAATGAGTAGAATTGCTGAATGAAGAGTTTACTCATTTGAGGATTTTGATACATACTGTCTTTTTGCTATCCAGAAAGCTCCCATCAATATATAATATAGACTTACCAGCAGACTTTGAAATACTTAGATCCTAATTTATATTTTTTTCTACGAAACTAGGGATTCTAATTATTTTTGTTCTGTCTTTATAGATGATAGATGAAAAGTGCTTTTTTATTGTTAAAATTTATACCTTTGAATTTTTTATTGACACTAAATCAATCTGTTATTACATACCTTACTGAGAAATTTGCAGGTTTTGGGAGGTTGAGAGCCCATTTTTTTCCTTTGGCAAGAAAACACATGATAGCAAAAAATTCTTATTATTTAAAACATTTTGTCATTAAGCCAACTTTTATTTATTCATGATTTTAAAATTTGAGGTACATGCAATGAAGTGCACAAATCTCAGTATACAACCTCATGAGTTTAGACATGTGTATACATTCAAATATACAACATCCAGATCAAGATGTCAAACCTTGTCACTAAATTAATTTTTCCCCCTTCAACTATTTTACCCATCATCCCTCCCAGAGACCCTTTTTTTCTAATGTTTTCCTCTTATTGATTTATAAGAACTCTTTACATAATAATACTCTTTAGTATGTCTGGTATGTTGCAAATGGTTTTTCCTTGGTAAGCATTTTCTTCTGAAAGGTATTTTTTTAGCTTATAGGTGTTTTTTATTTTTATGTACTCAAACCTGTCTTTCCAGTGTGTTTTCTTGCATTGTAATTGCCTTTAGAAAGGCTTCCACTTCTTGGCAATCACAGCTGAGGAGCTTTGCATGTTTGAGATTTCTTCTCTAGTTTGATGAACCTGATGCATCATAGCCTGGCTTCCTAGATGTACTTGTCTTTTTTTTTTTTTTTTGGTCCTCGTTTATTTTGCTGGTACATGATATGTCTAAGTCCAGTCTTTTCATTGGAGTTTCTGCATATCAGCTGGGGACTGTCTTAGGGAAGCCTCCTTACTCCCAGACTGTTTTCTGGGATGGCCTCATGGCTTTTTGAGGATGAAAGGGCTTCCAGCACAGGACTTCTCAATAGCAGGACTGGCTTCTTGGGTGTGTAGCCTGTGTAGTTTCACAGAGACCATACTTAGAAAGACCCTGTTCAATTGGTTCAATGCTCTACCATCACCATTTTAACATTTTTGAGTGACTGGACCTACATTTTTATTTTGCATGGGGCCCTGCAAGTTATGTAGCTGGTCCTGCTCAGAAGTTGCACCAGGAACATTTTGGTTCAGATCATTCATTGTTGGGGGCTGTCCTGGGCATTGCTGGATTAGCAGCATCTCTGGCCTCTACCTGCTGGATGTCAGGAGCAATGCCTCCATCCCAGCTGTGGTAACCAAACATCCCCCCAGACATTGTCCGCTGCTGAGAACCACTGGGCTAGAGAGATCCCTCCAGTCCCCTGACAGTGTGTTTATTCAATACTTATTCCTCCATGTGGGGTGGGGGAAGTGGAGCTGGTGATATTTCCCCCAGGTTCTTGCTTTCTACTTTAATAACAAGCTGAGCTCTTTGCAAGGGGCTTGCAATTTAGTCCCTAGTTTCTTCTTTTCATTTTGTTCTATCCCTGACCGGTGTAGGAAGGATTCCTGGAAACTTGTACCAAATGGCCATATTTGTGTCACTGATTACTTTATTCCAGGGAACTCTTTCTATTCTGAGGATGCTCTTGCACATTGTATTTTCTGTTTCCTGATTTCCCTCAGGGTTTAGGTTTCCAAAATTCAAAGGTCTAAACTTTTAAAAGACAGAAGTGAGAAAGACTCCTTGTTTCTCACTGTGTAGCTACCCCTTGATAATGACTGTTTATCTTTCTATGTGGAGGAAAGGCCATAGGCAAAAGGAAACACAGGAATGGGGTATATATATCAGTACACAGCTCATCTCAATTTTAGTTTTCCTTTAATCACTTGGGATGATTTACTATTTATTGGATTTATAAGACTTTCAGGAAATCTTCTCTAAAGCCATGGTTCTTTATATACTTAATTTACTTATTTTCACATTTTCAGTTTTCATTTAAGTCAGAAAATAATCAAATTTATGTATAATCTAAAAAACAAGAGAAAACTTGAGTAAAGTGGTCTGTGGTCCATTTGGGAGAGAGCATGGGTTGATGGAAGCTAGCAATGTACAAGGCGACAGAGTGGGGGCTTGGTCTTGTCTTGGTGGCCCTAGGAGAAACAGGCTGAATGAATGAAGACTGCAATTCACCAAGTTTGTAGCTGGGAGGGCCCTGACTGAGCCACATGTCCCTGCAGGGCAGACATAGGCACAGGCCTGCCTGTTCAGGTAGACTCAGGACACTTCCAGGGAGAGGCAAAGCCTGGCCTGGATACTCCGTGAGCAAACCCAGTCTTTCATGACCTATCCACGTGGCCCCTGAATAGAGCCAGATGTGGGGCACTGCCAGCCCATCCCCCTTCCCAGTCGCCACATAAGGATCTTGTGTGAAGATGTTACTGCCTATGCCTAGGCCCTAAAGGGCCGGCGGTAGGACATACTGAAGACTTTGGTCCCCTCTGACAGATAACTTCCAGGCCATGCATGGTGCCCACGTGGCTGTGAGCTCTGCATGTGTCCCTTGTGTTTGACGTCTCACATGTAGATGAGTGCTGTGGGTTGAGTTGTGTCCCCCAAAAAGATGTGCTGAAGTGCTAACTCCTAGAACCTGTGAATGTGATCGTATTTGGAAATAAGGTCTTTGAAGATACAACCACATTAAAAGGAGGCCATATTGGATTGGGGTGGATCCTAATTCAATGACTAATGTCCTCATAAAATTGGACACAGAAACAGAGATAGGAATGCCACGTGGAGACACAAAGACAGAGGAGAGGCACAGGGAGAATGCCGTTTGACACTGGAGGCAGACATTGGAGTGATGTATTTACAAGCCAAGGAATGCCCAAGAAGCTAGTAAGAAGAAAGGAAGGATCCTTTTCTAGAGCCTTCAGAGGGAGCATGGCTCTGCTGACACATTGACATTGGATTTTAAGCATCCAAAACCATGAGAGAATAAATTTATGTGGTTTTAAGCCATTAAGTTTGTGGTGCTTTGTTCCAACAGCCCCAGGAAGCTAATACAATGTGGTTCTTGTAGTTCCACAGACGATAATGGTTTGTGATGTTGAGGGAGTAGACATTACTACTGGATGTCTGTGAGACATGGAAGGGTGGAGGGTCTGAGTGTCTCAGATCTTGTCTGTCTGGTAGGAGCCCCTGTACATGTTGCTTTGGGCCTCCACCAGGTCCTGCATCTACTGGTTGAGGCTGCACAGTTCCTTCTTCAGTTCCACATTGACATTCATGATGTCCTAGGCCTCTAGGCTTTTAGGGAGCTCTCAAAAGCATGTTGAATGTGGATACACTGTGAGGAAGAAGCTGTCATTGGTGTGAACTATGTCACCTTCTTCAGGTTCTGGAGGTCCCAGGTAATAGTGGTGTAGTCTGCAGAGTTCTGGGATCTGCCGTCTGGGTCGGCAAGAGCTCCATCATGATGCCGCCACTGCTTCCAGTGTATTCTACTGCCTATAAACGGTAAGCAAACCCCATACTTAGTTGTTTCAGAGAAGCTGTTGAAGAGCAGGCCAATCATAGAGGTAATCAGTAGCATATCACTTTAAGGAGGGACTTAAATACTGTTAAGGTTTTAGGATCCTAGCATTGCCCTGTGTAGGTATGTGTGGAAGTGGGATAATTCCTCCTTCTGCTTGGACATGTCCCATTAAACCCCATGAGGTCTTTCTAGAACTTGTTATTGATCTTGTCCAAGATGACAAACTTGAGGTCAAAGTTGTTTCCAGGTGGCTTACATTCTCCATGAGCTCGCCATGTGGAGCTCAGGAAGGAGATCTACTCTTCTAGGCCTGCACCATGTGCATCTTAGGGAAATGATCTTCTCTCTTGCTACAAAATCACCTTCAGGAGCTCAAGAACTCCTTCGAGGCATCAGAGCAGCGTATATCCAGGCATGTGTCTGAGTGCCTCTTGTAGGTGCTCTGGTTCCTCATTAATCTGCACCCATTCTTGGAGTGGAGCCACCTAATGAGCCTGTTTCCTGGAGGTGGCCCTCAAAGTACACCTTAGGGAGAGGTGGGCATTTGTTGGGACAGAGCACAGCCCACAGCTGTGTCTGTGATTCCTCCAGGCACTGGGCTTGCTGGTGAAGGGGTGTTGACCTGAGCTGAGCTTCCAGGTACTGGCAGACATGCCTGCAGGGGATGATGAACTCCATCCATACTCTGCTTGGTCACTGTGATGTTCTGCCTGGTGTTCTCCTGAGATCACCTGTGACTTCAAAGAACATCATCTACAGAACATGTGCCTGTGCTAGTGACCATGGAGTCCTTGAACACAGAGCCACACAGTTGGCCATAACTGTGGCTTCCCTGATGGCTGCTTGGCAAGCACCAGAGGCTCTTCCTCCTCCTTGGGCATCAGATCATGCTGGACTCAGAGTGAATGGACTGAGCTGGCCTGATGGATGAGAGAGGACATACTGTCCTCCCTGTCCTATGGTGAGTAGCTACAGGAAATGGGTATCCATGGTGACATTTGGATGGGTTGGTTCCCTTGGTTGAATGCTGTCTGGGCTGGGGGCCAGTGGCTCCTTCCTAGAGTGGTAGTTGTAATGGGGTTCTTGCTCATGTTCCCATCCCAGAGCTCATCTTCCAAGTCTGACTGTCCCAGAACAGCACCCTGCACACCCCTACTCCTCATGTTCCCTCTGTGGTGTCTGGGAAAGGACCTGTACTTCATTTTAACAGAGGAAGCATTTTCCTTATAGTGTCAATTTTTGCATGTAAATCACTAGGAGCAATTCCAGTAACCTCACCATTTTTTCTGCTAAACTGCTCACTCTGTCGTCCTCATGAGAAACTGAATATGTTTTATTCTCTGGGGGTCTCATCAGGCACAGTCTACATCGGAGTGTCAAAGTGTAGAGATGAAAATAATTATTTTCAAACTTCTTTAAATACCTACTAGGAGAAAAAAAACCTGATTTCTTCTTCCTTATCTGCAAAGTCTATGACATACTCTTTGTATGTACTAAATATATGCACTATATATATGACTATATATATATATATATGTATTAACGAGCCATTCTCATTGAAATTTAGGTAGAATCATATATGTCTGTTGTTGTTCCAGGCATGTGCTAGACACTTGCAAATGGCACTCATAACAGCCATTTAAGGTAGCTGTAATTATGTCCATTTTATTGCAAGGGAGGCTGAAATAACCTGGAAGAGACATGAGCACTTTTTAAATATTGATGGAAATCAGTTGGTTGAGATGGAGTGATTAATAGAGGAGACAAGATTCTAAGACAGAGGCTGGGGGGAATGGGAACCAGAGTGTGCATGGGAAGGAGAAAAATGGGGAGAGTGCATGTAGGTAGGGTTGTGGGCATAGGGAGAGAAGGTTGTAGGAATTTGCTTCTGATGGCTCTGAGTGTGAAGTAGGAGTTAAGGTCATTGAGAGGAATGAGCAGTAGAGTGAGGGACGTTTGGAGATTGAAAGGATTAGAAATAGTCATTAAGGACAACGGAAATGCAAGTTGCCCAGAGAATTCCAGCAGGGATACTGGGCAATGCCGATGGTCTGGTTGGGGTTGGTGATCATACATTTATAATGAAACCGTTCCACCTGGCTGGGTAGTTTTCTCCACCAGTGCTCAGATGTCTGGTTGGTGTATTCATTCGCTTGGGTGCCATGACAAAGTGCCATACACAGGGTGGCTTAAATAATAGAAACCTACTTTCTCCATAGTTCTGGAGGCTAGAAGTTCAAGGTCAAGGTAGGCATTTTCTGAGGGCTACTCTCCTTTGCTTGTGCATGACCATCCTCTCTTTGGCTTCACGTGATCTTTGCTTTGCTTGTGTCTGTCCCAACTCCTCTTATAAAGACACCAGTTATATTGGATGAGGACCCTCTCCAGTGACCTCACTTTAATTACTTCTCTAAAGACCCTATTTCCAAATAGTCACATTCTGAAATTATTGGGGGTTAGGCTTCAACATATGAATTTTGTGGGGGACACAACTCAGCCCATCACACATGGAGAAGGGGAGGATATGGTTCATTCAGAGCTGGGGTTTTGACCGGGTGAGTATTGTGGTATGGGAAAGGACTAGGGTGGCAAGGACATTGTCAAGGAAACTGCAGAAATAAGGACCCTAGAGCAGATAACCCCCAGAGAAATGCAGGTGTAGGGGAGGACACTAAAAGAAAGGGCACCTGGTATAGGAGCCAGTGACATGTCCTGGGGAGGCCAAAGAGGAGTCGTGGGGCAATTGAATAGGCATGTTGGAGGGATTAGAGGCTGTGGTCAGAGAGTGGGTGATTGTATGAGTGATTTCAGTTTCTAATACTTTCCATGGCATGTAACTTCCAGCAGCAGCAGTTTATCTCTTTATAAACCAGACGTGCTTGCCCTTTTCAAGTCTTCCAGAAAGTGCTATCTTCAAGACAGTGATGAGCCACAGCATTGCCTCCAACCTCCGTGAAAGCTGCATGTGTTGCGATGCCTTTATTTGGATATAGCAGGACATTGTTCAAACAAGGCTAAGGAAAAATGAAGGGAGATTTATAATAAGGATTCAGAGATATAAAATGGAACTTAATAAGAAACACAGCCAGGCCCCTCCAGTGCTAGAATCAGCAATTGGAAACACAGCAGGAATGAGGGACCAGACCAAGAATCAGAAAGCCACCGGGATCCAAGGTGGCTACTCAGCCTTTTCTTGGAGCCACTAGGTCTGTCTGTGCATCAGCTACACAAAGAGCCACTCAGCCCTCGAGACTGACTCCCTCCGTGTCAAGCAAGTGCAGGATCAGACCCACAGTAGTCTAAGAGCTTACATGCCCTCTGTTCAAGCAAAAAGCAGAGAATCACTGTCATCTGTGCTCTGATGCCAGCCCAGAGGTGTCTAGGACAGATGCAGACATCGTCCAGGCAGAGTAGGGGTGGCCAGGCCATTTACTGATAGGGTGGAGTAAACTGCTGTTCTCCAAATCCCTTTGAAGGTTTTTTTTCTGTCTTTTAAACTTACTGTTAATTGTCAATGTAAAAAAACATAAAGTGTGCACCTCACAAAGAAGCAGACTTTTTGTTTCTATTTTGGTGGAAATCAATCACTGAATGAAGGAATCAGTTGGATGTAAACACTAAAAAGAAGTTTTTAGAATCGAGATCCCTGAGGATGCTACATTTAGCACTTTCTGATTTCTCCCATATATTCAAACATTTTGAAAAAATGTAAACTAATCTGTAGGAATCTCTTTCAAGAGTAAATGTGATCCGCGATGTGCCAGATTGTCCTGTGAGTTTTATCTCAAGGCAGGGTGGCTGGGCTATAAATAGCATCCCTACTTTTTGCTGAGTTCTAAATAAAGATGAAGGTGGCAGTTGGAGGCAGTCATGGCACCTATGTGAATGCGGAATATGGCTTAGTGGGAGACACACGGGTCCACTGGCATTAGATTGAGTTACCCATTCAGTCACAGCCTGGGACAAGTCTCCCTTAGTGGGGACTCGGCTGGTGAGGTTTCACTGCCTGCAGGAGCAGAGAAGTCCTGTGGCCTACAGGCAGCTTGCTTCCTAGGAGAGAAGGAACATCTTTCCTAAATGTGACAATTGGGAAGATCTCTCCATTTCTCTTAGGACAGAGAAAGCAAAGGGGTGACACACTGAATGGGCCTCCTCCTCCTGGAAGGAAGCTTTAGTTAAGGAGATAAACTGTTATCCTTAGAGGGCCTTGGGGACATTAGACAATAAATGTCTCCTCAGAACACAACCAAAGTAGTTCTAAATCTCAGTTCAGTGCACATTTCACTCTTGCACGATTGCATTGCTTCTCTTTCCCGACTTCATCCTCTTACATCTTCTTGGCTTGTGTAAATCTTGTCACTTCCATTAAGATTCCTGGTTTGGGGTACCATATGATCTGTGTAACATAAGCATCTGTTTTACCTTGTTTTCTGAGAACAGATTTTCTCCTACAGTGGCAGAAGTTACTCATTCACCCATAGTTATTCATTCTCCAAATTTATATCTCTGGCCCCTCTGACCACTCTCTGAGTCCATACTTGAATACCTAATGGCTAACTTGACCTTGGCACTCAGATCTCGTAATATCACCAAGCGAATATCTTGATTTCCTGCAAGTCAGTTTCTCTTGTAGTGAATGGGGACTCCCTTCTCTGACTTACTGACATCAAATACTCATGAATTAGTCTTGATTCCTTCTTTCCCTTTCCCTTCTGTCTTCAGTCCATCAGCAAGTTCTGTCTGTTTTAGCTCTGAAGTATATCCCAATCTGGTGCCCATGGATATGGCCCACTGTGAAATCCCTGGTCCTACTGTCTGCATCTCTCATGCTGCAGAAGTGACAGCCTTCCTCCTGGGCTCCTCCTTCCCGGTTTTTGGTCTATTCTGTGCACAGTAACATTTCAGAACATATCAGTGCCCTGTGCCAGTGCTCAGTAGCTTCCCATGCACTCAGGACAAACTGAAAACCTGGCCCGTGCTAATTTCTGCAAAGCTGTGTTCTGCCACTCACTCGCTGGTCCCTCTGCGGCAGCCACTCCGACCTCTCTAACCCCCATTTTGCCTCGGTCTTCCACATGTGCTGTGCCTTGGAGCCTCCCCTGGGAATGTCACACAGTTGGCTGCCTCTCTTCAGTATAATTTTCCCTCAGTCGTCCCCTCTCCAGAGAAGTGTTCCCTCACCACCCAGCCAAGAGTGCCTGCCACAAGAGGCGCATTCAGTCATCACTATCTGAAATAACCATGTTACTGATTCATTTACTTACCTGAGCCTCTAGACTATGAATTCCATGAGGACACAGGCCTTTTCTGTCATGTTCATTGCTCCATCTCCAATGATAGAATCGTATCTGACACAGTAGGAGCTCATTTGACAATTGTTCACTGAATAAAAGCATGGATACAGGAATGAAGATACAGTTAGGGTTTGTGTCAGTGACTCTGCAGTCGAGTACTTCTTTTTCTCTTGGGTCTTGCTTATGGATCTGTAAGCGTTACCATCAGTGTCTGTTCCTGCTCCATCTGCTTCTTAGTAATCAGGGTTAATTCTCATGTCTTGAAAACTGACCTTAGCTAAAGGTGCTCATGATTAATCCATAATAACCATAGTTTGTTCTCAGATATATCAGTCAGCAAGGCTTGACTTGAACAGAGAGTCCTCTGCATTGAGAGGCCGGGGGCCCCACCGGCTACAAGACTCCAAGTGAATGCTGCCAGGGGAGGCGTCAGCTCATTTTGATGTGATTGAAAAGCACACAATGGTGGGGACTTTATATTTCACTGTAATTTTGCTGACTTTGCCATTTTAGCAAAAAATGATTTATTCTAATGTGATTTGCATTGCATAAAATTATAATAAATGTTTTTAAGAACAAGGTGCTGTATATTTAGGAAAATGCTGTGTTTTTATGAGGAAAAGGTTCAAAATGTATTGGCATGTATTTTCCACAAACACATGCAAAGCTCTATATGCTGCAGCCTTGACATTAACATATATTATTTGCATAAACCGTAAACAGTGGGCAATTTCTTTGTCAAACAAAAAGTACTGATTACCTTAGAAAGGATATTAATATCCTTCCTTTATCCATATTTTAAAATTTTGCTGACTGTATTTTGATGATCATTCATCTTGTCTGGTAGCATAGTCTGCAGCCAAGACTCTCAATATTTCCTAAAACAAAAAATAAGATGCAGGAAAGGCAATGGCTTCTGAATGTGAACGGTCTGGCATACGCTAATTCTGAGTGGGAGGAGAGAGCCTTTCTTCAGCAGAAGTTCACAGCGATTAGATCTGGGCATACAGCAGGTGGGCATCTGATTGACAGAGGGGAGTTGGTAAATATATTTTCAAATTAAATATCATGTTTGTTTTCAGCCCTCCTTAACAGCTTTCCTGTTGGAGTTGTGGTCCACTGAACCTAGCTAGTTTCCTCTGGGGTGGGCTGGGAACAACATAGGTCATTCAAACAATTCCCTGTGTGTTTTTCCCTTTAATAGCTTGGGATCCTTTAAACTAATTTCAACTGAATTGATAGCAAAAATGGTGAGGTTGTATCCCCCCAAAATTGGGTTCCATTTTATGTGTGAAGGAGTGAAGTGATTGATACTGATTAATTGCAAAAGGAAGGAATCTTGATCTTGGAGTCAGTTAGCCAGATGTGGATTTTATTGGTTAGTGATACAACTTGGATCAAATTATTTAACTGATCTAAACTGTTCACTGTTTACCTGCTGAGGAAAACAGTTGACCATGGATTGGAGTAAGGATTAAATGAGTTGATTCATATAAGGAGCTTAGAACCTTCCACGGTACACGGTAAGCACTCAATGACTTTATCTGTTGCCATTTGTACCACAACTAAGTGAACTGGAGCCCAAGAGATCTGCAACATAGACTTCTGTGGAAATTAAACCAGATCAAGTGTCTGACATATGGAAACTCAGTATATATGGGTTTCCACCTCTACCCTGATGGTTGGCCCCCTGAGCACTCATGTGATATGAACTCTCCAGAACTGGTGGGACTCAGCCCACACACACAGAGAATGATTGGACAAAAAGGCAGAATTTGAAATGCAAGGTAGTTAATAAGTAGAGTCACCAAGCGTGTCCCTTTCACAGAAGATGTTTTAGTTCTTGCCTCACAGACTGGTATCTTCTCCATACTGAGGGCATGGATGCTGTGATGAACTAGAGAGCTAGCCAAGCATTCAACCACCTGTGACCAGCTTTTGCAGTGTGTGTTGTGTGCTATGTATGATGAAACTATAAGATGGGGAAAGCTTCCTTCCTGGTAGGGAAGACTAGTTGGTGACTTTGAAAAAAAATCGCAGAAGTGTTTTTTCAGAGTGGATGAAAATTTGGGGAATGGGAAATTCTATACCTTGTCAATTCAACTGCTCAGAAAATGACTTGGCAATATCTAGCAAAGCTGAAAGTGTGTGTATCCTATGACCCACCACTTCCCCTCTTAAATAAAGCCTAGAGCAGTGGTTCTTAGAGTGTGGCCCCTGGGCTGGCAATGTCCACATTATCTGGGAACTTGTTAAAAGTGAAGAATCTTGAATGACATCTCAGATTTACTGAATCAGACACTGGGAGAGGAGTCTGGCAATCTTTGTTTTAAGAAGCCCTCCATGTAGTGGTGATGCTCTGTCAAGTTTGAGAACCATGGTCCAGAGGAATCTGGCATCAAGGCACAAAGGAAATGGAAAGCACAATGGTGGAACTGGAGGTGACCGGGATGCCCACCGCCACTGAGTCATTATGGTGTATGCCTGCAAGATCATCACGTTCAGTACTGAACAAAATGCTGCACAGTGATGGTTCTGTCTCAAAAACAAGGTTGAGGGAGAGGGAAAAAAAAAAGTTGCATTAAGAGCACATGCAGTATGCCACCATTTAGTTTATAATCTTGAAATTTACAAAACAAACTATATACATGTGTATAGAGTAACACATTGTTTAGGGGTGAATGCATACATAGAGACAGGAGGGGACAGAGAAAGGAATGTATAGGAGAAACCCCACAAGGGATTTCATCACTATTAGCAAGGTTTTATTTCTTAAGTGATGGGTATGTTGGTTTTCATTTTCTTGGGATGTATAAAATATATCATCAACTTTAAAAAGAGAGCTTTCCTAAAATATGTCTCTTCATCTCCAGGGCAGCTTCCCTTTCCCCACCTGTGTTTGAACAGGCACATTCCCAGCTATTTGCTAACCATCCCTTATCAGGGGAATCCCTGGGCAAACACTACCTTGCTCGGTGAGCCAGCTCAGTTCTGTGCATGAGCCAGAGGGCAGCTTAATCTATTTTTTCTATATTTTAGATTCTTCATATATTTCAAAGTATTGTCTCACACATTTCATCCTCAAAATAACTCTGAGAGTGTGTGGTACTCCTCGCTTGACAGATGATGAAAAACAAAATCAAGTCAGCTAACATTTATTGACCACAGTACCATGTACCATCTACAGAGAGAAGCACTTTATGCATGTTTTCTCACGTAGCCATCACAGTGACCACATGCGACAGATGAGGAAACTGAGAGGTAACGCAGTTAAAGGAAGTTGCTGAGGACCAGTAAGTGCAGAGTCCGAGGGCAGCATCAGGTCTGCATGAAGGACAAGACCTTGCTTTATTGACTGTTCCCTGTTATCTCTAAAGAAAAGGGTGGTTCCATAACTTGCCTAAGGCTGGTTGGCTTTGGTATATACAGCTCTCCATATTCTCTTTTGTGTTAAAGGGTGATCCACACTCCTTTTCTTTTTGTTTTAACCCTGTGGGTAAGGTGGGCATCTTGGTCACAAGTAATGGAAATACATGCTGGCTCATCTATGCGGAAGAGAACTTAGTGGGAAGATATCAAGGTGACCAAGAATAGGAAGACTGGAAGGAACAGAAATGGATGGAAAGACTCTGTGAAGGGAGTGGCAGCAGAAACCATCGCTGAGCCCCGCTCAAGCAGAGGGAAGACTTACTTGCTAGTCTTTTCTGCTGTGCTAGGAGGTAGTCATTGCAAGTGTACAAAATGAAAGAGCGTAAAATAACTTCCTGCTCCCCCCGTGCACCACCCCGGTCAGGATGTTGTTAGGAAGGAGTAAACGGCTGCTGGGTTTGCAGGCAGTGAGGCAGCCATGCAGACAGGAAGTTCATCTCCCTAAGCAGGCAGTCCCACGAAACCAGAAAAGAGAAAGAACTACATCTTTGCTGCCTGGCGTCCCCGAATGGGTAATTAAAATGATGCCACTGCTGTTTTTACTATGTTCAAAAGTGTTTTAATTTGTATGTAGCCAGAGGCTTTCTGGCAATAGGAACATTTTTACAAATCTAACAAATAATTATAAATAAATAAAGTCTCCACTTCTGCCATTTGGGGGAACGTTTCCTTCAGGTAACACATTTATAAATCCTCCTGTTTGACAATACGGAGCTAAAATAACAGTAGAGCTTGAACTCGTTGCTTCAGTGACAGTTGAAATGGTATATTTGTCAGCATAGAAATGAAAACCAATATCATGCAGGGAGGTAATCTAGTCCCAAAGGCGCCATGGACTATAAATGCTAAATTACAATAGACCTAGAATGTAACCTTGCATAATTCTTGAATAAAGGGTGTAAAGAACAGAAAACCCAAGGTAGCAAGAATTCAGATTAAAGGAAGCCTATACAAATTATAGTTAAGGTGACTCTGAGGCTGTTGATGAGGTGTCCTGGTGCCCCCCAAATGTATTTGACAGCTCTTCTTCATCAGTAACACTGACTCTAATAATAGTGAGAAAGAGCACATAGGGAGGGGTTGCTATGTGGTTGTGCTCAGGCCCCCTTGGGGACTTCAGATCGTCTCAGGTCAGTATGGGTCAATGCCAGGCATGGTTGACTTTCCAATCTTTAGTTCATGGATGATTTCAAGTGGAGCTTAGGTGATACCAGATTTCCTTTCTGACTGTAAGAGCTGACCTTATTTTGGGAACTAGGATCAGCTAATACATTTCCACTGCAGAATATTGTTCCATCAAAAACTCACTGGATGCCATCCAGCTCATTCAGGTTCAGATGAGACACATGTGGACCTTGAATGTAAACATATGCCCATATCCTGCTTCCCTTTCATTCTGAATGATCAAAGCCCTAGGTAGACAAGCTGAAGTTCCCTATGGTCTGAGGAGGAAACTATTACAGTAAGGAGTATGTGAGAAAAATTACAAGGCTGACTTTATAGATGCTTTCCAGGATCTCTGAAGAAATGATATAATCTTGTTCTTAAAAAATCTAGGGGGAGAGCAGGAGAGTCTCCCTCTTATCAAATATGGTGAAGTTATAAAAAACAACTGTCTTTAGGGTGTGGAAGGAATCCGTGCATCTGTCTGAAGGGACAGGTGAATATTCCAACCAGGACAGCCCATTGTGTGGTGTAGGTGAGGGCAGGATTCCTTCTACATAACAGAATCACGGCAAGTATGTGCAAGTCAAATTTTCAATGCAACACTAGATCACACTCTTTAGAGAAGTCCTGTTGTAAATTAAGTACTTCTTTTGGAAGTTAACCATTTTTATTGAAGAGAGGCAGCCTAGCATGAGGGTGAAGAGCAGGTATGCTGGGGCCAGTTGTGTGGGCCGGAATCTCAGTTCTTCAGCTCCCGAGCTGGTTAAGTGCACTTTGGGTTTCCCAGATGCTAAATGGGAAAACTAATGGAAGAGTAAGTTTGAATAGTGCATTGTAAGTATTCAGTGGCTACCAGCTATGGCTCCTATTACTTACCTACATCAAGTCCGCTAAAAGCTGTCTTAGCTTTAGTGGAAGTATGCTATTCTTCTCTTAGACAGTCTTCCCGGAAGTACTCTCCAGACTGATTCATTCTCTCTATTGTCCTCCTCCTCTTTCATTCAACACTTAGTGTACCTGCCATTTGTCAGACATATGTAGCTGGTTTTAACCAAAGAGGAAGAAAATAGTTTCAGCTCTCAAGTAACTCACAGTCGAATGACAGAAAACCAATGAGAATAATGACTGTGATTCAGATTTTCAGTTCGTTCAATATATTGCTCTGTTTTCTGGTACAATTTCCTCAGTAGGCCATTTACTCCAGAATCTCTTAGATAATTATTCAGTGTACTCAGCTGGCTGTTGAGGGGCTGTGGTGCCCAGTTTGCTTATCCTCCCTCTTGAGAACACCAGGACCTTCTTTGTTCCATAGACCCTCCCACTCTGGAGCACTGTACTGGGTTTACATCTTTTCAGGGAAGCTGGAATAGGTCCAGCTCACTGAGATGGCCCCTGGTCATAAATCACTGGGTGTCTTCAAAATAAGGCCAGTGCTCAGCCAAGAAAAATAAACCCTTCTGGGGGCACTGTTTCCACTAATCCCAATGAAAAATTAAGGATCCCTTGAGGGGTGGGAGGTACCACCAGAGAATTCTCTCTTGTGACTTGCCTTCCATGCCACTAGGTGTCACTGTTCTACACAAATAAAATGAAACCAAATTGGCCTTGGCACCGTGAAATTTGACTTTTGGTTAAGCGGATCTGGCAGGTTTAGGTACTTCCTCAGTGTGAAGTTGTCAAGTAGCCATCACTGCCACCTAAAGACTGGCT
This sequence comes from Manis javanica, assembly GCF_040802235.1. Classification (NCBI taxonomy): domain Eukaryota; kingdom Metazoa; phylum Chordata; class Mammalia; order Pholidota; family Manidae; genus Manis; species Manis javanica. The sequence continues at coordinate 48,784,158 of NC_133165.1, read as the reverse complement.
ACGGTACAGGAACCAACCCTGCATAAAAAGCTTTTGAAATTAAAGCATCTGACACGTAAATCCAATACCCTGTACATATCCTCTTTGGTATTGATCCTTTTAAAACAGATCTTTAAAGATTAACTTTGTGGAACAAAGATAATGTATTTGTGGAATGTCTTATTTATGTATCTGTGTGGGAAGAAATATCTGGTTGCATCAAGATGTCATACTGAAAACAAAAGGAAATTTCACAAAGGTAAACTATTTGCCCTTTTCCCAGTGACCTTCTTCTCTTTGAGAGACAAAAGGAACCATAAACTCACGCTGAGAAATAAAATGTAACATTACCCATTTGATCCTCCCTTCTCCCACTTTTAAACAATTTTCCCGAATTTTCCATCTTTAGGACAATTAACTAGGGGTTTCTTAGCCATTAAGAGATATTTCAACAAAATAAAAACACCGTCCACCTCCCACCCCCATGTACACAAATGTACAGAATTATTATTGCACCAATGATCTTGACATGCTGGACACACCTCCTCGAGTTAGTTGCATGGTCTTTTTGTTTTAAACCTGACAAGAGAGTATTGTGTTTATGTTAATTCAGGGATCTCTTCAGCAATCACATTGCTCAGGGAATGCTCAATCTTCACATTTGCCCATGACAGATTGGTAGAATAAGGATCTAGAACGTCAACCTGACGGTTTTAGGAGGTCTTATGAGGCTCCAGACAGAATTTCCTGCCTTTGTCCTGTCCCTCTGAAGAACATCTGATTTTATTGGTAAAGTTATGATCACAAAAGCCAGTCAGCACTTAAGCTTTATGTGGTGTTGGCTTATGGGCTCAATTTTAAGGCAGACCCAGTCCTTTGCAAGAAAAGGTGACCTACTGGTTAAAAGGAGAAAAGTACAGCAGAGAAGTAACCAAATCTGGGATATTGTCATTACAAAATAATGTGTCTTATAAGACATTGGTTATCCCCAGAATGTTATGGTTGAGTTACACTGCCCATGCTGTGTTGAGCAATGGAAACCAGATGGTTTTTTGGCTGACCTCTTATGACAACATAATGTATCTTGATAATCCCCACATCCCTTTCACCCTGACAGCTCACTGGGGCCTGATGTGGTATGATGGAAACAGTGCAGATAAAGTTCCTGTTCAGAATTCCTTAAGTCCCTTTCACATAAATGTCCTCAGAAACTTTCTGGGAAGCCCTATGTTGCAAATTGTAGATAGAGAGCTTTGGTTATTGCAGTTGAAATTTGAGATTACTTTAGGATTCTTTTGAGCCATTTTGAGAAGCAATCTCAAATCTCAGAATTTTACCCACATAGAATGGATCTGTGAGGTCAGCATGGTATCTTGGCTATTCCACTAGAGTTTTGATAGGTAATATTAAATACTTTCATATTTATTTTACTTCCAATATCAAATAAATTGTTGGTTATCATTGTAACTTCAAGCCTCACCAGTGCCTCCATGTAAATAATTCTCAGATGCTATCATACCATAATGATAAAGATAATGTAATGTCAGCTTCCTGGAGTAGAAAAGTGATTTTTTTTTCCCATAAAGGATATTTTTAAATGGGTCATTAACTCATTTTATGAGTACCTTAATGCTTTGAGCACTGTGAGGAAATAATGCATCAATGTACTGGGGCCAAATATATTCAGAAAAGAATTTCATCTCTTATGGAATATCCCCTTATAAGGTATTACACATCCTAACAGCCTGGATCAAATAAACAATGAAGAGTTTTTATTGTTGTAGGAAGCACCCATGTAAAGGTTTCACATGGGTGAGCCTATGGGGCTAAACTCAATCCATAGGCCATTCATGCTTAAATAGGCTTTTATTTTTGGGTCTAAGAGACAAGAGTCTCATAGTTGGCTAAATGAAATCCAGCATTTAATTCTTCTAACGTTTTATTCCTTCACATTTAATTCAAAGCCAGAGTCAATCCCATATAGCTAATCCATGTAGATTAGCTTTAACAAATGGATCTAAATTGTCTTCTAGTCTATGATTTTCCAGTGAAGGTGGTGCAATGCAAATTCGGACCTACATCAGTGGGAGGTACACAGAATATTCATTCAATGTATTTCTCCCATTCTTATAGCTGAAAGAACAGTCGTAAACCCAGGGCTGTAATGAAGAGGGTAGGATTATCCACAGATAAGAGTTCTAAACACATTCTGATAGAGGATTATAATCAGTACAAATTGTAATGGTCGTAGAAGGAGTTGTTCTACATATGGCTTTATTCTTGAGTACTCAGTACCATCTGGCACTTTGGGGCTGAGCCCAGCCCCACCACCGTAAGAAGCCATACTTGTGATATATTGGCATGAATATGGAAGTCAATGGCTCCTTGACATTTTGGACTCTTCATCGTATGGCAAGTTCAGCTGCAGAGATGCCCTTTTTCAGTGGGCAGGGAAGTGGCTCAGCTGAGGTTGTTTTTGTTGAAGGAAAGGTCACCTCAAGGAGCCTTGAAACTTTGGCTCAAGTTCGGGGATTACATCTGGCACTCTGAAGCGCCTCTTTTAGATTGAGTGAAATACTTGCAGTATGGATGTAGAAATTAACAATTTTACACTGAAAGATCTCAGTTTATGTTCTTATACATTTTGAAAATTGATAGACTGAAACAATGTGGGCTTTTTTAAACCTGCTTCTAAAACACTTCATACAGACTTTGATTATTGTGTGCTATGCTTTTTCACTTTCCTCTCTCTGCTCATGGACTGTCATGTTTTTAAAGTTAAGAACCATGTCTTTTTCATCATTTTTATCCCCAGAATCTAGGACCTGGATGGACACACTTCAGATATCCAGTAAACTAGTTGAATTAGCCCTGAAAACTTGCTTGTATTTGTGCTTTATTAATCCCACTATTAGGAAGGCATTGAAGTATGGTTCTACCACCAGAATCCAAGAAATCAGGATCTTCAGGGACTAATAACTATTTTGAACTCAGAGGCCTTAGTGTTCTTTTATAGGTACCTGATCATATAGGTTCTCTGTCAGTATTTCCTGAGAGAATAAGAGACGTGTGAATGTGTTGGCACCACTGTTTACTATGTGATCTTGAACAAGTTATTTTGACTCTGTAAAGCCTTAGCTTCTTTGTCAATAAAGTAGGGCTAATAATTTTATCTACCTCTGAAATAATAGATTCCATGAAATTAATCACATGAAGAGATGAGCAACAAATATAAGCAATTTACTATGTCTCGACAAGAAGTACAGTTGTCTCCCTGTACTTCTACACATAACGTCATTCATTCCTTGCATAGGACTGCTGTATTCTTGAAAAACGGACAGTTTCAGTTACCTTTGGTACATATGAACTATCCCCAAATTTAGTGGATTAAAACAAATATCTGTTACATCTAATACACAAAACTATTCACAGTTTTGTGTATTAATTTGGCTCAGCTGGGCAGTTTTCATTTGTGGTCTCTAAAGCAGCTCCAGTAAAAGAGTGGCTTCTGAGTAAAGGCCTGTCCGGGGTCACTCACTCTCCTGGCAGCTGATGTCGGTGGTCAGCTGGGAGCTGTCCACTGGAGCTCCTGCCCAAGACCTCTCCGTATGGCTGGGGATTTTCATGGTGGTCTCAAGGAAGCTACCCTTTTACAGGGCAGTGAATTTCCAAGAGGGAGCATTCTGACGGGTGAGCATTCCAGAAGGCCCAGTGTAAGCTGCAAGACTTCTTATGACCTGGCCGTAGACCTGCATCACCCAGGCCAAGAGAAAATCCCAGGGCCACTCTAGATTTGAGAAGAGAGAGCTTTCACAGGGCATAAATATGAGGAGCCTGGTTCAGTGGGAGTAGAGGTAGATGGCTACCTTGACTGATGAGCTACTCAAGTAAACTCAGATCCTCTGGCAGAGAATCTGGAAATAAACATGGTGGGAGATGATGGTCTAATGATCGATCATCTACATTGAACAACTGGAAACAATGTCAATCTTTCAGTCATAACTATTAATGAGTCCTAATTACATGGATGGCAGCAGCCTTCTGCATCACATATGGGATTCTCTGATTATCATGCAAGCCTTGGATTGCATTATCATTTGAAGAATCAGGATTGCTTGCTGCAAGATGATCTGCTGTGACACTGCTTGAACTTCATTCTAACAGGTTTTGAATAGCTTCCTCTCTCAAGTTGGTCCAGCCTCCTGAACTTATATCCGGATTCTTGAAACAAATGGTATTTTGCTCCCATTTAAGCTTTATGGCCGTTTTCCTGAACTCATCTGCAGAGGAGTTAAATACTTCCCAGCTGTTGAACAGGCCTCATCCCCACCCTGGTCCATCATTATTCTCCCTAGATGCACCCATTTTTAAACACCTTGATGTCCAGCCTCCAAGACTGTTCTCTGTGCTCTTGCAAATATATGTTTATAGTTTTGTTGTTTCCTAAGTAAACTTGGGATCATTCACTCATTCAACTAGACACAAATGTTTTATTCAGAAATTATTTACTGAGTGCCAGTATGTCTGACATTTTATTTTATTTTAAAACAGCATATATTGGCCATTCTCTATCAGTACACAGCGTTGCCCTCATTCTTTATAACTGCTGCCTGAGGTTATTCGCTTAGCTATTCCTTTAATGATGCTCATGTTATGTCCCCCTGTTTTGATATTACAAACGATCCAATAGTGATCCTCCTTGAACGTACATCTTTGGGCACACATGTAGTATTCTTTCCTGTAAAACAGAGTCTAAGAAGTGGAAATGCTGGGTCAAAGGGAAGACTCATTTAAAATTTTGATTAAATGATGCTGAAAATTGATTTTTCAAAATGACTGTTATAAGGAATAGCATGTGATAATGGAGGTGATTCCTTATGCTCTGGCAACACTGGAGATTGTATTTCTTCCTTTTTAATTTTTGCCAGTCTAAAGGCTGAAAAATGCTATCTCACTGTTTATTTTGTCCTTTTTTGCAAGTTAATTCTTATGCACATTTGTTTGTTTCTCTTTTCCTCTAAATTACCCATTTTCCCTGTTTCTCTGTTGGGTTGTTTGTAATTTAGTGAGTCTCCTTGTGCTCCTTTGAAGTTACTGGCAGTATCTGGAAGTGTCCTCCTTAAGGAACAGGAAACTGAATTGACAAACAGGGGCTGATTTTTCCCCTCACATTGACAAACCTAGCGGTAGGCGCTGTTGGGGTTTGCTGTGGCTCAGTCTCATCCGCCCTGGGATCTGTAAGGCTCTTGGATTTTTCCTCTTGATCACAAAATAGTAGTGCCCTTGGCATCAGGCTTTTTGATCAGAGAGCCATAGCTTTCCCAGCATCTGCAAGGAAGCAGGAAAAGTCCAAAGAAATTGATAAGGAGTTTTGGGTGAATCAGTAACCAATGCCTGCCACTTTCGTATTAACACCTTGTGTTACTTGCCAGTCACGTTGTATTTTTTTCCCATTTGTCATAAGTATCTTAATTCAGCTTATAGAATCTTTCAGCTCCCAGGAATTCACATTTTGAAGGTAGTAAATTCTGTTACAACATTTGTGTTTGATTTTAGTTTTCATATCCATTGTGAAAAAAATTTTGTATTTCCTAATATATTCTAATACATTTATAGTTTCTTTTTATTTATTGCTTTATAATGTGCTTTTCATTTGGCTTTATGGGGGTATAATTGGCTCATGACATCGGGTAGTGTACTGTGTACCACATGATGATTTGATACATATATATGTTGCAAAATCATTATCACAATAAGTTAGTTAACATCTTTAATCTCACATGGTTACCATTCTTTTGTTGTTATGGGGAGAACATTTAAGATCTACTCTCTTAGCAACTGTTAAGTATACAATACAGTGTTATTAACTATAGTTACCATGCTGTACCTTAGATCTCAAGGACATATTCCTCTTATAACTGTAAGTTTGGACTCTCTGACCAACGTCTCCTCATTACATCTACCCCCCAAGCCCCTGGCAACACCAGTCTGCTCTCTGTTGATATGAATTCAGCTTTTTCATTTTGTAATATAGTTTGAAATCAGGAAGTGTGATGCCTCCAGCTTTGTTCTTTCTCAAGATTGCTTTGTCTATTCAGGGTCTTCTGTGGTTCCATATGAACCTTAGGATTGCTTTTTTCCATTTTTGTGGAAAACACCATTGGAATTTTGATTACATTGAATTTATTAATTGAATTAATAGGCAGATTTGGGTAGTATAGGCATTTTAACAATATTAACTCTCTATTCCATGAACATGGGATATTTTTCTATTTATTTGTGTGTTTTCAGCTTATTTTGTCAGTATCTGTAGTTTTCAGTGTATTGATCTTTCACTTCCTTGGTTAAATTTATTCTTAAGTGTTTTATCTGTTTGTCTTCGATGTGTTGTAAATGGGATTGTTTTCTTTTTTCAGATAGTTCACTGTTAATGTATAGAAATACAACTGATTTTTGTTTTATTTTGTATCCTTGTTTATAGAAATTGTTTACTAGCTCTAACAGTTTTTTGGTGGTCTTCAGGATTCCTGTATATGATACCAACTGCAAACAGGGACAGATTTACTTTTCACTTTCCAATTTTGATGCCTTTTTTTCCCTTACTTAATTGCTCTGGCTAGGACTTCCAGTACTATGTTGGATAGGAGTGTGAGAATGGACAACTTTGTCTTGCTCCTCATCTTAGAGGGAAAGATCCTAATCTTTCACCATTGAGTATGATGTTAGTTGTAGACTTTTCATATATGCCCTTTATTATGTTATCTTCCTTATGTCCTTCTTATTGTCAACAGTTTTTATCATAAAAGGATGTTGAACTTTTTCTGCATCAAATGAGATGACCATATAATTTTTACCTGTTCTTTAATTAATGTGGGGTATCATTTCTATTGATGTTGAACTATCCTTGCATTCCAGAGATAAATCCCTCTTAATCATGATATATGATCCTTTTACTGTGCTGTTGATTTTGGTTTGCTAGTGTTTTGCTGAGAATTTTTACATCAGAGATATTCTTCATAAAATATGCATCATAGATGTTTTTTAGGGATATTGACCTGTGGTTTTCTTTTCTTGTGGTGTCTTTGGCTTCAAGTTCACTGATTTCTATTATGTGTTGTTGAGTCTGCTGTTGAAGCTGTCTATCACATTTTTTGTTTAAAATCACTACATTCTTTAGCTCCAGAATTTCTGTTTGTGTGTGTGAGTGTGTATGATTTCAGTCTCTTTGTTGAACTTCTCATATTGTTATCCTGGTTTTATTGAGTAGTCTATGTCCTCTTTAGCTTATTGAGCATCTTTAAAACAATTATTCTGAGTTCTTTCTCAGGCAGTTCAATCTCCCATTTCTTTTGGGTACCTATTACTCAAAATTTATTGTGTTCTTTTGGTAGTGTCACGTTCCTTGACTTTTCATGTGTCTTATAGCCTTGCCTTGGTGTCTTTGCATCTGAATGAGGAGTCACTTCTTTCAGATTTTATGGACTGGCTTCTGTGCAGAAACACCTTCACCTATGGGTGGGCACATGGGCAGTGACCGGATGGGATATGTGGTGGTGCTGGTTCTGGTATCACAGCTCCAACTTTGTCACATGCACCAGCAACTGTGGCTCTGGCTTGAGGAGGGACAGCAGCATGGACTTTGGGAAGCTCCATATGCTGGGGTCAGTGTAGACACTGGCCAGGACTGCAGGGGTCCTCAGCACTGGAGGCTGCAGGGGTCTGCAGTGGTGGTGAGGGCTATGGGAGTCTTCTTCCTCCCCTTTTCCCCCATAGGGAGAGTTGTGGTAAGGGGGATGCCTCTTGGCCCTGTGCTGTGCTAGTCTGGGGGATGAGAAGATGCAAGTTAAATGCTTTGTACCCTTTTTTCTGTGGCTGTCCTTGGTTTTTATGCCCCATTGGGTTGCTGCAGTTTCTTAATTGTACTCCAGAACTCCTCCAGAGCTATTTTTGCTGATGATTAAGTCATTGTTTTTGTTGGGGGACCTACTAGTCCACCATCTTGCTAATGTTACTTTCTGGATAGTGAGTTTTTTCAATATCATAATCAAATTTCCCATCTGTTTCAGTATTGTTTGTTCTGTTCTGCTCATCCATATCTCTACCAGAACCATATTCTTTCAATTACTATAGCTCCTTGTATATGATAATGATACCATCCAGGTGGCAGATGCCTTTGCCTATTCTTCATTTCTCCTAATACCAGAATATTTTGGCATATTCTCTCATATTTGCTTCCCCAGATAAACTTGCTAAGCAGTTTATTAAGTTTCATTTAAATGTCACTTGGAATTTTTCACAAGATTGTGTTGAAATGAAAGATTAACCAATAAAATAAAAATAAATAAAGAAAATGAAATAAAAAATTAATACTTCATATTTTAAGTATTTTTAATATACTTTAGTAAAATTGTATAATTTACATTACATCTTGTTTATTTTTTTGTTATGCTTATACCTGAGCATTTCATACTAACTGGTATTACAATTAGGATCTGTTGCAGATTCTTATTGGTGTTGAGGATAGCTATTGATTTTTGTTTGCAGTTGGCTACCTTCATAACATTTCTATTAATTAAAAAAATGAAGTTGGTTTTAGTAGAGTTATTTATAATTGTTTTGTTTTTAGGTCAAGAATTAAAACTCTGGTTTTCTTAATAATTTTAACTCTTCTTATTTTTTTTTCCTTTTTGACTCAGTGCAATGTCTAGAATATCCCAATTTAACTGGAATGCTTATGACCTTTCACTTCTAAATGTAATGTTTATCATAGATTTCTGCTAGATATCCTTTATCAGATGAAATAAAATCTTCTACTTGTAGCTTGCTGTGAATATTTGTTGGGAATTTAGGTAGATATTTATCAAAATTACTAGTATGTATTGAGGTGGGCATATAGGGTTTCTCTTTTATTTCATGAAGGTGGTCAATTTTAAAAATCCTAATAATGAACTATCATAGCATTTCTAAGAAAACTATTGGTGTAGACACTCTAGATTAAGATAATTAATCTTTGTTATAATTTTTGGCATTCATATTTATGTATTAAATTGGTTTGTTCTTTTTAGGGTGCTTTTTTGGTGAAACAGTTTGGTTTTTGTATCACATTTATGTTTGTCTTTGAGAATGATTTGGAAAGCTTACTAAGTTTTCCACTGTTCAGGTTATTTGTTGTGAGAATGTTGATAGAACTTACCCATAAAATTATCTGGGTCTGGTGTTTTGGGAGGGTTACCCCCAAATTAAAAAAAAATTTCTCTGTGCTTTGTTTAAAATCCTTTTTGTATTTACTTTATTTACTAAGTTAAAAATCCTTAGAGTAACCTTTTTAATCACATTTTTCAGATTTATTGTTATACATTTATATATAGTCTAAAGCTCCCTCACATTTGTAGTTATGCACTGTTCATCATTCTTAGAATTGTTACTTGTCTGTTCCTTGATTGGGCTTGCTGAAAGGTTGTTTATTTTATGGCTCTTTTTACAGAGCAGCTTTTAGTTTTATTGCTATGGCCTGTAGTTTTCTATTTCATTTATTCCTGCTTTTATTTTTATTCATTCCTTCTTTTATTTTCTTCAGTTTTTTTTTTAATTGTCAATTTGGTACTTCTTTTCCAGCTTCCTGAGTTGAACGTTTAGTTCATTTATTTTCAGTCTTCCTTGTTTTCTAATACAAGCATCTAAAGTGATAAATTTTCCTCAGGGAACTGCTATATGTGAAATTTAGGTATGCAGTGTTGTAGTTGTTTATTTCTAAATAGGTTGTAATTTCAGTTTTGAATTTCTATTTAACCCAAGCATTATTTAGGAAAGTTTTAAATTGAAAAAGGGATAGTTTTGTGATGTTATTTATTTACTCTTTTTTCCACACCAATTTTTAATAATTTCTGAATTTATCATATTCATTCCTCTTTGCATCTTTAAAATTTTTTTACTTTTTTGGAACTTAAGATTTTTTTTATGGCCCAATAAAAACATTGAAATTTTTTGAAATTTATTTTTAAAGGATGTATGTCCTCTGGGTATAAAACATATAAGACATACATATTTGAGCAGACCTGTATATTTACATACACATAAGCATATAGGGAACATATCTGTATTTACTCAAACTTGTTAATCGTCATCCTTTCTATATGATTCTTTTCATCTGTGAGTATCTGAGCAGGAAATCCGTTATGACTTTCTTTTAATTCTGAATTATATTGGTATATTTACTTTGAAATTCTCTTGTTTAGTGCATAACTTTTCATGAGCTTTGTAGTTTCTTAAATTGATCAGTTTTATTAATAAAATATCCTTCTCTGCCCATGAGGTCTCTCATCTTTAATTCTATTTTATTTCTGATATTTAATTTGCTAATTCTATTTTCTTTTTTCCCCACATTTGACTGAAACTTTGTCCTTTTACTTTATTTTCATTCTTTCTGAGTGGCCATTGACCCTTGAAAAACACAGGTTTGAACTGTGTGGGTCCACTTATCTCTGCGCTTTTGGCAGTAAATTTAGTGGAAAATTTTTTGGAGATTTGTGTCAATTTGAAAAAATATTTCCTCTAGTTTGGTTTATTGCAAGAATATGATATATAATAAATAAAAGATACAGAATATGTGTTAGTTGACTGTTTATGCTATTGGTAAGGTTTCCAGTGAACAGTAGGCTATTAATAAACTTTTGGGGATTCAAAGTTATATGCAGATTTTTAACTGCACAGGGGTTGGTACCCCACCCCTGCATTGTTCAGGGGTCAACTCTACTTTGTTCTAAGATTATGTCTTATAAGGAGCATATAGATAAATTTTTTAAAACTCTCACTTGTGACATCAGAAATTTGAAAATTCTGTATAGGTCGAAAAATCCCCACATCTTGACTGCCTTGACAGATTCTACCCAGCCTTTGAGATGACTTTGAAATGTCACCTCTTCTATGAAATCTTGTCAGAAATTCCTAGCCCTGAAAATAAGTGGATGTCTTCTGTTTCTAAGTTACTTTAAAACATCTAAATTCTAGCTCCTAGCGCATTGTATTGTAAGTTTCTACTCAACTAACTTCTCTAGGATTCATGAGAAAGAAAACAAAATTCACATTTCTTTGCTTCTTTAATCTCCCTGCTCCAACACTTGCCCCCAAACAGTTCATTGCTATTCTTTGTTCTACAACCTCCTGCAGAGACCATGCATCTCCTGAGTATTCAGAGGTTATGCCTACTGCATGCAGAAGGATTTCAAAGTGAAGAAAGAAAAGGGTGTTTCATATATGGGCACAAAGGCAGGAAAGCACTAGTTCTGTTTGGGATTTTACTAGGAGGTCATTGTGGCTAGAAACTATTTTGCATTAAGGAGGGAGCAGTGAGTGGTAGCAGGTGAGGATGAAGAAGGAATAGATGTTCAGGTGGAAACACTGTTTTCCTGCAAAAGGAAACATTATGTCCATCACTCCATCATAATGTTTTTGGGGCTCAACTTGGACCTTTTATCAAATGATTTCCCATTTTAATTCCTTGAATTGAACAGCTGCAATCCTTGGACTCCTAATGAGTGGATCTTAACTTGGAGAAATCACTCAAAGAACATTTGCCAAGGGAACTGACACATGGCCAAGAACTGTGGCACTCATAAATAATACAGCATGTTCCCATTTTTCTGTCCCCTCTACTACTAGCACTTGAATCTATTGGGGATTTACACAGTGTGCTTATTTTTCCACACAAGATGCCTGACAGATTGGGCACCATTCTCAGTTAGTTTTATTTTGTTTTTACTATTTGTTCATTGTCCCTGACTTCATGGAGAAGGGCGAGCTGCAGTGGCTGTATCATGGCTCCCAGCCCTATGAGCATTAACATTATGTGGTGTTACAGAGCCAGCTGCTTGAGGAGCGAGCCTCCCATTTGCCTGACACCACGGAGAGCCAGCTTCCATCATCTGTCGCATGCCCACTCCTGCCTTCCTGTGACCTTCCAGAATGATTCCCAGCACTGTTCTCTTTTATGCTTTCCCCCTGCAACACTGTGCCTCCCTCCCTGCCCGCCCCTGCCTCCCCCACCTTCCCACATTCTGGTGTTCAGAGGTAGTCGAGACTAGTTCCTCTGAAAGAAAGCTTTGGGAGCATAGCTGGTGGGACACAGCTAGTGGACTTGATAGACAATCTCTACTGATTACAAAAGGGAGTGGGTCTGGTGGGAGAACTGTGGGGCATGCGCTGGCAGGTAAGGAGCTAGTGTGTTTGGAATACCCACACTAGACCTAGGAAACAGCGAAGAATTTATCACACATTGGCACCACTTCCAAAAGGTACCATTCAGTTTGATTTTGATGGTAACACATGGTCTTTTAATGAGAAATACCATTCATCACTTTGCAAGAGTTATTAATGGGTCTGGCCTGGTACAATAACAGTGGTGGACATTTGGGGACCATGTGTTACATGTCCTGGACTGTGCGTTTGATGCACTCACTCATTAATCATCAATGGCAAAAGCATCAGGTGGGTTCTGTGTTAGCTGATTTTATAGATGAGGAAAGTGACAGCATGCTAAAGTTAGGTGTCTCCACATGAGAACAGCAGCAGGGCCTCTTACGACCAACAGACTCTTACCTTCCCTTAGTTTACTTGTTTCTCTTTGAATTCTTTTCCTCTGAAAATCCTTAAGGATTCCTGAAACTTTGGCCTTAACTCATTCTGCCAACTCTGCCTGATGTACTCTTCTCTGCTCACCTCCCTCTCTGTGATGACTGTTTCATGTTGCTCTCCACAGCCTAGACCTGTCCCCTAACCATAGTCTCATGCATAGGCTGGGCACCTCTGTTTGGGTGATCCACAAATTCAACATGTTGATAACTATCTGGATTAAGGAAGTCTTTCAATTGGAAATTTGGAATTTGGTACCTCCCGCTACACACACACACAATACACACATCTCCCAAATATAGACGCACACAAAGGACAACTAATTTAATCTTTACATCCACTGTACCCACTTCCAAACCATTTTCCATAGCAGAGCTAGAACAAGTTTTCTTTGAAAACAATTAAAGCAGATGTTGGCACTCTCTATAAAGGCCCGCAGTGGCCTCTGCCACTTTTAAGATAATATCAAAGACTTAGATAGAACATGTTGATTCACTGAGCATTGGAACACTGAATCTTCACAACTTTTGTTGTGGAAATGATTGACTTGATAAGGAAATGAAGATACACAGAGGTTCAATTATTTTCCCAGGGTCTCAGAGATAGTAAGTGATGGGGCAGAGATTGAAACCCAAGGAATGTGAGTCCAGAGGCCATTCTCAGACTTTAATCTTTGCAGCTGGTCTCCTTCTCCGTGGCATATCCCATATAATCCCACTTGAAATGTTTAGACTTCTCCCATTTTCCTTGTCCAATGTGACTTATAGACAGAATCCTGGAGAGAGGAGACCTTGGGTAAAGACCCAGTCTGCCAGCCAGCCCGTAATGGACAGAGTGGGGGCAGGAAATAAATCCCAACACTTTGAGGTGTTTATTATTATTATCTTCTATGCAAATATACTGGCACACTGTCGGGATTCAGTGGATTTTAGTGAATGGTGGGCTGAAATTGTTCAGATTTCATGATATGAGAATCAAGACCAGGCCTACATACTACCCATAAAATTTATATATTGGTTTGGACAGAAATATGTACACATCATCAGGGGCTGAATGAAGAAGAAATACACATATGCCTGCTGTGTACTAGGTGTTTTGCAGGTATTTTGTGAGGATCAGAATGACATGATCATTAGGCAATACCAAAGACAATAATTTTGCTAGGAATGGAAGGGTCAGATCATTACAAGTTTGTCAATAGCAACAATTCCACATCTGAGCTGTTCTAATACATCTAAATAGCTTAGTCCCACTATCCCTTTTATTATTTTTTTAAAAGAAATTCTATGGTTTTATAGGATTGACTCTACAATCATCAATTTGTGAGGTCTATGATGAGCAAACAATATTGCATTACAGTTCTCAATAGGGGAGAGACTATCAAATCAAGGGCTATACATGTAAAGCTGGGAATATGTCAGAATCACTTAGTTCTGCTTCAGGCTGATTTTATGAGGCAGAAATAATGCAGGATATGATTTTAGTCTAAATATTTGGATGACCCTTAAAACATCAGCCTTTTGCTCTTTGAGTACAGTCTGAAGGCCCAAATCACTCTAATTTGCAGCTTCTTTTAGTTTGATTTCTTAATTATCGAGTAAAAATCACTTTAAAAAAAGTATACAGTTCTATGAATCTTAACACATGTAAAGATTCATATGACCACCACCGCAATCAGGATTCAGAACAGTGCCATCCTTTATGGTCACACCCTCTCCCACTCCTACCCCTTGGCAACTGCAGATCTGTTCTCCATCATGTAGTTCATTCTTGAGAATGTCACATAAATGGAATCATACAATATGTAACGTTTTGAGACCAGTTTCTTTCACTCAGTATAATGGCTTTGAGACCTATCCATGTCTGTGTATATTGATAGTTAATTCTCTTTCATTGTGTGATGTGTTGAATTGTGTGCTCCCAAAATATTTGTTGAAATCTTATCCCCCAGTAACCTCCAAATGTGACCTTATTTGGTAACAGGATGATTACAGACATAATTACTCAAGATGAAGTCATGGTAGAGTAGGGCGGGTCCTTAATCCTGTATGACTGGTGTCTTTACAAGAAGAGTTGGGAGACACAGAGAGAATGCCATGTGAAGACACAGAGACACACAGGGAGGAGACAGCCATGAGCAGAGGGAGCAGAGCCTGAAGCACTGTTGCCATAAGCCGAGTTGCTCCTTGGGGCCTCTAGAAGCTAGGAAGAGGCAAAGGATTCCTTTTCTACAGGCTTCAGAGGGACCAAGTCCCTGGTGCCATCTTGATTTAAACTGCTAGCCTCCAGATATGAGACAATGATTTCCATTCCTTGAAGCCATCCAGTGTAGGCTATTTTGTTACAGCACCATAGGAAGCTAATATTTGTAGAAAATAGGACTCTCTGAACTGCTGAAAATTCCTCAAAATGTGTATCATCAAGTGTTGTCAGTAACAAAAAAGAGAGCCTAGAAAACCTATGGACAAATAGAGTGGAAAGATATGGGATAGCTCCTGGGATTAAGGATAACATTGAATAAAAAGAGCAGAGAGAATGGGGACCCAGCCAGTTCTGGGGACTGAGTGCAGGAACTAATTCCAGTCTCACCTTGGTACTGTTAGGATGTCTCAGCTCCAATTGCTTGAGGTTCAAATCTGTTTCCCTGATTACTAGTAAGCTTGGACATTGCTCCAAATATTTATCACGTATTTATATTTTTTCTTTTCTGAATTTACTATGTAGATTTACCCCCATTTAAAAAAATATATGGGTAACCTTATTTATTTTAAAAATCAGTGGTAAGACTTCTTGAAATATTCTGGATTTCAATCTTATTTCTATCTTATATGATACAAATAATTTCTCCTAGATTGGCTTTGTAACACTAGAGTCTTTTGTCAACAGACATTTTAAGTTAATCACAAGGACAAATCAATCTATTTTTTTCCTTTATTGATTCTTCCTTTTATTAATATTTTCCCATTCCAAGATTCTAAGAATGTTATCCAATATTGTCCCTTATCTTATTTTAATGTTCAGCTCTTTAATTCACCAGTTTAATCTTTCAAATGCTGTTGAGAATTTTATTTTATAGAGCCCTGAATTTACAGATATTTTTAGATATATTTATGATATATTTGTAGAGATTTTAAATATTGGCCTTATTGAGTTATTCAGGATTCCTTTAAGATACTTCTGTAAATATATGCTATTTTCTTTATATTTGTCTTGCTTGTTTTTCCTATGTATTTCATTTTTTGAAGAAGGCGTAGCTGTTCATTAGTTCTTTAATTCACTGTGTACAGGACAGTATACAATTTTTGTGTATTTAAAGTATCTGATCACCTAACTGGATTCTATTATTAGTTTGAATAGTTTTTCAGTTCATTTTCTTCATTTTTCTGGGTAATTAGTCAGTAATTGATAATGACTGCTTCACCTTTTCTTTTCCAGTATTTCTTCTCCTTTACATATCTTCCAGCATTTATCCGAACTCTAGAATAATTTTTTTTTAGCAAACGTGATATCAGGAATTTCATCTTTTCCTGACTTGATTAAGAATACCTTTAATGTTGACATTTATTTTAGTGTTTTGGTAGATCCACTTTCTTGAGTTAGGCCGTAGTTTTCTAAGAGTTTTCACTAAAAAATAAGGGCTGAAATTTATTAAATGCTTTTTCAGTGATTATTTGAATAATCAAATACATGTGTTCTAATCTGTAATGTAATGAATCATATGAATAGAAACCCTGAAGTTCAACCTTTGAACATACCTTGTAATTTTTGTTGAAGGTTGGACATTAAGTGTTGCGTGATAGGAACAGAGGTAAAGAGACCTTTAGTGTGAAGTTTTATGTTAACTTGGCTATGGGCTGGGCTGTGTTTAGTATGTAGTGTAGCTGTAGGTGCCAAGGACTTCGAATTCCTGGAGTAAGGAATGCCCTCCTCCGAGGTGGACTAAAGCCCAGATACAGTCTCATCCCCTGGCGAGCAGCTTTTGCTATGGAGAGTGCTCTGGGCGTATTCTACAGTGGCTGGTCTCCTGCTCTCCTCCACCAAAGCCTCAAGCTGAGTTTTCTCTGCTGCTCGCTGTGAGAACTTGATATGGTTCCTGGAGGTAAAACCCATGGAAGTGTGGGGGCTTTCCTGTGATATAATAAAAAATAAGCATTTGCTCTTTTGTCCCCAGTTTAGGAGCACAGAGCTCCTGAAGTCCTTGACTATCTTTTGTAAATGAGATGGCTCGTGGCAGAGGCCCCTGTATAGAGTTCCAGGATGGGGACTGGTCACCAGAAAAACCAGTGATTAGAGGGTTGGGACTTTTAGCCCCACATCTCAGCCTCGGGGAGAGAAGGTGGGCTGGAGATGGACTTCAGTCACCAATGGCCAATCATGCCTTTGTAAGGAAACCTCCATAAGCATTCCCAAACTGCAGTGAGGTTCAGCGAGCCTGGGTTAGTGAACGCACTGATGCTCTAGGAGGGTATCCTACCCGGATAGGGCATGGGAACTGTGCTGCCCTCCTTCCTCCTACCTTGCCCTATGCAACTCTCCCATTTGGCTGTTCATGAGTCTTATCCTTTATAATAAATTGGTAAACTTAAATCTAGGAGACCCTTGAACAACACAGATTTGAACTGTGTGGGTCCACTTACACACACATATTCTTCAATAAATATATTGGAAAATTTTTTGGAAATTTTTGATAATTTGCAAAACATTTTCTTATCTCTAGTTTATTGTAAGAATACAGGAGATAATGTAGCAAAATATGTTTTAATTGACTGTTTATGTTCTCAGTAAGGCTTCTGGTCAACAGTAGGCTGAGTAGGTAAGGTCTTGGGGGACCAAAAGTTATTTGTGGATTTTCTGCTGCGTGATTTTCCCTTAACCCCTGCATTGTTCAAGGGTCAACTGTAAAGTGTTTTCCTGAGTCCTGTGAGTCAATCTAGCAAAATATAGAATATAAAGGGGTGGTCATGGGAAGCCCCAAATTTATAGTTGGCTGGGTAGAAGTGTGGGTACCCCATGTGTAGCTAGCATCTGAAGTGGAGCTATCTTGTTGGACTCTGGAGCCCCTTAACCTGTGGGGCTGCATAATTCTATGTAGTGTTAGAATTAAATTGAATCATTGGACACCCAGTTGGTGTCAAAATCAGAGACACCTGAAGACAGGTCCCACTCTGACTAGTCCACACCTGGTCATTTGTCAGAATGACCATTTAAATGTTCCTTTAGTCAATAGCAGAACTGGATAGCAGATCTTGATTGTAACTGTGGATTCACCTGTTTCTTTTGATTAGGAGGTGGAGGTTTGCCCTGTGACTTCAGTTCTCTGATGCATCCAAGAAAAGTCATTGATTTTCCACATTTTCAATTTTTTCTTGTTGGAAGTATTGGAGTGATGATTTCCAAGCTTTTTATGTGCTGAAACTAAAACTGGAAGATTCCTTACATTGTTTGAGTGAGCCCTAGTTGGCCAAGATATATTTCTTTCACACACTTATTGGTAAGACTGGCTCATAGTTTTCCTCTTTGTGTGTTAGTGGCACTGGGTGTAGTTTTACATTGGAGTACGTTTCATGTTTGTATAGCTTTGTTACCAGGATTCACAGGATGAGTTGAGAAACTTTCTGCCTTTTCAATTTTAGGGCTTTTCATTGTGTCTTAAAAACTTGGCAGAACTTTCGTGAACAGCTTGGATCAGTGTCTTTTTCATTTATTATTATTTTTTTCAAACTTTTACTTTTGTATGCATGAATGCACACAAAACTGACACACCCACATACACATGCAAATTCAAACATACACAGCTGTAATTCTTCATAAAAGGAATTATAGCATGAAAAAACGTTTTGTCATGGAATCTTTATATGTGATCTTTTGGTTCTCTTTTTCTTTTTGACCAAACTTCTTCCTTTACTTCCCCTCCACTTTCCTTCCTAACTCATTCCCCCATCCTCATTCTATAACCAATGCTTATGGCCCTTGTATGTAGTTTTCTGCAGCCTTCTCTACGCTCATCATACACAAATGCATGTGTGCATACATGCACGCACACACGCACACACACACACACGGAGGGAATTATTTTGATTATCGTTCTACAAAAACTGGAATACACATTATATGTGCTTCTCTGCATCTTGCCTTTTTCCCTGTCTATACATCCTGCAGATTGCTCCAAAGCAGCTGATAAAAATCTAACTCATTTTTTTAATGACTATGTAATTTTCCATAGTAGGGCATTCACTTTGTTTCCTGCTTTCTTGCTTCTATAAATGATTCTTCATTAATAGCCCCAACACATGTCCTGTGTACTGCTGCTTTTATTTTTCTTTAATAGACTCCCAGGAGTGGGGCTTCCGAGTTGAAAGGTATGTGTGTTTTTAATTTTAATAGTTATTTCCAAATTGCTTTCACTGGTACCTCATTTTGAGTAGATTTTTGACAGCATTTCCAATTTCTTCAATGGCTATTGGCCAACTCAACTTTTCTACCTCTTCTTGAGTCAATTCCAGTAAATTATATTTTCCCAAGAAGTCATTTATTTTGCATGGATTTCCAAGATTGGTGGTATAAATTTTATATAGTTTTCTCATATAATTTTAAAAATTCTTTCTTCTGTCTGTAGAGCCTTGAATATTGTATATGTGTCTTCTCTCTTTTTGGGTAGCTATTCTCAACGTAACTCTCCAGTTTTTTTAACTTGAAAATAGCCCTGGAGCTTGCAGTCATTTTTTTGTATTTGTTCACCTTAGGCTTAAACTTGTCAATCAGTCTCTGTTCTGTAGCTGTCACTTCTCACAGAGTGGGGGTTCGTTCCTACAACATTTCCCCTTCATAGATCTGGGACACTTCCTTGGCTTTTTGAATTTACTCCTTAAAAATTTTTTTATGCAGGGGAGGAGAGGAAAAAGATGGTGGTGTGAGTAGTGTAGCAGAAATCTCCTCCTCAAACCACATGTATTTTGAAAACACAGCAAATACAACTGTTCCTAAAAGAGTGACCAGAAGTAACAGTATACCAGCCAGTCTACATCTGAGAGAAGTCAACATCTCACAGAAAAGGGTAAAGTAAAAAGCTGCAAACCGGCGGGACCTGAGCAATCCCCTGACCCCAGCTCACAGGCGGGAGGAAGAGAATCCAAGTGGGGAGGAAGTGGAAGCCCAGGGTTGCTAAATACCCAGCCCTAGAAATCTAACCTGGGAGCAGAGACCCACATTGCATGGTGCTCTGGAGATCAGAGGGGCTGAAAAGCAAAGTCTGAAATTAAGACTGTGAACAGGTTCCCACAACCGGCTGCCTTGGGACAAAAGAAAAGCAGGGGCTTTAAAAGTCTTAAAGAGACAAGGGTTTAGGAGAAGGAACAGGTGGACAAAATTGTCCTGGCACACTCAGTCCAGCAGCCTGGGAACTTTAAGGAACTTCAGGCACCCTATACCCTTGGTTGGCAACCCGGCCCCCAGGCCCCTTACCTCAGTAAGCAGCCTGCCACTCCTTCCTCCCTGCCTGCACCTGTGTGAAAACCGGCTGTCCCCATCATTGCTACAGAGAGCCTGAGGGCAGCACCACCTGCAGCAACTACACAGCTTAACGCAGAGGCTTCTCCCTACATGCAGCTAACTGGCCCAGACCCAGAGGCTTCCCCCTGTACACAAATGAGTGGTACAGACAGCAGAGATAGGTGTTAAGACCGGGATGTACGAAGGGGCTTTGTGCCACTCCCCGGCGACCCACACCAGCTCCCTAAGCCATCTTGAGGGCCACCCCTCCCATGGCAGTTTAGGGATTGACTCAGAGACCATTCCCTGTATGCAGTTAACTGGCACAGACAGTGGAGACAGACATGACAACCGGCAAGCAGGAAGGGGCTTTGTCCTCCCAGCTGACACCCGAGCCACTCACAGGCAACAACTCCCATTGCTCCAGGACTATGAAAAGGCAGAAGAACTTGTTCAATCAGACATCCCTCAAACACAAGAGAGAGGGCTTGATGAGATTAAAATCACCAAACTTCCTGAAAAAGAATTAAAAATGAAAGTCATAAGCATGCTAATGGAGCTACAGGAAAATATTAAAGAGCTAAGTGGTAAATTCAGGAGTGAGATAACTGAAATGAAACCAACAATGGAGGGATTGAACAGCAGATTAGCTGAGATGCAGGAGACAGTTAATGGGACAGAAATCAGAGAACAGGAATACAGAGAAACTGATGCACAGAGAGAAAAAAGGATCTCTAGGAATGAAAGAATATTAAGAGAACTGTGTGACCAACCCAAATGGAACAATATTCACATTATAGGAGTACCAAAAGAAGAAGAAGAGAGAAAAAGGGAAAGAAAGTGTCTTTGAAGAAATAATTGTTGAAAACATCCTCAATCTTGGGAAGGAAATAGTCTTTCAGGCCATGGAAGTCCACAGATCTCCCAACACAAGGGACCCAAGGAGGACAACACCAAGACATATAATAATTAAAATGGCAAAGATCAAGGACAAGGACAGAGTATTAAAAGCAGTCAGAGAGAGAAAAAAGATCACCTACAAAGGAAAACCCATCAGGCAATCATCAGACTTCTCAGAAGAAACCCCACAGGCCAGAAGGGAGTGGCTTATATTCAATGCAATGAAACAGAAGGCCCTTGAACCAAGAATACTCTGCCCAGCAAGATTATCATTTAAATTTGAAGGAGGGATTAAACAATTCCCAAAGAAGCAAAAATTGAGGGAATTTACCTCCTACAAACCATCTCTACAGTGTATTTTAAATGGACTTCTCTAGATGAAAGTGTGCCTAAGACTACATAGCTGTCCTTAGAGAAAATAAAACCACAGCAAAGGAAGTAGACCAACTAAATACTAACCAAATGCAAAATTAAATCAGCTACCCACAAAGTCAGTCAAGGGTAACACAAAGAGTACAGAATATGACACCTAACATATAAAGAGTGGAGGAGGAAGAAAAAGAAGGGAGAGTAAAAAGAATCATCAGACTGTGTTTATAATAGGGTAATAAATGAGTTAAGGTAGAATCCTAGATAGTAAAGAAACTGCCCTTGAACCTTTGGTAACAATGATTCCAAAGCCTGCAATGGCAATAAGTACATATCTATCAATAATCACCCTAAATGTAAATGTACTAAATGCACCAATCAAAAGACATAGAGTTACAGAATGGATAAAAAAGCAAGAACCATCAATATGCTGCCTACAAGAGACTCACTTCAAATCCAAAGATATACACATACTAAAAGTAAAGAGATGGAAAAAGATATTTCATGCAAACAACAGGGAGTAAAAAGCAGATGTTGCATACTTGTATCAGACAAAATAGACTTCAAAACAAAGAAAGTAATGAGACAAAGATGGGTATTACATATTGATAAAGGGGTCAGTCCAACAAGAGGATATAACCATTATAAATATCTATGCACCCAACATAGGAGCACCCACATATGTGAAACAAATAGTAGCAGAATTAAAGGGGGAAATAGAATACACCCCTGAATTCATTTTAGGAGACTTCAACACATCACTCATAGCAAAAGAGAGATCAACTGGACAGAAAAGAAGTAAGGAGAAAGAGGCACTGAACAACACATCAGAACAGATGGACCTAATAGACATCTACAGAACTCTCCACCCAAAAGCAGCAGAATACACATTCTTCTCAAGTGCATATGGAACATTTTCCAGAATAGACCACAAACGAGGCCACAAAAAGAGTCTCAACAAATTAAAAAAGATTGAAATTGTACCAATCGACTTCTCAGATCACAAAGGTTTAAAACTAGAAATAAATTGTACAAAGAAAACAAAAAGGCTCACAAATACATGGAGGCTTAACAACATGCTCCTAAATAATCAGTGGATCACTGACCAGATTAAAATATATAGAGACATATGAAAACAACAGCACAATGCCCCAACTTGTGTGGGATGCAGCAAAGGCAGTTTTGTGAGGAAAGTAAATAGCAACCCAGGCCTATTTAAAGAAGGAAGAACAATCCCAAATGAATAGTCTAAATTCACAATTATTGAAATGGGCAAAAGAAGAACAAATGAGGCCCAAAGTCAGCAGAAGGAGGGACATAATAAATATCAGAGAAGAAATAAATAAAATTGAGAAGAATAAAAGAATAGAAAAAATTAATGAAACCAAGAGCTGGTTCTTTGAGAAAATAAATGAAATAGATAAACCCCTAGACACACTTACTAAGAAAAAAAGAGGATCTACACACATAAGCAGAATCAGAAATGAGAAAGCAAAAATCACCACAGACACCACAGAAATACAAATAATTATTAGAGAGTACTGTGAAAAACCATATGTTAACAAACTGGATAACCTAGAAGAAGTGGACAACTTTCTAGAAAAATATCACCTTCCAAGACTGACCCATGAAGAAACAGAAAATCTAAAAGCAATTATCAACAATGAAATTGAATCGGTAATCAAAAATCTACCCAAAAACAAAACCCCTGTACTGTATGGCCTCACCACTGAATTTTATCAGACATTTAGAGAAGACATAATAACCATTCTCCTTAAAGTTTTCAAAAAAATAGAAGAGGAAGGTATACTTCCAAACTCATTCTATGAAGCCAGCATCACTCTAATACCAAAACCAGGCAAAGACACCACAAAAAAAGAAAACTACAGACCAATATCCCTGATGAACATAGATGCAAAAATACTCAACAAAATATTAGCAAACTGAATTCAAAAATACATCAAGAGGATCATACACCATGATCAAGTGGGATTCAACCCAGGGATGCAAGGATGGTACAACATTCGAAAATCCATCAACATCATCCACTGTATCAATAAAAAGAAGGACAAAAATCACATGATCATCTCCATAGATGCTGAAAAAGCATTTGACAAAATTCAACACCCATTCATGACAAAAACTCTCAACAAAATGGGTATAGAGGGCAAGTATCTCAACATAATAAAGGCTATATATGACAGACCCACAGCCAACATTATACTTAACAGCGAGAAGCTGAAAGCTTTTCCTCTAAGATTGAGAAGAAGACAAGATGCTCACTCTCCTTGCTTTTATAGTACTGGAGGTCCTAGCCATGGCAATCAGAAATAAAAGGAATCCAGATTGGTAAGGAAGAACTCAAACTGTCACCATTTGCTGATTACACGGTATTGTGCATAAAAAACCCTAAAGAATTCATTCCAAAACTACTAGAACTAATATTGGAATTCACCAAAGTTGCAGAATACAAAATTAATATTCCAAGATCTGTTGCATTCCTACACACTAATAACGACCTAGCAGAAAGAGAAATCAGGAAAACAGTTCCAACAAAAAGAATAAAATACCTAGGCATAAATCTAACCAAGGAGGTGAAAGACTTATGCTCTGAAAACTCCAAGACAGTCTTTAGAGAAATTAAAGAAGACACTAATAAATGGAAATTCATCCCATGCTCTTGTGTAGGAAGAATTAATATTGTCAAAATGGCCATCCTGCCTAAAGCAATCTACAGTTTCAGTGAAATCCCTATGAAAATACCAACAGCATTCTTCAACAAACCGTAACAAATAGTTCTAAAATTCATATGGAACCACAAAAGACCCCAAGTAGCCAAAATAATCCTGGTAAGGAAGAATAAAGCAGCGGGGATCTCGCTTCCCAACTTCAAGCTCTACTACAAAGCCACAGTAATCAAGACAATTTGGTACTGGCACAAGAACAGACCCACAGACCAATGGAACAGAATAGGGAGTCTAGTTATTAACCCAAGCATATATGATCAATTAATATATGATAAAGGAGACATAGATATACAATGGGGAAATGACAGCCTCTTCAACAACTGGTGATGGCAAAACTGGACAGCTACATGCAAGAGAATGAAACTGGATTACTGCCTAACTCCATACACAAAAGTAAACTCAAAATGGATCAAAGACTTGAATGTAAGTCATGAAATCATAAAACTCTTAGAAGAAAACATAGGCGAAACTCCCTTGAATATAAACATGAGCAAGTTTGTCATGAGCATATCTCCCCGGGCAAGAGGAACAAAAGCAAAAATGAATAAGTGGGACTACATCAAACTAAAAAGCTTCTGTACAGCAAAGGACACCATCATTAGAACAAAAAGGCACCCTACAGTATGGGAGAATATATTCATAAATGACGTATCCTATAATGGGTTGACATCCTAAATATATAAAGAGCTCACATGTCTCAACAACTAAAAAGCAAATAACCCAATTGGAAAATGTGTGGAGGATTTGAACAGAAACCTCTCCAAAGAAGAAATTCAGATGACCAACAGGCACATGAAAAGATGCTCCACATCGCTAATCATCAGAGAAATGCAAATTAAAACCACAAGGAGATATCACCTCACACCAGTTGGGATGGCCAATGTAGAAAAGACTAGAAACAACAAATGCTGGCAAGGATGCAGAGAAAGGGGAACCCTCCTACACTGCTGGTTGGAATGTAAATCTGTTCAACCATTGTGGAAAGCAATATGGAGGTTCCTCAAAAGACTAAAAATAGAAATACCATTTGACCCAGGAATTCCACTCCTAGGAATTCACCCTAAGAGTACAGGATCCAAGATTCAAAAACACATAAGCACCCCTATGTTTATCACAGCACTATTTACAGTAGGCAAGAAATAGAAGCAACCTATGTCTCCATCAGTAGATAAATGGATAAAGAAGATGTGGTACATATACACAATGGAATATTATTCAGACATAAGAAGAAAACAAATTCTACCATTTGCAACAACATGGATGGATCTAGACTGTATTATGCTCAGTGAAATAAGCCAGGAGGAGAAAGACAAGTACCAAATGATCTCACTCATCTGTGGAGTATAAGAACAAAGCAAAAGCTGAAGAGACAAAACAGCAGCAGACTCACAGCACTCAAAAATGGACTAACAGTTACTAAGGGAAAGGAACTGGGGAGGAGGGTTGGAAGGGAGGGAGAAGGGGCATAAGGGGCATTATGCTTAGCACAAATAATGTAGGAGGGGGCATGGGGAAGGCAGTATAGCACAGAGAAGACAAGTAGTGACTCTATAGCATCTTACTATGCCAATGGACAGTGACTGTAATGGGGTATGTGGTGGGGACTTGATAATGGGGGGAATGTAGTAACCACAATGTTGCTCATGTGATTGTGTATTAATGATATCATAATAAAAATTTTTTCATGCCATTTCTTGGAATTTTGGAGGGCAAAAGTGGACACTTGTTCTATAACCACATATTAACTCAGTGTTCTATGTATGTATTTCTACTGGATTATCAGTTTTGATGAAAGTGTGTTTGACAATACAAAGTAAAGAAATAGTAGAATTCTTGGCAAATCTCTTACAAGGACAGTGGCAAGGAAAAAATAAATGAGGGCATACTCTACCAGGCTATTTCACATATATTGTTTAATTTTCACAGATGTGTACTACGAGGTAACTATATAACCATGTCCACTTTACAGTTGAGCTCAGAGAGGTAGAGGATTCCCCTACTAAATTCAAGGTCAAGATTCAAAATCAAGTTTTTTGATGTGTCTTCCTAGGTACTTTCCTCTAAACAGCTGAGTTGTTTAATTTCTGTGATAACATTTCATCAACCTACAAAAGAAGGTTGAACTTCACAGTTTCTGTTTTAAATATTTGCTGTCATGGCAGTGTTTTGATAGTACCCCATGGCATAAATCTTGCATTATCCAAGTAGCATTACAAAAACAAAAGAGAATGAAAAAACCCACCACCTTGCATTCCCTAGCCTATCTTATGTTAGGGTGCACATGTGATTTTGGTGTTCCTAATCAGATGCATCTGTGAGAGACTGAGCTGAACAGAGTCAGAACATCATTTTTCTAGTGTAGATGACAGCAGAAGCAATGAGGTTCTAGTGTCTAAACCCAGGGTGGTTTTTGACTCAGGAGTTCCCTGATGGCAGCAGCTCTGTTGGTGATCTAGTTCTGATGTGTAGTACTGAGAGCTCAGTTGGAGAGTCTCTTTCTTCGGCTGTCTCAGTGATTCCATGAGCTGTGTACACAAGCCAGAGCAGATCCTGTTATTGGCAACTAAAGGCTGACCAATATAAGGCCTGTTTGTATTATGTTTCATGACTTAGACTTTTGGCATGCATGAAAACTTCTGGTTTGTTCTCAACATTTTTATTGTTACAAAAAATACAGGAAAATGTACACTGAAAAGTACAATAAATGATAATGCACAAATTACATATCCACTACTACTCAGGTCAGGGAGATCAGATAGCTTGAACCTCAGAAATTCCCTGTATGCTTCTTCAAATAGCTTGATCAGTATCATACTTTCCTTCCTCTCAGAAAAAAGTAACAACTACCTTCAGTTATAGCAATTGGTTCTTTGCTTTTCTTTTGAATTTTACCACCTGTCAGCCCTGAACAATATAGTTTTTCCAGTTTTTGAAATTTGTCTGAATGAAATTATAACAGATGCATTATTTTATGCCTTGCTTATTTCACTCAACATTATGTCTACAAACCCAGAAATTTTTTTTTCTATAGCTGTAATTTTCTTCATTTTCACTTTTGTGAAGTGTTCCATTGTATAACTATACCACTTAGTACTGATAGACATTTGTGCAGTTTCCAGTTTAACACAATTAAGAGTGAGAAAACTGAAGAGAAAAAAACTCTGTATTTCCCCTCTACTGCTATGACCAGATGTGTGGAAGCTTTTCCCACAGCAGCAATTCTCCAGTTCTCTGCGGACATCGACCGGATGTCCTACCATTCAATTCAGTTCTGGCACCATTTACCTGGAGAGATTGTCAGATCCCACAGGTTAAGGGCTGGGTCCCGCACTTCCGGTGTAATGGTCCTTCCAGGTTGTCACCTGTACTTCACTGGAACAGTCAGTTGAAGAGGTACCTGGGACAAGATCCAGAAGGGTTCTGAGGGCAGGAGCTTCTTTCCCTGTGGAGTTGGTGTGCACCACCCTTGCATGTAGATGTGTTCTCACCCCAGAAGCATCGTGAGCCCCACAGTTCAGGGATTTTTGTGGCAGCTTCGACATGTCGGCTTCACTGGTTGGCTCAGCCTCTAGGCTTTCTCCCCTCCCAGAAGATGGGCGCTGAAGAGTCCAAGCTTCTAATCATGGCCTGGTCTTGTTAGTGACCATCCCTATAAGGTCCTAGAACCAATTCTGTTATGTGTGGAGGTTTACTCCCCACACTAACATGCAACACTTGGCACCAGCTGGATGTGTGACACTTAACCTTCGTTTTGACACTACATACCCAGAGACAGCATCAGGGCCCACAGGTTAAGAGATCAGTCTGCAAGGCTGTCCTCCACCTCAGGCACTAGTCACCAGTCCAGGCTGTCACCTGTGCTTCTGACCTGCCAGCTATAGATTGAAGGTTCCCATGAGCTGCTTGGGTTTGATTAATTTCCAGAGCAGCTCACAGAACTCAGGAAACTGTGTACTCTGCAAATTACTGGTTCATGACTAAGGATATTAAAGGATATGAATCAACAGCTAGGTGAAGAGACACATAAGGCAAGACCTGGGGAAGGGTGTGGAGCTTCCATAGCTCTGAATGGCCATGCACCTGGTAGCTCCACATGTCCACCAACTGGAAGCTCTCCTAACTCCATCTTTGGGGTTTTTATGGAGGCCTCATTACATGGGTATAGTTGATTAGTCTTTGGCCATTAGTGATTAATGGACCCCTCATCTTTCCCCAGAGGCCAGGGAGGTGGCACTGAAACTTCCAACCCTGTGGTATCCTGGCTGGTTCCCCTCACAACCATCTCCCATCCTTAGTGATACAAAAGCCATCTCATTAACATAACAAAGGACACATGTATGTTCTCATCACTAGGAAATTCCAAGTGTTTTAGGAGCTCTGTGCCAGGAAAGGGGATGGAGACCAAATAAATTTATGTTTCTTCTTATAAATCACAATATCATAAGCCCCTATCCAGGAGCTGTCCAGGAACATGCCAACAGGCACCTCATGAGCAATAAAAGATGATCCTAGAACTCAGGAAATCCCCAGGGACTTAGGAGCTCTGTGTCAGGGACTGGGGTCAAAGACCAAACAGTAAAACAAAAAGATCTTCCTGCCACCTTTATTACTTAGGAAATTACAAAAGCTTTAGGAGCTCTGGCCAGGAGCCAGGGACAAAAACCAAAATGTGTATGTCTTACATCAAAATAATTGTGAATGTTCTTGCACCTGTATTTGTTGTATGTGTGCTTGAGCTTCTCTTGGGTACTGACCCAGAAGTAGGAATGCTGGATAATTGGGTGTTTCCAACTTCAAGGAATCACACCAAACTGCTTTCCAAAGTGGCTCTACCAATTTTCACTGCCACCTGCAATGTATGAGAATTCCTGTTGCTTTGTATTAGTGTTTTTTTTTGGTATTTTTTTAGTTGATATACAATATTATATTGGTTTCAGCTATCCAACATAGGGATTCAACAGTTACATGCCTTTATTCTTGTTTTACTTAAATTTTTCATCCTTGCCAAAATGTGTAGTGGTAGCATATTGTGGTTTTGATATGTATTTCCCTAATTCTGACACAACTAGGCACTCTTTCTTTGTTGATACTTATATTTCTTCTTTTGTGTTGTGTGATCTTCCCTTTCATTCATTTTTAAGAATTGGGTAGTCCATTTTCTTTCTGATTTGTGTATCTTGGATATGAATCCTTTGTTAGTTTGATATTTCTCTCAATGATGTTTTATAATAAATAGAATGTAATCAAATGCAATGTAATCGAATCTATTATTCTTTACTTTTATGAGTCCAGCTTCTTGGGTCTTTCTTAAGGTTTCTCTACACTGGCATGGAGGTATTTTCCTGTATGATCCTCTTAAAGTCTTAGAGTTTTGATCATTTGGATTTAAAAAATAACTCAATCTTACTTTAAAATATTAAGTTATCTGTTGAAATTTAACATTGTTTTGATCTTATAAAGAGAAGCTATATGGTCTGGTTTTCTGGAAAAATGTATTAAATATGGATGGTAAAGGTTTAAAAATCTCTTTCCTTTAAAGTTACCTGAACACAGAAACTTTGTGTATAAATTATTCCTGTGGTACTACTTCATTTTACTCACAATGTCCAATGTTTGAACTGTTACTGGTCTGATACACCTGCTGTAACAGAATACCACAGACTCAGGGGCTCAAACAGTGGAAACTTGTTTTCTCACAGTTCTGGAGGCTGGAAGTCCAAGATCAAGGTGTCAGCAGGGTCTGAGGCCCCCTTCCTCGGCTTGCAGGCGGCCCCCTTCCTGCTGTCTCTTCACCTGGTCATACGTCTGCGCCGGGTGCCCCTGGTGTCTACCCAGTCTTAAACTCTTCTTTTAAGGACACCAGTCAGCTTGGGTTAGGTCCTATGCTAATGGCCTCATTTCAATTTACTCATCTCTTTAAAGGCTCTATCTCTAAATTCAGCCACATTCTGAGGTCTTTTGGATCAGAGCTTCATCATAGCAATTTGGACGTGGTGGGGGGTGGAGTGGGGACATGACTCAACCCGTAACAGTGGCTAATGATCCCAGATGTCATAGTGTCATGGATGACACATGCGTGTACCCACGCACTTCTAAGTAATCCACAGACCCTTCTGACGGACTGGAGACTTACCTTGATCTTCTAGGGCTTCTATATTAAAGGTAGAATTTATCGCTGAGGAGTCAGTGAGCTTTATTCTTCCATGTACCCGAATCTTGGAGTGGAGTTTTAATGGTCATGACGTCCATTCCATTGTCCTCTCTGGGTCTGACATTCATCCTTGATGAGTATTTAGGGAATGCTAGTCTCCAGGAAGGCTTACCAAACCATTCACTTGGAAGAGGGGTGGGCTTGCCAATCTTACCTGACCAGAGTCACAGAAGACCTCTCCAACCAAGGCCATCTTTTCTTTGATACAGTTAAAACAAACTTTAAAATAAAACCCATCCTTAAAATCCAACCAGTCACTGAGAGCAAATATCTGTCAAACTGTAAACCTGCCCACACTGGATCGTAGGACCCAGTTTAAAGAACAGTAGACATTTAAGGAAATTTCTCAAAGTTTCAGGAGAATTCACAGAGGGTGATGTCTGAGAGGGCCTGGGAGGAGGAGGTAAGGGGGGAGTCAACAGCGTGTTGACAGGAGCAGCAAGCTGCTGTTTCTCCTGTGTTGGTGATTTGGCTGAGCTGCAGAGGAGAATCAGGGCAGCCCCTGAGATCCGAGACTCTCCAAAGAGGAGTGTCTGCTGTCCCTTTAGTGAGCCCTATGCGGCTTTAGGATCCTGTGCAGGTAAGACTGACTTCTCATCCAACCAAACACACTCTGATGCAGGATGATCCCTGTGCTTTAGATCTGTATAAACTCTGTCTTCACCTTCAGTGAACACACACACACACAGAAACCCTCAATGCATACAGCACTGCTCAGACATTTTCTGAGTCCCAGAGACTCAGCCAGTATCTCTCTCACTAGCCCCAGGAGCTGGCACATATTAGGTGCTTAGTAAGTTAGGTTGAGTGAATGCTGACATCATGTACAGTCAAGACTATGAATTACTAAATCAGTGGGATCCTGATTAAGAACAAGGAATAACATTGGGAGAGGTGAGTTAATGTCCACTCACCTGTACACAGGTATGTTACGGAACTTCAGAGCCTGACATGTAACAGGAGCTTAGTAAATATTTGTTGGGCTTCCACTTACCCAGCTGCAAAATATACAGATGGACAGATAGGTTGATATATAAACAGATAAGAGATGGGGGTAGGTAGGTAAATAGATGGACTGACAGGGAAATGTATTAAATGTAGATTTAGGTATGTATGTATCTCTTTGAGATACTGGGAAAATTAGGCAATAAAGATCTGAGGATAGTTCATGCCAGAAACACATGCATCAGTGAAATCGGGGTTTTTACCTACGTCCTCGTCCTGTTGCTCCTCCTGCCTCTGCCTGCCTCTCACCTGAATGATGACGGGCACTGCCAAGCTGGAACAGCCAGGATTCAACCACTTCCCTTGGAATCCTGTTAGAGGAATGGAACAGATTTAGAACGTTGGTAGCTGCAAGGACTTCTCTGCCAAAAAGCTGCTTTTTTTAAAAAATGGAAGATGCATTGTAAGATACTAAATCCGGATGGAACAGCAGGCGTCACAACCTGCCTCTCTCTTCTTCTCCTTCCCCCTTACCTCCTTGGAGCCCGAGGTCCCGACAACAGATGTCCCTTCTGCCAGCCCACAGCAGGCACCCAGGAGCACCTTGACCCTGAGCAACGGCTTGCTACACTTCAGAGTCATCGTAAAGAAAAAGAAAGGCAACCACAGTTTAGGTTGGAGAAGAAAATATTTCATAAACAGAGACCATTTGGTGAGCCCTCACTTTGAAAGGTCCAGAATTCCAACAGACAGAAGAAATTCCTAGTGTTTATCTGGAGGCTGAGTTCCTTGTGAGTAATTTCCTGAAGGAAGCAAATGCACTTCAGAGTGTCAACTTTACAAACTGGTTAGGAACCAAGAGAAACCGAGATTGCCCTCCTCAACCTTCATCTTTGCCCACCCCTGCCACGTTCCTTGCTGGAAAGTAGGGGTGAGGTGGTGAAAAAACACGGCATCTGCCTGTGAGAGACCAGGTGAGATGTCTCCGTGGGGGCAAGTTCCCTGGTAGGATGCTGCTTCCAGAGGTTCCCGGAGTAACCCTCACATGATATGTTAATTTTTTCCCTGTCTTCCTTGCTAAGCTTCTTTTCAACACAAGAAAACCATATTTGTTCGCCTGACAGCCTCCAAGGATCCTTGCGGCATCTCAGTGCTGGAGTGTGTGTGTGGCGGGTGCGTGTCTGTGTGTTTACCTTTTCTACGGTGCCCTTGGAATTCTCATTTTGCTCACTCTTATTGAATGTAAGAATAACAGCAGTAATTATGGAAGGTTCCTGGGGTCCCAGAGAGGAGCTAATTGAAGGATGGCTGCAGAGGAAGTCTTCCACTGCTGGGGAGCAGGAGGGGCTTGTGTCCGAGGCGAGCCTGAGGGAGCAGGCTGGGGCGCTCTGCGGAGGAGCAGCACGCTGCACGCTGGCTCCAGTTCACGGAGGCCCCTTGAGCGAGAGGAAGTCTGCACTGGGAAATAACGTCAGTCTCTAAACGAGGGGAGACGGACAGGTGGGGGCAGTGTTCTGCATGCAGCACGGGGTGGTCAGAGTGGCCTCACGAGTGTGGGAAACCAACAGACAGAGGTTGAAGGTAGAGTCTCTCTTCTCTACCATGGGTTTCATCCTAGTTCTGCTGCTTGTAATAAACTTTGACCTCTTTTTTTACTTTTTTCCCCCAAATGCAAAATAGGGGAACATAAACTCTCTTAAGTAGTTGCAGGAGGGCTTGGTAGTTCAGTTGCTTATTTGTAGCAGTGGGGCCTGGGTCACACATCTCATGTCTGCCAAGCCTATCGTCTTCAACGCAGGAGCAGGGCCACTGCTAACATTTATTAAGTTGTCATCCATTCTAAGCCCAGCTTTCTGCTCAAAATTCAGTTCCAGCCCCTGCTATGATCACAGCCATGAAGGGACATGGCCCTTGTCTGTCCTGTCTTCTACTCTGTTTGCAAAGTTTGACCCAGTTTGGTGCTCAATCAATGTTTGTTAAATGAATTATTCCACAATTAAAAAGTCCTTGAATAAATACGTGCGTGCAAACTGTCTTCCAACTTCCAGAGAGGGGTCAGCTCCTATGCTTGCGCTGTTAAGTGTTCTTGCTGAAGTTATCCCTCTGCCCCAGGGACTGGCAAACGGAGAGGAGTGGCCCTACCTACACGGGCCTGTCTGCTCCATCTGCTGGCGTGGCCATGGCTACCCATGAGTCTCTGTGTTTTAGTGAGCTTTCAGAGCATCACCCACCTCTATGCCTTAGTGGTTCAAAATGATA
Source organism: Manis javanica (assembly GCF_040802235.1). Lineage (NCBI taxonomy): Eukaryota > Metazoa > Chordata > Mammalia > Pholidota > Manidae > Manis > Manis javanica. Next base: position 48,750,633 of record NC_133165.1, on the reverse strand, counting down.
ACCATTTCTCATTTCTCCTGATTCTGGTTAGTTGGGCGGTGGTTCTAGCCAGGTCAGCTGATCTCTGCAGTCAGCTGGCAGCTCACAGAAGCTGCCCGTCCAGGGATGGTCCCATTCCTGTCTGACAGTTGGTGTGTGTCAGTGGGGGCAATGGGCATGACTCAGCCACATGTCTCTCATTATCTGTCAGGCTTAATAAGCCTGGCAGTTCACTTAACAGCGGCCACGGGGTTCCCAGGGCAGCAGGAGAGCAAACGCCAGTGTGCGAGTGCTTTTTGGCCCCTGCTTGTATCACACTTTCTAATGTTCCCTTGACCAAAGCGAATTGTATTCAAGGCCAGACTCAAAGGATAGATGACTGAGTTCCACCTCTTGATGAGAGAAGCTGCAAAGTTATATTGTAAAGAGTATATCTATAAGGTGGGGGACATTTGTGGCTCTCTTTGCCACAGAGCACACTTGACCCTCTGGGAGTCAAAGAGTTGAGAGTTCTTTTTGCTGGTATCAACTCCCAAAGCTGGGCTCTGTTTCTCATCTTCCATATATCCTCTCCCTGGAGGTTTCTGGCTTTGCCCCAGATCTGCCTCTGATGCTCCTATTCCATCTGCTTTTCAAATATGTGCACATCAGCTCAGAGTGGGCAGTGTTTAGCCCTGAACTTGGCTTTAGTGACAGTTCCTATGCAGGCCATTGCTCCACGTTTCCTTCCATCCATCTGTCCTCCATCCATCTCTCCTTCCTTACATCACCCTTATATTCACTGGGTGCAGTTGATTCCTCTTTAAGAGATGTATGGGCATCTCTCTAAGAGCCAAGTTTGACAGAGACAAGTTTGTATAGTCGTAGCTAACCCATGTGGAATGATGGGGGAACAAAAAGGAGGAGAGGCTAATTCTACCCTGTCCAACACTCCCCTAGTGGCCCTCACTTCCCTCTTCTCAACTCTCACATTACATGTTATTTTTTTCCTGTCTTCCTTGCTAAACTTCCTTTCAACACAAGAAAACCATATTTGTCTAATTTACTGTTGTATCCTTACCCCCAGCATGATGTCTGCATAAAAGACATATTTTGTAAACATTTGCTGAGTTGGATTGAATTGAAAGCTCCAGAAAAGAGATGATGTTTGAACTGGGCTCCAAACAATAGCAAATAAATTTAACCGTGTGAGTAACTGGGGTTATTCTCATTTTACAAGTGAGGAAACAGGTCCAGGCAGGTTAAGCGATTTGCTCTAGATCACACAGATGGCAAAGGAATGGAGCCAGGCTGTGGTCCCAGAGCCTGCATACATTCTGCTGACAAATTATCATCAAACCCAGGGAAAAACAAAACAAAACTCCATAGCCTCTTTTATTGAAGACTCAACCTGTGCTATTCAGCTGATCCTTTCCACATATCTGAATCCCACCTTTCTGTTCACCTGTCCATCAAAGTCATCCATCCATTATGCATCCATGCATCAATTCATCCATCTGTCTAGCCATCCATTCTCCCAGCCAGCCAGCCATCTGGCAAAAGTTTAATGAGCTGGTTTACTTTTGTTCATAGCTGAGTCCCCAGCACCTAGAAACATACCTAGTATATAGTTGGTACTTGGTAAGTATTTGCTGAAGAACGTACCAGATGCTTGGGAGGCAGTATAAGCCAGTAACAATGGCAACATGGACTCTGGAGCCAATTCGTTTTGGGTTCAAATCTGGGCTGTACCATCTATCAGCTGTGTGACCTTGTGTAAGTTATTTAACCTCTGTGTAAGCCTGCTCACCTGTACCTGGGATTTATGATAGCACCACTTCATGGCCTTATTGAGACCATCAAACACATTCACACACACCCTTAGAAATGTTGCCTGACCTGCTGTAGTTCCATTGTAGTGTTACTGGTTTATTAGCACTAGATAAAGGGGATACAGGGTTGATCAAGAAAAGACAGTCGCTGTTGTCACAGAACCTGCATTTCAGAGAATTAGATAATTATCGGGTGAACCACCAGATAACCAAGGGAAACCCGGATAAGCCAGCTCTTCTATAGCTTCATCTTTATCTGAAATCATTCCCTTGTTCGTGTTACTGCATCTCAGATACTGGGGGTATTGGAGCCTGGCTACTCTTTTAGTCGGCTCCATTTGAGGAGGGAGGGGGGCACTGCCCCGTGTGTGACATTGGCCATTCATGACACTGATGAGAATGCCAAGCAGTCTCTTGGTGTCCTGTGCCCAGGCAAATCAGCATGTCCACACTGCCCCTGCAGACCTCATCCCCTTCCCAGACACAGAGAGGTGCACCTGAGTGCCCTGTGCGGAGTAGGCAGAGTGAATTTCTGGCAATCCGTGGGCATCTCACCCCTTTATGTCACAGTTGCTAAGCCCAGTGTGAAGCTTGGGGACTGTGTGCACATGAAAGGTGACTGCAGGCTTCAGCTCTGTTCCCTACTCTTACAAAGGCTCTGAAGCTCCAAAGGGGACATTTCTGGTATCCTTAAATATGATTGAATTATAAGTACTTGAGGCCAGGGAGACACCATGGTGGGGTCAGCTCATGCAGTCCATGGGGGTTACTGCCAGGTGTGTGGTCTCACATACGGGATCATGGGCTCCAGGAACCCAGGGTGGTAATTCTTCCCTCTGACTCCCCACTTCCCTGCAGATTGATGGATACAGATAAAATGCCCAACAGCAGGCACATTAGGACCTGAGGCTGTAACTCAGGCATGGCTGCTACTCTTGGATTAATGTTCCCTTTCTTCTGCAAAGGTTTCTAGAACACAGACTCAGAACACCAAAGAATTTCAGAATTGGAGGGAATATAAAACCTCTATGATAAAACCAAGCTCCGTTTGATCTAAGTTCCCTTCCAATGAGACCTCTACCATCTCTTCACTCACCAACCACCCTAAATTTTCAGTCATTTCCAGAAAGCACTCTTTTTGCCTCTGTGGCTTTTGATTGGCCATTTTTGCATGGCCTCTGCCTGGGCTGCTATTTCAGTCAAGAGTTATTTAGTTGTAGGTGCCAGGAAATCCCATTCTACTTCACTGGCTTCAGCAAAGTGAAATATATCTATTGACTCACATAATGAAGGGTCCATGGGTAGGGCTGGCTTCAGGTACGACTTGATTCAGGATATAAGTAATGCTAACAGGATCCAGCCTTCGACCAGGCTTCTTGTGAATGGCTCCATTCCCAGGGTCTGCTACTTTTTCTGGCAGCTTCTGGATTCTCCTCCTAGAGTTGCAAGATAGTTCCAGCAGCAGCAAGCACTAAATGCGGTGGAATCCATACTTCTCTTTCCTACAACTCCAGCCACTGTCCCCTTGTCTCTCACTGGTTCTAATTGGATAAGGACATGAAATACACTCCAGGAAATCCCTGGAGCTGTGGGTGAGATTATCCTGCTAAATTGACAGTACTGAAAATGGAGAAGGGTGGTTTCCCAAAGGAAACTATATTTTTACTAGAAGGAGGGAGGATGGCACCTGGGCTGGAGACAGCACATTTTTGCCATCATTTTTCTGCCTGGAGAACCCAGTTCATCACTGATACCCAAGTTAGGCTTCCCTCTCTTCTCTCCAGGCTGAGTTAGTGACTTTAATCTCTCTGCTCCCAGAGCTCTTCAGAAAGAGCTCCCTTCTATGGCATATTGGCTGCTCCTTTGCATGTCTGTCTCCCTGATCAGGTTGTAAGACCCACCAAGGGAAGCCCTGTGCCTTGCTCATGCTGGAGTGCCCCAACCAGATGATTTCAGGCCAGGGATACAGTGAGGATTAGTAAATGTGCAGTGAATGAAAGGATGGCATCTCACTTCAACCTTTAACTCTGTTGCCTGAGTCCTCACTGTTATATTTCAAAACCTCTGCCTGATCATTCCTAGGGTCAAACTATGCCCTCCCTACCTCCAAACATGGCTTATTATCCTATCCAGTGATTGTCCTAGGTTGAATAGTGTTCCTCCAGAATTCATGTCTGCTCAGACTGTGTGAATGTGACCTTATTTGGAAATACAGTTTCTGTAGAATTATGTAGTTAGATACATTAAGGTGAATCTGTACTAGAATGAGGGCTGGCCCTAATCCAGTGACTGGTGTCTGTATAAGAAGAGGTACAAGGACAGAGAAGAGACACATGCAGAGGGGTGAACACCATGTGAAGATGGAGGCAGAAATTGGAGTGATGTAAATTGTAAACTAAGGAACCCAAGCATTGCAGCAACTGTGGGAAGATAGGAAGAGGGCAGGGAAAGATTCTTTCCTAGAGGCATCAGAGGGAGTGTAGTCCTGCTGACACCTTGATTTCACATTTCTAGCCTCTAGAACTGTGAGAAAATAAATTTCTGTTTTAAACCCCCTGGGTTGTGGTACTCTCTTATGACAGTCATAGGAATTGGGTCCAGTAATATTCTTACTATAGAGAACTGTTCCTCGTGCAGCCCTGCAGTTTGTCTTTGTTCATTCATTCACTTACTTCTTCAGCTAATGCTTACTGGATATTTACTATGTGGTAGGCACTGAGACGTGATGGTGACTGAGACAGTGCCCACGCTGTCCGGAGCTTCCTGACCTGGGACAAGCAGACAGGCAAGCAGGCAGGCCATCCCTTTGCCTTATGCTAGAGGGCGGCTCCATAGAAGGAGAGTCTCCATTTGGCATATTGCATCCTGGTTAGTGTGTGAATCTGGAGCCAGACAGACCCTAGTGCCACCACTCACCAAATAGGTGATCTTGGGAAAATTGTGCTATAAACCTTTGTCAGTCTGTATGTCCTCATCTTCAGTTAAGGATAACAGTAGAGTTGTGATTAGGACACAGTGAGTCTTTGCGTGATCAAGGTTCAGCCCACTGCCTGACCCAAATCAGTTGCTATTTTTATAGCTTCTTAAGAATTTGGATATAGCATGCCTACCACCTGTCTTTTCCTGTCCACATTAACCACTGTCAGTTTCTTCCACCACAAAGGCTATGATTCAAAGTCCCTATGATTTCCTTGGTTACATTTATTCAGTGATGCTCTAGTACTAATATCTAGCAGAACTACACCCAAACCTCTAATGAAAGGCAGGACAGAACAGAAATGTCACCTCCCTTTCTCTAGAACTCTACTTCAAGTAATATAACCCCAAATGATCTGTCTTTGAGAGCTACGTTACACTGTTGAGTGGTATTGAGCTTGTAGGTAATGAAAACCGGCCAGGTGCATTCACATCTGCTTCCCCATTAAGGGCTTGTCCAGATGGTTTTTGGCCCTGAGGGCAGGACCTTGTGTTTATCTCTGTTACATTTCATGTTGTGTAATTCAGTCTTTCACACCAGCTGGCAAAGGTCTTCTGGGATTCTGATTCCATTATGTAGCATATTGCCTGCAAGATCAAGTCCCAACTTTGTATCACACACAGATTTTAATCAGTCTTCATACAAGCCCTGGATAAAAAATGTCGAATATGGGACAAAGGCTGAGATCCCCCTTCCTCTTGGCTAACGTGGTGAACTAGGGCTCCTGGTGGCTAGCTCTGGAAGGGCTACCTGGATCTGCATTCCTCTGTCTGCTTCAGGAAGAAACAGCTCCCAGAGCCTGTCTCTCCCAGCTCTTAGTCCCAGAAAAACCACAGGCAGATAGGAGGGTGTCGCTGTTTCAGGGGGCTAAGCTGAATTCCCCGGGTATTAACTCTAGACAAAGTTGCACTTAGCAGACTTTTAGGGGGCCTTTGAATTCTGAAGGATTCTAGAACTTCTTACAGGTTTAACAGATGTGTCTTTGATGAGCAATGAACCCACACTTTGGGTGATTTTGAAGAATAATAACCACAGTCGCAACAGCTCACCTTTACTAAGCACTAAATTTGGGGTGGGTGTAATTCAACTGAGTTACTTGAGCCTTTCAACAAAATTCTGATGTGGACACTACTCGGTAGATGAGGAAAGCGAGCCTAAAAATGGTTAGGAAAGTTGTCTAAGGTCAGGCAGTTAATAATCGGTAGTCCAATTACTCATACCCAGGCCTCTGTTCCCTAAGACTCTGGGTCCCACCAGGCCCCTCTCTCAGTGCCAAGCAACTTGTCTTTATATTACTCAGCAGGATTCTGGGTGATAAATCAATTAACGAAATACATTTGCTTAATGGCTATTTCATATTTCATTCATAAGACTTTTAGTCTCAGGGACCATGTCCTCGTGGCTCATCTTTGTTCCCCACAGCCTAGCACAGTGCCTAGTGTGTGGCAAACCCTCAATAAATATTTGTTGAATGAGCTGATGGCTCCAGATGCAACTGGGCTTTAAACCACCTCTATAGTGTACAAGGTGAACTTGATTTAGGGTATTTTTATTTTGACATGCAACCATCTCTGTGCAGCAATTCTCAGAGTCCCAAATGGGAGTAAATAGTTTCCTCCCAGAGCGCAGAGAATTAATTAAGGTTTGTGACACCCTTTAAAATTCCTTACAATATATAGTCACTTTCATCTGGCTAAATGCAAGGCAGCATTATGGGGCCATTACTGGGCCTGGTGTTAATGGGCATTTGTCAACCAGCCCCCCTCTGCAGTGTGTTAGACCTGTGCATCCCCCGGTAATTGCTAAATAACTCATGGAGTGCTTGGGTTGCTAAATTAATAGATGAAATAATAGAGTGAAAATAGGAACAGGCATGTGGAATAAATAGAGACATTCCAATAAGGAGAGTTTCCCTGCTTAAGTGTCTCTTAAATAAAGAGTATGGCTCCAGTTAGGATCGCAAGGATGGATTTTTATAGACTGAGATAGTTCAGTGGTTTGGGGGGAGGAGGTGGCAGCTGTGTTTGATGGGTGGTTTTCTCTAGGTCTGCCCGTAATCCTGTGGGATGAGGGAAGCTAGTCTTAAGTACAGATGGCTCACCCATCAAGGAGGTAAGTGAGATAAACCAGCTGGCTGAGAAAAACAGTGACTGGGTATTGCCTTTTCTACAACGATTAAAAACAAACATGAGATTCACAGAGGGGCTGGTCTAATGGGCAAGATAAATAAACAAGAGCCCCTGAAGCCAAGGGACAGCAGCGGGGACCAGCTTATCCTGTGTAAGCCCCTTACAGGCGTATGTGTCTAAACCATTTCACTGAATAACCAACTGAACATTCAACTCCATTTTGTATGTTTTCACATCCTTTTGTCTGTCAGTACAAATTAAGATAAAATTTGAAATAAGGAACTTAGCCAGAACTTGACTCTTAAGAGATTCAAAGTAGAAAGACAAAAAGGTAAACAGAGAAAGAAGTCCTGAAGGATACAGAACATTCCTAAAATGTACTTGACATTTGTTCAGGGTTTATTAGTCACGTAAAATCATGATGAAATGGTCCTTAGGCAAGTTAATTTTTTAAAAAAACCTTAGACGTCAGAGACTGTCAGTGAAGAACACCTGGGTGAATGGACAGACACCAAAAGGGTGTGGAATTTTAAGGCGTGAACTGGCTTCAGGTGAAGTAGCTGTTTGAATGAAATGGACAGGAAGCCGCTTTTTGGCGTCCAGCATCTAGAGGAAGGTTCCCAGGGCCTGTGACCAGTGTGGGAGCCTTTCAGGAGGATATGATACGGATAATAGAAGTTTCATGTTGGCTTTAGCAGGTGGGTGGCCTCCTGGCTTCCTAGGTGGGATCCTGGGTTGAGGAGGGACTGGCCAAAGTAGGGGGATGAGAATTGGGGAATGGTGTCCCCAGCAGAGGGGCTGCTATGCAGCAGGGAAGTCCAGGCCACTTGGAGTGAGACAGTCACGGCTTTGAATCGAAGCTCTGCCTCTTCTTAGCAGTGAGATTTCAGATAAAGAGCTTCACCTTTTTGCTTCCCAGGTTTCTCCTCTACAAAATGGCAGTAAAATAGCACAGACTGAAGACATTTAATTTTAGTGAAAATATTGCATTAGAAATATGCGTTAGAAAAATTTATCTCAGTACCTGAAACACTGTTGGTGATCAATAAATGATAGTAATGATTGCTGTTGTTATATTTGGCATTGTTAAGATTATAATACAAGAACAGGAATGACAACAACAAAAAGGCAACAGGGTGAGAGCCCCATTGAGGACTTGCATGCCCCCAAGGAAAGGCTGGAGCCCGTGTGGGCAGGGTCCGGGTGGGAAGGATGGGGCAGAAGCAGCTCTGTGGCTTCACTGGTGTCTGGGATCATATTTCAGTCACACTATTTGCCTAATGCAGGATACTTCTCAATATTATCAATATTAATATTTTATCAAGATCTATATTCATAATATAATCAATTTTATTAGTAAAATATAAATAAAATAAAACTAAAATTTAGTTAAATAAAATACTTATAATTTATTAATATTAATAACTAATATTCCTACTACTATTGTCTAAATAAACTTATCGTTTATCATAATGTAAAATAAGGAATTAATTTGCCAAGATATCTGGTCTTTGTCCTTGGCTACTGTACTGATAGGAACGGCTTTGTTTGCTTGGAACTCTGCATCACACTGGATGGTCTAACAGGGATTTAGGGTGGGGGTTGGCCACAGGTCAGGGTAAGGATGAGCCATGCCCGAGGGGCCGACAACAATCTAACAGTTGACCAGCGGGGCAGATTTGGATCATGTCTGGAAGACTGAGATCAGCCTCATGGCCATCGCTCATGACTATATGAGGGAGCCCCAACACAAACTCTGAATGTTGAGGCTCAGGGAGGGTCCCTGATTTGCAGCACTCCATGTGTTTGGTCACACATGGATGCCAGGAAAGTAACATGTCCTTATACCAGGAAATCTCCCCTTTGAGTACTTCCCATGCATCTCTAACTTTGGCTGATCAGTCTGCCTCCTGTGTCTATATGAGCTGTAACCATGCACATGCCAACTTCCAGTGAGTTCTGTGAGTTTTTCTGGTGAATTACCAAATCTCATGGTGGTATGGGGCACCTTCCAAACTTGGAGTTGCTGTCAGAAGTGAGGACAGTTTTGGGGACATGCCACTTACCTTCGCAGTTGCCTAAACCCTTACCCTTGCACACAGGGAACTCTGGGAGAGTATAAAGAACTCTTAAAATCACCCATAATTGCACCCCTCAAAAAGTTGCTATTTTGGTGAACCCCTTTATAATTGTGAATATTTGCAAATCTTGCATATACCAACATGTAACAATTCAAGAATGTTATATATCATATGCATTTTCCCACATTATTGAATGTTCTTCACAACAAAACATTTTAGGACAGTGCAGTACCCACAGGTCTCTTGTAATATAATCATCACCTAGTTGTCACATATTTAAGTTATTTACAATTTTCATTATTAATAATTAATTTGGGGATGAACATCACCATAGTTAAATCTCCCTATATATGCATGATTATTTCCTTAAGATATACTCCTAGAAGTGTGAATGTTGAGCTTCACGGATTCTGCCAAGGTCTCCTGGGCTGGGTGGGGTGGTCCTAGGGGTGGGATTTCAGTGTCTCCTTCTGGACAGGAGAAACAGAACTCACTAGAACTCAGAACCTCGGGGGACAAACTGAGATCTCAGACCTGAGCAAACTGGGACTCACAGGGCTTGTGCATACGGATTTTTTATTATTACAAATAATAAAGGCCTTCAGATTCTTAGGCTGGGTTCTCTCAGTTCCTTTTACGGGCAGTCTTGATGAGAAGTTTTTCTTTATGACTGGTTAGGCAATTAACCTTTTGCTTCTTCACATTTTGCTTTTGGTATCTTCAGTTTGTCTATCTCTTGGAAACCCAAAGGCCTAGCCCCTTGGGGAAACTGAGGCAATTACCTCTTGTCCCTCTCTTGTTGATCTAAATGGAAACAGTTGCTGTGAGTTCAGTCAAGCTAAGCAGCTAGGGGCTTGGTTCCGTCTGCTGCAAGCTCCTCCAAGGGCAGCCCGAGGTTCATGCACATTCCCAAACAGAATGAACCTTCGAGAGGTTTCCCCCCATCCTCCCCTCTTCAAGTTTGTCAGTAGTGCTCCTGTGAAACATTTCCAGATTCTAAAGCCAAAGGAATGAGCTTGAGAAACTCTGGGACAGCACCCTCTGTATAGCTCTATGCTGCTAAAGCTTATGTTTCTGAAACTTCATTCCAATTCCAGGAGAGAGAGTGAACAGAGAGGGAAGGCCAGGGCTGGGCCACTTCTTGTCAGCCTGCAGGCAGCCGCTTTTGTCCAGACCATTACCTTATTGATGGTAGGTTGTCTTTCCAGCAAACCTCTTTTCATGGCCAGTGTATAATGACGGTGTGTTTTAGTGTCCTTGTTCCAGGAAGAACTCAGGCTGGTGCCTTTCATTCCCACTCAACTATCAGTGCTAAAGCTGATCCATCTAGATTTTTAGAGCACTGTTCCATCTTGAGGGCTTATGACTACTGTGAGCCATCATAAAGGGGGTTTGTACACATGGGGTGATTCAGATGGTGCTAAGTCTTGGGGCATAGACAGGTTTCTCTCTGTGAAGCTGTGCACAGGAGACGGGCTGGTGTTGTCCCTACCAGATGCTGAGCACAAGGCAGTTAACATGGTAATGCACAGAGCTCATCTGAATGGTGGGAAGCAGCCCAGAGCCAGGAACTAGCCGCCTTCCCTCCTGAGTGACATCAGGCTGCCATTCCATCTACTGGTGTGACCCTCAGGAGGGTGCTGGAGAACTCTCGAATCCTGTTCACTTTCCTGTCCCCACTTGGGAAGTGAGAGGAGGCTGCCCTATGACCTGTGATTTTATCCCTAACTCCTCCACTGGACTCGGTTTCACTAGGTACCCTGCCCAGATTCCAGCTCTCCTGTTTCTTCTCTGCTGCTTCTCCCCAGCCTGTGGGTTTTTCTGTGGCAGACCAAAACCTCATTCTCACAGATCAGTGAGCATATTCTTCTTTGCCTGTTGTTTACCTGGGATTTTGGTCTTTTGTAACTCTAAGGATACAGGCTCTTGAAACTCAAAAGCTTTTTTGCTCAAGACCTTGTTCCTTGTCTTGAGTGTGGAAGGCCTGTTTCGAACCTCAAAGGTCAAACAACAACTCTTTCCCTCTTTGGATCGCCGCTAGAAAAAAACCCTACACTGAAGACAGTGCTCATATGGTGCTCCAGCAATCGAAGAGGGAGCAGGAAGTACCTGAAACCAAAAAAAAAAATTGTATCAGCTTCTATTTCACAGTGACCAGTCCCAAACCTATTCAAACAAGAAGGGACTCAGAATTCAAACTCAGATCAGCTTTTGCAAAGGATTAGGCACCCTTTAGCCACTCTGAACCTAAGTATCTCCTAACGTTTGTCCAAGGAAAGTAAAAAAATTAGAGTGATGGGTAAGCATCACTGGGCATTTACCCAGGCAGCGAGTTGAGCATTTTAGATACAGCATCATATGAAGTAGGGTTGTTATTCTCATTACCATTTTACAGATGGGAAAACTGAGACATAGAGATGAGTTACAGGATCAGCGATGGCAAGGACTCAGACTCGGTCAGAGCCACAGCTCTAAGTCACGGGAAAAGAAAGGGAGGGAATGTTGAGAGGCGTCAATACTCGAGAAACGTGAACAGGCAAGAGGTAAATGGAGGAGCCTTGTTGCATGGCTATAACACCTGTGCCTCCCATCGCCAGGAACACCTTGCCTTAAATGTTGTTCAAGTGTCAGATCATAATATCATAGAGATCATCGAAAACCCTCTCTCCCCCACCACCATATGCACACACACACCCTCGGGCACATTTTGATGAATCTTGTTTTATTTTGTAAATAGCATCACATACTTTGTAATTATCTTTTCATTTATTGATGTTCATCTGTATTTACTGTCTGTCTCTTCCTTCTAGAATCTCTGGAGCACAGGCTTTTGGGGTGAGGTACTCTGTGGTTCTGGCCCCTTGTTCATCCCTAATGCGTGGAACAGTGCCTGGCTCATAAAAGCTTGCTTGATAAATATTTTTGAATGAGTTGGATTGAGTGAAAAGAAGCCATCAGAAAGGTTAGAAGAGAAAAGCCTCATCTTGCATCTCCCTAAGCCACATTTCAGAATAAAAATAACAAGCTTAACTGCTCATTGCTTTTCAACCTTGATGTCAAAAACTACTTCCTAAGGTCTGGCTGGCCGGCTTTGGGGCTGCCTCTTTAAGTGAGGATCAGAAAGTGCCTTAATGTTAAGCTTCATTTGTTTATCAAAGACAGGAGAGCCTTTTTCCTGTATCACAGCTGGGATTCTGCAAGGTGGGAACTTCCTCTGCTTTGTAGTTCCGTGGAGCCAAATGTAGCTAAAACAGTGGGTTTTTTTCCAACTCGGAAATAATGCAGCAATGTGAAATTTCAGCCTCGACACCTTGGGAGGAGGGGAGCAGGGAAAGTTCAAATTAGTACCTGCGTTTGGAAGCCCTTTATGAAACTGGAAAGACCAGCTTGGGCCAGTTTCTCAAGTTATGCTTCTCCAGAGCATTTGGGAGGGACAGCTGCCTCGGGGCTCTGCCCACCAAACACTTCAAGGGCATTAAGGAAGGGAGGCATCTGAAAGGGAGCCACTGCAGCCCATTATTCTAGTTTAGTCCCTGAACTTCACTTACTGGAGTATCACTTTTACAAATTTTTGTCATACTGAAGTACCACCTGGGGTTAATATATGTAATTATTAATTATACATAACATTATAATATATATATATGTGTGTGTGTGTATATAAACATATACTTACTATCTTTATTTATTTTGGTTCTTTGAATTTAAATGAAAACTTCACATCATTAATATAAATGGAAAAAAAGGTTTCACTGATCTGAAGTAGAGGGGATTATAAATGTAAGACAAAAAGAAAACAATTTTATTCATTCTATGCCTTTTCAAAAATGAGAGGTTAGCAAATGCTCGGTGTTCAAGGCATATGAATAACCAACATTAGGCTTTCTTATTTTTGAGTAATCAGAAAGAATGAAGGAACATTGAATAAAAACATCTTTCCTGTTGCGTATTTTAGTATTATCGGTGGCTGTGTTTCTGTATCACCTAGGGGCAGATGGCAAAACAGGTGAAATAGTGGGTGTGTTCGTCCAGAACTTTGGGACCCACTGCATTATCCAGTTCTGCAGTGCCATCTAAAATATCCGGCCGAGTTAACATCAGCTTTGTCTTGATCGACAGCTCTGAAGGGAAGCCTGGTTTTTTTATGCCAGGGCACTTGCGCTTGTCTCTTTAGGCTGAGAAGGTCCTGGAACCCAGGGATCTGGGTTGGGTGTCAAGGAAGCAAGTCTTTCGGAGCTCCTGGAAAGACAAGACATCTCGGGCAGACAGAACAGCATTTAAAAAAGGCAGAAGGAAAGAGGCGGCATGGGCTATTTTAGGGGAACCACAAGCAGTTAATTCAGAGTGACTGGGTTCACATACAGGGAAGACCCTGGATAACAGCAGACTGTGCTCCTGACTTTCCACTGCAGCTTGGACACCAGCTCGCTGCTCGCTGCCATCCTTGGCACTGGTATTTATAGGCAAATCGTATATGGGTGGGAAAAGCACTTCCTTCTGGAAGAAATCTATTTCTGCTGCATGCCTATATTGATAAGTTTTGGGGGTGGAAGGGGTGTGAGAGCTTCTAGGATTTTGTTTCGCTTCATGGGATCTGCAGGCTGATGGGAGACATGAATTTCTAAGGATCATGAAAGGGGATTTATAAAAGCTTGGGTGGCCTCAGAGAAGAAGGCTCTTGGGAGAGGAATTTCCATTAGGGAAATAACAGAGGTGTCTGATGGGAAATCTGGTGATATTTCTGCTCTCTCAGCAGAAGCAGACACTGAGAAAATGCTTGAGTATATGTGGTGTATTTAGTGGGTACAGGGCATCATGGGGAGTGGAGAGGTGACATGAGGAAGGGAAAGCAGCTGATGAGGGGTGCATAAGTAATCCAGCTGTCACAGTGAGTGCCTAAAACTTAATCCTGTGAGTCGAACTTTGGGAAATGGGGTAAAAAACATGCCTCAGGATTATCCTTGCTAAAGGGCTGCCCCCCCCCCCCCAGGGAGATATTAATTCCTAGGCACTACTGAACTGTCATGGGCATGGAGTGCATGGAAGTGGTAAGGGGTCTGTCTGAGTGGGCACACGGAGGTCACTAGCACCTGCTCGTTTGGTTTGGAATATTGAATTTGCTCTCCCAGGACTCTTCACTAATATGACCATATGTTGCTAATGCATTGGAAAGTTGAATCTGATTGGAAGAGGTGACCGACTGCTGAGTATGGCCCTGAATTAGGCTCTGCAGGGAGCTGGTGCTGTCCAAGCAGGCAGGCCTGCCTCATCTGGGTTGCATAGCTACAGTGGAGTTGTCAGCTCATCCTTAGGCACAATGATGAAAACCCATCTCAGACAGGCTTCAAACTAAGAAAAATGCAATTTACTGGATCTTGGAACTGAAAAGTCCAGGGCATGGTCTTCAGGTATAATTTGATTCTGGGAACTCAAATAAGTGAATCAGATTTTGGATTCTCTCTCTTCATCTCTCTCTCTGTTTTTCTCTGGGCTGATTCTGTTCAGCCCTTACTATAATGGTTTCTGGAAGCTTCAGGTTTGCGTCCTGTCTCCCCAACCACCCTTTTAGAAAGATGACTAATTTTGACAAACAATTACAATTAATTCCAAGACTGAGTTGCTTTGGCTCTGATTAGCCTTCTGTGTGGGTCCTGCGCACATCCTGATGTGGTCACAGGAGTCAGAATACTGCTCAGCTCTTGTTGGGCAGAGTTCACATGCCTACCTACCCTTAGAGCTGGCGGTGGGCTGAATCTCACAGCTCATGGACTGAGAGGCAGGAGCTGTTCCCCGAGATAAAATGGGTGCTATTGATAGAAAAAGAGTGGATAGATGCTGGGTTTGCAAAGCCAAGAAATACCCAGTCTACTGAGGCCAACGGAGAGCAACATGATGCTCAGGGACCTGGAAGCTCTGGCCTATTTTAAGGACCTAGTGCAAAACCAGCATCTCAGGCTACCGTGGCCCCAGATACTCAGTCTTGTGTATCCACTTTAGAAGGAAATCACTGCTTCCTTCTAAAGCTGCTGACTCTAGCTGATGGATGAGGGTCTCAGGGTTTCCAAAGCACTGGATTTCTGTTGACTGCTCTAACCTTGAGCTACAGGCCTTATTGGCAGTATTTAACACAAATCTGTTTTCCATCCTTGTCAGATCCCACTTCAATATGCGCCACAGGAGGAGAAGTCGAATGCTAAATTGATTTCTTTAATGGGGAGTAGCTCTGCAGCAGGTAGCAACCCTTCTGGAGATGCATTAGTTGGATTACAATTGAATCTTTTCTCACTTGCTTTTATGGACTCTCTTCTTTGCCAGAAGGATGGGACTCTGATATTATCACTTGCCTGCGGTTTTTTTCCTTTTTTTAGACTGGAGGCTAAGAAGAGCAGGGCTCCCACCTCCAGCCTTTAGGTCAGAAGCTGGGTCTTCCAGTCACCAGACTTCCCAGAGAGGACTGAAATGTATGAATTAGTATCTTGAGATTACCAGGAATAAGGAGTGTCAAAATGTTTCTTAACATCTTCAGTGCAGTAAGGGGCTGGCATTATGTGAAGCAACACTTAGTTGGGAATCTGCAAGTAATATCCTTGCCTCACTGGGGGATTTTAGGGATTGCTTATACCATCACTTGAGATGATTTCGTGTTTTTTCTAGAATATAGTGAGGTTCTGCTTACTTCTGTTTGGTAAGGATCCATTGCATGTCTGTGTATCATAACAATAATCGGTCATTTTGGGGTGGGGCTTTTTTACCATGTGCTAGGTTCTCTGCATTATCTTACTTCTTAGTTCTCACAACAATCCCATGAGATGGGTCTTATTATCCCCACAGTGCTTATAAGGGCTGGAGACTCATGAGGTTCCACACTGGTTTTATGGAGATCATACAACCAATATATTGGTGAGTAGCAGGGCCTGTGTTTTTTTATTCCTTGTTTGAGTCAAACGTTGTTCTTTTAGCCACCACTATATATTTCCATCCATGGAAAGGCATTGACAGATGTGGTACTATATGCTAGGATAAGAACCCAGATGTACAGCATTACATTCTGGAATGTGGCTCAAAGAGAGAAAAGCTGGAGGGATGTAGCCAGTACAGATCCTCTTGGCCACACCCACCATACCATCTCACCAGGAGGACCATCTTTATTTCCTTCAAGCATTGATGATGTGAGGTGTATTTTCAAGGTAGAGGAAATCTGGACCGGGGTTTTTGTAATGTGAAATCAGGCCGATTCTCTGCCTGGAGAAAAACCCAGTGGGCTTTTCCATCTTGGAATCCATGATCTATCTTGTCTTCAATCTTCCAAGATCTGACCACTCAGGGGACACTGAGGCAGCTTATATAGCTGCATGACCAAAAATGACTTGACTCTCTCTGAGCCTCATGTTCTTCACCTGTATAATAGAGTCACTGCTATTATTAATCACACAGAATAACTTATAAGGGTTAAATTCAGAAATGTCCATCAGGGATTCAAGAGATGTCAATTGCTCCTGTTTTGTTTTGTTTCGCTGGGCCTCTATTTTTACATTAGCTCCTTTTCTGCACCATAACTGAGTCCACCGGGAAATGGATGGGGCTGGCTAAAGAGGAATGAGACAGGAAACAGAGATCTGTAGACAAGCATGATAGGTCAGACACAGCTTCAGGAAGTGATAGCAAATTCAGTCCAGCTGACAACACTTGGTGTCTCGTGGATCTGGCTACAGACAGGAAATGGTCATTGAAGTTGGCTCTTGGCACTCAAGAAGTCCATCAAGGAGTGATGCGGTGACATACCAGGCTAGCAGAATACCATGAACCTGTCCTTGGGTATTGTGGACTTAACCAAGTATCATTCAGAGGTAGACCTCTGAAGACTAGATAGTTGTAAGGTTGTAGACAAGGGTAATGTTCCAATTACTATTACTACGTAGCAAACCGCTACCAAACCTAATGGCATACAGTGACCTTTCATAGGCTCATGTATTCTGTGGGTCTGGAATTTGGGAGGGCCTGTCACTGCTCCCCGTTGTCTAGGGCCTCATTTGGAGAGATTCAAAGGATGGGGTGACTCAGTGACTCCCAGCAGGAAATATCTGGAGGCATCTATACTCACATGTCTAGTGGTGATGCTGGTTACAGCTAGAACCTCAGCTGGGTTGTCTGGCAGAACACCTACCTGTGGCCTCTCTGTGCGGCCTCTCTGTGTGGCATCTCCATGTGGCTCTCCATGTGGTCTCTCCATGGGGGGCTAATTTGGGCCCCCTGAACTAGCACAGTGCTAGGTATGGAGACTGAGGGTCCCAGCAGGGAAGAAATACCTAGCATTTTTATTACTGTGCCTTAAAATCACATAGTGTCACATACTCTAGGAGGGAACATAAGCCACAGCCTTCAGCAAAAGGGATGTCAAGTGATAGTGTAAGGAAAGCATGTGGGGTGGGAGGTATTGTTGTATCCATCTTTGGGAAATGAAAATCTGCACAGATGCTTACAGTCTTCACTAAGTTATAGTGGGAATGTTAATAGCACAGGCTGTGAAGCCAGATTGCCTGGCTTCATGTCCTGACTCCCTCACTACTAGCTGTGTGATGGTGGGCAAGTCATTTAAACTCTCTGTGCCCCAGTTTCCTCATCTATGAAATGGGACCACTAATAGTACCTATTTGAAGATTAAAGGAACTGAGAACATGAAAAGTACTTAGAACAGAGCTTGGCAAAAGATAAACACCAGTTAAAGGCAAGTGTTCACTATTCTTTTCCACATTAAGGTTTCCAAGTCGGAGACTCAAGCCTAGGGAACCAGCCAGGAACAATCCAGAGACCCAAACCAAGGACCATGGTTTGGGCCAACCTATTAGAACATAGGGCCTGATACTAATGTAGAATTGAGACTCTGTATGATTATAATTGCTTCTTTTTTGGGTCAGAACTGATCTCAAGATGGGGCCCCTGTTTTAAGGGCAGGCAGGAAATGGGGGCCAGTGATCCCTGCAGGGCTGAGGTGGGCCCCAAGGCACAGGAAGAATGCAGGACCTGATTCTGTCACATCTCATAAACATCGGAGCCTACCACACTTCCGTTTGCCTTTCTCAGTGTGAAACCTTCTGTGTCTCATTGTGCCTCATCTTACTTGTTGGATAAAACTCCTGGAACTAAGCCATGTTAAATCAATAGTGAGTGACAGAGGAAAGAAGCCTTAACCACTGTGACCAAGTCTTGTCCAAATCTGTCTGGGAATAGGTAAGTGGAGAGAAAACAGGAGAGTGGTCACATGGCCGGGCTCCCCACCAGCTCTGTGAACCCTGTTGGTGAATGTTGGAGCTCTTTGGTTGTAAGGGACAGAAACCCAGTTCACACCAGCTTAAGATAAAAAGGGAATTTATTTGCTTGATTAACTGCACAGTCCAGGAGAAGATAGCTCCAGCTGGGTCCATATACCACTTTCCTTTTTCATTTACTTAAAAAAAATTTGGCCCTCTTCTCAATTAGGATAAATCTGTTATTCATTAACTCATCCATCAGATAATTCTTAGAGGGTTATTACCCACTAGGCATGTTTTAGGCACTGGGGATACAGCAGTGAATAAGACAGCAAAATCCTTGACCTCCTGGAAATTATTTCCAGAAGGAGAAGTAGAATAAATAGGTAGACAAGTGGATGTGTTTGTAAGATTTCAGTTAATAGGCAATAAAGCTGGGTATAGGGATATAGATCGAGAATAAAGAGAATGATCACAGAAAATCTCTCTGAGCAGGTGACCTGTAAAAGGTATGTGTAGTGAGAGGGAGCCTGCTGTATGCTGATGTGGGGAAGAGTATTCTAGGTAGAAGGAACAGAATCTGCAAAGACTTTGAGATCAGGATGATCTTATACTGTGTTTGAATAACTTAAAGGAGGCCATAATGGCTGGGGCTTATTGACCAAAGAGGGAAGTCATGTGAGAACAAGTGAGAGAGGCAGATGGTACAGGGATGTGGCCACGATAAGGAATTTAGATTTTATTTTAAGTGTAATGAGAAGCCATTAGTGATTTCTAAGTCAGGGAACAGTAAGATCTTACTTGCCTATTTAAAAGATTAGTCTTTCAGGTTTTTGGGAATGTGCTAGCAAAAATGGACACTCTTGGGTCAAGGCTACCATCCTACCATCCTTCCCGATTAGCAATCTCTCCAATGTCCCAGAGAGGAATCTCACTGGTCAGCTTCAAGTCACATGCAAATCCATGGGCCAATCACTGTGGCCTTAGTACAGTATTTTGAATGGTCCAGCCGAGGTGTCATACCCACTTCCAGAGCCTAGGGATGGTGTCAGCCTCAGCCCATCTACTAAGAATGAAAGAACGACTCTTTAAACAAGAACTGAAAGGTATACTTACTTAGATGATGGGCCTTGGACAGGCAAAGTAGATAGAATTCGTTTCTGCCCCTCAATGACATTCCTGAAGTGTGGACCCTCATCTCTGTTTGGGCACACTCAGTTCCATCCTACCGTGCCTCCCCTCTCTGCCACTCTCCAAATAAGCTCAGTTTGTGCTTTTCCCTGCCCAGGTCCCAGGCCCTTTGCCCTTCCACTTGCTTTCCTTGGTGTGTTTGGGTCTTGTCAGATTTCCAAATGCTCTGCTCTGTTAATAGGGGTGGGGGAATGACTTCTCATTTAACAGGAATCATTTCTTATTTAAGGCTGAAATAAAACAGGATAGTATGCAAATGAAGTTGTTCCTGGCTCTAGACAAAGCAGCCATGAGTCAGTAATGATGTTGGGGGAGACGAGGTGAGCAGAAAGCAGCTTGAAGAGCAGAATGAGAAGTTTCCAGGAGGGAAATAGTCCAGGGTTTCTTTGGGTTGTCTGTGCTGTTGTGATATCCTGCAGCTCATGAGTCTCTGTTTTATTTATAGAAGGAGAGTTGGTAGGGATATTCCTCCCATACCATCTGTATTTACTTCCATATGGAATTCATCATGGTTTGTAGTCATGTATTTATCTACCAAGCATCTGTTGAGCACCTACTGCATACCGGGTACTGGACAGTGGGGATGAAGAGCAAAAAAAATCTCCTGGAGTCAGGCTGATGGGAGACAGAGAAGAAAATCAGTGAAGGCAACAAGTGTCCTTTAATAAAAGTGTATGGTAATGGGGATCCTTCTGGAAGTTCCTGAGACTGAGATGGAAGGGTAGACAGGGAGGCAGGGTGTGTGTGTGTGTGCACTGGGCTGTGGGAACAGTATGTACAAAGAAAGGCATCAGGCTCTGAGAGGATAGGGTGATGTGAGCAGAAACATGGCTGGGAGGAAGGATAAATGGGAAATGGCTAGATACTAACCCTGGTCAGCAGACGAGGATCAGACAGCATGGCATATGAGGATGGTATATGAGAGCGTGGGGCCTGATTGAGAGTGTCCTTCATGGGCAGTGACATGATTGGGGCTGTGTTTTAGATGGATCACTCTGATAAGTTTGTACATGGTCAAGGGAGTTTGGGGAGGCCAAAGGCTGGGTAACAGGAGCTTGGAGAGCAGGCAGTGGACCAGGGAAGCATGAAAACCAGAGCTGAGCCAGAGGCTGTCTTAGTCCATTTGGGTTGCTTCCACAGGGCACCATAGCCTAGAAGCTTCAACAACAGACATAATTACTCACAGTTCTGAGAGCTAGGGAGTCGTCCAAGATCAAGGAGCCTGCAGATTCGTGGTCTGGCAAGAGCCCTTTCCCTGGTGTGAACCCATTTACACTTTCTCTGTATCCTCACAAGACAGAGAGATCATCTCTCTCATGTCTTTTCTTATAAGGGCCTCATCCCACCCATGAGGGTATCACCTACATAAATTAACCTCCTTCCAATATCTCCTAATACTCCTCCAGTACCATCAGTTTGGGGATTCACGCTTCCACATGTGAGTTTAGGGGGATGCAAACATTCAGTCCACAGCAGTGGCCAAGGCCTCAGAGGGACGTTGAGGGAAGGGAGGGTGGGTGGGATATTATCAACAGACCGGAGAGTGACTTGTTTTAGGGACCGAGAGGTGCTGGTAGGCTAGGCTCTGGACCCCACGTCTCTCCGGGCCGGGCTCTTGAACAAGAGAATCTCAGTCTCTTGTCAGCGATGCTCCTGGGCTTGAAGCCAGTGTCATCTGATTCCAGTGCCCTGGTGCTGTCACACCCCTAACTGTGAAAACCATGAAGGATGTTTTAAGTATATTAGAGAAAATTGAAGTGGTGCTTTTTGGGTTATTTAACAGGGTCAAGTTGAAAACACTCCTACGGGATTCTGTTTTGCCTTAGAGTTCTCATTTCACCCAATCTTTAGGTTTTCTTAAATACTGGCCCCCTCTGGCCGGATCTCAGGCTGGTCAGACATGGTTAAAATCCCAGAAAGACCCTTTGCAAGCTGTGTGGCCATTGGCAAGTTACCCAATTCCTGTGAGCTCTGGTCTCTTTACAGGACTGTGGTGAGGACTGAATTAGAAAGGGAAGGTGTGAGTGGGGGCTGCCAGGCCCGGAGAACCCACTGAGTCAGCCTGCCTCCCTCCCCCTTCCTCCTGCCGAGGGGAGGCACCGGAATGTGCTCCCGGGGAGGTTGCCCCTTTGAAGGGGCTCTGTGGCTAGTAAATTCTTCGGATCTAGGTTTTGGGTCTTCTTTTTAGCTTCTCTTCAGGTTCTTTTCCTTTCTCATTTTAGCAGATGAGAACTCTTCGCTGTGTGTGACAGCTGATATTTTGAAAAGGACAAGTTGCTTCATCTGGGACAGAATGTGCTTGGGGATTTCTATCTGTGTGTGCACGGCGTTCATCTGAGTCAGTCTGCGCAGGGAGACCTGGCGGCGTGGCTCCGCGAGCCTGGGACTCCGCTCCGAGCACCAGCAGCGGGGGAGGGGGCGTCCGCCCAGGCCTCCCCGGCGCGGACGCCGCAGACTCTTCTGTTAACGCCAGCCTTTCTCGCCATCCCACTGTCCCTAGATTTTGCTTAGCTTTTGTCAAACTAACAACCTCTTGACTCATCTTCAGTGCAGTCTTCTACACTTGAACTCATTTTGCTCCCAAGCTGATAGTGATATTTGTAGTACTAATAACACTCCAAGAGTTAATATTTATTTTATGTGCCAGGCACGATTCTAAGCTCTTTGCAGGTATTAACTCATGGACTCTTCACAGTAAGTCTGTGTAAAACAGATCTAATCATCCTTTTCTGTACAGACAGGAGTGGCTCCCTACCTACTGGAATGAGGTTTCCTAAACTTGGGCTTGGACGCCACCTTCATGGCTTCACAACACAAGGATGT
Source organism: Manis javanica (assembly GCF_040802235.1). NCBI lineage: Eukaryota > Metazoa > Chordata > Mammalia > Pholidota > Manidae > Manis > Manis javanica. Next base: position 48,728,394 of record NC_133165.1, on the reverse strand, counting down.
CACTGTGGATGATCTTCGTGAATTCTGTCATATTGTAAAGGACCTATGCCCTTGTTTACTCAAACTTTTTTTCTACAAATTAGCTTTTGAAACAATTTACACAGATTAAGGTAAAAGGAATGTGCAGTATTGCTCAAAATTAATAATATTAAATAAGTAACAAATGTTATTAAATCCTAACTGGGGACTGCTGCAAGGCTTCCTGCCTGAGACTCACTTTCTTTGTATTAATAAGAGACATGAGTGATAGAGATTCTTACAGAAGCATCAAACCAGGACTTTCTCCTGGATGCAAAACCAGAGGTAAATAAGAGTTTACAAGAGAATTTTTCTCATACGACAATGGCCTTTTATACTGTGTCGATCTGTCTTTCAAAATCATTTCATATATTCACTGAAAGTGCTCCTTTATTTTGAAAAGTACTGTTCAACAGGACCCAGTACAGGGGCATCCTGATCTGTATGACTGTCTGCCTCTCTTTCTGCTTCCCCAGAGTTTCTCTGTCTCCTCCAGTCTCTCCCCTCTTGTCCCACACGTTGGGCCCTCTGTCTTTGCCTTTCCCGTTCCCTGTGGTTGGAAGGACCCACCCTACTGACTCCAGCGGCACCTCACCACACATTTCTTCAGATGTTGCTCCAAGGTTGCCTTCTCTGGTCTTCTTTGAACCCCAAGGGAGGGTGGGTTAGTCCCTCTTCTGTTCCTAATTTAAACGCCCCCCCTCCACTTCAATTGTCACTATATGCTGGAAATTTCTAAGTTCTGTTCAGTGAGATGATAGGATGAGTTTGTAGACCGACTTCTAGAAAGGTGTTTTGATTCTTGGTGGTAAGGACAAGCACGGGAGAAGCCCCACTGGAACTGTCCCTTTCTCCCCTTTCCTATCTGGGAGACAGACGTGGTACCTCCCTTAGTGGGCAGCCTTATTATGGCCACACAGAAACATGCATAGGAACAGTGAGCTGACATACCAGGAAGGACAAGTAGGAAGATACACTCCTCATCAGAGGATCATGGAGCTGCCAGACCAATCCTGGGACCATCTAAAACTTCTTGTTAAATAAATTATATGTGTCCTCATGATTTTAGCTGCTATTAACTAGAAGTTCCCTTACGTGCAGGGAAAGCATTCCTAACAGAGCTCCTTTACCAGTCTCCATCCCTTCCTGGACTTTAGGGGGTTCTGAGGTAGGAGTGGAGTATTTCTTTATAATCTCCTCACTCACATGGGGCTTGGTACACAATGGCATTTATTGTTATTATCAACAAAAATAGCTGATACTTATTCAAACTCTGTGTCTGCTTCCAGAGCCTAGATCTTTCACCACTGTGTTATAATTCTGGTCATTGATCAAAGTGGAATGAATGAATAAATGAATAAATGACTTATCAGCAGGAAGAGCTGCAAAAATTGGTTTCTATGCCAGTTTTACTTCACAACTTTATTAGAATTTATACAAGGATTTAAAAAACGAGGCTCTACTGTTTGTTCTGTATTTTTGTTTGCTTTTGTTATATTGTTACTTTTTTTTTTACTCCCTTTATCTGTGAAACTACATTCATAAGCTTTCAGGGGAACATTGGAGGGAGACAATTAGGGTGGATTCAGATCCTCTTACCTACTAGGTGTGTTAGGTTTGGGGATAAATGCAACATAGCAACTCTGAGATGTCTCTGATACCAGAGGAATGATGGCCTTGGAGAGGCTGACTCTTCTAATACAGGCCTGTGAGACTCTGGATCCCATGCTCTTCCTGCTCTGTTACCTGGGTGCATGAGGACCACTGGCTACCCTGCCACTGAGATTTGACCTGCTGTCTTAGGAATTCAGGACAGTGGCCCCATGGTGCCTGTGTGGTGTTAAGGGAGGATGCTTGCTGGCTTCCCTGAGCTCACATGCACTGACTCCTCCATAGCTAGTGTTCACTTTCCCTTCTTTCCTGCAGGTTCCTGGTGAAGATACCAGGGACAAAATTCACAGATACCCTGGCTCTGAACACATTTCTGCATTTCTGTTCCAGGAACTTTGCTTAGTAGCTGTGGCTCCATGAGATCTCAGGGCTCTATACAATGTCTGACAGCAGCTCTCAGCATCCAAGGAAATGGAACCAACCCCGTGGGAGCTGGCAGTACAATATCCCACCTCCAGCTCCAGGGGGTAATAGGAAATATTCTGCAACATTCTTGACCTGCTCTTTCGTTTCTTCCTCTCCCATTTTCTGTTCTCACA